>NC_140582.1:389957689-390610822 GCF_964204655.1 Triturus cristatus | reverse complement strand
TCCTTTATCCAGACCCCACTCCATTACTTTTGGCCATAACTTTCGAGTTTGACCCGGGCTCATGTGACTAGATGTCCATGGTTGGCTTTTTGATATTTTAAGTGCTAGATTGCACTAAAACCTATACAAATTCATATCTCCTGTTCAAATGATTGTATTTTAGTTGTTTTGGTGTCAAATCGTTTAATAAATTGTACTCTGAGTTGTGCTTTCACTTCATTAAGTGCTGCATAAATACTTTGCACATTGCATCTAAGTGAAGTCCGATTTCTTGTATGCCAAGCAACCAGAGAGTTAAGCACAAATTAATTTAGTGACTGTTTTGTGTTTCACTCTGACAAGCATGGCAGCTGTTGCTTGAGAAGGGTTCACACCCACTCAACAAATTGTCTAGTTTCTCACACGTTCACATAAGGGTGAAGTAGGCACCTAACCAAAGACCTCTAGCAATTTCTTTACACCAGCTTTGATATTGCAGTAGTTGGACATGTCAATAACAAATTCACAGTCCTGCTAGATACAATTTTAACTGATTTGGACCCTATAAGGTGATCAACTAAGAAACCTCCTGCTGGTATTTCCCCCGTCTACCTACTAACTATGACATAGAGTACATGGTGAGCCAAACTGTCACAAGATCAGTTGCAGACAGGGAACAATCCCAATGCTGAAGTATGCTACCTAGTGTGAGTGAGGTTTCAGCATCCATTTAATAAATCATTCAGAAGATAGAATAAATTGAAGCAAGCCCTCCCCTGCATTTCAATTTGGGAATGTGCCAAGTGACGCAGTCCCAATTTGCAAGCATGTGTTTTCATGGAGAAAGTACTGTGTGCTTTATAAATACCTCTCTCGCTCCCCAACCTTGTATGAAATATTGCATGACCCTTTGCATGATTCCCGTTGACATAGTTTGCCTTTAATGGCACTTATATGCACACTTATTTTAGGTTGTAAGGACCTGGCAATTAGAATTTTAGAGATAATGAAGTTAATCATCTATTCACCTGTTTATCTGCCTTACATGTCTTATCTATGCAGCAGAGACACATTATCTGACTGAACGCGTAACTCATATTCAGAAGCATCAGGACACCACTGTAGTGGCAGATGGTAATTTGAGATGGAGGGGGGTAGGCCAGTCACAAATGCACACATACACTCACTCACTTGCACTCCATGAGATGTGCATGATTTATTGGCAACAACTGATGATGTCCACTTGATCAGTCATGTATTTATGTGCCCTTATCAAGGACAGGCAGGTTTTGTTAATTTTAAAGGCTGATTGATTAATAGTAGGAATTTGTGTAATGAAGATTAAACAAAAATAAACAATTAACTGCACAGCATATGGATGAAATGTGCACATTAAAAAATTAATAAATAACACCAAAAAGACAAACATTTAATAAAGGGAATGAGAGATGTGAATTTTTTAAGTTTAAAATAAAAATAGCAGCAAAAAGCATCGAGAGCCAATCACAGTCAACTGGTCACTTTAGACCGGGACCTAGGCACATTTTGACACTTACCTAGATGGAGGGTAGGTCAGCTATAGGAATCAATTTGACCCAGTCAGAAGTTTAACCTTGGATGTTAATCTCAAAAACATCCAAAATTTACAATGGGGTAAGGTAGCAGACTTTCATCAAGAAGGGCGCCACAAGGTTGAATGGCTATTGGATGAGGTCCCAGTGAACCTATTGATTTTTGGCAGGAATGCTCTGAGAGGAAGAAATTCGATTTTTGCTCTCAAAAAAGGTGCTCTACTGGCAAGATACTTTTGGCACCTTCACTCGATTGATATTTCTATGTTCGTGCTTAGTCACTTTTTTAGAGCTAATATTCTTCCAGTGGAGCAAACCTGCAGGCTGTAGCTAATGAGGGCTCAACGAGGTCAGATGCCTTCTCTGCAAGGTCCAGCTCAATCGGATTTGCTACTACAGTAAAGCTCTGAACAGGAGAGACCTAAATCTCTAGCTCAATGACAACTCACCCCAGATGGATCAGCTTGACAGGTCCTCAAGTGGTCTTTTGAGCCAAAAAGTTTCCAAGGCCCAGGTTTTTAGGGGTGGTAGGAAAAGTCCAGTCAGACACAGCCAAGGGATCCAGGACCTCTGACACAGCAATTGGGGGTGGGGGGGTTAGGACACACTCTGGCAGAAGCCAACAGCAGGGTCTGGGGAAGGTCCAGTAGGAACTGGTCAGTTGGGCAGTTGCAGAAAAGGTCTCTTGTAGCTTGTTGTGTACATGTATTTTATGAATCTTGGATTCCACTTCTTTGTCCTGGGTAAAAGAGAGAGAAAGCCAATTTCTCTGGTTCACTATTGTTCTGTACTAACAATGGTATCCACTAAACAAGATACGTTTGTGTGTACACATATTAAACTGCAATGAAAATCAATGGCCTACACAAGCACTCACACCAAGGGAGAGGTGTGGTGAAGCAGCCAGAGCAGCTGACTCTGGAGTGTGGGGTTCACAGACCGATCGCTGGTGGCAGCTCAGCTCAGCATCATGTGACTCTAGGTAATAGTTACTTAATCTCCCCAATGGACACCAGCACCTTGAAACCTTAGGGGGTGGTATGTTTGCGCTTTGCAAACAGGAATTGTTATTACACCAGCAGGCTCGCCCAGAGGCATGCACTCACAAGTGTACAGCCATACACAGAGGCCTATTCTGATGCACTAGTACAGTATTTAACGCAGCCAGGCATGTACTATACATTTCACCATCAGCCTTAAGCGTGTATAACACAGAAGACTCTAAACAAGCATTCAAGCATTACAGATTAAAGTGTTCTGTCAAATCTAAATTGGAGAGTGCCATTTTCAATGCTTTCATAAACACCATCAACTCAGGTTGAGTTTTGTTGGCTTCTGAGCAAATGGACTGGTACACACCGGCTTACAATGCCCTCACAAACATAGTCTACATACATACACATCGCACAACCATACACTAACACTGATTTGCATAATCATAGGGTCACACAAACAAAAAAAGATGTAATACATGAATATGAGGGCACATCATAAGACATTCAACCACACATCTTCAAAAGGGATTTTCCTTTGATTAATTACACAACACAAATACATAGATGTACCAAGAGCTACAGCTAGGTCTTAAAATGATTCCCTCTGCCACAATGGGGACTTATTTTTAACTTCACTTTCTTTCACTCAATAAACTATAATTACCAGCACATATTACTCGGGAAGATCGCGACACTGCCAATCCATGCAGGTGCTGAGTGTGCAGATTGCTGCCCTGCAGAGAAATGGGACATTTTACAGGTGGGCTGGGGATGTGTCAGAAACAAACAAAGGTGTCAATGGCCGCCAACCTAGTGTTCCCTTAATGCTCAGAATTGCACAACTTCTACATTCCATTAAACCAACACACGGAGCACGTCGGGAAACCTGTTTTTTCAGCTGCCAACGTGCTCTGTGCTATTCACTGTAAATTGCAGCCCCCAAGAAGTACCACTATGCATGCAGGGCTCCTCTGTGTAAATGAATAGTGCATTAGGATGGTTCTGTACTTGAGAGTTCTTTGGCTCTGCCAGAGCCATGGTTAGTCCTGCACTCTACAAACCCTCTCATGCACTTCATGTATGCGGTCAAAGCTGCCAGGGGACTATCAAAGGAGGCAAGACTTCTCAGTGCAGCAGTGTTCTCAGCAGTAGTCATTATGTAAATGTATGTGCTGCACCTCAGCCACAGTTGCCATGCCTGGTCTAGTGCCAGTGCTGTGCCCTGGGCTCTGCTGGTGTGGGTCCCGGATGCCGTGCCCACCTGTGTCTGAAGCCAAGTGGCTAGGGGATGGAAACTGTATGTAGCATGAAGCTGGATCCTTGGCTTGGAGAAGGTCGGTGCAGGAAGGAGGGAGAGTGTGCCAGATACGAGTAGCACTAAGACATTTATTGCAGTGCATAATTCACATAAGATACAACTTGCTGGCTGGCCGCTAAAATAAAACAATTTCTATTGTACCATATGCCATCTGTGACCACATAAGCGCCATTGTCCATTACCAGAACTTCCAACGTCATGGAAAAGAAAGACAGACAAGGCATTTATTTCAGAAATAGCACAAACGGCGCCCACGCAAACTTGCCAACCGGTGTGGTGGCACAGGCCGCAACCCCCTAAAGACGGCACTGTTTTTACCATTTCCTGTGTGTCCTACTGCAAGTTAAGCCACAGTGTTCTTCTCTGCCTAAATCCAAGATGGGTAAACCCTACTCCTTCTACTCTTGTGCAGAGCCTGTGTGCCCACTACAGAGTTGTGGCCATGAGTGATCCTTCTTCTGTGGTCACTTCAAACCGGTTCTGGGTGCAGCTCCTGTCACACTGGGAATAGAGCCGGCCTGACTAGTAGAACAATGAAGGGGCCTGTGCGTGTGTCATCTGATATCTGACTGTGTGTCCTTTTGAATTTAATTAAGTTCCTGAGCACTGCCCAGATGGTCATCCAGCCAGAGGAAAGGAAACACCTATCAACACCTAATCCTTTGTCTCTGCTCTATGAGCAGTTTTCACACCTCATTCAGGGTTGAGCACTCAGTGATTGGACCAGGCAGGGTAACCCACAGGTGTTTGCCTTCACCCCTCCTGCTTTCTGTTCATGTTTTGTTGGCTTTAAAGACTCTGTGCACTTTATTACTGCAATCCAATGCTAAAGTGCTTATGCTTTCTATATTAAACATGATAAAGCTGGATGTCAGAGAGTACCTTGATTTCCACGGAAGCAGCAACGGAAGACAGGTCCCAATGCCCCTGCACCGGTACAGTCACCAGTCACTGAGTAACGGCACTAGCACGGGGGAAAGGGGAAGTGGGAAAAGAAGAGACTGCCTCAGGAATGGTGTACTGCCTTTTCTTTACGGGATCCTCTCATGGAAGTTTTCTATCCTCCACTGGCAATCCCAGGCAGGAACACCTAAAGCACAGATGGGAACAAAGGTTATTACAACATCCTACACTGCATCTTTCCTAGGGACAGTAATGCTCATACTAACTCCTACCTAGTAATTCCTGTAGGCTTGCTTCTCTTCTGAGTATGATTATTTCTAATGCTAAACATTTAGTCATATATCAGTCTTCGTCAACAACTTTTGGATTTGGTACACTCAGTTCTCCACAACATGTGGTGCAAGAAATACACTTGGAAGTACGAAACTCTCTTGTCTTTCTGTAGTGCCGGTAGTCAGAAACTGCTTCTTGCTATTAGCTTCGCTCAAGCATTGAAAGTTCTGTTTCTCAAGAAGGCAATTCGACAACGCGCAAAAAGGAACAGGGAAAGGGAAAGAAGGGCGGAAAGGAAAAAGGAAAGGTCGCCAAGGAAGGAAAGGAATACTGGTCCCAATGCGCTAACACTCTCTTACTGACTTGAGTTGTAGTAGACTTGGCGTCTTGTCCTCTGCAGGAAACTGGAATTCTTTTTGCTACCACACTGGAAAGCTACTACCAAGAATGCGCTGAGTGTTGGATGTTAATGGCTGCTCAGAAAGCCATTACTGACAAGTAGCGATGCTCTTGGCTCCTTGTCTACACTGCAAAAGCCTCCCTCAGAACACAGAGAGACGACCGGAAAGGGTAATGACCCTTCTAGAATGCTGAAAGTCCGCCTCCCACTCAATTAAGTGGAGCGGACCAAAAACGAAACTCCTCACAGAAAATCGCGATTGAAGTGCGCTGGTTACCGCGCGCTCAACCGCCTTGTAACGTTCTGTCACAGATGCGTAGCAATTCAGGGAAAGAGCAGCGGCCATCTTGAAAGGTCCAAATGCCCACAGAAATACTATAAGTTCCAGTAAAGATTCACCATTTGAGGCTTCACAAAAGTTTGCTGCCTCTTCGATTTTCGCAGTTCGCACTGAACTACAGATACTACATTAGTCTGATTCCTGACAGTACCCCCTCTCAAAGGCCGATTTATCGGCCCAGGTTTGAAAGGGCATCGTTTGTGAAATCTCCGCAAAAGTCGAGGAGCATGGATATCTGTAACTAACTCCCAGGTCCTATCCTCTGGCCCGTAACCTTTCCAGTCCACTAAGAAGTAAAGCCTTCCTCTAGTTCTTTTAGAATCTAGTATATCTTTCACTTCATATTCTGGATGCCCATCCCTCACTAGGGGCGCTGGAGGCTGAAACAATCTAGTGTTTGGAGAGCATTTTTTTATTAAAGAGACATGGAAAACTGGATGAATACCAGAATTGGAGGGCAATCTTAATTTTACAGTGACAGGACCCAATAGCTTTTCAATTACAAAAGGTCCCACAAAGCGTGGTTGGAATTTTCGATTTCCCTTTAAATGGAGGTGACGCGAAGACAGCCAAACCCAATCTCCCACTCTGTATTCTGGTGCAATCTTCCTATGTTTGTCTGCCTGTCTCTTATAACCCACTTTAGCCTTGACTAAATTGGACTCTGCTAATTTGCGAGTATTAAGTAGATCTTTCATTAGGTCTCTTACTGCTGGAACCCTCATGTCCCCCTGTCCCATGAAAGGGTTGGGATGTCTACCATAGTTTAGGAAAAAAGGAGAAAACCCAGTGGATACATTTTTAGCATTATTAAATGCAAACTCTGGCATCTATAACAAATCAGACCATTCACCCTCCTGATCCAGAAGGAACAATCTAAGATATTGCTCCAACTCCTGGTTGACTCTTTCGGTCTGCCCGTCTGTTTCAGGATGATAACTGGTTGAAAGTCTGATCTCCACTCCTAAACCTTGCATGAAGGCTCTCCAAAAATGGGACACAAACTGGGATCCCCTATTTGAAATCAAAATTTTTGGAACCCCATGTATCTTGACAATGTGCTCACTGAAATGTTTTGCTAACTCTTTAGCGGTGGGAACCCCTCTTAGTGGTATAAAATGGCTCATTTTAATGAAAGTGTCTACAAAAACTAACACAGTAGTGTACCCATGACTTGAAGACAGATCAACTATTAGATCCATAGTGATTGTGTGCCAAGGTTGGGAGGGGGTGGGTAAAGGGTTTAAGAGTCCTGCTGGTGCTTGTCTCATGGCTTTCCCTCGGGCACAAGTTTGACAAGTTGCCACATATTGTTTGACACTGGACTGAATCTCTGGCCACCAAAAATATCGTTGAAGGAGTTCAAGAGTCTTTAGTACCCCTTTATGACCTGCCAAAGGTTGATCATGGCATGCTTGCATTGCTTTTAGTTGAAGTTCTGTAGTTGGTAAGTACAAGGCGCCTTTGACGTAAGGCACCTGTTCAAAGATTTCTCTGCCAGCATCATATTGAACCCAATCTTGCATCTCTTCTGGAGTCAATTTTTTCTTAACTTCTTCTTTAAAATTCACCAAATCAAGAGTACAGATGATCTTAGCTTCTGGAATGATAGTTTCTTGGGTCGCAGAAGGTTCTTGCATTTCGGTCTGAATTCGAGATAAGGCATCAGCCTTCCCGTTCTTCTTTCCCGGGCGATAGGTAATCACAAAATCGAAGTCTGCAAAATATAGAGACCATCTTAAAAGACGTGGGGTCAAAGTTTTAGCAGATTTAAAAAATTGTAGATTCTTGTGATCAGAATAGACAGTAACGGTATGTCGCGCCCCCAACAAGTAGTGTCGCCACTCTTCAAAAGCGTCTTTGACTGCAAGCAATTCTTTTTCTGCAATTGTATAATTAATCTCTGCAGGTGTTAATTTTCTAGAACGGAAAGCCACTGGATGAAGTTGTCCGGTATTCTTATGGCGTTGAGATAAAACTCCTCCAATGGCCAAATCTGAAGCATCCGCTTCAACAAAGAAGGGTTCGGCAGGGTCCGCATGCAGCAAAATGGGAGCAGTGGTAAAACTCTTCTTAAGAAACTCAAAAGCCACCTCTGCATCTTCTGTCCACTGAAATTTTACACCCTTCTTTAAGAGTTTAGTGATAGGAATAATTCTCTGTGAGAATCCTTGAATGAAGCGTCGATAAAAATGTGCAAATCCCAAAAATCGCTGTACCTCCTTAACATTGCTTGGAGAGGGCCAATTAATAACTGATTGAATTTTTTTTTTATCCATGGTCACTCCTGCCGAGGAAAGGACAAATCCTAGAAACTCAACTGTTCGAACACTGAAAGCACACTTTTCCAGTTTCACATACAATTGATGAAGACGCAATCTTTCCAAAACCATCTTTACATGTGTAGCATGTTCTTGAGGAATCTTAGAGAATATCAAGATGTCATCCAAATATACTATTGCAATCTTGTCAATTAAGTCTCCCATTATGTCATTTATGAAGTGTTGAAAGGATGCTGGGGCATTACACAGACCAAATGGCATAACTTGATATTCAAATAGTCCATATTTTGTGCGAAATGCCGTTTTCCATTCATGGCCTTCTTTTACCCGAATGAGATGGTACGCCCCTCGAAGATCTAATTTCGTGAAAATTTGAGCTTATTTTACTTGATCAAGGAGAACGGAAATCAAGGGCAAAGGGTAACGATTTTTGATGGTCACACGATTCAATGCACGATAGTCAATGCAGGTCCTGAGAGACCCTTACTTCTTAGGGATGAAAAATAAAGGAGAGGATACCGGGGACTGCGAAGGTCTAATGAATCAGTTGGCTAAATATCGATCCAAACACTCCTTGAGGTAACGATTTTCACCTTCAGTTAGGGCATAAATTCTTGAGCAAGGAAGAACCGCTCCCGGTTCTAATTCAATAGTGCAATCGTATGGATGATGCGGAGGTAATCTTTCTGCTTCTTTTTCACAGAATACTTCTTTACACTCTTGATACTCAGAAGGAATTTCGGTAGTACTGATGATACAAATGGATTCTCCTCCGCAAGATAGTAAGGATGCTTGCGTTTGTTCAGAATTCTCATCTGGGTCATGGTAACAATGTTCTGAACAATATTGTGAACTCATCAGAACAGTTCGGTTTTCCCAATCTATAGTTGGATTATGGGTGGTGAGCCATGGAAGCCCCAGAATCATTTGAAATTGGGGCGCATCTATGAGATTGAATTGAATAATTTCACTGTGGCCGTCTGCTTGAATCAACTTCAAAGGCTCCGTGTGTTGAGTGATGGGCCCAGATGAGAGGTTAGTTCCATCAACAGCCCGAACCAATTCACTCCTCTCCTTTGGAATGCCTTTTACTCCAATTCTGTGTGCGTATTTTATGTCGCAGAAATTTCCTGTGGCTCCGGAGTCTAGCATGATAGCTACTCCTGAAATTTCTTGCTTCCGAAACTGAATGGTCATATGCAGAATCAAGTGAGGCGTCATAGTTTGTAAGGTATTCATGACATAGTGTGAATTCGGAGCCGTCTTATCTTCAGGCACCATCAGAGTGACCCCGCCTACTGATGGTGTTGCTCGTTTCCCTTCATAGGAGTCTTAGGCTTTTTTGGACACTCCTTCACAAAATGCCCAGAAGTTCCACAATACATACATAATTTTTTCAATCTTCTTTTCTCCTTCTCTTCCTTACTCAAGGGACCTCTTATCATTCCAATTTGCATCGGTTCCACATCAGAAGGAGACACTGGTGAAGTCTTACTCGTCTCTGGTCGACTTCGATCAAATCTTGGAGGTAGGAAGCGAAATTCTTTTCTCTTTTCACCTCTCCGTTCCGTCCAACGAAAATCTATTTCTAAAACCAAATCCACTAGGGCTGATAATTCAGTAGGTCGATTAGGAATTTGTGCTAAGGTATCTTTGATTTCTTCTCGTAATCCTCTATAAAAGAGAGTTGCCCTCTTCTCTTCTGGCCAGTCTGTTTCCACAATCAATTTATTAAATTGAGTTAGATAAGCCACTAAATCTTTACTTCCCTGGCGGAGTTCCAGAAGTTCATTGTCTATTGCTTGAGAGATTTTTCTTCTGTCAAAAATTCTCAAAAATTCGGCCTTAAACCGTTCCAGGTCATACAAAAATGGGTGGTCTTTGGATACCAAGGGCATTGCCCAATTAGCCGCATCACCACTTAAATAAGAGAGGATAAAGGCTACCTTAGATTGAGCGTCGGGAAATAAGGCAGGTCTACACATGAAATGAAGGGAACATTGTGTCAAATAAAGTTGAGCAAAACCAAAAGGGATGATTGACGGAGTGTTGAACAATGCAAGCACTCACCCCCAGTCAACTGATCTGGGTTTAATCCATCATCATTCTTTAGCTCACTCCACCACCCCAGTTCAGACATGGCCATATGCAAATCAGTCTGACCCTGTGCCTCATGGGAACAGTCCAGCCCGAACTGCCAAGCCATGTCTTCCCTGGACCGGAAACAAGCATCCTGGGACCGGTTTCAGGCTAATCAGCCATCATCAGCCAGGCTAGCTTGAATCCAGTGGCAAAGTGAGCAAGGGACTCACGTCTGAGCATACCCTGCCAACTTAGGGCGAACAAAGCAAAACCAAAAGGGATGATTGACGGAGTGTTGAACAATGCAAGCACTCACCCCCAGTCAACTGATCTGGGTTTAATCCATCATCATTCTTTAGCTCACTCCACCACCCCAGTTCAGACATGGCCATATGCAAATCAGTCTGACCCTGTGCCTCATGGGATCAGTCCATCCCGAACTGCCAAGCCATGTCTTCCCTGGACCGGAAACAAGCATCCTGGGACCGGTTTCAGGCTAATCAGCCATCATCAGCCAGGCTAGCTTGAATCCAGTGGCAAAGTGAGCAAGGGACTCACGTCTGAGCACACCCTGCCAACTTAGGGCGAACAAAGCAAAACCAAAAGGGATGATTGACGGAGTGTTGAACAATGCAAGTACTCACCCCCAGTCAACTGATCTGGGTTTAATCCATCATCATTCTTTAGCTCACTCCACCACCCCAGTTCAGACATGGCCATATGCAAATCAGTCTGACCCTGTGCCTCATGGGAACAGTCCAGCCCGAACTGCCAAGCCATGTCTTCCCTGGACCGGAAACAAGCATCCTGGGACCGGTTTCCATTCTAATCAGCCATCATCAGCCAGGCTAGCTTGAATCCAGTGGCAAAGTGAGCAAGGGACTCACGTCTGAGCATACCCTGCCAACTTAAGGCGAACAAAGCAAAACCAAAAGGGATGATTGACGGAGTGTTGAACAATGCAAGAACTCACCCCCAGTCAACTGATCTGGGTTTAATCCATCTTCATTCTTTAGCTCACTCCACCACCCCAGTTCAGACATGGCCATATGCAAATCAGTCTGACCCTGTGCCTCATGGGAACAGTCCAGCCCGAACTGCCAAGCCATGTCTTCCCTGGACCGGAAACAAGCATCCTGGGACCGGTTTCAGGCTAATCAGCCATCATCAGCCAGGCTAGCTTGAATCCAGTGGCAAAGTGAGCAAGGGACTCACGTCTGAGCATACCCTGCCAACTTAGGGCGAACAAAGCAAAACCAAAAGGGATGATTGACGGAGTGTTGAACAATGCAAGCACTCACCCCCAGTCAACTGATCTGGGTTTAATCCATCATCATTCTTTAGCTCACTCCACCACCCCAGTTCAGACATGGCCATATGCAAATCAGTCTAACCCTGTGCCTCATGGGAACAGTCCAGCCCGAACTGCCAAGCCATGTCTTCACTGGACTGGAAACAAGCATCCTGGGACCGGTTTCAGGCTAATCAGCCATCATCAGCCAGGCTAGCTTGAATCCAGTGGCAAAGTGAGCAAGGTACTCACGTCTGAGCATACCCTGCCAACTTAGGGCGAACAAAGCAAAACTAAAAGGGATGATTGACGGAGTGTTGAACAATGCAAGCACTCACCCCCAGTCAACTGATCTGGGTTTAATCCATCATCATTCTTTAGCTCACTCCACCACCCCAGTTCAGACATGGCCATATGCAAATCAGTCTGACCCTGTGCCTCATGGGAACAGTCCAGCCCGAACTGCCAAGCCATGTCTTCCCTGGACCGGAAACAAGCATCCTGGGATAGGTTTCAGGCTAATCAGCCATCATCAGCCAGGCTAGCTTGAATCCAGTGGCAAAGTGAGCAAGGGACTCACGTCTGAGCATACCCTGCCAACTTAGGGCGAACAAAGCAAAACCAAAAGGGATGATTGACGGAGTGTTGAACAATGCAAGCACTCACCCCCAGTCAACTGATCTGGGTTTAATCCATCATCATTCTTTAGCTCACTCCACCACCCCAGTTCAGACATGGCCATATGCAAATCAGTCTGACCCTGTGCCTCATGGGAACAGTCCAGCCCGAACTGCCAAGCCATGTCTTCCCTGGACCGGAAACAAGCATCCTGGGACCAGTTTCAGGCTAATCAGCCATCATCAGCCAGGCTAGCTTGAATCCAGTGGCAAAGTGAGCAAGGGACTCACGTCTGAGCATACCCTGCCAACTTAGGGCGAACAAAGCAAAACCAAAAGGGATGATTGACGGAGTGTTGAACAATGCAAGCACTCACCCCCAGTCAACTGATCTGGGTTTAATCCATCATCATTCTTTAGCTCACTCCACCACCCCAGTTCAGACATGGCCATATGCAAATCAGTCTGACCCTGTGCCTCATGGGATCAGTCCATCCCGAACTGCCAAGCCATGTCTTCCCTGGACCGGAAACAAGCATCCTGGGACCGGTTTCAGGCTAATCAGCCATCATCAGCCAGGCTAGCTTGAATCCAGTGGCAAAGTGAGCAAGGGACTCACGTCTGAGCACACCCTGCCAACTTAGGGCGAACAAAGCAAAACCAAAAGGGATGATTGACGGAGTGTTGAACAATGCAAGTACTCACCCCCAGTCAACTGATCTGGGTTTAATCCATCATCATTCTTTAGCTCACTCCACCACCCCAGTTCAGACATGGCCATATGCAAATCAGTCTGACCCTGTGCCTCATGGGAACAGTCCAGCCCGAACTGCCAAGCCATGTCTTCCCTGGACCGGAAACAAGCATCCTGGGACCGGTTTCCATTCTAATCAGCCATCATCAGCCAGGCTAGCTTGAATCCAGTGGCAAAGTGAGCAAGGGACTCACGTCTGAGCATACCCTGCCAACTTAAGGCGAACAAAGCAAAACCAAAAGGGATGATTGACGGAGTGTTGAACAATGCAAGAACTCACCCCCAGTCAACTGATCTGGGTTTAATCCATCTTCATTCTTTAGCTCACTCCACCACCCCAGTTCAGACATGGCCATATGCAAATCAGTCTGACCCTGTGCCTCATGGGAACAGTCCAGCCCGAACTGCCAAGCCATGTCTTCCCTGGACCGGAAACAAGCATCCTGGGACCGGTTTCAGGCTAATCAGCCATCATCAGCCAGGCTAGCTTGAATCCAGTGGCAAAGTGAGCAAGGGACTCACGTCTGAGCATACCCTGCCAACTTAGGGCGAACAAAGCAAAACCAAAAGGGATGATTGACGGAGTGTTGAACAATGCAAGCACTCACCCCCAGTCAACTGATCTGGGTTTAATCCATCATCATTCTTTAACTCACTCCACCACCCCAGTTCAGACATGGCCATATGCAAATCAGTCTAACCCTGTGCCTCATGGGAACAGTCCAGCCCGAACTGCCAAGCCATGTCTTCACTGGACTGGAAACAAGCATCATGGGACCGGTTTCAGGCTAATCAGCCATCATCAGCCAGGCTAGCTTGAATCCAGTGGCAAAGTGAGCAAGGGACTCACGTCTGAGCATACCCTGCCAACTTAGGGCGAACAAAGCAAAACTAAAAGGGATGATTGACGGAGTGTTGAACAATGCAAGCACTCACCCCCAGTCAACTGATCTGGGTTTAATCCATCATCATTCTTTAGCTCACTCCACCACCCCAGTTCAGACATGGCCATATGCAAATCAGTCTGACCCTGTGCCTCATGGGAACAGTCCAGCCCGAACTGCCAAGCCATGTCTTCCCTGGACCGGAAACAAGCATCCTGGGACCAGTTTCAGGCTAATCAGCCATCATCAGCCAGGCTAGCTTGAATCCAGTGGCAAAGTGAGCAAGGGACTCACGTCTGAGCATACCCTGCCAACTTAGGGCGAACAAAGCAAAACCAAAAGGGATGATTGACGGAGTGTTGAACAATGCAAGCACTCACCCCCAGTCAACTGATCTGGGTTTAATCCATCATCATTCTTTAGCTCACTCCACCACCCCAGTTCAGACATGGCCATATGCAAATCAGTCTGACCCTGTGCCTCATGGGAACAGTTCAGCCCGAACTGCCAAGCCATGTCTTCCCTGGACCGGAAACAAGCATCCTGGGACCGGTTTCAGGCTAATCAGCCATCATCAGCCAGGCTAGCTTGAATCCAGTGGCAAAGTGAGCAAGGGACTCACGTCTGAGCATACCCTGCCAACTTAGGGCGAACAAAGCAAAACCAAAAGGGATGATTGACGGAGTGTTGAACAAGGCAAGCACTCACCCCCAGTCAACTGATCTGGGTTTAATCCATCATCATTCTTTAGCTCACTCCACCACCCCAGTTCAGATATGGCCATATGCAAATCAGTCTGACCCTGTGCCTCATGGGAACAGTCCAGCCCGAACTGCCAAGCCATGTCTTCCCTGGACCGGAAACAAGCATCCTGGGACCGGTTTCAGGCTAATCAGCCATCATCAGCCAGGCTAGCTTGAATCCAGTGGCAAAGTGAGCAAGGGACTCACGTATGAGCATACCCTGCCAACTTAGGGCGAACAAAGCAAAACCAAAAGGGATGATTGACGGAGTGTTGAACAATGCAAGCACTCACCCCCAGTCAACTGATCTGGGTTTAATCCATCATCATTCTTTAGCTCACTCCACCACCCCAGTTCAGACATGGCCATATGCAAATCAGTCTGACCCTGTGCCTCATGGGAACAGTCCAGCCCGAACTGCCAAGCCATGTCTTCCCTGGACCGGAAACAAGCATCCTGGGACAGGTTTCAGGCTAATCAGCCATCATCAGCCAGGCTAGCTTGAATCCAGTGGCAAAGTGAGCAAGGGACTCACGTCTGAGCACACCCTGCCAACTTAGGGCGAACAAAGCAAAACCAAAAGGGATGATTGACGGAGTGTTGAACAATGCAAGCACTCACCCCCAGTCAACTGATCTGGGTTTAATCCATCATCATTCTTTAGCTCACTCCACCACCCCAGTTCAGACATGGCCATATGCAAATCAGTCTGACCCTGTGCCTCATGGGAACAGTCCAGCCCGAACTGCCAAGCCATGTCTTCCCTGGACCGGAAACAAGCATCCTGGGACCAGTTTCAGGCTAATCAGCCATCATCAGCCAGGCTAGCTTGAATCCAGTGGCAAAGTGAGCAAGGGACTCACGTCTGAGCATACCCTGCCAACTTAGGGCGAACAAAGCAAAACCAAAAGGGATGATTGACGGAGTGTTGAACAATGCAAGCACTCACCCCCAGTCAACTGATCTGGGTTTAATCCATCATCATTCTTTAGCTCACTCCACCACCCCAGTTCAGACATGGCCATATGCAAATCAGTCTGACCCTGTGCCTCATGGGAACAGTTCAGCCCGAACTGCCAAGCCATGTCTTCCCTGGACCGGAAACAAGCATCCTGGGACCGGTTTCAGGCTAATCAGCCATCATCAGCCAGGCTAGCTTGAATCCAGTGGCAAAGTGAGCAAGGGACTCACGTCTGAGCATACCCTGCCAACTTAGGGCGAACAAAGCAAAACCAAAAGGGATGATTGACGGAGTGTTGAACAAGGCAAGCACTCACCCCCAGTCAACTGATCTGGGTTTAATCCATCATCATTCTTTAGCTCACTCCACCACCCCAGTTCAGACATGGCCATATGCAAATCAGTCTGACCCTGTGCCTCATGGGAACAGTCCAGCCCGAACTGCCAAGCCATGTCTTCCCTGGACCAGAAACAAGCATCCTGGGACCGGTTTCAGGCTAATCAGCCATCATCAGCCAGGCTAGCTTGAATCCAGTGGCAAAGTGAGCAAGGGACTCACGTATGAGCATACCCTGCCAACTTAGGGCGAACAAAGCAAAACCAAAAGGGATGATTGACGGAGTGTTGAACAAGGCAAGCACTCACCCCCAGTCAACTGATCTGGGTTTAATCCATCATCATTCTTTAGCTCACTCCACCACCCCAGTTCAGACATGGCCATATGCAAATCAGTCTGACCCTGTGCCTCATGGGAACAGTCCAGCCCGAACTGCCAAGCCATGTCTTCCCTGGACCGGAAACAAGCATCCTGGGACCGGTTTCAGGCTAATCAGCCATCATCAGCCAGGCTAGCTTGAATCCAGTGGCAAAGTGAGCAAGGGACTCACGTCTGAGCATACCCTGCCAACTTAGGGCGAACAAAGCAAAACCAAAAGGGATGATTGACGGAGTGTTGAACAATGCAAGCACTCACCCCCAGTCAACTGATCTGGGTTTAATCCATCATCATTCTTTAGCTCACTCCACCACCCCAGTTCAGACATGGCCATATGCAAATCAGTCTGACCCTGTGCCTCATGGGAACAGTCCAGCCCGAACTGCCAAGCCATGTCTTCCCTGGACCGGAAACAAGCATCCTGGGACCGGTTTCAGGCTAATCAGCCATCATCAGCCAGGCTAGCTTGAATCCAGTGGCAAAGTGAGCAAGGGACTCACGTCTGAGCATACCCTGCCAACTTAGGGCGAACAAAGCAAAACCAAAAGGGATGATTGACGGAGTGTTGAACAATGCAAGCACTCACCCCCAGTCATCTGATCTGGGTTTAATCCATCATCATTCTTTAGCTCACTCCACCACCCCAGTTCAGACATGGCCATATGCAAATCAGTCTGCCCCTGTGCCTCATGGGAACAGTCCAGCCCGAACTGCCAAGCCATGTCTTCCCTGGACCGGAAACAAGAATCCTGGGACCGGTTTCAGGCTAATCAGCCATCATCAGCCTGGCTAGCTTGAATCCAGTGGCAAAGTGAGCAAGGGACTCACGTCTGAGCATACCCTGCCAACTTAGGGCGAACAAAGCAAAACCAAAAGGGATGATTGACGGAGTGTTGAACAATGCAAGCACTCACCCCCAGTCAACTGATCTGGGTTTAATCCATCATCATTCTTTAGCTCACTCCACCACCCCAGTTCAGACATGGCCATATGCAAATCAGTCTGACCCTGTGCCTCATGGGAACAGTCCAGCCCGAACTGCCAAGCCATGTCTTCCCTGGACCGGAAACAAGCATCCTGGGACCGGTTTCAGGCTAATCAGCCATCATCAGCCAGGCTAGCTTGAATCCAGTGGCAAAGTGAGCAAGGGACTCACGTCTGAGCATACCCTGCCAACTTAGGGCGAACAAAGCAAAACCAAAAGGGATGATTGACGGAGTGTTGAACAATGCAAGCACTCACCCCCAGTCAACTGATCTGGGTTTAATCCATCATCATTCTTTAGCTCACTCCACCACCCCAGTTCAGACATGGCCATATGCAAATCAGTCTGACCCTGTGCCTCATGGGAGCAGTCCAGCCCGAACTGCCAAGCCATGTCTTCCCTGGACCGGAAACAAGCATCCTGGGACCGGTTTCAGGCTAATCAGCCATCATCAGCCAGGCTAGCTTGAATCCAGTGGCAAAGTGAGCAAGGGACTCACGTCTGAGCATACCCTGCCAACTTAGGGCGAACAAAGCAAAACCAAAAGGGATGATTGACGGAGTGTTGAACAATGCAAGCACTCACCCCCAGTCAACCGATCTGGGTTTAATCCATCATCATTCTTTAGCTCACTCCACCACCCCGGTTCAGACATGGCCATATGCAAATCAGTCTGACCCTGTGCCTCATGGTAACAGTCCAGCCCGAACTGCCAAGCCATGTCTTCCCTGGACCGGAAACAAGCATCCTGGGACCGGTTTCAGGCTAATCAGCCATCATCAGCCAGGCTAGCTTGAATCCAGTGGCAAAGTGAGCAAGGGACTCACGTCTGAGCATACCCTGCCAACTTAGGGCGAACAAAGCAAAACCAAAAGGGATGATTGACGGAGTGTTGAACAATGCAAGCACTCACCCCCAGTCAACTGATCTGGGTTTAATCCATCATCATTCTTTAGCTCACTCCACCACCCCAGTTCAGACATGGCCATATGCAAATCAGTCTGACCCTGTGCCTCATGGGAACAGTCCAGCCCGAACTGCCAAGCCATGTCTTCC
The DNA here is from genome assembly GCF_964204655.1 of Triturus cristatus. Classification (NCBI taxonomy): domain Eukaryota; kingdom Metazoa; phylum Chordata; class Amphibia; order Caudata; family Salamandridae; genus Triturus; species Triturus cristatus. The sequence continues at coordinate 390,592,674 of NC_140582.1, read as the reverse complement.
CTGGACCGGAAACAAGCATCCTGGGACTGGTTTCAGGCTAATCAGCCATCATCAGCCAGGCTGATCCTTTTGTGGGTCCCCAGAATACCTTTCAGGAGAAGCTAATGGAATTAAAGGAGAAATAGAATGGACAACTTGTGCAACTGTTCTAGCATTTGCCTCTGAAGACGAATTGTGGGAAGAAGTCTGGGGTATGGGAGTGACTTCTGCTACTAACCCATTTACTCTTTGTGTTAATAAAACTGTTTCCTGTCGAGAAGCTACTATGTCCTCTTTTAAACTTTTGTTTTCCTCTCTTACTGCTCCTAACTCCCTTTGGATGGCCTCTAACATTTCACCCAAGGATTTTAAAGTAAAATCTTCCGTCATGCTGCTCGGGCTGAAAATAACTCGTGGGCACTTCAATCTGTCAGAGAGTACCTTGATTTCCACGGAAGCAGCAACGGAAGACAGGTCCCAATGCCCCTGCACCAGTACAGTCAACAGTCACTGAGTAACGGCACTAGCACGGGGGAAAGGGGAAGTGGGAAAAGAATAGACTGCCTCAGGAATGGTGTACTGCCTTTTCTTTACGGGATCCTCTCATGGAAGTTTTCTATCCTCCACTGGCAACCCCAGGCAGGAACACCTAATGCACAGATGGGAACAAAGGTTATTACAACATCCTACACTGCATCTTTCCTAGGGACAGTAATGCTCATACTAACTCCTACCTAGTAATTCCTGTAGGCTTGCTTCTCTTCTGAGTATGATTATTTCTAATGCTAAACATTTAGTCATATATCAGTCTTCGTCAACAACTTTTGGATTTGGTACACTCAGTTCTCCACAACATGTGGTGCAAGAAATACACTTGGAAGTACGAATCTCTCTTGTCTTTCTGTAGTGCCGGTAGTCAGAAACTGCTTCTTGCTATTAGCTTCGCTCAAGCGTTGAAAGTTCTGTTTCTCAAGAAGGCCATTCGACAACGCGCAAAAAGGAACAGGGAAAGGGAAAGAAGGGCGGAAAGGAAAAAGGAAAGGTCGCCAAGGAAGGAAAGGAATACTGGTCCCAATGCGCTAACACTCTCTTACTGACTTGAGTTGTAGTAGACTTGGCGTCTTGTCCTCTGCAGGAAACTGGAATTATTGTTGCTACCACACTGGAAAGCTACTACCAAGAATGCGCTGAGTGTTGGATGTTAATGGCTGCTCAGAAAGCCATTACTGACAAGTAGCGATGCTCTTGCCTCTTGCCTCCTTGTCTACACTGCAAAAGCCTCCCTCAGAACACAGAGAGACGACCGGAAAGGGTAATGACCCTTCTAGAATGCTGAAAGTCCGCCTCCCACTCAATTAAGAGGAGCGGACCAAAAACGAAACTCCTCACAGAAAGTCGCGATTGAAGTGCGCTGGTTATTCGCATGCTACCATTCTTCTGCATGATACACGTCAATCACAATCACTCTCTAAACCACAAGCCCGACTCTTACACACAGCCTTAGCTACAGCCAAAATTTGTATACTACGGCAGTGGAAGTCACCTCAACCACCATCACAAGAAATATGGATGGTGGCCATGATTCAAACAGCTTCCTACGAACGTATTATATACAACATACAGGATCAATCTGATCTCTTTCTTCGAGTATGGTCACCTTTTCTAGCTTTAAATACCGATGCTAATATTAATGACCCATCTACACAGTAATTTAATTCTTATCCCTTTTCATTCTCATTCATCATTCATTATTGGTGGTTAATAAATCTTAATACATATTGTGTCTACCTATTTGTTGTTGTTTTTAATAGCTACTCACCAGAACACTTACATATAATTCTGTATCTTTTAATATATATATTTATACATCAAGTGAAATTATTATCCCTTATATTCATCTTTTCTCTATTCTTATTGGTTTTCTAGAGTGTCTTCTTTTCTCAGGAACATATTTATATAGCTTTATATAGCATTATGTCTTATATTTGTGTACATTTTCATTTATCGTTTTCTTTTGTGTTCCCTTCTTTGCCTTCCCTTTCTCTCTCCTCCCCCCCTTCCCGTAATTCCATCTTTTATGGCCTCAATATAAAGTCAAATATTTGTTTTTGCATGGATCTGTTTATGTATTTATTAAATTATATAATATGATTAATTATTCAGAAAGTTTTATTATATGCTTATATATAACAATTTTCTTATATATTTATTGTATGATAATGCAAACAGTTATTATACTATATGTATTCTTTTGTAAATTTCAATAAAAAATTTAACCACGAAGTGCGCTGGTTACCGCGCACTCAACCGCCTTGTAACGTTCTGTCACAGATGCGTAGCAATTCAGGGAAAGAGCAGCGGCCATCTTGAAAGGTCCAAATGCCCACAGAAATACTATAAGTTCCAGTAAAGATTCACCATTTGAGGCTTCACAAAAGTTCGCTGCCTCTTCGATTTTCGCAGTTCGCACTGAACTACAGATACTACATTAGTCTGATTCCTGACACTGAAATAAACCCGATTGGCACGTTTAATTTACTATTTACTTGAAATTCCCTAGTAATAAAGTAGTTTTACATGTACCTGGGTCTGTAAACTAGATGCTACTAGTGAGCAATCATCAATTATTGTGCCACCAACTTAATTATCGCTTTAAAATCATATCTAAGTCTGCCATTTCAGCCTGTGTGTGCAGTTTTGTACTGCCAGTTTGACCTGGCAAAATAACCTTTTGCCAGGCCTAAACCATCCTTTTTAATACATAAAAGTCACTCCTAGGGTAGGCCCTAAATAGCCCATAGGGCAGGGTACTTTTGTGTATTCCTCCCAGACAGTATCACAATAGAGGGTCTTGGTTTTGGCAGGATGGGTCCTCATGGCTTGATGGGGGGGCTGTCATCTGCCACACTTGTACTTCGAAGGCACTGCACCAGCACACTCACAAAGGACTTCACAATAGCCAATTGTGCCCCCAGACCGAGTGGTACCATGGCAGGGAGGCAGGAAATTCCAGACACTGCTATAGAGGTAAAACTCGGGAAGTTTCTTCCACTTCAAAGTGGGCACCAGGTCTAAAAATAGGACCCTCAGACCCACTCTTTAGATCACTTCTGCACCTGTGGACGAATCAGAAGGACTCCTACGCTACTGTGCTACTGAAAGGATTGTCCTGCTGCCATGCTGCAAGAAGACCTCGGCTGGCATCAGAGGGCACTCCTCCTGGCTCAACTGTGGGTTCCCTCAGAACTGAAAAAGCACGATGCAACTCGACGCATGACCTCATTCCACAGCCTTCACAGCTGGGACTACTCTGTTCCCTGTATCCGGCCCACGCTCCATCGCAGTTAGTCTGACTTTATCCTGATCCGGCGTGACCAGATAACCACAGTTGGCACTTTGTGCTGTTAGACAATCTACTTACCTTAGAAGTTTGAAATTGCATATCTCTAGTTGTACTGATTATATTTTTGTCATTTTGGTGCCAAATAATGTAATAACATTTACTCTAATTTGTATAATTAGTGTAAGATTATTCCTTTGTTGTGTTTTCACCTTTTTACTGTTTGCGTGCTGCATAAATACTTTACACATTGCCTCGAAGCTAAGCCTGACTGCTCTTGTGCCAAGCTACCAGAGGTTTAAATACAGGTCAAGTTTGTGACTGTTTGTGGTTAACCCTGATAAGGATTGTGGCTGTTGCTTGAGAAGAGTTCACACCCCCACACATTCAACAACCCAATTTTTCACAGAGATGCAGCTAGAGGCTAATGTAGGGCTGCAGTTGGTGGTCGATTTGCAGTTTTTAAAATGTTCTGGTCAGGCTACAATCGTAGGCCTGAAGCCATGTTTACACTACCACTGTAGTAGATGGCACAGTGACTGCTGCAGTCTACGAATGGCCTTTAAATTACAGGCCTTGAGTATGCTTTGTACCATATGCTAGGGTCTTAAAGGTAAGTTAATTATGACATCTAAGGTTATGCCAATTCAACCATGGTTATAGGAAAGTTCAAGCACGTTACTCATAGCTAGCAGGGGTAAGTGCTCAGAGTTCTACAGTCAGCAAAACAAATGGGGAAGATGTGAAGATGTTTATTTCCTACAACCATGCTTTGACTTTGTGCTTCTTTGTACAGAATTTAGTTATCACTTAAAACAACAGACAGCACATAGATAAGTGCAATATTGTATGACACTAAAATCATATTAAAAGTGACCTTTCTTTAAAAAAGGAAACAAGGCAACTTGCAAATGGTAACAATGCAAATATATTTATATTATTCTTGTAACTATCACAGTAAATTATTGGCGTAGGAGGTATAACGCACCATTACGATCACTCACCTAATGTAAGACATAAGACCCCAATGCGGTAATATTTTCTAGACCAAAGCATTCGTAAATAAATCTGTCATATGTTTAAAAGAATCACAAAAAAACAGGACTATATCTCGACAGTCAAAACATTTATAATGATACCACAAAGGGATCATTATACTTAACTAACAAATAACAGAAGAAACTAAATCCCCTCCTTCTGCCACGATTAGTTTGTGATCATTGGATTTGATTTTTCTCAGAAACAACCTGTGTGCCAACATGATGCATGTGTCATTTCTCTCTGTTTGCTTATTTGCCTGTAGTCCTCCGTGGAGTTTTGGGACATCATTGATTTTACGATTAGCTGCATGTTGTGACTGGCACATGAGTGATAAATATTGGCATAAATAGACTCATAGTTAGCAAAAAGTCCCATGTCCTAAAGGTTTTATTTAGCAAATCCTATTTTTTCCGCCATTTAATAGCGGTTGTGGTTCTTAAGTCTTCTTTGTAATGGAAAAAAGTTGAGGTGCAAGTCACAGCATGTTTATTGTTATTACTGGAAAACTAGTGCCGGCTGAAAGTCACCATCAGGGTCTGCAGACAGTTACATCAATTACAATATTTGCAAAGGTGAAGTTGACAGAATCCTGCTCAAATGGCAGATTAAGAGTATTTATAGGGGTGAGTTCAGTCTGATACCGCACCCACCCTTGTGGGAGCTTCAGGTATCCCTTAAAGACGAGGGAAGGCACCTGGTAGAAACACAACGCTGCAGGGTAATCGTTGCTTCTCTGCAGTGCTTTGCTTTGCACAAGCACTCAAAGGGGTAGATTTACTAAGATTTTGCGCCATGTTGTCATCACAAAAGTGACGCAAATCAGCTCAAAATCTTTTTTCCCCTACATACAAATATAAAACAGGGACAAACGAAGGCTGAGCAGAACAAGCAGAGACTGTGAAAGGAGCAACACTTGAGAAATTGACCAGAGATTATCAATATGGACATAGTGAAAGTAAGACACCAGCACCCGCTCATTGCGGAAAGATGAAAGAGACAGCGAAATGGGAGAATGTTCATGCAAAGGGTATCCTTTCTTTGACCTGCGTGAGGAGGACATAATACAAAAATACAGATTAAGCAAGGACATAATTGTTTATCTGCTCAAAAAAATGCACCAGCACTTGAAGCCACAACTACAAAATCACATGCCATACCAGCACATGTGAAACTCATGTCTACTCTGTGCTACACCTTTTAGCCTCCGGAACCATCCAGCATAGAGTAGGTGCAGTGGCTGGTGTGTCACAGGGAGCCTTGGCTGCGTTCCTGGCCAAAATCTTAAAAGCAACATAGAGCCTGATGCAGCACCATATCAGCTTCCCCAAACCTGGTGCAAAAATCTTGAAAGTGAAGCAAGGCTTCTACCAAATAGCCAACTTCCCCCATGTTGTTGGTGCAATAGACTTTACCCATGCCAACCTTCTCCCACCATCTGGAACTCCATATCTGTACCAAAATCGGACGCATACTTGCTCAATAAATTTGCAGGCAATTTGCAAGGACAAATACTGCTCCATCAATGTTGTGGCCAAATATCCAGGATCAGCACATGACTCCTACATATTTCAGCAGTCCAGTATCAAACATATCTTGGAAAGTGGAATATATGCACACGGTGTACTGCTGAGTATGTATTTGTATCAGATTATACATAGTAGTGAAAAGTATCAAAAACCACAACTTTACCACTATGTGGTCTGTATCACTAAAATATTAAATGAATAAGTCATACTAAAGCTACTAAAAGCATAGTAGAGTCACAGGGATCTGACATCACATAATACATTATATCTACAAATCAGTGCAAGTGTGTTTACAATGTTGGTCATGTGTCATGGATGGTGATAACAGCAAATACTGGTCCTGGGCTGCCAATACTGTGTGGTCCTATGAGAATTAGTCACCCACATCTCTGATTGGTAAACACGTCCACAATTTTATCATACACTTTATGGGGTTTCAAAAACAACAGCTTTAAACAGACAATGTGTCGTACTAACATAAGTGTAACTTCATGTCTATATTGTTCCAGCTGACATGGGACATGCACTAAGTCCATGGCTAATGACACAATTTGCCAAACAGCACAATCATGCCAAAGAAGCATACAGCACGGCCCACAGCAGGACAAGAGGAATAATAGAACTCTGGTGGGCGATTTTTGTACAGGCCAACAACAGTCTGAAACAGTCTGCAACATGCTTGTAGTGTGTTGCATATTACACTATATTGCAGTCCGAGGCAATTTGGACATGTCTGTTGATCATACAGCAAAGTCAAAAAGTCAAAAAGACAAAGTCAAAAAGAGAGAAATCCCCCTTACGGCAATAATAGATACCAAAGCAATAAGGAGCTGCATAAGCGTGCCGGGTTTCGCCCGCCTGCATTAGAAGGCTTTATCGCGCTAGCGCGGCTCGCGCGTTTGAAATTGCCACCTTAGCAGTCATTTGTTCCCAGTAGGTTTTTATCGTGTCAGTACTGTTTGCGCTTGTGTTACTGCCGCCGTAGTCCAAGAAGTAGTTAGGGGATTCTGCAGTTCAGCAACTCCTAATTAATATTCTAAGGAGGCGGGGTTAGCGATTTTAGGCAGAGGAAGGGCGTTAGCCTCGGATTTCAATAGTGCGGACGTGACGCCTAATCCGTATTTAGGATTTCTACCACCTTGATAGCAACCTTAACCATAATGGGTGGTGATGAAGTCAGTATAGTTAGCATTTCTTTTTAGGTACTAATGATCGGAGAGAAATAGCGTAACTATTTTCTTTTTCATCAGTTCACATGTAGAATTAGGGCACATTGAGGAGTAGAGTTGAGCCAAATAAATTGGTTTTTACCGAGTGTAAGGAGATCTATGGAGGTACGTGTTAATATAGAAACTTCTACGTGTCTTTTCAGGAACCTTATGAAACTGTTCATTTAAGAAATTCCAGAGAAGTTCTTCACTTATGGTAGGCAGGTTAATTATGAGCCTGTATACTTACAATTGGGTTTCCTGCATATTTTGCCAATGTATAACAAGGGTCTCCTTTCCCATAGATTTAGAAGCCAGTTTTTAAGCACGGCTCCAAGGAGTGACATTTGTCCCCTGTTCAAGATTCTGCAAGGTTTCTTACCTGCATCCTATCTGACGGCGCATAGTATCTCGGATACAGGTATAAGATATATTGTTAAATGGTTATGATGGGGTATGAATGAGTGGCTGTATGAATCACCAGGATATAAACACTGTTTACCATTATATTAAACCCCCCCTTTTTTTGGGGGGGGGGGATATATCGACGATGGGTCAACTGTTCTGTGTATTGTTGTGATTGAGATATTATAATTATGGAAAGTGGTATTATTGTGTATGATGTGAGTGGTATGTCTCAATGGCTAATTGGTAGTTTTTATTGTTTTTTAGATATAGTTTTTAATAACAAGAGTATATTTGGGAGGAGTTTATTCTTGTCCTGAGGAAGGTGGTTTTTAATCAGTTGTATCCACCAAAATGATCTGGATCTAATGTCTGTGCCTTCTTTAGCGACAAGAAAATATTTTTCTTGCATGTTTTTCCCCAGTTCATAATATGTGCATTTGCTGTGGAATTGTTTCTTAATTCTTTTTGTGTTTTTTTAAACATTTGATCATAGTTTTTATTTTCTGTTTAATCATAGGATTTTTCATTGTTCATGATGATGGTATGATTAATTGAAATGAACTTGGTTTAATGAAAATAAATATTTTTAAACTTGTAACACTTGGCCTACGGAGGGTTTTGGTGTCTTATTCAGGTGATTGAATGGATTTGATGTGAGTTTTTGCTTTGGTATCTATTATTGCCATGATGTGGATTTCTCTCTTTTTGACTTTGTCTATTTGATGCCCTACCCCCTTTCTGGTAAAAAAAAAGGGCCCCTCTCACTTTATTGGTGGATCATACAGCAAATACTGAACACATCATTCCAAATATTGTTGAAAGGAAAAATGCCGAGCAGGACTGTAATGAAGGTCAACGCCGAAGGAATGCTATTTTTGCCAATTTCTTTGCATGAAGAAAGCAAAAAGTAACTGCATGCCTGGAGAACTAATTACAACCACACACCACAAGACGTGTACTAAAGACTTGACCTCTCATTTTACTAAGTAAAATGTATTTAATATGATTAGATAACGTAGTGGTGGTGTATCAACAATCACTTACTTTTTCCAACAAACTACCAAATGTGAAGCATGTGTGTTTTGCAAATAAAGTAAATTTAAAGATTAATTATCTGGGAGCCTGAGTTTTGAGCTGGAGCTGAGCGCAAAAAGTCACTACCCACTCGCTCGCTCGCTGCCGTTCACCACCGCCAGCCCGTTGCCCCCACCCGCATCAGCAGAGTGGATCGCTGACCCGAGCTGCGGCTGCGGCTCCGTCTGACTGCTGCGGCTTCTGGATCGCAGCACCAGGACCACACCAGACCGCACTACACCTCACAGGTCCGAAAAAACAGCTGAAAGTACCAGTCACGGCACGGTGCGGCAAAGTGAAGCCCCATGAAGTATAAGGAACGGACAAAGAAACTGGTAAGGACACCCCCAGGGGGGGAGCATGTAGGTCTGTACACCAGTGACTGGCAGCAGGCCCTTTAGGACAAACGGTGAGGTGCTGGTGCAGGGGTGGACTCGAGGGGATCCTGATTCTGTTTCTGACTCTAACTGCCCCCCCTCCCATAGTCTGTTTTCACAGGGTGGTCGGGCTAACTCAACAACAAACACTCACCATAGTAGCAGAGATGAGCAAAATGCCTACAAGTAAGACCCTGATCGACCGCCCAGGAGGAGGTATTGCGGGGACCCTTGGCTCATTCATAACCCGAGCCACATCGGATTTAAACCATGAAATTGAATTGACACAGCACCGCCTATCCCTGGAACCTGTGTTGTTAACAGGGGCCACGCAGGGGGAAGCAGCCGTACATATCGCTGATAGACATTTCCCGCGATTGACACAGGAGGCAGAAATACCAACATGGAATGGTGGGGCCCCTGAGCACCAAGACCTTGCACCACCAGCAAACAAGTCAAACAGGTCATCATCAAGGTCATCATCAAGGGCAGTGGCAGCGAAGAAGTTGCCGGATAACGGGAACATAGGCAAGAGGAAAAGAGGTGGTGGCCCACAGAATAATAAACCTGCAAAAAAAAACAGAGCAGCAAAAGCAAAGGCAAATGGTAATGAAGATGAAGTAGGGGAGTCCGATGCACACGGTGGAGACAATTCAATCGAAATTTCCCTGTGTAAAATGAACCCCATAGTAAACGAGGACATGTGGCAGAGATTTGAGACTTTGGTGGCCACCCTGTTAGACCCTATATTAGCAAAATTAAATAGGATTGAAGCGAGGCTAGCAGATCTTGAAACCCAGGCAATAAGTAACACACACTTATTGAAATTAATCCCCCCCAGGCAGGACTCCAGACCAGAAAAAGCATCCCAAACCATATACAGGCACACGGAATTATTCCATCTATGAGTTATTCAAAGGAGGGGACTGGGACTATGCCCACTGGAAGGCCTAATCCGCCACATAGTTACATCGATGACCCTGCCACCATGAACACACACTTGGTGACATACCCCAACACAGCAGTCCTGTGCCAGCCCCCAACGCAACATCTGAACGGGACAAGGGACATAAGACCCCACAGGAGCGCCAATCCTGAAACACGACTTGCGGGTCGGGGGTCCACGGAGTGGGGAGGGCAGCGAGCCTGGTAATCAAAGGACAGAAAGACCGACTACCGTCAATGGGCCCCTGGATTGCAGTTCCTTCATCTCCCCCCAGCAGCCACACCCCTAGTATTAGTGTTAGGGGATGTCCCAGAGCTAAAGGAGGGCCAAATGGAGACTACGGAGCAACTAATGACCAAAGCATTACATTGGCTGACACAGAAATTGAGAGAGACAGGGGTTTTTTGCAGAAATCTTTCAAACAGACTTATCATGGCAAGAAGGACACCCTGGATAGGGCCAGCTAAGAAAGAGCTGATAGGAGATTGTGTGGCCCTAAACTTTAAGGATGAAGGTGTTGTCAGATATTTATTAGAATCTATAAGGGAAGGTCCACCAAAGAGATCGCAGATCATTGTGCTTCCCCTAGGTTACTTTTATAGGCCTCTACGTTGGGTGGTGCCCAGAATGAACTGTTTTCAGAGGAAGGATCTGGCTTGGAAGGAACATGGGGGCCTCCCTGGGATTATAAACTTGTAAAATAGATTTGCCCCCCTATCTGACCTTGAGGCATGCGATTGACTGTACAAATTAAGTACCAATACCCCACTAAATAGGGAAACCTGTGCCACCCCAGGCCCATTCACTAGAGAGTACCTCCACCCTTCTATTTCTCCTAGGTGGTACAACAAAGATCTGTTTAAAATAGCATCATGGAACGTGGCTGGTATTTCATCTAAACTGGGAGACACCAACTGGCTTCAACGCTGGCAGGGAAATGATGTCTCCTGTTTTCAAGAGACTTGGTCCATGGAACCAATATTTTTAAATGGTAACCACTCATTCCAAACACCAGCTAAACCCTCGGTTTCAGGAAGGGCTAAAGGGGGCATTTTGACACTGATTCCAAATGATTTCCATGGTAAAATAACAAAGTTTATTCCTGCCAATCCAAATTTCCACATTATTTTACTCGAGTTAAAACAGGAAGGCAAGTGGATCTTGATTAACACCTACAATAATAGATTTGGCACGAATATCCACTTCATTGTGGGTGAGGTTGACAGGACTCTTAATCTTATCATAGGGAATTCCAGAAAGGAGGTTCCAAATATCATTTGGTTGGGGGACTTCAACATACACCCCTGCTAATATAATACAGCCCCCGTGAGTGGATCAGAGGATCTGGGGGGAAATCATTTGCTTCATTTCACCCACAACGAATATGGCAAAGCCTTAAATAGGATATGATCCTCCAGAAATATGGAAACGACCAAATGACCCTGAATCCGTAACCGGCATTCCGATGGGTACATTCCAGAGAAACAGGGTAGTTTAAATTATTTATTACATATTAGTCACTACCCCAATCAGTCTAAGGGCCACCAGATCCCAGAATTTGTTCTCAAGCTTTAGTGATCACGCCATTCTCCAATTGCAACTAAATGTATTCCCAGAAAATCTCCCTTGTAAGCAAAATATTGCCACCCCTTTAGTAGTCAGAAGAAATGGAATACAGCTAAAGTGAGCCCACATTGACAAACTTAAACTGACCTCGGCTATCGTCCAAAGTACAAGGAGAAAGGTATCATTTTGCCTAGAACCAGATACTGAGCCAGGTGAAATGTTAATGGCCTTTTGCAGCATTCTAGAGCAAGTAGAAACGTCGCTGACACGCCATAGAGGGTGAAAGCCAGAAGTAGGTAAAGGCTGGTTTAATTTGTCCTGTACCCAATCCAGGAAGGCACTGATACACGGCCAAAAAACAAGCCCCAGACATCATGAACAAATAAAGGTATTAAGGGCCAAGTACAAACTAGCTTGACGGAATATAGAAAAGGATATGAAGAACGAAATCTGGGCAGATCTTGACCAGGCAGCCAGAACAGGCAACAGCATGGAGTTCTGGAGAATAGTGAATGCTCCACATTTTAAAAACACTAAGGATTCCTCCCTTGATAACAACGTAGGTGAGGCAGCATGGGTAACCCATTTTGGAGACATCTTTGCCCCTAGTACTTCTTCACGAATACCTTCTCTAACCATAGAAGAGTGTAGCCCTACTGCCCTTTCCTTCTCACTAAATGAAGTGAAGGAAGGACTGAGCTCATGCCTCCCAGTCAAAGCTCCAGGCCCAGACGGAGTCTCAATCGACTTCTTCCAAGAAATACCAGACTTATGGGCGCCCTTGCTTACAAATGTTTTAAACACTAGAGCTAAAATAGGCCCCCCTTCCTTGTGGTCCACAGGTGTCATCATCCCGATATATAAAAAAGGGGACAGGGCAGACCCCCAAAATTATAGACCAATTTCCCTACTAGATACCACCTCCAAATTGATGGGACAGCTTTTACTCTCCAAACTAGAGGGCTGGGCACAGGAGAATAATATACTAATGCAGGCCCAGTATGGGTTCCAGCAAGGAAGGGGCACTGTGGACCAGTGTTTAAATTTAGAAATGATCATAGAAAAATATGTCAGAATAAAGGGAGGAAAAATCTACATGGCTTTCATGGATTTGACAGCGGCGTTCGACTGCGTTGTCCATGAAAAGCTATGGAAGGTTTTGGAGGAGACAGGGGCTGATCATGCCATAATAAATTTTATCAGAGAAATGTATACAAATGCAACGGCAATGGTCTGATACACCAAAAATGTCGACTGCACACGCCCTTTTCAAGTTGCTAGAGGAGTAAGGCAAGACTGTGTCGTTGCCTCTTTTCTCTTCTCTATCTACACAAATAGTGTTGAAAAAGCACTTATCAAGGCTTCTTGTGATGTCCCTATATTCGGTTCCCAAGTCCTTCCTATCTTGGCAGACACGGACAACGCGGTATTGATAGCCAGGACAGTGCGCGGCCTCCAAAGCCTGATAAACACGTATATATCATTTATGGACTCCTTGGATTTAAGGGTCAACCACACCAAGTCCTTTGCCATCATAGCCGGGTCCAGGAAAAACGATAAAACCCCCTACTTACATGTAGATGGAGAGAAAATGGAGGTGGTTGACACTTTTTCCTATTTGGGGGTCCTTTTTGATAAAGACTCATCCTGGCTAAAACTGGTGGAAGGTAGGAAGAGGGGAATGGAGAGAAGCCTCTCAGCAATAAAAACCCTTGTGCAGAAAATGGGTGTAAGACCACTGATTCCCCTAAAAAACATTTATCAAGCCAAGTTTAAGGCGGCAGCAACCTATGGGTCGGGATTATGGGGCCGTGTAACATCAAATATCCTCCAAACTACTGAAAATAATTATTTCAAGTCTCTGGTAGGCCTTCCCTCCTCTTATTCAAACTATACCTTACATCAGGAACTGGGCCTCCCGTATATACAAGATGCAATCCAATTGGCCCCAATCCTTTTGTGGCACTCAATTTGGCACAGGGAAACAGTGCCACTCACACAACTTATACCAAGGGATTGTTTAAGCATGGAAAAAAGTAGAAATTCGCTGTGGCTCGGCTATGTGTGCAGAAGGGTGTCAAAGAAAAAGGTCTCCCCCGTATCTTTATTGCACAGGCGGACTATAAGAGGAAGGAGCACTACAAAGGAAAAGCTGCAGTCGTCACCTACCACCTGAAACTGCCATTGTCAGAGAATGTACACGATTCCTTTAATGTTAGGATACCCTGAGGAAAAGTACAACCATGCGGAGCTCAGCTTATGTCCATGTGACTCCCTCTCAAGACAAACTGAACTGCATCTGGTTTTATTTTGTAGGCTCTACAAGAAAGAGAGGTATCACTTTCTTAAGCCCCTTTTAAAGCAGAAGAATATTAGGCAGTGTTGAGTTGCACTCTTCTTTTTAAAATCATTACTCGACTTTTTAACATGTTTTTCACTAGCTTCTTTTCTTTGGGCCTGTATGAGAAAAAGGAAGAGGTTGGATGGCTTGTATTTAAGGGCCATGGAAATGTTTTCCACTCCTGCATCTCAGAGAGTGGCTCACATAAGGTCGAGGTTAAACGGGTACCTATATTATATTATTATCCTCTTATTTTATGTTATTCTTAGACAAGGGACATGAAGTATTTTATGGACATGAAATTGTTACTTTGTATTTATTCTGTGCTTTTATGATCTTTTTAAACTGATCGAATAAAGAAATGAATGAATGAATGAATGACTGTGCCATCTTTCTTTGAGCAAGGATAAATAAGTAAACTGTTGTCATTTGAAAATGTAAGTTGACTACAACAAACTAGAAGTGTGACATACCATCTCAAGATTTAGGTAAATGTTTAGGCACATGGGACACATTCCATGTTTGAAAAAAAAAAAACGACTGATAGCATTAGGTTTGTTAACATCTGCCAATTATTCCACCATGTCCCAACTGAGATCTACATGCTATTTAACAAATCATATCTGTTAAATTTTACCCAGCAGGCATCTCATATTATCTGCCCAACATCATACCACAAATTAATAACAAATCTGACAACACAACAGCCAAAGTACAGACACAAAGCAGAATTGTTATACTTCAAATTACACATACATGTAAAGCAAATTTGAAATCCATAATGAAATATTCATGTGATTACAATGTGATGTAAAATGAATAGAAGGGCAGTGGACAACAATTAACAAGTGTATTAAGCAATGAAGACCAGTGAAGTGGCTATGAAATTGCGAAAAAGCTGCCAACTGGAGATGCAAAGTGTTCATACATCTGATATATCAGGCAGTGAAGAGTGAAGAGTGAGCAAACAAACAAAACCAATCCTAGAGTTGCTCTCATGTGTGTTAGCAGCTCCAGGATTGGTCGGAGCAACTTAAGGCAGCGCTCTTTTTCAATCTGTGACTGCAGTCCCTAGGGCTGTTATAAAGTTCACAGATTGCTGCAGTCTGAAGTGCACATGTCGGGCTGGCTGTGGCAGGATAGCTGGCCAATCCAGCATGCACACTGTAGGCAACTGTCTGCAAGTTGGAATAGCCCTGTCCCATCCTCACACGCAAGGTGCAATAGAATAGTAATCACCATTACCATTTTATTCAATTTTTGTTTCATGCAGCTTCTACATTCCCAGCAGCTGTGCAGAAAGTAGATGCGACCCACCCTTGTAGGTTCAATTTACTTGAATCTGCAAGAACAAAACCCGCAAATGTTATCTGCCTGACAACATGCAATTGGGTAGTGTTGTAAGGATCTTTTAGGATATATCTTGTGTAAGAGTACAAACGTTCATTTACACATTTGGCCTCACCCATATCACAATTTCTATCAAGATTTATGTATGTGGAATCTTGATTCCACTTGTCCTGTGACCTCTTCCTATAATATGCCTACACAATGAATTGTTTAGAACTGACATATGTGCTCAATGTTTGCCCTTCATATTTTCTGCTTTAGGGTCTGATCATGGTTATATATGAGGTTCCACTGCGGATATACTATTGCTGTGAGTATTTTGCTATTAGATGTGTATAAGTACATGTTGCACATTCACTTACTGGTACTTGTATTGTCCACAATCATGGCTGTATCTGGCCTTTCTACTCCTTCAACCAGTTTCTGTCCTATTACTGCTGCAACTTGCTCCTCCATTGATGTTAGTGGGATGTAAGTGTCTGGACCCCCCACCTGTTGCCATTGTGCTACGATGTTGTGTGCCATTTTCTCTTTTGTGCACCTCTTGCAGTCATGCCACTATTTTTTTACCTCATCAATAGTTCGCAGGTTTAGCTTGAGAAAACTGCGCCCTTTTCAAATAGGCGAACGGAAGGAGAAATGCTTTCATTTCTCCTTCTTTTTCCAACTTTGCATGGGTGCTGCACTGTGCAGCATGCATACAAAGTGGGAAAAACGTGGCATTGTGTCTGGGCATCGTATTTTGCTATGCTTGACTTATGCACACATTCTAGGGCTATGCGCTAAGGTGTGTGCTTGGCGCACCACAGCTATAATCAGCGTTGGCGCAAGGGAAAAGGGAGGAGAGAGCCATATCTTTGAAGATATGGCGCTTTCATGCACCCTCCCTGTTGCGCTGCGCAGCCTTGCGGGGGGCTGCGCTGTGTGGATTGGTGTAAATCCCCCCCATAGTGGGCCTTCACAAGTAAATGTACATATTTTGGGCCTTCTTCACTAGGAAACGTACACATTTTGGGAAGCATTGCTGCACCCACAGCTGTGAATGGGTGCATAAATAAACAAAATGAAATAAAGTACTAAACAGTCACCTTCATTACACCGCATCTTGTCGGTGATGTTCAAGCTAGCGTGGGAAGTGAAACCTCCACTCTGCAACATTCAAAAACTGACAATACAATGGCAGAAATAAATACAGCAATCAGCTCTAAGAGTCCCACTTCACATGCACACACAGCCTGAATGTTTAAGTAATAAAAATAATAAATATAATAAAGGGTTCTCTTGATAATTTTGATTGCTGCCTGCAGAGTCCTTCATGTGGTATCACTGCATGGCAGTTTTACTGGCAATTATATTAAGGGGCAAACAATTACAGGTCTACCGTTCCCTTTTTCATATAAGGCAAATAGCAAATTAGAAATGCTAAAACAACTCACCTAAAACCTAGAGAATTTTACGCCCACAATTTCCCCCCAGGCAGATGTGCTTCAAATCACCTCTCAGACATTTGCATTCAATGTTTATTCAAATATGGAATGCTGTCGATTACTTACACATAACAGCCAGTAATCATGCACAATAATTGTAACATATGCTAATGTAAATTGGGTGGTGTGGGATTATACTGCCTCCTTTGCAACCAGTTGTCGGAATTTGTCAGCATAAGATTGAATTCATTAAATATGATTCTTAAGGGGAAAAAAGAGAAACAGCTAACAAAAGGTATTTTTTTATTGCTCACTGGATGAGGGCACATCATTTTCTCATATGCTTCTTTTTTCATCTTTAGCCTTAAATGGGCCTCAGCAAAAAGACACCGAATCTGGGAATTTATTATTGTCAATAGCCCGCATGACCTTTACTTTAACTGCATCTTTGCTGTCAGTAATAATCCAAGGCTGCACTTTCAAAGACAGAATGGGGGATTTTGCATATTGAGTCTCCAGGTCTCCTTGAAAATGTTCAGAAATCACAGTCATTTATTCCTATTGTCAGGGCAAGGTCCATTATGAGAGCCCATTCGTCTTCACTGGGAGATGAAGAGTGGAGAAACTCCACTCCTGCTCTGAATCAAGTACTAACTACTGCAGCTTTCTCAAATAAATCAACAGGCAGACCTCTCAGTCTGGGGCAGGCAATCTCTCCTCATTCGGAGCACCTGTTAGCTGTTCGCTAATGGCTCTCTTCATCTTGGGAGGGACTAATTTTGGAACTTGCCGTGTAATAAAGACTGAAAATCGCAATCACATTTCTCTTCAAATCGCGTTTTGCCACCCTTCCAAAAAAAAAAAAAGATTATTTTCTCGAGAAAATGTCAAAGATGATCTGAAGCACTAGGAAATGTTTTCGTTCTTTTGCATCTGCCATGTCATGGAGGTACAGTTTGTCATGGTGCTAATAAAAATGGAAATGTTCAGTCAAAAATTAAATAACAGGATGAATTATCAGTTTCTCTGACATTTCTGAAAGATTTCTCAATAAAAATAAAATGCTGCACACAATGAAATAACAGCATTAATAACACATTGGTAAAATACAATCTAAATCAAAATTCGAAAACTGACAACATTGCAACTGAAGTTAAAAGTGCCTGAAAAACAAATAAGCACTTCAACAAAAATGTCAAAATGTCAATAAGGTGAAGTGTCTATGTCTGAGGGCTCAAATGTTAATGCGTAGCATAAATGTGGATGTATGGAAAGTCAGTCATACTGGGTAGGAGGAGACCAGGCATGAGACACTCATGTCCCTACTCTCTCTCTTTGAAATTCTTGTTTCCTTCAGTTCACAGCAATATTTCTGGACTGTGCCTGCGATTTTACTCAAATGTAGCCACAAAGAAAGGCATGCTGGTGGAGTAACTATCATGAGGCCCAGGATGGAGTCTAGCCCGAGAAAGCGATGCTACGTGAGACAAAGTGCCTGGACCTTTACTTTTAGAGACTTCCTCAACATCACCAACAGGATCTTTATTTTATTTGCATCAGTAGTCTCAGCCCTTTCTAACAATGGTAATTCATGTTCATCTTGTAACCCTGTCCTGCACAATAGGTTGTGAAGAACTGAGGTCTGGGAGCCAGAACCTCTTCGAATCAGTTAAGGAGGATGATGCAGAGCTTTGCAGCCCTGCCACGCCTATTCAAATCATCTGTCACTTGAATCGATGGAGAAATTTAAAAATGAATGGATTTCACATCGGTAAGTGTTTTTGATTTTTTAATACAAATGGGCTGAAGGTGTAAATCTAATTTTTATGCCTGGAAAGACGTTGGAAAAAGGAGAGAATGGAAACAAAGACATAGAAATGATAATTGCTCATGGTTGTTACTCAATCATAACACTGCCCAGTTTCCTGAGTTCTAAGTGTAATTGGCTGCGGCTACAAGAACCCAGATGCTTCCTTCAGATGTTGAATCTAGCTTGAAGGGTGCAACCAAGGTGATAAGTATTCCTTGGTCCTCAGCTCTCTAGACAATTCATAGCAATGGATTATTCAAGTAAATGGCACAACAGAGACTTGAACATCACGCTCACCACACCTTAAATAAAATTCTAAAAACTAATCTTGTGTCACTAATCAATCAGTGTAAGAGCAGTATTTTGCTTCCAGCGCAATTGAATCATGACTTACGTACGACTATAGAAGAGACTGTTGCAATGCACCGAACCCCTTTATTAATGTGCTTATAACTACTGGTTGGAAAGGACCATCTTCTGCCTCAGAAGCAGAGAGAACATAGGGTGTTACGTAGAGTTAGGTGGGTGGGGAGCCCCTATGAAGTGAACTGCAGGAACACCTCTAACCTAATGGTCCTTGTATCACAGGACTGTTAGGTCACAGTGATGTTTACCCCACCCTATTCAGGGCAGGGTGATGAATTCTTGAGTTCTTGTCTTGGATGGACGTGCAATGCAGTGACATCAATCAAGGGTATCAATGTCCATGGAGAAAATACCCCACAGCTCAGAACCATTGGCATTTGGATTTTCAAGTGTTAATTTCAGCTTTTGGAGTTTGTTGCCAGAACACAAAAGCATTCTCTAAGTGGGTCCGACAAACATGGTGGAAGCTTGCAAAACTCTTTCACCTTCAGAATAACTATCACAGTTAGAGTTCTTACGGAGGCTTAGAGATTTCTGCCAAATGTGTGGATCTCTAAATAGGGTAAGCGATCTTCTACCAGGAAGCAAAGGCAATAGTCTTCACTGGCCGGGCAGGCCACTGGCGAGGGTATAAATGACCTCCTTATTCTTTAAAATAGCTGACGTGGCTGTTAACTTAACAGGTCAATATCTACCCAAACCTTGCCACCTTTTTATAGCATCAAATGTGTGACAAAAGATGCAGCGTGAGCATTAAGTCGTATAAACAGATCACTCCGAATCTTTCAATAAAAAAAAACCTGAATAAATAAATAAAAAAGAGAAAATTAAATTTTAGATGATTGAAATGTTAATATTTACCAACAAATAATGAAGTGTGATTACTTCATATAACTGACAACAAAACCCATTCTTCACAGAAAGCTGGATTGTCAGAATTGTATTCACTCTAAGCACAACACATGTTATGGGTGACCCAGTGATACTTTTGGGAACAGAAAAGTAGTCTAAAACCAGTGACTGAACAATCCTTCTCCAAAGAACTATATCCAATCAAAAATCCTAAACCATATGCCGAAGATTTATGTAAGGTGAAATGTCAAGATGGAAAATTGCATCCTGTAATGGCTGCAAAAAGTTTAAACAGTACAGGGAGAAAAAGGTTATAGTATTCTAGTATCATAGGGATATTATTTAAAAAGAGTCAGTTCAAGCACCTAAAACAGGCTTAACTCTGATTGCAGATGTTGAAGCGCTGTAGCAGCATCCACAGGTTTCCATAGCAGTATTATCAACCAAATTCTCTTATCTTTGTATCAATCTTTGGAAGAGGTGCATGATAGATGGTGTTAAGGTGCGAGGTAGACAATCTCAGTCTTCTTCAAGACTTGCTAAATTAGACCATCCTAAGTCACAGTCTAATAGCAATAACAAATCAAGTAGGGTATTGCTGAACTACACCACATGGGATTATGTGATTAGGGTGTGTAACAACTTTGTGCAATTTGCTTTGAAGTATTCATGTGAAATTTTGACAAATTTGTGTACAATCATATGCAAATTTTTCATCTCATGCAATATCTTAGCGCAAAATGCGTCCTTGCATCGATTTGTGGCTTGAAGATGATTTAAACGAAAGCACAGCGAACAACGGCTGCTCAAGTTCGGTTGTTCACGTGTTTTGCGGTACATTTTTACTGTGATTGACATTTAATTACACAAACTGAAATACTGACGCCATTTTGGGGAATTTTGCTTTACAAGTGTGATGTGAAATTCGCCAAATTATGGGGCATATTATCAAGCACGGCGTTAACATTATCTCCACTTAAGAGGCAGAAAACTGCCGCTAAAGCGGCGATAATGGGCTTGATAATATGCCGCAGAGAATTCCCATAGAAACCCAGGTTGACACCAGAACATGGGCTTCTATGGCAATTCTCTGCGGCATAATTGACACCAGAACATGGGCTTCTATGGGAATTCTCTGCGGCATATTATCAAGCCCATTATCGCCGCTTTAGCGGCAGTTTTCTGCCGCTAAAGCGGCGATAATGTTAATGCCATTTCTTGAATTATGACTGAGCAATTTAAAGGTCTAATTAGAACACAATTTAAAAGCGTTCGCTTCTTGACGAAATATTATAACATTTTAATGTGGAAAAAAATAAAAGTACTGAAAGGTGAAAAGAATGTTTTGGGGACCCAGCTGAGATTTAGCATATGCGTCGATTGCAGCTTATATGGACATGAACTTTCCTACACTGCAATGACGTAAATGCAGTGTAAAAGGACCAGCACTTGAACATTTAGTGGGCAAATGTTAGTCTTGAAGCTACCAGATGTTACACGAGACACCTTTTGCTTCTCCAAATCGTCAATAGAAAAACAAACCAAGAAAAGAGTTAGCTTGTCGGTCGACGAGGCCCATCATGAGGTATAGGTAGCCAATGGCAGGGTCCCATAGCAAAACTGTAGATAAAAGGGAACGTGCCAAGGGGCAGACTGATATAATCCAGGACACACTCTAGTTCAAATACATTTTTGTGAATAAGAAAGGCTTTGGTCCTGCTACCTATTGAGGCAGAAGAGGCACTAAGTGTAATAAAATGTGCCCAGTATGCCGGCTTGACAACGCCTTTAGCATTTGTGTTAATGGCCGTGGGAGCACTACATAGACTACCCAGCCCAAGGCTGTTATGGGTTTGTTTAATGTGCACCAGCGAAGGGATTTTATACGAACCGTTTAAGGCAATGACCTTGCTTAGGGCTTCTGTTTATGGCTTTAAGGTTCTATTGACCATACCCAAATCCAGTAGAACAAGGGTAACAATCCCACCTCTTTCTTGATTGGCTAGAGGGCGTGATCCAGTCTGAGTGGCAGGAGTGGAGTCCTGTACCCCAGACACGCGACAGCCCTTATAAAGGTGTTTTCATCCACGTCAAGAAATGAGAAGTTGCTGTGACCCCACAGCTCAGCACCAAGCAAAGGGGCACTCTTGACTTGGGCGTTGTAAATTTACATTACAGGGGAATTCTGGTAGGATGGAGTTTTTTTGGCAAACCTAAAGATGGCAAATGCTCTATGATTGATGTGGCTCTTTTGGAATCAGGGTCTCCATGACTCCTCATTTGATAATCTGATCCCCAAATAGTCGAAATGCGATACTCTCTCTCGAGGGGAGCACCGCCTAATCCAATAGTATGACCCAATCGCTTCTTTTCAGAGTAAATCATGAATTTGGTCTTCAAAGCGTTTATCTCTAGACCATATGTGTCACGAAAAAGTAAGCACACATCCATAAGCGTCTGAAGGCCTATGCATGTTTTGGAAAGCAGCAAGGTGACATCGGCCAAAAACAAAGCCAGCAACTTGTTGTTGGTCAAGGATGGGGAGTCATTAACATAATTTAAGGTAGTCTATACTTTTGTTTATATACAAGAGAAAAAGAATAGGGGCCAAAATGCAGCCTTGGCAAACATTTTTCGCTACATCTATCTTGTCCGTCAGTTCCCTGTTTGGTCCCCACCGGATCCTAGAGTAATTCCCCTCGGCAAGAATATTTTTATATTAGCAAATTATCTGGGAGGTTCATGTCATGTAAGACCTCCCACAGTTTTGCCCTTGAGACCAAGTCAAATGCTGTATGCCCCTTATTGTACGCTCAAGCACCTATGCCTTTCAGTTTTGCCTGGTGATGCTTCTTCGCTTTTCTGCTGTGCCCTCAGATGTTCTTAAAATTTTATATGGGACACATATGTTTTTACAATTTCATAGACCTTTTATTAATCAGAAGTATGTTTTATGATGTATCTCGTACCGTAATTGTAAATTATTTATGGTAATCATACAATAAAGACTACCTTCCACTTCAAAAGTCAAATGCTGCTCACAAATCAATGAAAGTACAAAAAGTGAACCACCTCCAACGTCATCTGTCATCCATTTAGTCATAAGGAACCTGTAGACTTGGTCGCTAGTTTCAATTTGTCGCCTAAATCATGGTTTGAGGGGGGAAATGGCATTGTTATCCACTATACAAGACATTAAATAGGCAAGACTTGCTTTCAGAACATTTTCTGCAGGTTATCTAATATGCTCATAGGGTGGTAGTTGCTTTGGAGGTTTCAAAACTGTTTTTTTGTGAATTGGGACCGCACCTTTCCACAAAGATGGAATGGGTGCATCTAGGGCTATTGATTTGAAAAAAAAATTAATTTATGGCTCCCAAATTGAAGAGTTTGAGCGGAACATATCAACGTGATTTTTATTTAGCCCTGGGGCCTTCACCTGTCCCTCTGAGGAAATTGCAACCAAAGTTTACAGGGGGATTTTACCTCAGAATGTTCCATGCCACATCCTCCTCTGCTCACAAATCTTGTGCTATATGATTGGGCTTCAAGGTAAAATATAAATCCCCTGAGATGATGGCAGTGTGGGAGGCTGATTGCGGGGATAGTTTTGTGTCCAATAAGGCAACAGCTCTCAATTCTTGCTGCCTTCCTGTACTTCTATTGTAGATGTTAATTAACAGAATGGGTGTCCTAATATATTGCATTATAACAACCCCCTTCAAATCAGGAGAAGCAAGTGACAACTCTGTGATGGAACACTTCAATATGATGTTAACCAATATTAATAAACCCCCTGAGGATCTCCCTGCCGGGAACTAATTGCAGCTGTAAAAAACATTTGCAACCATTCCTGTAGAAAATGTACACTGCCCATGTCTCTTAGAAGGGGCAAACCCCGTGGTCATCAATAAACTTCCCCCACTCAGTGTCCTCAAGTTTAGTCTTGAGCCCTGCTGCATTCCAGCTGAACAATTATGTTGACATTTGATGAATGGGATAACATCCCAGGAGTGGTAGTATATAAGATGGGGGAGTTAAATTACTAGATGGAATAGGATTAGGAAAACATCCTACTTGCCTTGTGTTGTTTTGTGCAGGTGGGAAGGGAGGTATGGACCTTTTCTGGAAATCCTCAGGAATAGCTCTCTCAGATTCAACTCAAGCTAACTCCAGGGACAAGATATGCATCATAGGGAAAATAATCTTTGACCCTCCTTCACTAGGTGGTAATTCCCTACCAGGTGTGTCAGCACTTGCAGCAAGCCTACATTGTGAGCGGACACTGGCATGAGCGGCGGAGGTGGCCTGACCATTGAAGGGCCAGGTAATGTTTATACCTCAGTTGTTATAATCTGGTGAGTAATGGGCCCTTTGGATCTGCCAGGGGTAAAACCAAGAGTAAATTCTCTACCATCAGGTGGCAGTCAATGGTTCTCATTCAGACTTGCATGGGGGCAAACCTATTCCAGAGAAAATTTGCAACTGAGTTAGGATAGAATTCTTGCTATGAGAATTACTCAGAAACATGTGCTAAAGATGACAGTAGAAACAGCGTAAGGGTAGTAGCTTTCTGCAATACTTCTGCTTATTAACTTGACCATGTTTGAAAGAAAAATCTTGACTACCCTTGGATACCTACAATTGATTATCACACAATTTCCTTCTAAGTTTTTCTCTAGCGGGTTTACCCATCCCTGCGCTCAATTAAAATGTTGTGTGCGTTTAAAAAGGGGAAGGTCAACTTAAAGTGTAACCAGTGCAAAACCTTGTTCCTAAGATTCTACTGCATGCTGGGGGAGAACTGAAACATGAGGTATTACTGCTCAGTAAGGGCAGGCAGCCTGAGGAAAGTCAATAACATTGCTAGATGAAAGCTGCAAAGTCACAGTTTGGTACCCTTGGCATGCAGTTGGCCTACCGGGAGGCCTATTGATCGAGCTGCTACTCTTCTACCTTCTGCCTGGGTACAAGGACTGGATCTTCAAATGTCCCAGGAGGGACTAACAAGCACTAGTTTCCGGACTCCTGTTCATAGCCACAGGGACACAAACTGCTTCCTTGATCTTGAACCCACATCTGGACCCAGCCTGTTCAAATCCTGAGCCTGCAAGTAGTACTCTCCGGTCCTGGACCCTTCCATGTGGTGCTAAAGCTGCCCCGATAGCCAAAAATCCAGAAGTGAGGACTAGGTTGGCTAAAAACTACTCTGAGAACCATATTTTTTGGTAAAATTGGGACACTGACCCATTAAGCTGCCATTTCCCCACTTGATATACAGGTAAGAAGGTGCCTTCAAGGGATTTATTTAGATGCTTAGTTATGTGATTCTTGATCTCAGTTATAGGTAGGATAGTTATATACCTACAAACTTAATTACTGTCACAGTTTGTATTTTTAAACAAAATCAATTTGTCAAGTTATGCATCAATCGTATACATATATATCATCAAATTCAACATAAATGAAGAAAAAGAATACAGAAAAAAGAAAAAGAGGAGAAAGACGGGTGTATATATAAAAATCAAGTTTATCATCAAATTTCAAAAAAGGGTACTTAAGATAAGAGCAATTGTAGGTATAATGGAAGGAAATGCTTTAATTATTCATGCCTTCACTTTGAAATAACTCAAACACTTTTTCACAAAAATAGTCAAATTTTTCGCAGGAAAACAGTGTGAAAGTCGACGCTTCGGTCTCTAAATTTTCATTGCCAAGACCATCTTCAGGACTATTAAATTTAAAAGGTTGACCCCATATAAAATAGAAAAACACATTTGTCATAAAAAATGAATTTTAAACACCTGTAACAATAATACTTTTCCTCACAATATCTTTCTTCTGATATATTACAATTCTAGCAATTTATTTAGGCATCTAATGTCCATATATTCATTTCCAATCAGTGTATCAACAAATTTTAATTTGAAAAGAAACCAAATCTCTAGAACACCCATAGGTGTTGATTGTTGGTGTCATGTTAAATCATATCAAGTTTATTATCAGTAAGTAAGGGCTTAATTAGTTCCTCACTAGTGTTGCAAGACGCATAGTTCTGTTTATTGCTGTTTTAACTATGAGGCGATTCGCTAATTTTTAACAGACTCAATCATCTATTTAAATCATAGCTTGGTATTTGTCCCATTAGATTAAAAATGATTCCCATAGCTGAAAATAGTGGTAACTCACGTTATTATACCTGCTGGTCAAAGATCTTACAGACTATCAGCAAACCTAACGTTTTGTTATCCATTGAAATCTAAAGTTATTACAACATTTATACCTTGATGTGTTTCTTTTATAAGGTCCAAACGAATGATTAGGACAAATGTCGTCGTTATTTGGCGAAGGTTTGTAAGCTCTTTAGTGTTGATCTAATAGAAAAACATAGAAGATACTAAGTAAAGTATCATTACTTATAGCATCAAAGGAACGATGATTAAAAAATATGTGTTACCTTTATTTTCAAGGAAGTTAACGTGTATACATCGATAGATTCCGTTAAATTGTTCAGAGAGATTCAAGAGGTGTAATCGCTCGACCAAGAATTCAACTGGACGTTTTGACGCTCACGTCTTAATCTATATTTAAATTTCTTTGGGCAAGAACAGTCGCGTAGACGGCATATTAACTTGTTCGTTTGCGTGTTGCCACCATTTAACCCGTTTAGAAAGTAAAAGCGGACTAAGGTGTGTATATCAAATACAGAACGTGCTTAAGGCGGCCATCTTTAGACCCATTTTCAAGTTGTCATCACATATTTTATCAGAACAGGAGATTGCAGTTCTCTCAGCAGGTCTCAGTTTTATCCCTACCTATAAGAATGACCTGTTTCAGACCAAACTCGAAATGTACAAATTCTTTCGTACGGTAAGATTAAAACATTTACTGTACTAATAACAACATAATTAATACCTGTGGAGCTACAGGCTTAAGAAATCGATCGACATTCTATCCAACTAATTCAATGATTAGAAAAGAGATTGTTACATTTGAGAATGCCATACTTATAGAGATTGAGAACCTCTTTTAAGAAAAGATGCATTATAAATCTAACTTTTCTAGAGATAAACAATCAGCACTATAAAATTTACAATCACTCCCCAATGCCCTAATAAAACCTGCGGACAAAGGTGGAGGGATAGTACTATGGGAAAAAGAGAAATATAACCAAGAGGTTTTAAAACAACTCTCTGTTACATCTCATTATAAAAAACTGGCAACCAATCCAACAAATAGATTGGAACAAGAAATCGCAAAACTAAGTAAATCAGGTTTTGATGGAGGATGGCTTAATGAAAAGAATCTGCTTTTTTAATTAATAAAGCACCCACAGTACCTGCCATCTATATGCTCCCGAAGGTGCATAAAGACCCGATAAATCCGCCAGGACGTCCGATTGTATCGGGATGCAATTCCATTCTTAAACCCCTGGCACAATATGCTGACCATTTCATTAGGTCCTTTGCCATCAATCAACCCTCTTATATAAGAGACACCATGGCTGTGATCAATACAGTGGAGAATTATGAGTTTGATCCCCAAAACGAACTTTTAGCCTTGATGGATATAGAGAGCTTAGACACCAACATTCCACAGCAAGAAGTTTCTACAGATTTTATATAATCTTTTGGAAACAAGACCCAGACCACATCAATTACCAACAGACTTCATATTAGAATGTGTACGTATTTCTCTTTGTGAAAACTTCTTTCTGTTTCAAAATATGTTTTATCAACAACAGAAAGGAGTAGCGATGGGTGCAATTTATGCCCCAGACATTGATAACATCTATGTGTCCACATTTGAAAATGAACATATCTCACATTCGTCTAATCCTTTTCTAGCCAATATTAAAAAATGGCTTAGATATATAGATGACGTTTTTTTAGTCTGGCGTGGCACACAAGAAGAACTTGGATCCTTCCACAGGTGGTTGAACTCAATAAGTCCACATCTACAATTTACCATTGAATTTGATAAACATGAGATGAATTTCCTTGACATTACGATTAAGAATGACGCCACCAACCATTTGTACACTACTCTGTACACTAAACCTACTTCTAGAAATACTCTTTTAAAATATCAAAGTCATCATCCCCAAGCACTTAAGGACGGTCTGCCCTTTGGGCAATTCCTGCATTTACGCAGGAACTGCACTTTTAAAGAAGACTACTTTCTAGAGGCAAAGAAATTGAAAGAAAAACTTAAGGCTCATGAATATCCATCGAAATTACTTAAAAGATCCATGAAACGTGCGTGGTTTAATGATAGGGACGCATTACTGATGGTCAAGGATCGTCCAAAAAATTCGCAAATAGTATGTGTCTCCACATTTGGAACCCACACAAATGTCATCAAGAAAATTGTAAATAAGCACTGGAACCTTTTAAAAAATCTGCCAGAATTCTCTGTAAAACCCCTATTTGCCTTTAAAAGGGCAACTAATCTACAAGATGGACTAGTCAGAGCCTATGAAGACAACCTTAAAGACACAATAGACAATATGAGACAACTCTCTCCTGTCATTGGTCACTACAAATGTAACATGTGTTTAGCATGTAACACCACACAAACAACAAAAACTTGTATGATCAATAATATCACTATCACTCTCAAGGCCTTTTCGAATTGCAACACACCAAATGTGGTGTATTGCATACAATGCCCTTGCAATCTTTGCTATATTGGCAAAACTGTCCAACCAGTGAAAAAAAGAATTTTACAACATCAGTCACGCATTAGATGTCACACAGAAAATGCCCCACTTGTAGAACATTATCAAAGACAGGGACATACTGAAAAAGAAATGCGTTGGTGGGTGTTGGATGTAGTAAAACCAACAAAGAGACAGAGTAATGTTGACCAGATATTAACAATCAAAGAAGACAGACTGATACGCCTCACTGATCTAGTTAATCGGGGACTCAACTCTGCAACAGAATGACATACTGTAGTATCTTCATATAAGATAAATTGTTCTCCTGTATCTTGTAATTAGCTGCTCAGCCAGTGTGAGTGTTCCATCTGGAATGATGACGTGACTGGAATGTTGGTGTGGTGTGAGACAGTTAGGAGAGGATGGGCTGAGCAGCTAGCAGGCTGCTCCTGGTGGGGCTATACTATGGACTTTACTATCTCAATAAATAACCTAAAGATATATACTGGCTACGTCTGCTGTGTCACATCAACCTATGGAACCAGGTCACTTCAATTGGCGACGAGTTGGACTAAAGAAACCGTGCGTGTAACCTAAAACGACTGGTGTGTAACTAAACTGGTGTGACTTGAAGAAACTTGATTTAAAGAAAAGAAACTCCTCATCTAGCGGGCCCTCCTGGCACTGTGAGCCCCACCAGTGACCACAACACCGGTCGCCCAAACCTCTGTGTGCCAGGTGGAGTGAGGAGTGGAGCTGCAAGTTGTTCCTTACTGCAGCACAGAGGTGTGCCTCAGTCCAGTTTGCTACTTCGAGGTGTTGTGTCCCTGAGCCTCCTTGTGGATGTCTTCGCGACCAAGATTGGTGTCTTTTGAAGGCTGCTGGCTCTTGTGACAGCCGTGCAAGAGTAGTGCCTGCAGTCTCTTTGTGTTGGACCGTGGGGGAGTCGTCACCGGAAGAGGTGTCTCTGGTGAGGAGTGCTACTAACCCCAGATCTCTGTGTGGTACTGCTAATCAACTTTTCTACGTTTACTTCAAAAAGTAATTCTTCATCAAAGCTGTCTACGCTTGGAGAAGAAATTATTCCACAACAAATGTCTGCAGTACCACAATAATGTCTACTGTGCCACAACCAAAGAAGTTTGTTCAAAAAGTAACAAGTGACAGCGTAAGGGATGCGGTAAAATGCAAGCTGCCAAGTCTTAAGGAAGCGAGCGGGTCAGTTCAAGTCTTCCCTTGCATTGGGTTTGGATGTGTGATTTGTTTTTTAGCGCTCCTCTGTGTTAGCGCTACATCTGAGTGATCAATACATGAGCCAGTGTCATGTTTTTGGGCATTGGCTTCAGCGAACTGTGTTATTTGGGAAAGCGATGCCTCTTGAGAGCACTGTGTCATGTTGCCATTTTGCATCTTGCCTCTTTTTTGTGACATTTTAAGAGTAATTTGCCTCCGTGTGAGTGCAGGACTTGAAGAGTTCAATTAGTGCTTGTTCACCCCATTTTGCCCGATTACAGAGAAAAACTGACTTTTCGTGCGTTCATCTGCTGTTTGCGTCTAGAAAATTGCTAGAAAATCTGCCTGTCGCACTTGTGAGCCAACTAGGTGAGACTCTTTTAGTTTTCATGGTAAACTATGTGATGGTTTGTTTTTCCTACGTTATGGCCGCTAAAGCAACAGTTACGCTATGTTATGAATTTGAAATACTGCTCGCGCCTTACCGGGTTAGTGGAGTCACGCGAAGCAGCTCAGGAGTCTTACATGACGTCTTCTATTCATCCCGGTTTTCCATGCTGCCTAAGGACGTTTTGAAGCAGGAACGCGCCGTGAACCACTCGGCATTGCGTCTCCTGTACATGCCGCCATCTTGCGGTTTGCACCTTCTTTACAGCATGGTGTTGCTTCACAAGCCATACCACGCTCATTGCCATTTGCCAAACACGTTTTTTTCTTCTTCTCAAATTCAACGATTTCAATAAAGTTTTTTGATGACAATAATGCCGCGATGATATTATTCTCTTCAGTTCATCGTTCAGCTAAGATGTCAGCGTCATCACCAGCGATGCTTTACATGATCGTTCTTCTAGTGTGTACAGCGATAGTCTCGTCTGGGGGTGACTGTCTGATTTGGTGGATGACACAGTCCGTCATTGGTGGAGGAGTTAGACGACAGCAACTTTTGACTCAGTTTGGGTCGTGTGAAGATATGCGGATGTTCTGCCATGAAATCAGCAACATTGTCTGGTGGCAAGTCTTTGAGGAACTTTCTGGTGGCACGTCTCTTCGAATTGTTGAACGCCTGTTCCTTATCGCGGTGACAGGCACACCATTGTCATTTTCGAAATACAAGTTTCTTGTGTAGTTTTATAAGATTCAACGCAAAAATGTTTTATTTCAAAAGGAAAAGAACATTAATAGTTTTACAGTGTGCTATGTTAAAGCTACATGTCAACATTGTTGAATTTACAGTGTGTTTTGTTATTTGCTACGTGTCAAAATTTTTTGAATGGCATTCCACACGTACATGTTTTGTTGGCATGGGAGTAGGTACTTGTCCCATGTCTCTTATTTACACAGTTTATAGGGGGTTATTGTCCCACCTATGTCAGTAGTAATGGGTGTTAGTCCTATTTACTCAGTTTTTAGGGGGTATTAGTCCCACCTACGTAATTGTTTATGGGTTTTAGTCCCATATATTTAGTGTTTAGGGGGTGTTAGTCCCACCTATTAAAGAAGTAATGGGTGTTATTCCCATATACTTAGTGTTTAGGCGGTGTTTGTCCCACCTACGTTATTGGTAATGGGTGTTAGTCCCATTTACTCTGTGCATAGGGGGTGTTAATCCCTCCTATGTAATTTGTAATGGGTGTTAGTCCCATTTCTGTTTTCAGTATATTTGGGTGTTAGACCCATTTACTCAGAGTTTAGGGGGTGTTGTTCCCACCTACGTTTTAGTGAGGGGTGAGATCCACCCATTGTATATTTGTTCTGGGAGTGATTCTTCCTGTATGTTTCTTCAATTTCTAGAGTAATTGTAGTTGTTTCCTATTGTGATTTTCTGCGTTTTTATATATGTATCTTTTGTGGTGTCTTCTCAATTTCTGTTTGGGTTTTACCGTTTTTTTCGTGTTTTATTAAAAGAGGAGGTTGGTGTTAGTGAATGAGTTTAATTTTTTTTTTCTGGCTTATTATAAGAGGAGGATGGTGATAGTTTATTCTCATCTTTTCATCCTTTTCTTATCCTTTTTCTGCCGTTTATAGTCTGGGTCCCTTTCGTGGTATAGCTTATTCATCTTACCCTTGGGCTTTGGACTATTTATCTTTTGTTTATATGTTGTGTATAGTTGCTCTAAACTTTTAGTATTGTGTGTTGTATTTTCAATTGTAAAGAAGGGAGATATTGTAGTATCTTCATGTAAAGTTAATACTGTTCTCCTGTATCTTCTAACTAGCTGCTCAGCCAGTGTGAGAGTTCCATGTGGAATGTTGACGTGACTGGAATGTTAGAGGTTGGTGTGGTGTAAGACAGTTGAGAGGATGGGCTGAGCAGCTAGCAGGCTGCTCCTGGTGGGGTTATTCTATGGACTTTACTAACTTAATAAATATACTTAAGATCTATCCTGGCTACGTCTGCTGTGTCACATCATCCTATGGAACCAGGTCACTTCACATACCTTGCCCTGTCTTAATTAATTTCTCCTGTAGAAGTTAGATCCAACTAAAATTGGACTAGATGTAGACAATGAAGTTTTTAGATTCATATTCGATACAGTCTCCTTAGACAAGGACTACATTATGATCACGATTATGTTTTGTTATAATAAAGGAATGACTGTTGATTGTATGCTCCTAAATGTATATAAGTACTACTTAGATAATATTAGTAAGACAACCCTTTTGTGATTTGTTTATTTATTTATTTATTAATTGATTTCTTAGGCACGCAGCTACCCACAATGGGGTCTCCCGGCACCGCCGATGACCAGGCAATAAGGGGATCACTGTGGCTGAAGTTTATTTGCGAGAAAATAACCAGGTTTTCAAATTCTTACGAAAGTTCAAGTAATGTTCTAGTTGGTTCATGAATTGAAGCTTAATTATCATATTGTCTTTTAGCTGTCAATTTATAATAGGTTTCACTCTATCCAATCTGCACTCTATGTATGTAACCAGTTTTCTATATCTTAGAGTGCCATTGTAACAGAAATTTATGTGAATTACAGAGTTAAAATCATTATGTGAGTGAAGACTTTGCTTAATAATAAAAATCCATCCTAACGCACACTGTAGATCCATGTGCTCTAGAAATTTAAATTGCTTAAAGTTCGATTGAAAATAGATTGTTTTTGTCATTTGAAAATACTCAGTGTGAAATGACCATAATCCGTGCCAAGATGGCTGTCACAAATAAGATTTAAATCAATGTATAGATTTTTTCGTTTTGTAACCCTCTTGTGGTATTTTTGACATTGTGTATATTACATATTAATACGACGAACTATGTATATTCAAGAGTAGTTCATTTTCGACAGTAAGATTCATGAGATATATATTGTACATGTGTAAGTAACTCTCTGTATTGTAAAATCAATCGAAATAATGAATTTGAACTATGAGTTATAATTTTGTAAGCGACCAACCTTTAGATAATGAGAAATGATGGTTGTCACAATATTTGGTTTAGACTTATGTGATTGTTAAATTTTTCCAATTAAAAAAAACGAGGTGGATTTGCCATCTAAAAATATACAATACTGAGTGTTCAAATACCTGTGCCAAAATGGCCGCCAAAACTGAGAACGTAATCATTGTGCATATTTGTCTTTCTTTATTAAATAAAGACCTTAATTAATATGCCTTAGGCACCCTATTAATCATGTGTACCCTATGATTTGATCACAGATCTATATATGACAAATTATACACATCTAAAAGGAATAAACATTGATATCGATAGTACAAAACGACAATTAACCACCTAAAGATGGCCGCCTTAAGCACGTTCTGTTTTTGATATACACACCTTAGTCCGCTTTTACTTTCAAAACGGGTTAAATGGCGGCAACACGCAAACGAACAAGTTAATATGCCGTCTACGCGACTGTTCATTGCCCAAAGAAATTTAAAACTGACCTCAGGTACGTGTGCAGGGACTATCTTTTGTAGCTTTAACCTAATAACTCCTTAGGAAGCCCACACTTAATTATAAACATCTTTATTTTAGATTAAGACATGAGCGTCAAAACCACTTGAATCTCTCTGAACAATTTAACGGAATCTATCGATGTATACACGTTAACTTCCTTGAAAATAAAGGTAACACATATTTTTTAATCATCGTTCCTTTGATGCTATAAGTAATGATACTTTACTTAGTATCTTCTATGTTTTTCTATTAGATCAACACTAAAGAGCTTACAAAAATTCGCGAAATAACGAAGACATTTGTCCTAATCATTCGTTTGGACATTATAAAAGAAACACATCAAGGTATAAATGTTGTAATAACTTTAGATTTCAATCGATAACAAAACGTTAGGTTTGCTGATAGTCTGTAAGATCTTTGACCAGCAGGTATAATAACATGAGTTACCACTATTTTCAGCTATGGGAATTATTTTTAATCTAATGGGACAAATACCAAGCTATGATTTAAATAGATGATTGAGTCTGGTAAAAATTAGCGAATCGCCTCATAGTTAAAACAGCAATAAACAGAACTATGCGTCTTGCAACACTAGTGAGGAACTAATTAAGCCCTTACTTACTGATAATAAACTTGATATGATTTAACATAAGACCTACAATCAACTCTTATGGGTGTTTTAAAGATTTGGTTTCTTTTCAAATTAAAATTTGTTGATACACTGATTGGAAATGAATATATGGACATTAGATGCCTAAATACATTGCTAGAATTGTAATATATCAGAAGAAAGATATTGTGAGGAAAAGTATTATTGTTACAGGTGTTTAAAATTCATTTTTTATGACTAATGTGTTTTTCTATTTTATTAGGGGTCAACCTTTTAAATTTAATAGTCCTGCAGATAGTCTTGTCAATGAAAATTTAGAGACCGAAACGTCGACTTTCACACTGTTTTCCTGCGAAAAATTTGGCTATTTTTGTGAAAAAGTGTTTGAGCTATTTCAAAGTGAAGGCATGGATAATTAAAGCATTTCCTTCCAGTATACCTACAATTGTTCTTATCTTAAGTACCCTTTTTTGAAATTTGATGATAAACTTGATTTTTATATATACACCCGTCTTTCTCCTCTTTTTCTTTTTTCTTTTTTCTTTATTCTTTTTCTTCATTTATGTTGAACTTGATGATATATATGTATACGATTGATGCATAACTTGACAAATTGATTTTGTTTAAAAATACAAACTGTGACAGTAATTAAGTTTGTAGGTATATAACTATCCTACCTATAACTGAGATCAAGAATCACATAACTAAGCATCTAAATAAATACCTTGAAGGCACCTTCTTACCTGTATATTAAAATTTGCCCGAGCCATCAAGGGTACATTGGGTTGTCCACCATATTTACCATTTCCCCACTTGGGCATGCTTTTATCAACATGATTAATGTTTTAGTTGCTGAGTGTGCATACATGTATTAATGTTATCAATGATTCACACCTTTTTCCTAGTACCCACAATTCATGTGTCTATTTTCTCTAATAGTCTTTGGTTGATGGCTTGGGCATTGCACGCCATGAGGCAGCCATATGGGCATGATAATTGAGAATGATATTATGTTTGGAGTTGCTTTCTCACCTGTGAAAAGGGCAGCTTTCTGATTCCCAATACACAAAGGTGAAAGTGTCAGTTAATACAAAACATTTAAAACTATAAATAAACACTGAAGTTCATCAGTTATGAACTGAAGAAACTGTAAGTCACACCCCTGCCATGCACAGTGTTGTCATCAATGATGTAATTTCAGATGTCATCTGTGATGTTATTCGTAATGTCATACAATATGTTATGAGAGACGCAATATGTGAGATCATAAGCATTTTAAAGGTATTTTCAATGTAAAGAACAACAATACTATTGTACCTATCTCTAATGTCACTTTAACCTTTGTATTTTACAATGACATTGTAGCGTTTTTTGTAACATACAGTATTAGATTATTACTCTACCTTGCTATACCAACCTCACGCCGTGCACGGTCTTCAGCCATGCACAGTGTGCCACTGGGCATAGGGCCTGGTTGCCCATCGACAAGGATCCCTGAACAACACACAATCTTTACAGCCTCCGTTGGGTTTGGCAGTCAACTCCCCAGAACCCCATTTTTTGTTTTTATTTTTGTGATGCGGCTGATCTGGCATTCCCCCACAAATTTACACGAGGGTCATGCTAGGCATTGCAATGGATATACGGTGTGACCCCAGGATGAGTCTCTCTGACACCTGCCCCCCAAGGCCCTGTGGGTCAGCGCTACCCTATCCATTCCCCTTAAATGTTTTATATCCTTAGACACAGAATGGAGTCCACAAGTCCTAAAGTGGAGGCCTCAACTATTTTTCAGGTTGTGGGCAGCCAATCAGAAAGAATGGCTTGAGCTCACAGATCCACAAATCTTTGCGGATCATGAGTGAAATTACCACAGAGTTATATATAAATCAGTTTTGAACCTAAAGTTCTCAAAAGCTACACCAAATCATTGTGCATATACATAGACTGCATAAACTGTAGAATGCTTTTTTATATTTTTCTGTTTTCATAAATCGTATTTATTTATTTGCATTTGATTATATACATATGAAACCTTGACAGGAGTTATACATATAAAATCTCTTATTCCGTCCGGATGATGTCATGAATCTAAAAGCATCAAAATACAAATTAAAATGTTCACATGTAGCACTGGCATAATCTGATTGACATAAGTGACTACATATCTGCAGTCCCTTCTGTAATACCAAAGTGCCCTGGGGAACAGAAAGTAGATGTGCAAACTCACTCAGTGTAACATGGCCGTAGGTGACTATTGAGATGAGTGAATGAAAATGAAAGGGTATTTCATAGGATGCTTCATAAATGGTGTCAGACAACAATAACAGTTTGAAGTAAAGTTTTATCTTAATGCTAATCACCACATTCTATTCAATGAAAATGAAGAAGACTTAATGTAAAGTGAACTAGAAAAAGAATGAGTAGATTTTGGTAAAGAATATTTTGATCTATTTAAGGGTGACCTTGGCTGTTTTAAGAGTGTGATACTTAGAATAATATGAAAGAAGAGGCCAAGCTTGTTGTCAATAAAGTGCACAATAGCCAACTTCGGATTCATGATTCAGTTGTAAAGGAATTACAAGTGTTATGAGACAAAATATTTAACTAGTGGTTTGGTATCGCCTGTGATGATAGATAGAAAACAGTTTGTGGGCCCGGGAGAACTGAAAAAATGTGTAGTATCGGACAGATATTCATTACCAAACATATGTGAAATGGTCACATTTTTCCGTGAAGCGAAGGTATTTTAATCAGTGGGTTTAACCATAGCATATCACCCAACATGTTTTTTGTCCTGCCTGTAGAAATGTGACTATCATTTAGCATTACTGGGCACCTATATGTACTTCAGAATCATCCCTTTAGGCCTTTAGTCAGCAGACTCTATTTTTTAAAGAGTCAGGTCATGTTTGTTAGGTGGTACGTGGTATGCCAGGGCTAGCGCTATTTATGGTGATGATGTTTTCATTTATGGTCAAGTTTGGGAAAACACAATGTGAGAGTACTATAAGTATTACAAACTTTACATGATCTTGACATTCCAAGAATTCATCATAACTAAACACAAGAATATGCCTCCATGTCTCTTTTGCAGACATCTTCCATGATCATTATTGCAAGTTTTGGAAAGTACATTTACCAAATATATATATATATTACCTACTGACGGTTGCCAGTAGGTAGTTATAGTTAGGACCTAGTTACTACAGGAAAATGGCAACATTGTATTTGCAATAACTTTGGCGCCGATTGATGAATCTTCATGAAATTTTCAAAACTAATTCTTTTTTGAGATCAGCTCCTATGTTAAGAGTTTGGGGGTGATTTGTCAAGGGGGGGCCAAGAAAAAAGGGGTTCCCAAAACGTGTTTTCTCCATGGTAATTTCAATAGGAAACTTTAGACAAGGCTACAGGTCGAACGGGTGAACGGAATTACCCCAAATTTGGCAGGGAGAGGGTCTTGGTCTAGAAAGCACACTTTTGTTTATTTGGTGTAAATTCGTTCAGTAGTTTTTAAGAAGTATCGAAATTTACAGATATCGATATTTGGGAATTCTGCCATCTGATTGGCTGAGGCGTTATGAGCATGAGCTTGTTGCTGCGAGCGGTGCGAGTGGTTGCAACTATGAAGTGTTGGCTGCCATTTTGTGATTCTGTTGAAGCGAGTAAGGTGAAAAAAGGGGGGAAAAGTGGGAAATAGGAGGGTAGGAGCACTGTAACCTCTGTGGGGTGTTTAGGGTGTGCTATAGAGGGGGTGCAAAGCGAAGTATTTACCCCTACCAGTGTGTAAGTGGTGGGCTACGGAAATGAAGTGAGGTATTGGGAAGAGTCTGATGTGGGTAAGGTGAGCTGGTGCGGGACTCGGGGATTAAAGCATGAGCCCAAATTGTGTGTCTTATGCTGTGAAGTCATGTGCCATGGCCGCTGCACTACAGTTGTGGAAGTAGTGTACGGATGTGTTTATACCTACTAGGACAAACTACTGACCCGTACTGGTATGAAAGTCCTGGGGTACGGAATATATGTGAGGTATTGTCTAGATTTTTATGTTGCTAAGCTGAGCTGCTGCCGGAGTCGGGGGTTAAAGCGTGAACCCAAACTGTGTGTCAAATGCTGTGAAGTCATGTGCTCTGGCCGCTGTGCCACATCTGTGCAAGTAGTGTCAGCATGTAGTTATAGGTACTTGGATGAACTTTTGTTTAGAACATTGTAGCTTGTGTATGGTGCTTAGGTGGTGTTGTATAGGGAGTGCGAAGGTAAATCAATATGGTATTTGTAGAGCGCAAACCACTCACCCCTATGGGTGAGTAGAGCTGGGGGTCAAAGCAAGAGGTCTGTGCTGCAAAGTGAGATGGTCTGGCCGCTGCGTCACAGCTGTATGGAGAATACATTTTGGCAAGGGTGTGGGAGTTGGCGTTATATGGCCCTAAAATAGGTGGCCTAAGTTGTAAGTTATAGGGTGGCTCTAAAAAGAGCCCTTGTGTTCATTAGTTGGAGCTACGTATAAGTGCAGATGCACAGCTTCAAGTTATTCAGGAAAACTCGGTTTCCCTGATCTGTGAAGTGTACTCCATCACTTCTGTATATATACCGCCATATCAAAGCGTGTGTTGTTGTTGTATATGGACCCCATTTTGTGGTCTCTGAGGTATGCAGAGACAGCTTTGTTGACTTTTATCCGAGATTTTTCAATCTGAGGACAACATTGTTTGGACCATATCCACTTCTGGCTTTGGCATATATTGAAATATACAAAGACAGTTTGAGGCAAAAGTAACATCAATTGTCCAAAGGTGTCCTTCATAAGCATTTCCAAATCTACCCCAGTCAATGTGCCTAGGTCGTTTCCTCCACAGTGCACAATCATGAGGTCAGGGTGTTGGAGATGCAAACAGGTTTTAACCAAAGACAAAAATTGGTGCCACCTCAATCCTCTCTGTCCAAACCAGTTAATGTCCACATTTTGTAAACCTAGGTCTAAGTTAATACGTCTCTGTTCTGCATACCTCTTGCACCAGAAAACATAGCTATGTCCTACGATCCACACTAGCATTTTGAAGGTATGGCTGGAAGGTATGGAAAGATGTCTGTAGCTCATGCAGTACCTTCGTAGAATAAGAGATATGTTTAACCCCTTCGCTGCTAGGCCTTTTCCCCTCCTGTGCTAAGCCTTTTTTGGGCTATTTGGGGTAGTGCGCGCTTAGGCCCCTGTAACTTTTTGACCACATTAGGTATCCACGTCAAATTTGCGTCCTTTTCTTCCAACATCATGGGGATTCTAAAGGTACCCAGGGAATATGGATTCTCCTAGAGGGTTCCCAGAAATCAGTCAAAATACAGCAACATTTTGTTTTTTGGGTGAAAAATGGGAAAAACGGGCTGCAAATGAAAGCGTCTGGGTTTTTCTCTGCAAATGGTATCAAAAAAGGGTTTGTGGGGCTGAAATCACCATATCTCCAGCTTTTAGGGAATGACAGAATTTTGTCAGAAAACCAACATTTTTTACACAGTTTTGGCATTTTTCTGGGATATACCCTATTTTTGCTATTTTTTGAGCTTTCAACCTCTTTCCAGTTAATGGTAGAAATGGGTACAAAAGCAATAATGGAAAGCTATACATTTATGAAAAGTAGACAAAATTCTGAATTCAGCAAGGGGTCATTTGTGTAGATCCATCAAGGTTTCTTTATAGAAACTACCTGTTAAATATAGGAAAAATTAAAAAGTAGTTGAAAAAAGCAGCCTTTTGTGTCAACGTTTTCACTTGTAACTTCTTCTAATTAGGACATCTCTTTGAAAGCAATGTACTGTTACCTCCACTGGACCTTCCTGGTTGTGGGGATATATAGGACTTGTAGGTTCACCAAGAGCCCAACGAACCCAGAGTAAAAAACTGAGCAGCATTTTGTAATGGTTTTTAGGTCTCGCCTTGCTATCGCGTTAGCGAGTGCGAAGCGAGACTATAGAATACGGGTTTCAAAAGTGCTCCCAAAAAGCGGATTGCATGGCTAGCACGCGCACAATCACGCGCATCGTGCGGCCATGCAATCCGCCTTTTGGGAGCACTTCAAAGGGTCTGCTCCCCCGCCCCCAAGCGCGTGCGCGCGCCACGCTCCGCCGGGCTTGTTTTTCTTTTTTTTTAAACTTCAAGCGCGAGGCGCGCGTGCGGCCAATGCTTATTTTCAGTATTTGCGCGATTTCCTGGACTTCAAACGTGTTCATTTGAAGCTACGAATTTGCTACAGCATATTTTATTCTTAGCTTGCGCTGCACGCACCCCTGTTAAACTATGCTAGAGTAATAGATGCAATATTTTAGTCCCCCCCCCTGTTTCACTTAGGAAATTAGTTGAGCAGCTCCTGTTCGGTCTTTCACTGCAGTGGCTCATCACAGTCTACCGCTGCTCCTTTCATTCATTCACTGTTGCTGCTTCGGATATTGTGAATCAGTGTAGCTCTCTGCTGTGGATATGGAGGTGCCCAAGAATGCCCAGGTGAGGTCATGCCCCTTGCAGGGGCTCAGCTGCTGGCTTCGTCCTTTTGACTGCGTATCGGCGAGGTGCAGGGACTCTCATTTTGTTTGCGAGAAATGGGTTGCATCTCGAAGCATGGCATAAACCTATGAGTTTAAAGGGGTAAGGAAAGTTGCAACAAAAGTGAGATAGATGCTCGCAGCATGGTGTGCATATTGTTGTATATGACTGCCCCGTCCTTGTAGGCATTTTAGGGTCCCATTCCTAATCTCTCTGTATGTATTGTCATTTTAATAAGCACAAGCGTTTTTGACGAGTGGTGTGAAACTTAACTTAAATATGCCCTCTGACAAAAATGTTTACCATATTTTCGATTTGTAATGCAGTGATTCGCTTAGTTGCACTCCGCTCTGATTTGCATGGGAGGTAAACGGGAGAAGATGGGGTTTCCCGCCACTCCCCTTAGGAAGTGTTGAAGGTGAACTCGCCGAGCACGTGTGCTGCAGAGCGCTCCAGTGGCTGCATTTTTTCACCGTT
Source organism: Triturus cristatus (assembly GCF_964204655.1). NCBI lineage: Eukaryota > Metazoa > Chordata > Amphibia > Caudata > Salamandridae > Triturus > Triturus cristatus. The sequence continues at coordinate 390,551,636 of NC_140582.1, read as the reverse complement.
GCACTCGGGCGGTTTGAAGACCGATTTTTGGAAAGCTAGTCAGTTGGGCGTTTTGGTGACACCGGGAGGCGTAGATTACCATAATTTGAGAAGAACTGACATTAATAGGGTAACACATGCATTTGAACCAACAGTGATTTTATGCTGCCAGTGACAAAGCCAACAAGTCTAGCCTTTGCGAGCACCCATTTTTATGGTCTGGCTAGACTGTCGCCAGACAATTATGTGAGCATTGCTAGATAGGGAGGGGCGTTTGCTTCGCCCTCATGTTGAGAGTTAGCAGTATTTGGCATGTGTGTGCCACAAAAAAGTGCTTGCCCTTCAAACCACTGTGATCATTTTATTTATCCATATGCCCGAGGTTGCATTTTTAGGGGCACACATATGACGTTGTAATGCTGTTGAAGTGTCTCAGATCGCTAGATATTTTATGTTGGTTTTCTTTGGCAGCACACAGATGCGAGGAGGCACTCATTAATGTACAAAGAGTTTTAGCTCTGGCTTGGCTGTGCAACTACCACATGACCTTTTAACCTACACCAGTATTATTCTACAGTTCTTACCTTCCACACAAATATTTATACCATGCTATTTACTTGTAATATGTCATATTACCAGAAAATATTTGTTTAAAACCATACCTGTTGGCATAGCCAGTGCTTGTTTATTTTTTCAACTCTATGCAATATGCAGACAGTACATTGAACAGAAATTGAAAACAATATGAATAATACAACAGTAAAAGAGTGCCCTAACATTCCAGTCCACACGCGAACCAGTAAAATACTGACACTCCCAGTACAAGATAGCAATTGGATGAAATATGCTGACCTATTGCCCCTTCTTGTATACTGTGCACAGAGACAACATGTAAACCACGCTAAAGTAGACTATTGAGAGAGAAACACATTTTTTTTTAATTCTGAAGTAAGATGGAAATAAACATTTTAATTGAATCAAAACCAGTCATAATACCTTATGTGGTGATGTGCATATGATAAATATTAGCTGGAACCTGATTTCTGCGCAATATCGTTTATATGCTATGCAGTTATAGTAGCAAAATTTCAAGTTAGTGATAAAGTTTGTGGCCATTTCAATGGAAAATGCCTGTCTGTATATGACTGTGTGCTCCCACATCATACTTTAGTAATATATTTATTAAAAGTGTGAATTTTTAAATATGAACGGAGAAACAATGCCTGTCCCCATTTTGATGACCATGCTGTTAGCCAACATAAGAGGTAAGTCAGGAGTCGTGTACTATATATGAGGACTAGATTTTTATTATACATGGAGCAAAAGTTTAGTCTATTAAATTAAATAAGAGTTTATGGAGAAATGCTGCACCTCTATATTTGAAGGTGCTCTTTTCTGTGATAACGAAGACAGACTTTGGCAAAGCCATTAGGTTTCACCTATGCAAGATCTATAGGCTGTGCATTGATTTTGTTTTTTTTAGAGTGGGCTGCTGTGCATCAATGCTTAAAGAAAAAAACAAAGCGATATGACCTGTGTTATTTTTTTGTTGTTGTTATTTTTTTAAAAAACCTTAAGCCATATCTCACAGCACCACTGCTCTAATCACTCTTAACAGTTAAGATTTTATGTTGCACTACAAAACTCTTATCTTTCACTATTGACATAGCCACCAACAATGCCTCAAACATAACTGTGACATAAACATGTTTCTTATGTAATTTAGGTGCTGTCAATAAGCATGTACAAGGAATCTGCATTGTACTCGTTGAGAGTATGTTTCCGTCTTAAAAAAATCTAATTGAAACGTTTGAGCAAAAATCACAATTCAATGCTATCCCTCCATTTCTAATTAACTGCAATTCAGTTAGAGCCTTTGTCACATTTAAACCCTCTGCGGAATTGCTAGTTACAGTTTAAAAACAACGTAAAGTTGTAGAGTATACACATGGAGAGAAACTTTTTCTCGAATATCAAACTACTTCAGCGTTATGCTGCTTTATTTTCAGTCTCCCTTTTCCTTCCAGTTCACACTAGCTATATCCTTTTCCCTCCAAAATGAAAACTGTTGTGCTCCAGGCCCCGATCCGCCTTATCGTACTAACGTTTGCACAGGTGTGTATATATACACACACAGAGTCCCACAAGCAGCTGTTAAAGTCGTTGCTATGCATGTATCAAGATCACTTCAAGCTGTGATGCACCGCAAATGCAACAAGCATTGGCATAGCCAATAGGTCTCACCTTTGGGACCTTATCAGTGTTTAGCCATGCAACAGTTGCATAACTAAACACTTATAAGGTCCCAAAAGCGAGACCTATTGGCTATGCCAATGCTTGTTTATTATGTTGCGGGTATATAGCAATTATTGTGGGAAAATGTATACATGGAAAAATCGGTATGAAAGACACCTATGTATTTCTGAAATGGGAACAAATTCCAGAGTTTAGAAACAGTGCATATTTGCACATTTTCGAAATTAGGAATACTCATAATAGCATGAGAAGAATTGGTCATAAAACTACACACCCAGGAGAATCCAGGATCGGGTGACTTGACTGCCTCCCACCATGATCTGTTACCCAGAATCCCTTGCAAACCTATAAAATTGACCAAAAAAACACATTTTCCCCACATTTCTGTGGTGGAAAGTTCTGTAATCTGCGTGGATCCATAAATTTCCACCCACCACGTGTTCCCCAATGTCTTATGAGAAAAATGATACCTCACTTGTGCAGGTTGGCCTACTGCCCACGACAGGAAATGGCACAAAATGCAACGTGGTCATACCTCAATTTCGCAGTCAAAAATGATCCTTTTTTGGCAAAGTGCCTTGCTGTAGTTTTTTAACCCTAGCTCTGCCGGCACCTTGTGAAACCTAGCAAACCTATACATTTTTGAAAACTAGACACCCAGGGGAATCCAGGATGAGTTGACTTGAGTGCCTCCCACCAGGGTCTGTTACCCAGAATCCCTTGCACACCTAAAGAATTGTCCAAAAAAACACATTTTCCCCACATGTGTTTGATGGAAAGTTTCTGGAATCTGCGTGGATCCACAAATTTCCACCCACCCCGTGTTCCCCAAAGTCCTACGTGAAAAATGGTACCTCACTTGTGCGAGTCGGCCTAGTGCCCGCAACAGGAAACGGCGCAAAACACAACGTGGTCACACCTCATTTTTGCAATGAAAAATGACCCTTTTTTTGGCAAAGTGCCTAGCTGTAGTTTTTGAATCCTAGCTCTGCCGGCACCTATGGAAACGTAGCAAACCTATATATTTTTGAAAACTAGACACCCAGGGGAATCCAGGATGGGGTGACTTGAGTGCCTCCCACAAGGGTCTGTTACCCAGAATCCCTTGCAAACCTAAAACATTGTCCAAAAAAAACACATTTTCCCCACATTGCTATGATGGAAAGTTCTGGAATCTGCGTGGATCCACAAATTTCCACCCACCCCACATTCCCCAAAGTCCTACGAGAAAAATGGTACCTCACTTGTGCGGGTCGGCCTAATGCCCGCGAAAGGAAACGGCGCAAAACGCAACGTGGTCACACCTCAATTTTGCAGTGAAAAATTACGCTTTTTTGGCAAAGTGACTAGCTGTAGTTTTTTAACCCTAGCTCTGCCGGCACCTAGGGCAACCTAGCAAACCTATATATTTTTGAAAACTAGACACCCAGGGGAATCCAGGATGGGGTGACTTGAGTGCCTCCCACCAGGGTCTGTTACCCAGAATCCTTTGCAAACCTAAAAAATTGACAAAAAAAACACATTTTCACCACATTTCTGTGGTGGAAAGTTCTGGAATCTGCGTGAATCCATAAATTTCCACCCACCCCGCGTTCCCGAAAGTCCTACGAGAAAATGGTACCTCACTTGTGCGGGTCGGCCCAGTGCCCGCGAAAGGAAACGGCGCAAAACGCAACGTGGTCACACCTCAATTTTGCAGTGAAAAATGATCATTTGGCAAAGTGACTAGCTGTAGTTTTTTAACCTTAGCTCTGCCGGCACCTAGGGAAACATAGCAAACCTATATATTTTTGAAAACTAGGCACCGAGGGGAATCCAGGATGGGGTGACTTGAGTGCCTCCCACCAGGGTCTGTTACCCAGAATCCCTTGCAAACCTAAAAAATTGTCCAAAAAAACACATTTTCCCCACATTTCTATGTTGGAAAGTTCTCGAATCTGCGTGGATCCACAAATTTCCACCCACCCCGTGTTCCCCAAAGTCCTACGAGAAAAATGGTATCTCACTTGTGCGGATCGGCCTAGTGCCCGCAACAGGAATGGCCTATCTCAAAACCACCTAGTTTTGCAAGGAGGGTCACTTGGGTTTTTGGCCTGGTGCTCAGCGGCCATCTAGGGAAACCTACCAAACCCATACATTTATGAAAACTAGACACCCTGGGGCTTCCAGGGAGGTATGGCTTGCGTGGATCCCCCAACGTTTCCTTACCCAGAATCCCCTGCAAACCTCAATTTTAGCTGAAAAAAAGCACTTTTTTCACACATTTTGGTGTGGGAAAGTTGTGGCATCACCGGGCTCACACAAATTTACCACCACCCAGCGTTACCCCAGGTCTCCCGGTAAAAATGGTGCCTCACTTGTGTGGGAGGCCCAAGTACCCGTGACAGGCAAGGGCCCAAAACGTAGTGAGGCGACATCAAAATGGCCTATCGCAAAACCACCTGGTTTTGCAAGGGGGGTCACTTGGGATTTTGGCCCGGTGCTCGGTGGCCATCTAGGGAAACCTACCAAACCCATACATTTATGAAAACTAGACACCCCGGGGCTTCCAGGGAGGTATGGCTTGCGTGGATCCCCCAACGTTTCCTTACCCAGAATCCCCTGCAAACCTCAATTTTAGCTGAAAAAAATCACTTTTTTCACACATTTTGGTGTGGGAAAGTTGTGGCGTCACCGGGCTCACACAAATTTACCACCACCCAGCGTTCCCCCAGGTCTCCCGGTAAAAATGGTGCCTCACTTGTGTGGGAGGCCCAAGTACCCGTGACAGGCAAGGGCCCAAAACGTAGTGAGGCAACATCAAAATGGCCTATCGCAAAACCACCTGGTTTTGCAAGGGGGGTCACTTGGGATTTTGGCCTGGTGCTCGGTGGCCATCTAAGGAAACCTACCAAACCCATACATTTCTGAAAACTAGACTCCCGGGGGCTTCCAGGGAGGTATGGCTTGCGTGGATCCCCCAATGTTTCCTTACCCAGAATCCCCTGCAAACCTCAATTTTAGCTGAAAAAATCACTTTTTTCACACATTTTGGTGTGGGAAAGTTGTGGCATCACTGGGCTCACACTAATTTACCACCACCCATCGTTCCCCCAGGTCTCCCGGTAAAAATGGTGCCTCACTTGTGTTGCCTATCAAAAAATGTTTTGGGCCCTTGCCTGTCGCGGGTACTTGGGCCTCCCACACAAGTGAGGCACCATTTTTACCGGGAGACCTGGGGGAACGCTGGGTGGTGGTATATTTGTGTGATCCCAGTGATGCCACAACTTTCCCACACCAAAATGTGTGAAAAAAGTGTATTTTTTCAGCTAACATTGAGGGCAGTATATACGAATCTCCTTCCGCGTACCTCTTCGCCAACAGACTCTACATCTCCTACTGGAAAAATCTTTTGAGGGTGTGGGAGGAATGTGATCAGGAAAGTGGCGATCTCTCAACCTAGTAACATCCTCCACCACTCCAACTCTAGGAGCACTTGCATGTTCCACTACAACAAGGCTGCCTATTACAGACTCCTGAAACTTAGCAAAAGTCATCTTTGACTCAGGGCAAGAATCCTGAAACACAACAAAAGCATTAAAGCTTAAAAGTGGAAAAGATGGATAGCCAACTTCTTGTACCAAATGTAAGCCTTACGAAGAGCAGCGTAAGGTTCCAACTTCTGATCTACTCTGTCAACACCACCCATGTGCCTATTATAGTCTAAAATGCACACAGGTTTGCACGCTTCAGCGACCTGACCCCAAACAGTCACAGGTGCAGTGCTTTCATCATGGATGGTAGTCAGCATGTAGACATCTCTCCTGTCTGAAAACTTCACAGCAAGAAGCTCCTCGCAACGCACTGCACTGTCCCCGCACAAGCTTTTGACAAACAAGTTCTTTTGGAAAACCTTTACGGTTAGAGCGAATTGTGCCACAAGCAACAGTGTCCACTTTGGCCAATTCCCTGAACAACCGCACACCAGTGTAGAAGTTATCTAGATATAAATAGTGGCATTTGTTAAAAAATCCTCTACCAAGTTCCCAAACAATTTTCTCAGTCACTCCAAAAGTGGACGGACAACCAGGGGGGTTAATCCTGGATTCCTTACCGGTGTACGCCCTGAAATCCGAGACATATCCAGTCCTACTGTCACACAGTATATACAGCTTAATTCCATAGCTTGGCCTCTTACTAGGAATGTATTGCCTAAAAACCAAGGGGCCCTTGAACAACACCAAAGACTCATCCACTGCAATTTCTTTCCCAGGAGCATAGATCTCAGAAAATCGATCAACAAAGTGATCAAGAACAGGCCGAATCTTAAAAAGACGGTCACACTCAGGGTGATCTCGTGGCAACGCTAAACCATTATCAACAAAATGCAGAAGCAAATACCTGTCACGACTCATGACTGCCGGAAAAATAGCAGTTTCCATCAAGGGACTAGTAGACCAATATGAACACATTGATGGCTTCCTTAGCAAGCCCATCAACAAAGTTAAACCCAAGCACTTCTTCATCTCTTCAAGATTTGTGGGAGTCCACCGGGTAGCTCTAGAGTGTGGCTTAAGACTGGCACTGTTGTCCCTCAAAAACTGTTCGGCATACAAATTAGTCTGCTCAACAATCTCTGCCAAAAACACATCGTCCATAAACAACTGAAAAAAATGTATCGGCAAAAAGTTTTCAGTATTCACTCTACACCCTGGAACAGCAGTAAAGTCTGGCAATGCCGGCTGCACCTTGCCAGGGGCAACCCAGAGGTCATCACTTTCAAAGGGAAGCCTTGCAGCCCCAGCCTGCAGCCCAGATGCCTCTTGCCGCACTCAACCAATGGGAAGCCTTGCAGCCGCAGGCTGCAGCCCAGAAGCCTCTTGCCGCACTACACCAACGGGAAGCCTTGCAGCCCCAGGCTGCAGCCCAGATGCCTCTTGCCGCACTATCGGCACATCAGTCTCCTCCTCTAACACAGGCACTTCATCCGCTCTAAGAGTATCTTCATCATCCGATGACTCCACATGGAGAGAAAACTCACTGCCAGAATCGTCCCCTGCCTCCACTGCCTCAGATGCAGAGTCAGTCTCTGAACCATGGTCAGCCATTATACTTACTAAGAAAGAAGACTGCACAAACAAGTCAACAACAACCAACAATGTGCAAAACAAGTAAGTAAAGAAATGTGTACCTTTATCACAAAGATCTATATACTCAAAAACTATAGAATTCACTTACGAGAGACAGCTACACTCACCAAAACCTACTCTGCAGTGACACAGCAAAAACCAACGTTATCCCCCTAGAAAGAAGGAAAAAAAAAAAAAATTACTCACAAGACAACAAAATACACATCGAGCACAAATGCAAACAGTTTTGACACTCAAAAACCAAACATACTGCTATTATTACACCATTTGCAAAAAACAATTCATGCAGAGAAATCAAACTCATTTACATTGTACAAAAAAAAGTCTCTTACCAAACTACACAGCAGAACCACCAGTAACGAAACCGCAAACTGGAAAGAGCAAAAGCCTTCACCTAGAACAAAAAAGTAAAAAAAAAGAATTACATTTGCGAATATATATTGTAAAAAAAAATTGCCCCCTGTAAGCGACCCTTGCCCAAGGGGTCACTTCCATTTTTATTTAAACTAAATCCCTGGTGTCTAGTGTTTTTTTTTGCCTCCCCTGGGGGCAGAAAGGGCAAAAAGGTGCCGGGGGGGCAGAATTCCCAATACAAAAAAAATTGGCCCCCGGAAGTGACCCTTGCCCAAGGGGTCACTTCCATCGTATTTTTTAAATGTTCCCTGGTGTCTAGTGGGGGTTTCTGCCTCCCCTGGGGGCACAAAGGGCAAAAAAGGGGCCGATCTGCCCCCGGGGAGGGCAGAATTCCCAATTAAAAAAAACAATGGCCCCCGGAAGTGACCCTTGCCCAAGGGGTCACTTCCATCATATTTTTAACATTTTCCCTGGTGTCTAGTGGGGGTTTATGCCCCCCCTGGGGGCAGAAAAGCCCAAAAAAGAGGCGATCTGCACCCAGGGAAGGCAGAGTATCACAAAAATAATACTGTCCCCCGGGAAGCGACCCTTGCCCAAGGGGTCGCTTCCCATTCGAAGCACAAATAAATCCCTGGGTCTAGTGGGCTTTTCTGCCACCCCAGGACCAGAAACGGCTAAACAAAAGCCTGATCTGCCCCCATGGGGGGCAGAAAAGTCTTAATTTAAATTTGGCCCCCCAGGAAGCGACCCTTGCCCAAGGGGTCGCTTCCTTTATGCAAAAAAAACATCCCTGGTGGCTAGTGGGGCATGACTGCTCCACGGTCGCGACGCTGTGCGCGATCGTGAAGCAGGAATGCCCAGCACTGAGACATCAGGGTAGAGGAAATACTCTTTCCTCTCCCCCGATGCCTCAAGGCATCCTAAATTGGCCCCCCACCCCACCGGAGGCAAAACACGTACCTCCTTCGCTGAACGTGCTGGAAAGAAATGAATTCCAGTGCGTCCAGCCCTTCCTGATGACGTCGGCACGCGCTGTGTGCGCTGACTTCATGGGGAAGCGTGGGGGGCTCAGGGGTGGCAGCGGAAACTCTTCCGCTGCCATCCCCCTCTGTGGGGGCAAGATCGATGCCCCAGGGGGGGAGCGCCAGCGCTTCCCCCAGGGGCTGTGCTCATGACGGAGCGGTTCCGTCATAAGCACAGCCCAACCGATGCTCATGACGGAACCGCTCCGTCATGAGTATCGAAAGGGTTAAAGATGGGGAACTAGTTTCTTTTCGCATACAAAATGGTACCTGATTGGGTGCACATTTGTTTTGTGGAAAAGTATGTTTGTGATTGGTTAAGAAAAAGCAGTTTGCACGTACATATTAAAGTACATATTATAGGATAAAATGTGCTCAACTCAACCACACCTGCTACTTGCATTTGGAAGGCACTGTTCGAACTTAAAACAATCGTGAACTTTTAACCTGCACGTGCCGTTAAATGTTTGAGAAAATGTTGCAAAAAAATATTGTTAGGTTTAAAAGAATTGATGAACTTTGAACCTCCACGTGTTGTAGAATGTTCTAGAAAGTGTGTTGATAGAATACGTCGCATTTCTGACTTCGATGTGTACTTGAATATTAAAAAAACTATTTAGGGGAAAAGTAGAAAGACAGGAATAGAGAGAATTTTTGAAAGATAAAAGAATCAAGGAACTATTGTAATTTGTTCTTGATTACCTACTGGCGGTCGACAATAGGTAGTATCACTGTTAACGGTCTGAAAGTGCGGTGTTGCTTAGAGTGGCATGGTGGTGATATGGTATGGTGCTACATGAAGTCGAGAGAGTAAACCGTGAGGTCATTGCTGTAAAGTGATGTGGTCTGGTGTTTGTAGCATATGTGTGCAAGTAGTGTTAGTAGGCGTTTATACCATACAGGGAGTGGGAAGCGAAGTGACTACTGACTGCTACTGTGTGTTGATAGTATACCGGAAGCAGGAAGCGAAGTAGTTACGTCTACCGGTGTGAAGACTTGGGGATGAAACCGAGCTGATTGCTCTGGGCAGTGTAGGATACTAGCCGCTGTGGTATAAGTGTGTAAGTGTGTAATTAAAGTTAGTATGCGTTTATAGTATATAGGGAGTGGGAAGTGAACTACTCATCCCTACTGGTGTGAAGACTCGGGGATTAAACCGTGAGCCTAAATTGTGAGCTCATTACTGTAAAGTGATGTGCTCTGGGCGCTGTAGCATACTTGTAGAAGAAGTGTTAATTTACGTTTATACAATATAGGGAGGGGGAAGCGAAAGTCTTACCCCTACCGGTGTAAAGACTCGTGGAAGAAACTATGAGCTCATTGCTGTAAAGTCATGTGCTCTGTGTAGAATTCCATTGTAAGTCATAGTAGAATGTTAGTATGTAATTGTTCTGCTTGGGTTTTCGGATCAGATAGAACCCGCTCATCAGAGCCTCACTAACCCAGCCAGAACATTACCCTCTCCCCCTCCCTAGGGCCTATTTACAATAGGTAACCACATATATCTACCACCTAAGGACAGGGAATTCCTACTCATACATACCAAGACCTCTTATAATCGGCGGCCTCGCGATCCCATACGGATCCAGACCTCTCTGCCCATACGACAGTCTCAGCACAAGTGGCGGCCTCGCGATCCCATACGAATCCAGACCTCTCTGCCCATACGACAGTCTCAGCACAAATGGCGGCCTTGCGATCCCATACGAATCCAGATCTCTCTGCCCATACGACAGTCTCAGCACAAATGGCGGCCTTGCGATCCCAATACGAATCCAGACCTCTCTGCCCATACGACAGTCTCAGCACAAGTGGCGGCCTCGCGATCCCATACGAATCCAGACCTCTCTACCCAGACGGCAGTCTCAGCACAATCGGCGGCCTCGCGATCCCATACGGATCCAGACCTCTCTACCCAGACGGCAGTCTCAGCACAATCGGCGGCCTCGCGATCCCATACGGATCCAGACCTCTCTACCCAGACGACAGTTCATACGATAGTTCATCCTATGATCACCATAACATACAAAAAGGGAATCAGTCTCACTATTCATCAGATCACACAAGGACTGCCAGTTCGAGCATAGCCTGTTCTCCGGTTCGAGGGGCTCCTCTCTCCCTTATTCAGTTACCACTTACCTGATCAGGGTTAACATCTGTTCATGTAGCCGCAGCTGACTAGAAAAATAGGCTACCCTCTCATACAAGAACACGCAGCACATGTTGGTTCACTACAAACTGGGTACTTTATTACTCATTACATACGCAATCACATAACATTACAATATAACACATAACCTGCAAAGAAAAGTGAAAGATTAAGTTGTACACTCTAATAAGAAAGGGTCGACATCACCTTAGTAGTGTGTAGCCTGCACTCAGTGGTCATCTAGGTTCCCGTCTCGTCTGTGCCTCGGCTCGCCTGGAAGTCACACCTCCGCAGTCACGGATACACGTCTGCACCACTATGCGCTGTTCCCTTCACCCTTCTCCGAGTCACTGGGACCTCTTCCTTATCGGCTACTCTCTCCTCTCTGGCTATTCTGCTAGGAGAGTATCTGTCTCTCGGTTTTTCTCCGCCTCCAAGATGGCGTCTGTCTTCCCTGGAATAAGTAGTAGCTTTATTGCTAACGGCTAGATGCCGCCTACGGACTGCCTTTGTAACTGCCTCAGACTTTCACTAATATAGAGGTGCGTTTCCTCATGGAAAATTCCGGCCCGTAACCTGCCGCCCACCAAATTCTTGTACCTCCCCGTACCAAGGACACGTTCCCAGCCGGCCGGCCTGATGTAGTGTCTTCGGCATGAAGAAAAATACAATCCTTCGATAAGGGCCTGCCTGAACCGGTTCTCTCCAAGCGAATAACACCTCCTAACTAAAACATTACATTTGACCTAGAAGCATCCCAAGCTGCCGGAGCAGAAAGAAAGATGGAGTCTCTCCCGTTTGAGGCCTACCAGGCCTGAATTCAGCACGGCTCCATGAAATACCCTCACTACAGGACAGGTTATCCCTAATACTAACGAATCTATCCCCTAGGCTATGTGTGCAAGCCCTGATCTATGGGGAAGAGCACAGGATCATGTCGAAGTGCCTAGTAAATAGGCTCCATTCACTACTCTAACCCTTAGACTTGAATGGTAAGAGACTGAAGTCACATTCAATCACCTTTCCTCACAAGAAGGCCGGGAAAATCGAGCAGAACATTTCACCCTTGACTTCAGTCTATTATACATTCATTAAACAGAACTAATATCTGTGGAAGAATAATATGAAACAAAACTAACTGATCTATGTCTAGTACCAGGTGTGCAGAATTGAAGTAGTGAAGGAATACACTGAATAAAGCAACAGATAGAAATCAAAATGCCAATAGTAACCAGAATACCTCCTAATATCTGACGTAACATATGCAAATCAGGTAACCAATTAAAGAGCCAGTCAAACCAGCCCTGGTCAATGTGTTTTCTAACTTCTTCTGTCAAGTCATGTAGTTTATCAATGTGAGCTTGAATGGATTTTGTATGATCAGACAAGTTAAAACAACAAAGACCCTCAAAATCAGAACAATCGTGTCCATGTTTAAGCAAAAGATAATCAATGGCCGCTCGATTTTGCAAGATAGCTCTACGTTCACCCTGGGCGTCTAATAGCATGTCAGACAGGACTGTAGAAGTATGATTAATGGATTTTACCATCCAGCAGGCCATTTTCCCAATAGATTTGGCATTATAAACTGCCAAAGCAGGAACACCAACAATTGAAATAGCCAGGCTAAGGTATTCAGACTTGGAATATAAATGCAAAGATGAGTCACAATCCTCCTGTAACCTCACTGTATCTCGAATCACACGAGAGTTGGCATTCGGATGTGATGAAAACATTAACAAGCTCAGTCTAGTAATGGCACAAGGGCCTCCAGAAATATTTGCGGGGATATATGGCCAGGAAGTATTACCACATGAGAAAAGCCATCCGGCAGGTAGTAACATCGTGCGATAATGACTGGGGGTAACTACCAAACTCTTGCAAGTCATGTTATTCTGAATAGAAGTACATGTTTTCGGTGTCCTTTGAAGGCACAAAGTTCGTTCATGAGCGGTGAATGAAGTGGCACCTTTCAATCTTAAACACATACATTCAGAAATCGCACTAGGATCACAAGTAAGGAAAAAACACAAATCACCCTGTGTGATATTATAGGTAACTATTTGGGACTGGATGGGGGGTATCGGGTCTGACAGTACAGTACACAAGGGGCAATACTCATGGGTAGCAAAATCGCCCAGAAGAACATTGGGGCGAGCATTCGATATGTTGAAAATATGAGTCAAAGTCTCCAATGAAGCAGGGACAGCAACTAAACAAGTCGCTAGAATGTCAGTCACCGATCTCATTGGTGTCAGGCAGAAATGAGGGGCTTTAGTCACTCGTTTGGCTAACGTAGTCCAAAAGTTCGACGACGAATCCCACGCAGCGAAGGAACGCGACACTCGGGTTCTCAACTCAGCCCGGGTTGATGGGATCCCTCCTCTCTCGTCGTACCAGCCCAAAAGGAGTCCAACGCCGACACATCCTGCAGCAACAGTCCAAAGAATGATCTTAAAGAGAATCAAATACAGGCATTATTCATTCTCGTAAGTAACATTTATCAGCCGGGACTGCTTCCCAGCTATCTTTCCCTGGTCTCATAACTAAAATGGTGTTGTCTTGACCGGTTGCAATGACCTCTGCTTGTTCAGGGGTATTCTTAGGCGACTGCACCCAAACTCTGGCTCCAGGATTATCTGTGGAGCCAAAACCTTTCTGGCCTCGTACAGTTAGCAACGTTGGAGCAGTGCCTTTTGTGATCTCACCACTGAAAACAGGCATTATTAACAATTGAGCCACTCGGTCAGTTTGATGTATCAGTATGTCAACCTCACTGCTATTCAGCAGGAGCACCTTAATCTCTCCCTGATAATCACTGTCAATGATTCCTCCAAGCACCTGAACGCCTTTTACAGCCAGCCCCGATCTAGGGGCGATTAATCCGAAATTCCCAGTTGGTATATGAACACCAACACCAGTTTCAATGATGACTCGATCCTTACTTTTTATAACGGTGTCATCCATGGCATGCAAGTCTAAACCTGCCGACCCTGGGGTCGCTCTACAAGGAGCCAAAGCTCCGGGAGTAATTTCCCAGTACATCACAGTCTCTCTGATTTCATTGGGCTTAGCATCAACATTCGGAGGAAACAAACGCATAAGTGGGGATTCAGCATTTAGAAAAGGACGGTTATTCAAAATCAATAGCGCTTGAGGCAAAAAGTCTCGCCAATTCTTATACTTGTCATCTGTTAATTTACGTAACTGATCTTTCAGCAGGCCATTCAACCTCTCCACAAGACCCGAGGCCTGTGGATAATATGGTATATGAAACACCCATTCAATATTGTTTTCCACACAGAATTCCTGTACCAATCTTCCACGAAAATGGGATGCGTTATCAGATTGAATTTGGAATGGCACACCATAATACATCATAATCAATTCCAATGTTTTAATAGTATTCAATTGGGTAGCTTGCTTACAGGGAAGGGTCACCAACAGGCCACTGTATGTATCAACAATAGTGCAAACATATTGACAATTCCTACTCATAGGAAGTGGACCGATGTAATCAATCTGCCAAATTTGAGCGGGCAATTTCCCGCGATGTAAATGACCTTTAACAATTTGGGGCACTTTGCGCTGCCTGATATGCTGACAAATGGGACAATGTAGAATAACATTTTTGATTAAATCTAGGGGAATATAAATTCCTCGATCAGCAGCCCACCTGCTAGTGGCTTTCTCTCCAATGTGTCCTGCTTTCTGGTGGGCCCATTTCGCCAATCCCGCAATATCAGAATCTTGCCTGTCCACCACTGCCTCAGCAATTTTAGATTTCTCATCTGCAATGTTATGAAAGAATTTGTCAAGAGAGTCTATCGGGGTATGAGCATCCACATGGAAGATTGTAACAGTACTCTGTGGGAGCATTTCCCAAATTTCCTGCCATAATTCTTTTCCCCACAGTTCTTTTGAATGCAATTTCCAACTATGGGAATGCCAAGTCGGTAACCAAACTGCCAGTCCATTGGCAGTAGACCAAGAATCGGTGAAAATATGACATGTGCCAGGTAACTCTTGTTTCAGAACTTGATAAACAGCATAGAGTTCAGCAAATTGACTGCTCTTACCCTCACCAGTTGTACTCAGCAATTTTTGTGTGATCGGATTATAGGACACCGCCTTCCAATGCCGTTTCGTCCCTATGAACCTTGCTGAACCATCCGTAAACCAGACATGGTTTCTGTCCTCCGCGGACAAATAATCAAAAGGTCTACCCCACTTAACAGGAGACTCCTGTACTAAAGGTACAGAACATTCACTCTCAGTCTCAGTCGATGGCGCCCGCGCCACCTGCTCATGCAAAGATGCAACTCCTTTTTGTCCCACACGTGCCCTGTCTTGTATATACCATTTCCATTTAATCACACTCGCCTCTTGAGCGTGTCCAATTCGGTGAGTTTTCGGCGAACTCATAACCCACTGCATGATAGGAATTTCAGGTCGCAAAACTATATCATGTCCCAAAGTCAATTGCTCGGTATCCACCAGAGCCCAAAACCATGCAAGTAACTGTTTCTCAAAAGGTGTATAACGCTCACCAGCATCAGGTAACTTTTTGGTCCAGAAACCTAACGGTACTCTACTCTTGCCTTGTTTCTGCCACAAACTCCAATTCGCATAAAGGCCTTGTACAGACACATTCAAATCCACATCACCATCACATACAGGCCATAAATCCAGAGCATGCTGAATTGCTTCTTTTGCCAGACTGAACGCATCTTGCTGTGGTTTATCCCATTCAAATGCATTCTTTTTACGAGTGACACGGTACAAAGGGGCCAATATTTGACTCAAATGAGGAATATGCTGGCGCCAAAAACCAAACAATCCAATGAAGCTTTGGGCTTCTTTCCTATTCCTCGGAACTGCAAAATCAAGAATTTTCTGTTTAACCTGAGGGATCACTTCTCGGTGCCCCTCATGCCAATTAATACCCAAAAATTTCACAGCCTGGGACGGACCTTGTAATTTATCCGGGTTGATTTCCCAACCTTTCTCACGCAGGCACTCAATGACTCTGTCCAATTGGGTCTGAACTTCCTCTTGTGTTTCGCCTTGGATCAAAATATCATCAATATAGTGACATATCTGAATTTGCGGATGAACCGGTACCTCAGCCAAATGCTCTGCCACCAGCCGGTGACAGATCGTAGGACTATGCACATAGCCCTGGGGAAGACTTCTAAACGTCATCTGACGCCCGTTCCACGTAAAACTGAATTGTTCCTGACACTCAGGGGCAATCGGAATCGAAAAGAAAGCATTAGCAATATCAATGGATGCGTACCATGTACCTGGATGTTTTTGGATTCTTTCAATTAGGGTAATAACATCCGGTACTGCAACAGTCAAAGAGGGTGTGTGTCTATTCAATTCTCGATAATCAACAGTCATGCGCCAAGAATTATCACTCTTACGTACAGGCCAAACAGGATTATTCCAAGCAGAAGTAACTGGGGTTATAACTCCTGCATCCACCAACTCCTGAATAGTGGTACTAATCTCTTCATGACCACCTGGTATACGATACTGCTTCTGACAAACCACTTTTGTCGCCTGGGGAACTTTTATGGGAGGCATTCTTAAACGACCAACCCGTACAGGCCTGGACGATATATAATGTTTAGTTCCAAATTGGTAACATCCATCATCTAAGTGCAAAGTCATTCCTTTCAAAATATCAATTCCAATTATGAATTCTAAGAGTGGCACCACTAATACAGAGTATTCTTTTCTAGGAATTCTACCTATTCTTATTTCAAGTAAAGTTTGAACTGCGGGAGTTTTCTTTCCACCTAATCCGGTAATTGTAAAAGGCTGACCTTTAAACTTCTTTGATTTTCCATGAATAAGAGTGGCCTCCGCTCCTGTATCTACCAATGCTCGGGCCCTTTGGACATTACGATGTCTCCAATAAATATCAATATCTACATAGGGTCTATTATCTCTATGAGCCCATCTGTGTACTGGTGCTTGACCTATTTCCTAGTCATTTTTACTGCGTTCTGTGTGCCAGGATAAATCAGGATAAAGACTCTCACGTTTCTCAGGTATCGATACCTCCTGTTCATATCCATCTCTATTACGAAATGTATTCCTGTCCTCTGCATTGTACTGCGGGTTTCGATCGGCCAATCTGTGTCGATCCTCTCTCCTTCTCAACTCAGGGGATTGATCCCTATCATCCCTACGTCTGCTGTTAACATAATCATCTCTCCCCCTTTCTCTTTCCCCCTCTCTCTCTCTGTCTCTCTCACGACGGGGGGACAAATCACGTACATAACGTCGATCATCACGACGATCAGAGCGCCCACGGCGGTCGTCATCACCGCTACCGTCAGAAAAACCACGATCACATTCAGTCATCCGAACACGCCGGGCACCCTCCTTTCGATCCAAGCCACGTTTGCGAAACATTTCCCACAAACGAGGAGTAGTCTCACCGTCAATGTCCTCCTTCCGCACACCATCGGCCACAAGACCAAAAAATATATCACGTCTAGTAAGTTTATTGTCACCAGGAGTACGAGTGTCAGGCCGGGACTGCCGTTCAGGTTTAAACCACTCACCCAACTCACCGAGTTGGCGTACCGATTCCAGCACCATAGATAACATGTTACCAGTCTGATTAATCAATAAAGTCATCATGACCTGCTTATAAGCAACAGGGGAAGAACGAATAATACGGTTCCGCACAGAAGATGTCAACAAACCATCAAGCAACCTGTCAGCAGTATTCAGAAAAATTGCCGTTTTCATCACCTCCTCTTTGAGACGTTGTGCAGCATCGCGCAAAGTATACCACGGTTTGTCATTCACAGGCCAGTCAGACTCAGTAGGATATTTTTGATTACAACCCTCAGTCGCCAATTGAAGCAAAGTAATTTGACCACCACCATTAAAGTTACGAAAATGATCCTGTACAGTAGAATCCGTACTCAAGGAACAAAATTTCAAACAATCGCCAGCATCCAACATAATGCCAGCAGCGCCCAGTTCATAAAGGCGCACCATCCATGTGAGTAAGGTCTCACCAGCTCGCTGCCGAAATCGCTGCAAAATATCACTAATTTCTTGTTGAGTAAAATCCTCCAAAGAGTCTAAAGCAATACCATTCGGAACACCGGGAGCCTGCTGCAACTTCCGCCGAAAAACTGGATGCACCGAGACCGCGGGACGAGCATCACAAGGAGCTCGATCAGTACACGTAGAGGAACAATCAGTGTAAGAAGCATCGACCCCACTCAAAGGACGAGCGCAATCACGGGGTGCACCATCCAAGGCGCAAGAAGCAGACTTACAATCACGGCCTGAGCGAGAGGACTCGCGCTTGGCAGACTCCTCACCCGAGGAACGAGAATCACTCGAGTTCCAGATATTACCATCCCATTCATCAGGATTCCAATCCAGTCCGGCTTTTGCCACGACCAGACGCACCTTTCGTGTCGAAACCCGACCACGCCGATTCTTGTATTTATAACGAGCAATTCGCACAGCCGCCCTCTCGGCAATAGTTTGGTAAGTCTCAAGTTTGTCAGCAAGCAACGTATTTTGACACCGCAACAAAGTATGAGCATTCTGAATCTCAACAAAGTTCGCTTCCACATCCTGATGCAATTTCTGTAACTTCAACAACCTCTCATGCAGAATCCTGTACGCAGACAGAACAATCCAACCTCTACGCCCCAAAACGGGAAGCTCATCACCCTTAGATACCGGCGCCTTCTGTAAACAAGTAATCACATTAGCCGGCTCCGCCAGCTCCAAAAAAGAATTCCAATTCTCACTCAAACCAGTAGAATCAGCCCACTCACGGGCTAAGGCTTCATAAGGCGTTGAATCCCAGCCGGGAATATCAACGGGCAACTTAAAAGTAGATTTTGACTTTCTAGAAAACATCTCGGAAAAGAAAGAGAAGAAAAAAAAAAAAGAGAAAAAAACTATACACACAATTATATACAAATAATAGACAAACAAAACCACGCACGCGCCGAAAGCAAACACGATACAACCACAACGCACACAGGTTTCGTAAACGGTTCGTGACGCCAAATGTTCTGCTTGGGTTTTCGGATCAGATAGAACCCGCTCATCAGAGCCTCACTAACCCAGCCAGAACGTTACCCTCTCCCCCTCCCTAGGGCCTATTTACAATAGGTAACCACATATATCTACCACCTAAGGACAGGGAATTCCTACTCATACATACCAGGACCTCTTATAATCGGCGGCCTCGCGATCCCATACGGATCCAGACCTCTCTGCCCATACGACAGTCTCAGCACAAGTGGCGGCCTCGCGATCCCATACGAATCCAGACCTCTCTGCCCATACGACAGTCTCAGCACAAATGGCGGCCTTGCGATCCCATACGAATCCAGACCTCTCTGCCCATACGACAGTCTCAGCACAAATGGCGGCCTTGCGATCCCATACGAATCCAGACCTCTCTGCCCATACGACAGTCTCAGCACAAGTGGCGGCCTCGCGATCCCATACGAATCCAGACCTCTCTACCCAGACGGCAGTCTCAGCACAATCGGCGGCCTCGCGATCCCATACGGATCCAGACCTCTCTACCCAGACGGCAGTCTCAGCACAATCGGCGGCCTCGCGATCCCATACGGATCCAGACCTCTCTACCCAGACGACAGTTCATACGATAGTTCATCCTATGATCACCATAACATACAAAAAGGGAATCAGTCTCACTATTCATCAGATCACACAAGGACTGCCAGTTCGAGCATAGCCTGTTCTCCGGTTCGAGGGGCTCCTCTCTCCCTTATTCAGTTACCACTTACCTGATCAGGGTTAACATCTGTTCATGTAGCCGCAGCTGACTAGAAAAATAGGCTACCCTCTCATACAAGAACACGCAGCACATGTTGGTTCACTACAAACTGGGTACTTTATTACTCATTACATACGCAATCACATAACATTACAATATAACACATAACCTGCAAAGAAAAGTGAAAGATTAAGTTGTACACTCTAATAAGAAAGGGTCGACATCACCTTAGTAGTGTGTAGCCTGCACTCAGTGGTCATCTAGGTTCCCGTCTCGTCTGTGCCTCGGCTCGCCTGGAAGTCACACCTCCGCAGTCACGGATACACGTCTGCACCACTATGCGCTGTTCCCTTCACCCTTCTCCGAGTCACTGGGACCTCTTCCTTATCGGCTACTCTCTCCTCTCTGGCTATTCTGCTAGGAGAGTATCTGTCTCTCGGTTTTTCTCCGCCTCCAAGATGGCGTCTGTCTTCCCTGGAATAAGTAGTAGCTTTATTGCTAACGGCTAGATGCCGCCTACGGACTGCCTTTGTAACTGCCTCAGACTTTCACTAATATAGAGGTGCGTTTCCTCATGGAAAATTCCGGCCCGTAACCTGCCGCCCACCAAATTCTTGTACCTCCCCGTACCAAGGACACGTTCCCAGCCGGCCGGCCTGATGTAGTGTCTTCGGCATGAAGAAAAATACAATCCTTCGATAAGGGCCTGCCTGAACCGGTTCTCTCCAAGCGAATAACACCTCCTAACTAAAACATTACATTTGACCTAGAAGCATCCCAAGCTGCCGGAGCAGAAAGAAAGATGGAGTCTCTCCCGTTTGAGGCCTACCAGGCCTGAATTCAGCACGGCTCCATGAAATACCCTCACTACAGGACAGGTTATCCCTAATACTAACGAATCTATCCCCTAGGCTATGTGTGCAAGCCCTGATCTATGGGGAAGAGCACAGGATCATGTCGAAGTGCCTAGTAAATAGGCTCCATTCACTACTCTAACCCTTAGACTTGAATGGTAAGAGACTGAAGTCACATTCAATCACCTTTCCTCACAAGAAGGCCGGGAAAATCGAGCAGAACAGTAATTCTACTAGAATCTAAAGTGGCGATAATTTTAACGCCGTTCCTTGATAATATGGCCCTCAGTATGTAATGTTTGAATGTAGGGCTGTCATAAGGGGAACTCTGCGGAGTTTGTACACGGTGCTGGATTAGACGGCTGCTTTGCTGTCTGCTCCTGTTGGTGGTTGTTTCAGGTGTCTTGTTTTCTTGTAATAAAACTACTTATTGGATTCACTGCTGTCTGCCTCTTCACTACATAAATTTGGCGACGAGTGGGAGAAGGCAAAAAGAAGGCGCCACTCAGCAATATTTCAAAATTGCTTGTGTTGTGCTGAATACCTGTTTTGTTTGTGTAGCTGTTTCTACTCATGCCAGGGTCGTTGGCTCATTGAACTATGTCATCCGACTTCTAGTAGGATTTATATTTTTAGATTTTGCGCTTCCTCTGCTTCTTCACTACATTCTGGTCGCTGTACTACACGTGTGTAAGTAGTGTTAGTATGTGTTTATACTAACAAATGCATCATGGTAGTAGGGAGGACGACCTCTCAGGAGCAGCTCATACAATGTCCTGGGGTGTGCATTCGCTGGACATTTGTGTTTGCTATTAGAGGGTGGTGCATGGCTTCCACCCTGTGATAGCAAATACTTTAATTGTTCGGTGGTTCAAGGCCAACTGAAGTCCGTGGATCGCCACACTCCGGGTCTTTATTTAAATATGCAGGGTGGGGCTCGGCGGTCCCTGAAGCCTCGATGGTCCTAGGCAGTGCGTTATTTGATCCGTAATCACACGGGCAGTACTTATGGTGTTATAAAGTGATACAATCATAGAACTCTTGCAATTGTACAATTACCCAGGCTTCATTTGTCTAATAGTCAGTTAGATATGTTTGGTAGGTGCACTCTAATATTAAAATCTCCTATAAACAGATGATTTTCACAATAAACAATAGACAAGTGTCGTCAGAAAAAGAAGACCTAAACACTCAGTTATTTATTTGAATAAATAAGTAACCTTAATTAAAACAGAAATAAATAGAAATGTAACTTTAATAGAACAGTATAATAAAAAACACGTGGGTTGGACTCTGGTGGAAGCAGCTTAGGAAACCTGCAAGACAAAAATTAAACATAAGTATGTGTGCTATGTGGAAGAGGTAAAGAAAGGTAGTCCGAATGAAAGGACCATAGTGAGACTGGAAGGGAGGGCGAGTGGGTGGAAAGGAGAAGGGGAGGGAGAGTCAAAAGAAGAGAGGGGAAAGGAGACAGAGCGTCGGCCCATTGCACCCAGCTATGTGATAACAGTGTACTGTAAAGCACTCTGATACCCCCGTGGGTCATGATCGCGCTATATAAAACGTTATAAATAAAAATAAATAAGCCCTTAGTGTTTACCCTCCGTCACCCATTTGTCTAGGACACTGGGGTCTGCAAGAAAGAGTGTGGTTCAGCAAGTCCTTAAAATTAAATACATGAGGCCAGAGATTATGGGCCATATCATGAAGGAAGGGTGATAACATTATCGCCGCTTTAGCGGCAGGAAACTGCCGCTAAAGCGGCAATAAGGGATTGATAATATGCCCTGATGAATTCCCTTAGAAGCCCAGGTTCTGGTGTGAACCTGGGCTTCTATGGGAATTTACAACGGCATATTATCAAACCCCTATCGTTGCTTTAGCGGCAGTTTCCTATCTCTAACGTGGTGATAATGTTATCGCCGTTGTTTGATAATATAGTCCTACATTATTAGCTACGGGAAAATCGCTTGCATGCACCTGTGCACCCAGGGTGCTGCACCCCAACCCCTTTCCCCGCACTGTGCTCAATTGTAGGTCTTGCACACCGAGGCTTCACTGCTCACCTGCCACCACTGGTGTGTCCCACAACGTGTTGGTGCAAGCTCCTAGTCCGGGGTATGTTTGTCCGATAGACCAGGTCTCCGGTTGCGGACGGTGTCTTGATGCCATGATGGAAGGTGTCAGAATGCCAGGGCATCATTGCGGGCTCAGCTCCTGCTCTGCCCTTCTTGTGGCAATCAATGGAATGTCTAAAAAGGGAGGAATAATTTAATGGTGGAAACGTCTGGAGGTAAATGAAGGTTTATTTCAAGCATGATAGAAAATAGGAGTTGAGTGCATCCTTTGTTTTTGAAGTAAGATCTACCAACTGTTAGTGGTAATCGTGGTTCAAAGATGAGTTGGAGTGCACGAGATTACACAAGGTTAAATAATAATTTGTTATGCCAACGTTCACATACAAAGGAACAGAGCGCATGCTAGAAGCATAATGTGCGCGTGTACTGCAGTGGCGGGAGCCTGTGTGCATGTACACTTAGTAAGGAGCTCACTACAGTGTCCTAAAAGACAACGGCACGTGTCTGTAGGGTAGCGCTGCCCGCTGGCTCAGGCCTACAGTACGGTCCAGCAGGTCCTTAAAATTAGATCGATGTGACTGAATGAGGTCAGAGATCACATCATTACGCACACGGCAACATTCGCTTTTTCGCACGTGCACACTCAGGGTGATGCACCCCACCCCTCCCGCAGAACCGCCCTCAACAGGTCTGTAGGGCAGCACTGCCCGTAGGTTCAGGCCTACCTTATGGTATAGCAGGTCTTTAAAATGAGACAGAGATGTGACTGAATGAGGTCAAAGATCACATCATAACATAGTTTGTTCGGACCTGCGCAGCTAGGCTGAAGCACCCCACCCCACTCGCCACAGCACGCTCAATTGGAGGCCCTGTGCACCCAGGCCGCTCTGCTTACCTTCTGTCATTGTTGTGTGAGCAAACAATACGGGCAGCAGTGCTCACAATTCAAATGGAGTGTTGATTGCATGAGAGTGTACACCTCATGTATCCCTTTCGTAGACAACGGGCAGTAGGGCTCACAATTTAGAGCCCGTGTTGATTGCCAGGATGGAGTACACCTCATGGATCCATTTCTTTTTTTTATTGCGCATTGGGATATGCGAGGTGGATGCGGCAAATCATTTGAGGTAGTGTGGAAGAAGAGGGACGTGTGGCATCGTGGTTATCCTATTTATACCTACGCAAAGTGGGCTGGGCTTGCGTATGCCAGGCCAGTGTTGGGGTGTGAATAATTATTCCGGGACTTGGGTGCTGTTCAGTTCCTGCCTTGCCAGGAAGTGTACTTATGTGTGTTTCTTTTGTAGTTTTGACCTCGCAGAGTGTGCAATTTAGATTAGTGTAGCATGTGTCGGGAGGACGGAGACTGTCAATAATGAGATGGCATATGATCTAGGATGTGCAGTCTGCCCGTGGCTGATGATGCTCCTTAGAGCCAGCAATACCCAGGCCGAAAGGCAGCACAATAATGTGCAGACACACACACCAGGGGCATCGTGTAACAAATATTTGTTTTTTGATGGAACGTTTGAAATGCATGGCAATCACACGTGGAAGGCTAATGTACAGAGCATGAATATTGATCAAGATGATCGTTGCAGGTTGTGTGTAGTATAAGATATGTGTATACAGGAAAACACTTTTCAAAAAAGCTTTCTAAGCAGAAGAGGTGTACCTCATCAAATGCTGTAGAGAGAATGAGCAAAATGGGTGGGGTCGTACAACTGTTACAATGGGAAATGTAATGAACCAATCAAATGCTTTTTTTTAAGGTCACATGGCAATCGCACACCGAGCGCGCAAGGAGGCCACACCCGACGTGATTTTGACAAAATATATTTATAATAATATACGTTTATTATAGTTAGAAATATATAAATGTTTAAAATAATTTAGATTTTCGCGTGCTCTCATATACTGTTTAAAGTTATTTAGATATACTTTTGAGACAAAAAAAAGGGAATGGCGTACCCGGCGCGATACTATACGTCTGTGACGTAACACAGGGCCTGGCAGCGTGTACTCGTCGAATACGCAACGTGCAGCAGGCACGACCCCATACGTACATGACGTAATGCGTGGTTTGGTACTGCGTACCCGTCGGATACCAAAGTAGTACCTGGGGTGACTTCATGCGTATATGATGTTACGCGGGACGTGGTGCTAAGAACTCGTCGGATATGAAATGCGCATCATTTACGAGTTTTGCAATATGCCGGATAGGATTCGTGTGGTGATGGAGCTTGGTACGCTACCGGTATGGGAGTGCAGTTTTCTCCCCCCAAAAATATTTTTTTTAAAGTTAAAAACAAGAAGTATAATAGAGTTCCAAAATATTAAAAAATATAATGGAAAAAATATAGGTTTTATAAACATTAAAATATAAAATTAACATTTAAAAAACCTTCAAAATTCACTGAAAAAACTATAGGTTTTACAGACATTATAGTTAGGAATTAGGATTCAAAAAACCTTTGAAATTCAGTAAAAAAAACATAGGTTTCAGGGACGTTATAGTTAGTTGAACATTTGACTCATATAAAACCAAAGAAATTCACCTGTTATAGTTAGTTGAGCTAACTCTAACTCCTGCGCCCGCAATGAACTGCTGATGATGTTACATATTACATCACTCATGACATGGTCAGTGACATCACTCATGACATCACTGATGACATCTCAAATGACATCACTGATGACATCACTCATGACATTATCCACGTGACAATCTGATGCACTTACTGATGCTCTAATATAAACTTTGATACACCCATTCTAAAATGCTGACTACTATTTTTGAAACCATACACAGAAGAATGCCACATACTACATAGCATTCACTATTTCCTAGGTCTACACACACATCCAGTCACTTATACATGTATTTACTCATCAATAGAGGACTATAATTTGCACTCACACATCTATACATGCAGTCACATGCTGCCACTCATCCATAGAGTTACTTACACGCCTAGTCAGTAATACAAAGAATGAATCACATACCCATTTAATCATGTATACAGTTATACACACCAACATCGTTATTTTTAGACATACCATATCACTTATTTACAGTAGCGGTCCGTGGAGGGAGTTTCATGGGGCAGTGAGGCGGGACGGGGGAGGGGCAGGGTGGGGAAATGTAAACACCGGCATATGGATGAATGGAGGTAAGTACACATTTAAATAAATAAAACGAATTTCGTTGCGCACGCTGCATCGCATTTTGTGATGCAGCGCGCACAAAGGAATTCGTTTTATTTATTTAAATGTGTACTTACCTTCGTTCATCCATATTCCGGTGTTTACATTTCTCCTCCCCCGCCCTGCCTCACCGCCCCACGGAACTCCCTCCACGGACCGCTACTGCTTATTTATACAGATACTAACACATATTTACTGTCTTATACAATCACTGATAGAAGCAGACACTTATTTATACACCCACTCTTGAAATAACTTAGTCTCACATATACTCATTTATATACTCCAACACTCACATATAGTGGCTTAAAACATATGTAGTTAGTCACAGATATACCACTGAGACATTTATTCACTCACCAACACACCCATAGACACACTAACTCACCCATACAGCCCTTTCCAGATGCACTTTTTAAAACATACAACCACTGAATCACCCACTCAGACATCTATGCACAGACTCATACACCCACCCACGCACACAGACACTCAGGGACCCATACAGATACTCAGACAACAAATCAATAACCTATATAGACACTCATGTAGGTATTCAGCAACCCATGCAGTTGCTTACACTCCAATGGAGAGACTAATACAGACTTTTACACAGTTTAGTCAGTAACCCATGCATTCAGTAAGACACGTTCAATCACTCACTGATACAGTCATTCACATACATACAAAATAATTCCTTTAGGCATATTTAAATGCATTCATTCTTCAATACACCTTGGCATATATGTATATAAAACATATTTACATTTTTAGAAACACACATTCACTGGATGATGTCATCAGTGACGTCATCAGTAATGGCATTTGAGATGTCATCAGTGATGTCACTGACCATGTCATGAGTGATGTAATATGTGACATCATCAGCAGTGCATTGCGGGCGCGCAAGTTATAGTTAGCTCAACTAACTAAAACAGGCAAATTTCTCTGGTTTTATATGA
Source organism: Triturus cristatus (assembly GCF_964204655.1). Lineage (NCBI taxonomy): Eukaryota > Metazoa > Chordata > Amphibia > Caudata > Salamandridae > Triturus > Triturus cristatus. The sequence continues at coordinate 390,524,843 of NC_140582.1, read as the reverse complement.
GTCAAATGTTCAACTAACTATAACGTCCCTAAACCTATGGGTTTTTTACTGATATATATATCTGAATATATATATATATATAAATTCAGATCAGGATTTTTTTTCCGAGAATGGACACAGCCAACCTCTACTCACTGCATATCCTTCTATTGAATTTATTTTTTAAGAACACCAAGAAAGGACTTCTCAATTACTAGTTAATTATTTTCGAGGGCTGTGCAGACAGTTTAGATTCTCCAATGCACTATTGATTTGCTACGTAGAACTCTGATATGAATTTTCGCCACTTTAAAACCCATCATTAACTCTGAAGATAAATTGCTACTCCCAGCATATCTACATAACCATTTTTCGCTCACATTTTACATTTCATTGAATGATTATTTCCGTGCGGAAAATGCAGCAGATCAGCTTGTCCACGTTTCACCAGCAATGGGTCGATAAACAATATTTGCAGAATGCCCATCCTTTCAAGATTAGTAGGTGGAGCCACAAAATGTATTTATTATCTAAGATAGTTCATGTAAATGATCTACTCTCTATTAAACTTATTATGCTAGATATTGATAGAGGTAAAACAAACATTCATTTATTCGTTTTAAACTTCAACTAATATGCTTGGCTATTATCAATGTCACACTAGGGATTGCCACAGCTTGGATAGAACCCGACCCTCCAACAATCTCTCAATGTTGGTTGCGATTGTTGCGTGTTTTCTTATAGAAAATCTAGATATAAGTATAAAGGGTAATCAAGTCGGGTAAGAGACCAAAAAATGAGATGCTCATTAGAAAGCTGGATAAATCTCTAACCAGCATCATCATAAGGCATTGGTAATTCTTCATTGTATAGGTTGATTTCTGTATTCTTTCATTATCTTTTTGTTGAATTTATTGTATGATTCTGATTTATTATGTGTTATGAGTTTTTGTTGTTTTGTTGAGCATGCATATACCAGGAAGGTGTCCTGCCCCTATAGAACTGAGCACAGATATCCTACTGCGGAGTAGAGCAAACAATCAAACCAGAAAGCCAAACAACACCAAGGCAATATGCATCCAAATAGGTATTTAATGTGTTTTTAAATTTGATCAGGGATGGCATCCTACGCAAGGTAGAGGCTTAGAATTCCACAATTTGGAGGCAACTACAAAGAAGCCCTACCACCAGAGTGTACTAGATTAACTCTGAGAAATAGTACCAGATTGGTGAAGAGCCTTGTGGACTACACAGAGATTTACCAAAATCATTTTAACCACTGACAACCACTGCAAATAGTTAATGGCAGAAGAAGATGAGGCAGAGATTGGGAGATCCAGAGCTACTTTGGTCATTATGTTTTGGATTTGCTAAAGCTTCTTCCGCACACTGTTGGAGGCTACTAGGTAAAAAGAATTGCAGTCGTTAAGGAGACTAACGTTAGTAGCTGCACCACAATCTGGCGAACCAGGGATGGAAGCCAAAGGCCTATGGGACATATTAATTAGAGGCTTGCATCAGAAATGCAAACCCCTAAGTCAGATTTTTGAAGCCATGCAAAGCCACTTTGCTTGGCTCTGAGTGGTTTTAAAACCCTTGAGTAATGCAACACAGTGCCAATCACTGCATTGCGTTAGTTTGCATTAGGAAGGCATTCCATGGGTGTTGCGTAGGTGCTCCCACACATCTCCCAAGGTTTTTGATGCATTCCCAGATTTTCCAGTACAGGGAAACCTGGGAAAGTGCCAAAAAGTTACACCTTCTTAAAGGATGTGTAAGAAGGAGAAATATCTCTATTTCTCCTCGTTTCTTCCTCTTTCTATATGTGCTGTATTCTACATTCACACATTAAAAGAGAAACATACCACCAAGAATTGTTTTTGTGTAGGAAGGTGCCCCTTCCTGCACAAAAACAATCCTGCATGCAACACAGGCACCCTTGCACCATGGTGAAAAGGGGCCTGCATTGGCACTAAGCTACAAAAAGGGCACCAGTGCAGGCAAATGGAAAGGAATGCACTTATTGCTTTATATATGGTGCATTCCTGCCCTTTCCCTGTCATGCAGTGCAGCACAGCAAGGTTATTTGCTATGCTCCACTGTGTCACTTTCTCATGAATGAGCCCATATATTTCCTAGCACCCTTAAGTGGGGGAACCAAGAGAAGGTAAAATAGTTAGCCTGTTTCTCCATAGACAAGTTTTCCTCCCAAAATAAACTCTAATTCTTCAGTTTTTGTAGGCCGTAGGAAGTTCAGGCCGAGAGGGAGGCCAAAACAAGGAAGGAAATGGTTTTGTCAAGGACGAGTGAGAAAGCCAGAGTACCTCACAGGGTCAGACAGAGAGGATATCTCTCTGGAGCGCCTTGGGGTATATTTACAAAAAAGTGTTGGAGCGCGGTGGCACCCAAAATTTGGCAGCCTTGTGCTCCAAAAGTTTTAAAATGCAGGGATGCTCTGTATTCAGAAGAATACAATGCACCCCTGTGTTTCTCGTAACGCTTGCTGACAGTTGTTTATGTGCAGCAAAGGAAGCCCACAGCAAAACCCATAGCATGCCCCTTTGTCGCAGAGGACCGCTGCGGAAAGGGGCATATTTACAAGGTAGCGTTAAGCCACACTAAGTTGCTTCGCTCCACTTTGTAAATATGGAAAATGGCACCATGCCACCAGTGACGCTTCGTTGATAATAGGGGCTTGTACATATGCCTCCTTTTTCTACCGACTTTTAAGGCAACACATAAGGAGGGAAGTACACAGTTTGATGTCTATCCTCATAGTACGTTTTACACCACTGTAGTGGGGATCGTTCTATCGCGACCTCTGTCAGTCTGGTTAGAAGAATGGAATGAGATACTGTACCAAAGGCCACAGAAAAATCAAAAAGAACTAAGGCAGCTGCATTAGGCATGTTCGCTTGCATTAATAGGTTTTCTAAGGCTGAGACCAGTGAAGTTTTATTGCTGTATCCCAGTCGTAAACCATATTGTGTTGTTCTGAGAAAGGGGTCTGTTAAAAAACTGGAAACTTGCTGATTGATATATTTCTCCAAGATTAATACTGCAAAAAATAGTAGACAAGTTGGGTATAAATTCGAAAAGAACTGTTTGATCAGCATTTGGTTTCTTCAGCAATGGAACAATGAGTACTAGCTTCATTGCAATATATGATGTTTATTTTTTTCACTTTCTTAATATAAAAACTTCATACAATCAGGGATCTACATCAAAAAAAGGAAAACGGTAACAAGAAACTAGGGAATTTCAGAGATTGAGTATTTTTGGCATTTTAATTTCAGGAAATTGGGTAAAATTAAAACCGTATTCAGCGAACACCATTCAGAATTTACAACAACTGAAAAGTAAGATGAACTAATGTAATTTCCTTACTTGAAAGTGGTATTTTATTCTAAATTAATGGAAAACTTTGCATGCAAGACTGTGTCAATGAGAACTTTACATTTGGTTTTTTTTCAGTCTAGAATATAGAAAAATACATATTTTGATATTAAAAAATCCATTTTCACATTGGCTGTTAATACGTTGTATGATGAATGTAACTTCTAGTACAGTCAGTATGTTTCTGGATTCCATGTTAAATGACAACTGCCTGTCGATTTTTTTGAACCAAAAGGTATTCAAATTAATAAATATGCTTTGTTATCTCATGAGCCAAATTGAGTTTTAGAGATGTTTAATTGGACGATTAAGGAAGGAATACAAATTATCAAAGACAAATGGATGATGTTGAGGTAAATTTTTGTTGATGTAAATGTTTGACGGAAAGAGTATTAGCACACAGGTTAATACCACATACTGAGGATGGAAAAGAAACCTTTTTAGGCGATTACACCTGCCACTTGTGCTTCTCTATTATGGATGACATAGCACAAATGTGTTGTGAATGCAAGGTGTGAGGGTACATGAAGAAAGAAGAAAAAATAAATGTGGAGGAAGGTGCTGTATAATATAAGGAGAGAAACAGAGATTGTCACCTTTGACATTGGTGATTTAGTAGTCACTAAGCTTCCTGTAGGAAATAAAGAGGCATCTAAATATTTTGGTAAATCTAATAAAACTTTTCAAGAAAGCAAGGAAATGCATAATAGAAGAATTTGTAATTTAAATAAAGTTTGCCACTTTAAAGAGGGACAAATTGTTTGGCAATAGGTAAATTGAATTCTGAAAGGGAAGGATGGTTTTGGCATTTAGGATGTCTTCATGTAAAGACGTTGATTACAATTTAGATTATACATCCATTGATATTTAGGAAAGAGGAGCGAAATTTTCGTAAAAAAACACTAATTCCAAATTCTTGGCATCAGTATTGTTCTGACTGTTGTTGTTGTATGCTTTATGCTATTGAGTCGAAATTTGCTTCAATGCCTTAATTTGTTTGTCGAAATTCTTTAAGTTTATAACATGTTCTTGATTTTTACATTTACTGGACTGATTATTATCTTGTAATAAACCCACTTACCTTTCTTTAGTTACCAATTCATAGTCCGTTTTGTATGGCCAAATGGGTTACAAGAACTTTAAATTGTTTATTTGAATGACGAGTCCCTTTTGCCTCGCAGTCAACCAGAAAGATCCATCAGGTGAGAAATGGTAATTCTACCAGTACTGCCAGCACTTCTTTTTAAATAATTATGTTCTCTATTCATTTGTCTTGTCCCTGCGTGCCCGTCGCTCCTCACTATTCCCCTTCTTGGCAGCTGCAAAGTGATACCTGCCATTGAGTCTGAATACATCATGCTACACTAGTATTCATGCTGGCAGTTTTACTTTATTGACAACCATCAGAGACTGGTAAAATAAAACAAAAAATGAAGTGTGTGGGAGCAGCAATGTAAAGAAGCACTTTATTGACCCATATCTTTTAAAGTCCAGTCCTATTAGATTTGCCAATTATTTTTGTTACTGTTTTTTGCTGTGAGAAGGAACCTAAAGTGTCTAAGGTGCCATCTTGTCTGGATGCGTGCACACTTATCTCAAAGAACGAGGTGTGTCAGAATAAACATCCTAATGACTATGTTCAAGAGAGCTTGCAAGAGAACCAGTGCTTTGGCAAGAGAGACTATAAGCAGTGCTATATAATGTCACATTTTGAGAGGCTGGACGTTTTGTTCACATTTCCACCAGTGTATTCAACACTAAGTAATTGTGTTACATACACACAAATGTGTCTATATTTTGTTTACCAATCCTCTCTTTTTTAAAGAAAACCCTTTTGCTGTGAGTCTGCCTGCTAGGTTTCTGGGAGCACATAGTGCAAAGTTATTTTGAGCAGTTAGGCATGTTCTTGTAGAAATTAGCTGAAAACACCTTGAACACTCTAGTTTTTTTTTTCGATTTATATAACTGTAAAAGATGTTAATAACGGATGAAAGCCTGTAAGCAATTTTCTCATGACACGAACTTTACCTATCTAATAGACCAATCATATCTTTACAGTTTTATGTGAATTATGTAAAGCAGATAAAGTACTGCAATTTGTACAATTTCCTAGTGAATGTATTTTATTTTGACCGAGGGCTGGCTTCAGAGGATCACTGTGCAAACTAAATCCATACACTTCACAAAGAAATCTGTCTTTGGTCTTGGGTGATATGGCTGAGTTTGCCTATAAAAGTAAAATGACCTATGACATACACTGAGTTGAAAGTATTTCTGCCATAATTCCTTAAATATTCACACGTTCCTACATGCTAAAAACGTACATCAGTATACTTAAACTAATTTCACCTCACATTTAAACTGAAATGACGATTTCAGATTCACCACCTTGATTTTACTCAATATAATGTATTTATTCAAACACAGGAATATTGAGAGCTCCATGCAAGACAATGGAGTGGGGCATGGCCAAAGATCTCTTTTTTGTTCCAACATTATTAGCAGTGTAATTTAGTGCCCAACCCTTTATATGCAACGTATATACTCCAAGTTTGTTTGACTGCATTAATCTGTGCATTTCTTTAATCAATTAGTTGTAAATGGCCATATGTTCACTTTAATGAAAGCTACCCGCATATTTAGTTGAAAAATAATAAATGTATTTCCCATTAAAGAGACTACATGCTTTCTTTAAATTGCATATGATGTAACTCATTTATGCTAATTGCATTGATTTGGAAACTGTTTTGAACCTAATGTTGGAATACCTTGTAGTTAGGTCTTAGTGCACATGTTGCACTGTATAAAATGCTATGCAAGTGTCTTGCTTTTTTACCTTTGCAGGTGCCTTATCAACGTGCTTGTTAAACTAGAATAGACTTATTGTTTAGTTTGTTAGACATGGGGGACTGATCTCTAAAATTATATTTTGGCTTTGGATATGGAGACTGAGACGGTAGGAGAAACCATCCTGTACCAGGTAGACCTGACTGATGTTTCATCCAGGGTCGTCCAGATGAATGCTTCTTTGTTGGAAGTTTGGAAATTAGGGAGTCTATCTGCTCCCTGAGTACACTGTCTTTAATTGGCTTGTTTGGACAAAAATGATAAGGAGGAGTGCTCTAGAACATTTTAATTGTGTGCTCTTTAGAATAGCAGACCAGACTCTATTCTCATTTTTCTTTGAACCTCAAATCTGGGTCATCTAATGTTTACACCTTCCTCATAGAATTGCCCCTTACCACATTCAATACTTTAACTAGAATAGAGAAGTTCATTTATGAAACCTGCTTGTGTGATATTTTGTTTGTAGTATGTAATACTATTTTTTTTTTCTTTCATATAATATATAAATTCAGACTGCATGATCATTTGATTATGTACGCTCTCATGATATGTTTCCTCCAATTCTGAGGATTCATTCAATCTGTAATCTGAATTAAATTGGAAATAAAACTCGTAAGGTTTGAAACCATCTTCTCTGTGGTTCTTGTCAAGCCATATTTATTTCACTGTAATTGAGATGTATTGCTGATGTTAGCTCCTTTCTCAATCTTCAAGTCGACAATCCAAGGTCCATATGACCTGTGGGGAAATTTATTGGAAGACTTTACGAAGAGTTTGAGAATTAAGAAACTCATCTCAGCTTCAATGTTTTTCTTTCGGTTTCTTCCTTTTTACTATAGAACATTCTACCCACTGAAGGTGGAATGTTTTACTACCATTATAGCTCTTCTGCATTACACGATACCGGTTGTTAAAAGCATTTATCCCAATGACACACATTAAAGCATAGGCAATTTTAGACAGGAGAAAGCTAAAATAAAGTCATTTTGTCTTTAAAAAAATCATGTTTCCCATCTGAATTGGGGTTATTATCATATATATGTAAAGGCCCTCATACTTATTTTAAGACTTTGACTGTGGGTGGGCCCACTAAGCCAGATGCATGGCCTTTAAAAGCTGTTTCAAGATTCAGCAGTGGACTATAAAATTGTATTATTCCCGGGGAGAAACCTACATTGACAACTGTGGGTTTCAGTTCTATCCTCTTAAATGTTTTCAAATGTACACAAATGTGAATTTATAAACTCAAACAGAAGTAGACACACACAGTTCTCGAAATTATAAGTTCTGAGCACTTACAATATAGATTTCTCATATAAAAGTAATCCTTTTATGTTATTGAGATGAGTATAGTATACTTTATTTTCTTGCACATATATATATGCATTATGCCTAAGCCTGGGCAAAGCACTACGCTACGCTCGCGTAGTTTGCGAAGTTTGCGCTACTTCACACTATGTGAATTGCACGTAGCACAGTGCAAACACGCGCAGCGTAGTGTTGCGTAGTGCAGCGGTCATTTTTTGCTTGCTCGCGGTCCTCAACGACAAGTTGGCGACCGCGAGCAAGCAAAATGATATCCCGGCGAGACGTTTTCCTCGTTCGTGATCAGCAACATCAAGTTGGCCATCGCGAGCGTGGAAAATAAACCTCCCGGCGAGTTTCTCAACGCGAGGAGGTCAGGTTTCTCATTGCGAGTGGTCGCGCATGCTCGTGACCGCTCGCGATGAGAAACTACCAGTCCGCGTTGAGAAAGCTGTCGCTCGAGTAAAAATCTACTCGAGCAGCAGAAAACTACAGCTCGCACTGTGCAAGATGCCGTTTTCAATGATTGCACAGTGCCGGTTGCTTGTCCGCACTGTGCAATCATTGAAAACGACATCTTGCACAGTGCAAACATGTTACTACGCAGTTCGCGAAGGGCTACGCGTAGCTCGCGTAGTGTGAAGTGCACTTTGCGTAGCTTCGCGTAGCGCTACTTCGCGAACTACGCCCAGGGTTAATTATGCCCAGCTGTTACCTTTAAATAAAGGCTTCCTGGCAAGTACCTCACTGTGTCCTTGGATTGCTTGAAAGTGGTGATCGTTTTGGAGATATTTTCGCGCCTGCCAGGAGAGCGATACACAGACACGCCTTACAGGTGTCCCGGACTTTGTTGGCAAAGTGACTGTGTGTTTCAAGGGATTGATTTCTTCCAGGACCGCCGCATGAACGGGCCCGGCAAGTGGCCGCTGTTAGTGACAGACCATGACTGCATCGGGAAAAGGGATGATTGCACTCTCTTCACGGCCCGACTTGATTCGTGTTTGAGGCTGAGGCGTTGGGGACTCAAGGGATGCCTTAGCACTGTATTGAAGGGGACAAAAGCTGCTACACGTCCCCACTATCTGCGTGGCAATTTTTCAGCGTTCACCGGATGGAAAGAGATCCTGCTAGGGTACTTACCACCTATGTGCGCTCTGTAGTTGTGCTATTGACTGTAGTTGCCCCGAGCAGCAGGGTCAGCTGATCTCCCTCCAATGAGAGTGCCACAGCAAGGTTAGAGGTGGGAGGAGGTGAAACCTGGGTAAACAAGCAGCATCTGAGGAAGCGGTAAGCCTAAATGCATTATGCCCAGCTGTTACCTGTGAATAAAGGCTTCCAGACAAGTACCCCGCTGTGTCCTTGGATTGCTTGAAAGTGGTGATCGTTTTGTATATATATATATATATATTACCTACTGGCGGTCGCCAGTAGGTAGTTATAGTTAGGACCCTGTTTCCATAGGAAATCCGCAACATTCTATTTGGAATAACTTTGGCGCCGGTCGACGAATCCTCGCGAAATTTTCAAAATAGGTGGGGCGCTACGCTCCGCTCCTACCCTGAAAGTCTCGGGGGGATTCGTCAAGCAGGGGCCGAGAAAAAAGGGGGTCCCAAAACGCGTTTTCCCCATGCATTTTTCCATAGGACCTTTAGACACAGCTACAGCCCGAACGGCTGAACAGAATTACTTGAAATTTGGCAGAGAGGTAGCCATAAGGTCAAGGAAGTGCCTTTTGCAGGTCTGGTGTAAATCTGTTCAGTATTTCCTGAGAAAATAGCATTTAAAAGCATATATATATGTGGGCGGAGCCTAACCACACATCTCATCCTGAGATCTGATTGGCTGTCAACACTTCATCCAAGAAGTGTTGGCAGCCATCTTGGGACCAATATACATGATAGCACCTCATTAAAAAGCATTGCAGTTAATAGAAGGTTTTAAGACTTTAGTTACATTATAAATCATTTGTTGATGGTACCATACTCATTTTAGGAATTGTGGTATGTTCTAAGGTGATTTCACCATGTGAAAAAGCCTTCTGCTGGGATATCATGATTGAGAGAAAAATATTTTCTCATGCTTTTACCACAGAGGTTTGGAAGGTGATCTATAGGCTAAACTGAGAGCTTATTTTCTGTAAATTCACATTATCTTTCTCAGTCATGTGAGAATGAAGTCTGACATTCTCAGTAAAACATGTACATCCAACAAGGGCAGAGACTGTCAGTTGATTCCTTTGTGTTCTACTGCAGCTTCCCAGAGTGTTCCAAAGAACTACTAGAGCGCTAACAGTCCTACTTATGATAAACGTATGGCACACCTGAAGCCATCTTGCTTGGATTAAAGTGGTAACTCTTAAAACATTTAATTTAAAAAGGAACAAAATGAGGGGGTTCATTTTTCCATAAAAAGTATGATTAGTGCTGCAGAAAGAAAAATTAGGGCACATTTTGAGTGACTTCTCAAATCCTCTTCTATTTCATTAAAAAATTCTGACATGCAGACTGAAACATGCACTTTCAATACCAGCAGCAGTTTTCCCTGGTGAGCAGTAGCTTTACTACAGTGATCTAATGAGCAAAAAGAGTGCTAACATTCTGAATTTATGGCAAATGTGTGACACATCTGAATGCCTTCTTGATGGAATCAAAGTAAAAAACTGAAAGTATTTCCTACTGAGGAGACTGCAGTAAATGAGGAAATTAGGAAACTTCATAACAAATAAGTCTCCCAAGATGGCCACCAGAGACAAAAGAGCCCAAATGTAGCCCAAATATCACCCAGATGTAGCCCAAGTATAGCCCAATGACAGAATGTCCCAGAATGTTCTTAAAAACAGCTAGAGCGCTTACTGTCTTCATTATGACAAAAGTAAGGCACACCTGAAGCCATCTTGATTGGAATAAACTGGTAACACTTAAAACATTTAATTTAAAAAGGAACACAATGAGGAGGTTCATTTTGCCATAGAAATTATGATTAATGCTGAAGAAAGAAAATGAGGGCACATTTTGAGTGACTTCTCAAATCCTCTTCTATTTCATTAAACAATTCTGACATGCAGACTGAAACATGCACTTTTAATACCAGGAGCAGACTTCCATGGTGCAGTAGTTTTACTACAGTGATCTAATGAGCAACTAGAGTGCTAACATTCAGAATTTATGGCAAATGTGTGACATATCTGAATACCTTCATGATGGAATCAAAGTAAAAAACTGAAAGCATTTCCTACTGAGGAGACTGCAGTACATGAGGAAATTAGGAAACTTCATAACAAATAAATCTCCCAAGATGGCCACCGGAGACAAAAGAGCCCAAATGTAGCCCAAAATCACCCAGATGTAGCCCAAATATAGCCCAATGACAGAAGTGTGCAAAACACTTATTATTTTGTGTTTTTGCAGTGTTATATAGTGCAGACTTGTCAGGTATTGGAGTGCTTTACATGAGCATTGGTTACATCACACAAGAACAAATTCATTTTGGTTGTAGACATGGGGAGACTAAGTGATTTGACCAGAATCACAGAATGTCGAGCTGAAGCAGAAACTTCAACCTGGTTCCCCAGTTGCAAAGTCTGCAGTTCTGGAAGTAACACCACATCCTCTCCCCTAAGTGCAACATTTAATCAAGTGGTCAACTGGATAAAAAAACATAAAGATAACAAATAATTTAAAAGTGCTTTGTCGCTATTTGAAAACTCAGAAAATATGTCCTTATTTTAGTCTTTTAGAGCACTAACCATAATTTTGATGCCAATAAGACCCTCTCATATATGTAATTTCTAAAGGAAATGCTCTAGGTATTACAGTTTTGATTACATCAAGATGATGTCAGGCGTTCCACACTTTTGTAATAAATATAGAATGTTAGCAATCTAGTTGTTCATTAGGATACTGTTGAGAGGCAGAGGCCAGGGGCACGGACTCTGAAAATTGAAGGCAGGTAGGAGGGTGCAAAGGCAACAATTTAACCACACTGAGCAGGCAGGAAGGGCCGTGGAAGCACAACAGACTATGGAGGGCAGTGGAAAGGGGGGCAGGGGCAACAAACCAACAATACAGGACTTGCAAGAGAGGCTGTTGGAGGGAAGATCTATTACGGGTCAAGGAAGCTAGGGGCGGTCCCCAGATCCCCGGGAGCCACCACAGAACTGAGCAGGAGAGTGAGTCAGGGACAAAAGGGGCACCTTAATTTGAGCCGGGGTGCCTAGGAACGCTTGCTCCAAAAATGAAGAAAATAGACATATGAGACATGGAATTGGAGGCAGAATTCAATGGCAGTTTAATGAGAAGATGCAACTTCAAAGAAACCGCAGAATAGAGACATAAAGTACAAAATACAGAATCCAGATAATCATACAGCTGTCATAATATTCTCTGTATCTCAATTAATGTACTGACAGAGAGAGAGAGAAAACACATCTATAAATGCATCATGAGAAACAAGTTGCACCAAGGAAAATGTTACCTAGGAACACTCACGTTTACTCTTAGAGCAAGCATTCCTGCAATTACAATACAAAATCTTTTAAATGCAAAAGTAAAGAGAACAATGGTTAAACATAACATGACATTTCATATAGGTAAAATAGAATAAGCTACTTCAAGCAAAGCAGAGCAAGACATTTTAAGCAAAGGAAGACAAGAGCTCCCAGCTCTTGGGGAAAACCTGCACTGCCTGTTAACCTACATACAGACGGCGAGGTAGTCCGTCGATATCTGTGGGTGCTCCCTTTTTATATCATTTTGTGGGCTCCTTTGCACGCTACATCTACCTACGTATGCTACCCAAAAGCTTCGTCTGCAGATTTTACCAGACATTTCGTCATTTACCCACTTAATGCTGACAATGGACTGGGTGAAAAGGTCAGTCTCTCAGGCCAATCGCTTATCGTAAGTTCCATAGAGCAAGCAGAAAATAATGGGTATTGTACGGGAATTCAATATATTCATGTATAAAATCTCCTCAGTTCTCCTAACTTGACGCTCTGCGGTTGCCACTTCCTTAAAAGCGGGAAACCTGCCCAGGAAGCAAGTACCAGTCCAGGATGCAGCCTACTGTATGTCGACAGCTTCAGGGGGATGTTGAACTTTGATACCGAGCACGGAGCACTCGGGTAGGGTGGGGGCTACTAGTTTGGATCAGAAGGCCTCGCAGACCTGCCTTCAGACTGCTATACACTAAAATTGCAGAGCTATGGTCAATTTAACAAAGAGGCCTACATATTGAACAGAAGGGCCTACACAGGGGTTTTATGCTGGCTGAGTGGTAAGGATGTCTCAGGATAATTATATAGCAACACAGGACCCGCTGGTCAATTTAATACGGCCTACAAATGCAGCTGGCAGGGCAAGGACAAGGGTCTCATACTTCAGGTGTGGACAGAACGGGCCAGGGGCCCCCTGTGATACAAAATCTACCCTCCTTCAAGGCTGTGGCAATGTAATAGACCATTGTGGGCAGAAGGAAGAGGCAATGGTAGTACAACCATACATGCCAACAGACCCGATTCAGCCAGGAAACGTCCAATGTTTTTAAGCTCAAATGGGCTTTATTTGATCTGTCTCCTGTCTACAATATCCTCTTTTTCAATGTAACTCAAAGGGGAAAATCAATACCCCAGTTTTTTTTCAAAATCTCCCTCTTACCAAGTTCAAAATGTTCGCAAGTATGGTACATTGGATCATGGAAGGAAATGGGATAGGGACATGGACTTGGATAACAGAGGACAGGAGGGACATGGAGAGGTGCACCAAACTGACCCTGCAGGGCAGGCATCAGGGTTTGCAGCAGCACAATACACCACACAGGGCATGCAGGACGGGAGTGCAGCACAACAATCCATAGAAAGCAAGAGGGAGGGGACAGGACCATGCACATGGACAACAGAGAACAGAGGGGCAAGAGGCAATGGTAGCTAGCTGACCATAATGGACAGACAGGAGAGAAAGCTGCAGTATAACAGACCATAAAGGGCAGGAGGGACGGATCAGGGGCATTACAATGGAACAGACAAGCCAGGAGGGAGGGAGTAGGGCTGGGGGCAAGGGGGCAGGGCAGGAGCAGCAAGATAGCCATGGAGGTCAGGCAGGATGCGCACTAGAAGCAAGACACACCATGAAGAGCAACAGTGAGACTGTGATGGCATACACACAGACCATGGAGGGAAGGTGGGAGGGGGTCAGGGGCAGCTAACTGACCACACAGGGAAGGTGGGAGGGGCCATGGCAGCACAGAAGACCATGCATGGCAAGTGGGAGGGTTAGTGGCAGCACAATGGCTATGATGGGCAAGAAGGAGGGTGGAGGGGCATGCACAAAGGACGATGGAGGATAGAAGGAAGGGTCAGGACCTGTGCACAGACAAGAAAGTTCAGGGGAAGGGACCTCACAACAGACCACACGGGGCAGGCAGGAGGAGCAGTTGCAGCACAACAGACCAGGGAGGGCAGAAGGGTGTGGCAGTACAATGGACCATGTAGGACAGGAGGAAGAGGATAGGGGCATGGCATGTGGACAGGCAGGGTGGAGGTGGCAGGGACAGGTTACAGTCATCTGACAATGCTAGGCAGGTGGGAGGGGAGTGGCAGCTCAACAGAACACTCAGAGTAGATAGGAGTGGCAGGTCAATGGGACATGGTGGGCAAAAAGGATGGAGCAGGGGCATGCACAAAGACATCGGAGGGCAGGGGGAAGGAGAATAGGGGCAGCAAGCTAAGCACAGAGTTTAAGCAGGAGGTCAATGATGGGGCATAGAATTGGGCAATGGAGGGCAGGAGGAGTGGACTGGTACATCATACTAAATTGAGGGCAGTGGCAGCACATCAGACCATGCATGGCAGGAGGGAGGAGGCTAGTCCATGGATTCACACAACAGAGGATAGGGAGGAAGGGGATGGGGCAGCAAGCTAACTGTTCAGAGAAGGCGGGTATTAGGAACTTTATTGTTTTTAAAACATTGTGTCTGTGCGAACTACTTAAAATATGAACAAGTATGCAGCATAATCTCACTTTTATTCAGGAAGAAGAGGACGTTTGTGACTGTGACTCCGGGCTCACTTGGCAGAAACACCCCCTGACCCTCCACCCCCTATCGCAAAATGTAATGCCCGTGAAAAGGGTAGGTGAACACAGTGTTATATAGAACATAGTCCTGAGAGCACGATTGAAAATGAAAACTAGATATAGTGTATGGTATAAACTATGCACCAAAAAGTGTGATATAAGATGAACCGGGCGTGAAATATAATATGCAATACATTGTGCGCAATGACAGATTCATTGGAGAGCGCGAGATAGCACAGGCACTAGCGCGTGCTATGCGATATGCGCCTTGGAGTGTAATATGCACAGGGCAGTGTTGTGTAACCTAACTAGTCTCTAAAGTTGTAATATAAAATATGTGCTGGGGAGTGTAACGTTGCATATGCACTGTGACAAAGATATGGATCCCAGATTGTAATATGTATGGCATAGCACTGTGCGTTATAACATAGGCATCGAGAAAGGCACGTTAGATGGGGCAATATAACCCGTGCGAAGACAAGTGTGGCATGACATATTCACGGGGTGGTGTTACAGTGCACATGGGCTAGAGAGTGTCATAGCATATGCACTAGCTAGTGGAATACAACACAGAGGTGTGTGGCACTCGGCAGGCAATGGTGGGTGTAACACAGCATTGGGCTCTGTCAGGAGCACGCTGTGACTCTCAAGTGATGTTCGTCCCCTTTCCAGAGAGTAAAATAAAAAGTATTACACATCCGGCAGTGGATGTGTGTTTTATTAACCGTGAGGGGGGTTTCTTGCATAGTTTTGGTCGAATTTTTGTCGAATCCCCTTTGAATGGCTTGGTGTGCATGTGTATTAAATGTGCCCGTCAATAGCTACCCATGTTTGTATAAATAAACGACAAGGGTGTCTACCAGGATTAGGCACAGTAGGGCATCAGACATGTCAGAGCTTCACTAGTGGTGTAAATACATTCCACGTGGATTCATTGCATGCATAGTCGCCTTTTAATGAATATCACGCAAATCGTCATGGTGATAGGTACGTACGGTTTGTCCAGCATGTCCTAGGTGTGTCTATAAATATATATTTTTTAAAAATAATAAAAAACAGTGGCCGGCCCTGGGGATTGGGGTCAAAAAAATATAATTAGGAGACTGGCCCTGGGGGATGGGGTCATCAGGGCCAATAAATTAGAATAAGAAGGGGAACCAAACAGCCCCCCTTCTTAAAAAACTAAAATAAATAAAAGACTGGCATCGTGCCGGAGGCCATGCCCCCTCCGTGCAGCACTCTGCAAACGCGCCCCCAACAGGCATCTCCAGTATGCGCCAGGGAGCTGCGCTGCAGCCAGGTGTTCTGAGGCCAAGCCCCTTTTTACACCTCTCTGCAACGCAGCTCTGTGGCGCTTACTGGAGGTACCTAGTGGTCTAGTTTGACCCTAGGGACCCTTAGGATTCAGGGGGACTTAATCTCTCAACTTAGAACAGCCACAGGGCGCGTTTACACAGTGGTGAAGGGAGGGTACGGGGCCTGAGGTGACGTGTGCAAACACGCACTATGGCACGTTTTAAATTGGGGATATAATTTCCCTTCAATACTGAGGGCCCCTGGGGGCTAACTAGCCCACCAAATGCTTCCAGTAAGCGCCACTGAGCTGCATTGCAGAGAGGTGGTCCAGGCCGTGCCACTTTTTACACCTCTCTGCAACGCAGCTCTGTGGCACTTACTGGAGGTACCTAGTGGGCTAGTTGGACCCTAGGGACCCTCAGGATTCAAATGAACCTAATCTCCCAACTAAAAATGGACACAGGGCGTGTTTACACAGTGGTGAAGGGAGGGGACGGGGCCTGAGTTAACGTGTGCAAAAACGCCCTGTGGCCTGTTTTAAGAGGTAGTTTTAATCCCCATGCCCTATTATACACTAGGGGCTTACAGAGGAGGTCATGCTAATCACAGGGGGACCCCAACGCATAATGTTCCCTAGTGTATGTAGGTGTTTTCACTGTATTCTAAGTGTCTTTTAACATAGCACTGGCTCTAGGACTGGTTAGTCAGACTCAGTTACCACCAGTATCCGTCTGAAAAAGTTGAGGGTACAGGATGATTTTGCAACAAGGCTTCTTTCTGCTCTTCTTTTTGTTCTTTCTGCACGTTATCCTTCTTCCTGCACTTATCTTCGTATTTGAGGACTTCTGTTGCTTCTTTCTGCACTTCTTTTGTTTCTTTCTGTGCATTTTTTCTTCTTTCTTCACATGTCCTATCTCTGTAGGCATAGTTAGAAATTAGCATTTAAAAAACCTTTGAAATTCACAGAAAAAAACATAGGTTTCAGGCAGGTTATAGTTAGGAATTAGCATTTAAAAAACCTCAGAAATTCACTGAAAAAACCATAGGTTTCAGGGGTGTTATAGTTAGCTGGACTTTTCACTTGTACAAAACCATTGAAATTCCCCCGTTATAGTTAGTTCAGCTAACTATAACTCGCGCGCCCGCAATGCACTGCTGATGACGTCACATATTACATCACTCATGACATGGTCAGTGACATCACTCATGACATCACTGATGACATCTCAAATGACATCACTGATGACATCACTGATGACATCATCCTTGTGATAGAGTGGCAGACCTCCTCTCACCCTAATATAACCTTTGATACACACATTCAAAAATAGAGACTAAAATTTTCAAAACAATGGACATACCAATACCAGTTACAACAACCTCTTCAGTAATTCTAAGATCCACATACACATCCACTCATTCACCAACAGTCCTATACAGTCACTCATACATGTACTCACTCATCATATGTACTCATACACCTATACATCCTGTTACACAATGCCACTCATCCATAGAGTTACTCACACACATAGTCACTCATGCTAATAAAGAATCAAACATACATTTACTTGCATATACAGTTATACACACACCACCATACTTACTTCTACGGAAACTTACACATACTTAGTCTTTTAAACAATCACTTATAGAAACACATACTTATTCATACAGGAACTCTTTCAATCTCTCACTCTCACATATACTCACATATATACACCAATAGTCACATATGCTAGTTTAAAACCTATGTAGTTACTCATAAAGACACTATTGAGACAGTCATTCACTCACTAACACACCCATACACACACTCATCCACCCATACAGTCCTGCACACATGCTGTGTTCAACACATACAAACAGTGAGTCACTCATTCATGCACCTATGCACTACGTAATACCCCCCACCAAACCATGCAGACACTCAGACTGATACTCAAAAAACCAACTAATAACCTATATAGACACCCATGTAGCTACTCACCAACCCATGCAGGCACTTATACACAAAGTGAGAGACTGATACAGATATTTACATATTTAAACATTACTCACTAAGCCATGTATTCACTATGATACACTTAATCAGTCAGTTACACAATCAATTTTTCAAAAACAAATCATCCATTTAGACACTTATATACCCATTTATTCTTCCATCGACCTTGAGATATACATATATAAAACATATTTAATTTTCAGAAAAACACACATTCACTGGATGATGTCATCAGTGATGTCATCAGTGATGTCATTTGAGATGTCATCAGTGATGTCATGAGTGATGTCACTGACCATGTCATGAGTGATGTAATATGTGACGTCATCAGCAGTGCATTGCGGGCGCGCGAGTTATAGTTAGCTGAACTAACTATAACGGGGGAATTTCAATGGTTTTGTACAAGTGAAAAGTCCAGCTAACTATAACACCCCTGAAACCTATGGTTTTTTCAGTGAATAAACCATAGGTTTCAGGGGTGTTATAGTTAGCTGGACTTTTCACTTGTACAAAACCATTGAAATTCCCCCGTTATAGTTAGTTCAGCTAACTATAACTCGCGCGCCCGCAATGCACTGCTGATGACGTCACATATTACATCACTCATGACATGGTCAGTGACATCACTCATGACATCACTGATGACATCTCAAATGACATCACTGATGACATCACTGATGACATCATCCAGTGAATGTGTGTTTTTCTGAAAATTAAATATGTTTTATATATGTATATCTCAAGGTCGATGGAAGAATAAATGGGTATATAAGTGCCTAAATGGATGATTTGTTTTTGAAAAATTGATTGTGTAACTGACTGATTAAGTGTATCATAGTGAATACATGGCTTAGTGAGTAATGTTTAAATATGTAAATATCTGTATCAGTCTCTCACTTTGTGTATAAGTGGCTGCATGGGTTGGTGAGTAGCTACATGGGTGTCTATATAGGTTATTAGTTGGTTTTTTGAGTATCAGTCTGAGTGTCTGCATGGTTTGGTGGGGGGTATTACGTAGTGCATAGGTGCATGAATGAGTGACTCACTGTTTGTATGTGTTGAACACAGCATGTGTGCAGGACTGTATGGGTGGATGAGTGTGTGTATGGGTGTGTTAGTGAGTGAATGACTGTCTCAATAGTGTCTTTATGAGTAACTACATAGGTTTTAAACTAGCATATGTGACTATTGGTGTATATATGTGAGTATATGTGAGAGTGAGAGATTGAAAGAGTTCCTGTATGAATAAGTATGTGTTTCTATAAGTGATTGTTTAAAAGACTAAGTATGTGTAAGTTTCCGTAGAAGTAAGTATGGTGGTGTGTGTATAACTGTATATGCAAGTAAATGTATGTTTGATTCTTTATTAGCATGAGTGACTATGTGTGTGAGTAACTCTATGGATGAGTGGCATTGTGTAACAGGATGTATAGGTGTATGAGTACATATGATGAGTGAGTACATGTATGAGTGACTGTATAGGACTGTTGGTGAATGAGTGGATGTGTATGTGGATCTTAGAATTACTGAAGAGATTGTTGTAACTGGTATTGGTATGTCCATTGTTTTGAAAATTGTAGTCTCTATTTTTGAATGTGTGTATCAAAGGTTATATTAGGGTGAGAGGAGGTCTGCCACTCTATCACAAGGATGATGTCATCAGTGATGTCATCAGTGATGTCATTTGAGATGTCATCAGTGATGTCATGATTGATGTCACTGACCATGTCATGAGTGATGTAATATGTGACGTCATCAGCAGTGCATTGCGGGCGCGCGAGTTATAGTTAGCTGAACTAACTATAACGGGGGAATTTCAATGGTTTTGTACAAGTGAAAAGTCCAGCTAACTATAACACCCCTGAAACCTATGGTTATTTCAGTGAATTTCTGAGGTTTTTTAAATGCTAATTCCTAACTATAACGTGCCTGAAACCTATGGTTTTTTCTGTGAATTTCAAAGGTTTTTTAAATGCTAATTTCTAACTATGCCTACAGAGATAGGACATGTGAAGAAAGAAGAAAAAATGCACAGAAAGAAACAAAAGAAGTGCAGAAAGAAGCAACAGAAGTCCTCAAATACGAAGATAAGTGCAGGAAGAAGGATAACGTGCAGAAAGAACAAAAAGAAGAGCAGAAAGAAGCCTTGTTGCAAAATCATCCTGTACCCTCAACTTTTTCAGACGGATACTGGTGGTAACTGAGTCTGACTAGCCAGTCCTAGAGCCAGTGCTATGTTAAAAGACACTTAGAATACAGTGAAAACACCTACATACACTAGGGAACTTTATGCGTTGGGGTCCCCCTGTGATTAGCATGACCTCCTCTGTAAGCCCCTAGTACATAATAGGGCATGGGGATTAAAACTACCTCTTAAAACAGGCCACAGGGCGTTTTTGCACACGTTAACTCAGGCCCCGTCCCCTCCCTTCACCACTGTGTAAACACGCCCTGTGTCCATTTTTAGTTGGGAGATTAAGTTCATTTGAATCCTGAGGGTCCCTAGGGTCCAACTAGCCCACTAGGTACCTCCAGTAAATGCCACAGAGCTGTGTTGCAGAGAGGTGTAAAAAGTGGCACGGCCTGGACCACCTCCTTGCAATGCAGCTCAGTGGCGCTTACTGGAAGCACTTGGTGGGCTAGTTAGCCCCCAGGGGCCCTCAGTATTGAAGGGAAATTATATCCCCAATTTAAAACGTGCCATAGTGCGTGTTTGCACACGTCACCTCAGGCCCCGTCCCCTCCCTTCACCACTGTGTAAACGCGCCCTGTGGCTGTTCTAAGTTGAGAGATTAAGTCCCCTTGAATCCTAAGGGTCCCTAGGGTCAAACTAGACCACTAGGTACCTCCAGTAAGCGCCACAGAGCTGCGTTGCAGAGAGGTGTAAAAAGGGGCTTGGCCTCAGAACACCTGTCTGCAGCGCAGCTCCCTGGCGCATACTGGAGATGCCTGTTGGGGGCGCGTTTGCAGAGTGCTGCACGGAGGGGGCATGGCCTCCGGCACGATGCCAGTCTTTTATTTATTTTAATTTTTTAAGCAGGGGGGCTGTGTGGTTCCCCTTCTTATTCTAATTTATTGGCCCTGATGACCCCATCCCCCAGGGCCTGTCTCCTAATTATATTTTTTTGACCCCAATCCCTAGGGCCGGCCACTGTTTTTTATTATTTTAAAAAAATATTTATTTATAGACACACCTAGGACATGCTGGACAAACCGTACGTACCTATCACCATGACGATTTGCGGGATATTCATTAAAAGGCGACTATGCATGCAATGAATCCACGTGGAATGTATTTACACTACTAGTGAAGCTCTGACATGTCTGATGCCCTACCGTGCCTAATCCCGGTAGACACCCTTGTCGTTTATTTATACAAACATGGGTAGCTATTGACGGGCACATTTAATACACATGCACACCAAGCCATTCAAAGGGGATTCGACAAAAATTCGACCAAAACAATGCAAGAAACCCCCCTCACGGTTTATAAAACACACATCCACTGCCGGATGTGTAATACTTTTTATTTTACTCTCTGGAAAGGGGACGAACATCACTTGAGAGTCACAGCGCGCTCCTGACAGAGCCCAATGCTGTGTTACACCCACCATTGCCTGCCGAGTGCCACACACCTCTGTGTTGTATTCCACTAGCTAGTGCATATGCTATGACACTCTCTAGCCCATGTGCACTGTAACACCACCCCGTGAATATGTCATGCCACACTTGTCTTCGCACGGGTTATATTGCCCCATCTAACGTGCCTTCCTCGATGCCTATGTTATAACGCACAGTGCTATGCCATACATATTACAATCTGCGATCCATATCTGTGTCACAGTGCATATGCAACGTTACACTCCCCAGCACATATTTTATATTACAACTTTAGAGACTAGTTAGGTTACACAACACTGCCCTGTGCATATTACACTCCAAGGCGCATATCGCATAGCACGCGCTAGTGCCTGTGCTATCTCGCGCTCTCCAATGAATCTGTCATTGCGCACAATGTATTGCATATTATATTTCACGCCCGGTTCATCTTATATCACACTTTTTGGTGCATAGTTTATACCATACACTATATCTAGTTTTCATTTTCAATCGTGCTCTCAGGGCTATGTTCTATATAACACTGTGTTCACCTACCCTTTTCACGGGCATTACATTTTGCGATAGGGGGTGGAGGGTCAGGGGGTGTTTCTGCCAAGTGAGCCCGGAGTCACAGTCACAAACGTCCTCTTCTTCCTGAATAAAAGTGAGATTATGCTGCATACTTGTTCATATTTTAAGTAGTTCGCACAGACTCAATGTTTTAAAAACAATAAAGTTCCTAATACCCGCCTTCTCTGAACAGTTAGCTTGCTGCCCCATCCCCCTCCTCCCTATCCTCTGTTGTGTGAATCCATGGAATAGCCTCCTCCCTCCTGCCATGCATGGTCTGATGTGCTGCCACTGCCCTCAATTTAGTATGATGTACCAGTCCACTCCTCCTGCCCTCCATTGCCCAATTCTATGCCCCATCATTGACCTCCTGCTTAAACTCTGTGCTTAGCTTGCTGCCCCTATTCTCCTTCCCCCTGCCCTCCGATGTCTTTGTGCATGCCCCTGCTCCATCCTTTTTGCCCACCATGTCCCATGGACCTGCCACTCCTATCTACTCTGAGTGTTCTGTTGAGCTGCCACTCCCCTCCCACCTGCCTAGCATTGTCAGATGACTGTAACCTGTCCCTGCCACCTCCACCCTGCCTGTCCACATGCCATGCCCCTATCCTCTTCCTCCTGTCCTACATGGTCCATTGTACTGCCACACCCTTCTGCCCTCCCTGGTCTGTTGTGCTGCAACTGCTCCTCCTGCCTGCCCCGTGTGGTCTGTTGTGAGGTCCCTTCCCCTGAACTTTCTTGTCTGTGCACAGGTCCTGACCCTCCCTTCTATCCTCCATCGTCCTTTGTGCATGCCCCTGCACCCTCCTTCTTGCCCATCATAGCCATTGGTCTTCTGTGCTGCCATGGCCCCTCCCACCTTCCCTGTGTGGTCAGTTAGCTGCCCCTGACCCCCTCCCACCTTCCCTCCATGGTCTGTGTGTATGCCATCACAGTCTCACAGTTGCTCTTCATGGTGTGTCTTGCTTCTAGTGCCCATCCTGCCTGACCTCCATGGCTATCTTGCTGCTCCTGCCCTGCCCCCTTGCCCCCAGCCCTCTGTTTACATGTGAAGACCCCTACTCCCTCCCTCCTGGCTTGTCTGTTCCATTGTAATGCCCCTGATCCGTCCCTACTGCCCTTTATGGTCTGTAATGCTGCAGCTTTCTCTCCTGTCTGTCCATTATGATCCGCTAGCTACCATTGCCTCTTGCCCCTCTGTTCTCTGTTGTCCATGTGCATGGTCCTGTCCCCTCCCTCTTGCTTTCTATGGATTGTTGTGCTGCACTCCCGTCCTGCATGCCCTGTGTGGTGTATTGTGCTGCTGCAAACCCTGATGCCTGCCCTGCAGGGTCAGTTTGGTGCACCTCTCCATGTCCCTCTTGTCCTCTGTTATCCAAGTCCATGTCCCTATCCCATTTCCTTCCATGATCCAATGTACCATACTTGCGAACATTTTGAACTTGGTAAGAGGGAGATTTTGAAAAAAAACTGGGGTATTGATTTTCCCCTTTGAGTTACATTGAAAAAGAGGATATTGTAGACAGGAGACAGATCAAATAAAGCCCATTTGAGCTTAAAAACATTGGACGTTTCCTGGCTGAATCGGGTCTGTTGGCATGTATGGTTGTACTACCATTGCCTCTTCCTTCTGCCCACAATGGTCTATTACATTGCCACAGCCTTGAAGGAGGGTAGATTTTGTATCACAGGGGGCCCCTGGCCCGTTCTGTCCACACCTGAAGTATGAGACCCTTGTCCTTGCCCTGACAGCCGCATTTGTAGGCCGTATTAAATTGACCAGCGGGTCCTGTGTTGCCATATAATTATCCTGAGACATCCTTACCACTCAGCCAGCATAAAACCCCTGTGTAGGCCCTTCTGTTCAATATGTAGGCCTCTTTGTTAAATTGACCATAGCTCTGCAATTTTAGTGTATAGCAGTCTGAAGGCAGGTCTGCGAGGCCTTCTGCTCCAAACTAATAGCCCCCACCCTACCCGAGTGCTCCGTGCTCGGTATCAAAGTTCAACATCCCACTGAAGCTGTCGACATACAGTAGGCTGCATCCTGGACTGGTACTTGCTTCCTGGGCAGGTTTCCCGCTTTTAAGGAAGTGGCAACCGCAGAGCGTCAAGTTAGGAGAACTGAGGAGATTTTGTACATGAATATATTGAATTCCCGTACAATACCCATTATTTTCTGCTTGCTCTATGGAACTTACGATAAGCGATTGGCCTGAGAGACTGACCTTTTCACCCAGTCCATTGTCAGCATTAAGTGGGTAAATGACGAAATGTCTGGTAAAATCTGCAGACGAAGCTTTTGGGTAGCATACGTAGGTAGATGTAGCGTGCAAAGGAGCCCACAAAATGATATAAAAAGGGAGCACCCACAGATATCGACGGACTACCTCGCCGTCTGTATGTAGGTTAACAGGCTGTGCAGGTTTTCTCCAAGAGCTGGGAGCTCTTGTCTTCCTTTGCTTAAAATGTCTTGCTCTGCTTTGCTTGAAGTATCTTATTCTATTTTACCTATATGAAATGTCATGTTATGTTTAACCATTGTTCACTTTACTTTTGCATTTAAAAGATTTTGTATTGTAATTGCAGGAATGCTTGCTCTAAGAGTAAACGTGAGTGTTCCTAGGTAACATTTTCCTTGGTCTAACTTGTTTCTCATGATGCATTTATAGATGTGTTTTCTCTCTCTCTCTGTCAGTACATTAATTGAGATACAGAGAATATCATGACAGCTGTATGATTATCTGGATTCTGTATTTTGTACTTTATGTCTCTATTCTGCGGTTTCTTTGAAGTTGTATCTTCTCATTAAACTGCCATTGTATTCTGCCACCAATTCCATGTCTCATATGTCTGTTTTCTTCATTTTTGGAGCAAGCGTTCCTAGGCACCCCGGCTCAAATTAAGGTGCCCCTTTTGTCCCTGACTCACTCTCCTGCTCAGTTCTGTGGTGGCTCCCGGGGCTCTGGGGACCGCCTCTAGCTTCCTTGACCCGTAATAGATCTTCCCTCCAACAGCCTCTCTTGCAAGTCCTGTATTGTTGGTTTGTTGCCCCTGCCCCCCTTTCCACTGCCCTCCATAGTCTGTTGTGCTTCCACGGCCCTTCCTGCCTGCTCAGTGTGGTTGAATTGTTGCCTTTGCACTCTCCTACCTGCCTTCAATTTTCAGAGTCCGTGCCCCTGGCCTTTGCCT
The DNA here is from genome assembly GCF_964204655.1 of Triturus cristatus. Classification (NCBI taxonomy): domain Eukaryota; kingdom Metazoa; phylum Chordata; class Amphibia; order Caudata; family Salamandridae; genus Triturus; species Triturus cristatus. Next base: position 390,499,583 of record NC_140582.1, on the reverse strand, counting down.
CTCAACAGTATCCCAATGAACAACTAGATTGCTAACATTCTATATTTATTACAAAAGTGTGGAACGCCTGACATCATCTTGATGTAATCAAAACTGTAATACCTAGAGCATTTCCTTTAGAAATTACATATATGAGAGGGTCTTATTGGCATCAAAATTATGGTTAGTGCTCTAAAAGACTAAAATAAGGACATTTTGTCTGAGTTTTCAAATAGCGACAAAGCACTTTTAAATTATTTGTTATCTTTATGTTTTTTTATCCAGTTGACCACTTGATTAAATGTTGCACTTAGGGGAGAGGATGTGGTGTTACTTCCAGAACTGCAGACTTTGCAACTGGGGAACCAGGTTGAAGTTTCTGCTTCAGCTCGACATTCTGTGATTCTGGTCAAATCACTTAGTCTCCCCATGTCTACAACCAAAATGAATATGTGCTTGTGTGATGTAACCAATGCTCATGTAAAGCACTCCAATACCTGACAAGTCTGCACTATATAACACTGCAAAAACACTAAATAGTAAGTGTTTTGCATACTTCTGTCATTGGGCTATATTTGGGCTACATCTGGGTGATTTTGGGCTACATTTGGGCTCTTTTGTCTCCGGTGGCCATCTTGGGAGATTTATTTGTTATGAAGTTTCCTAATTTCCTCATGTACTGCAGTCTCCTCAGTAGGAAATGCTTTCAGTTTTTTACGTTGATTCCATCATGAAGGTATTCAGATATGTCACACATTTGCCATAAATTCTGAATGTTAGCACTCTAGTTGCTCATTAGATCACTGTAGTAAAACTACTGTTCACCATGGAAGTCTGCTCCTGGTATTAAAAGTGCATGTTTCAGTCTGCATGTCAGAATTTTTTAATGAAATAGAAGAGGATTTGAGAAGTCACTCAAAATGTGCCCTCATTTTCTTTCTTCAGCATTAATGATAATTTCTATGGCAAAATGAACCCCCTCATTGTGTTCCTTTTTAAATTAAATGTTTTAAGTGTTACCAGTTTATTCCAATCAAGATGGCTTCAGGTGTGCCATACTTTTGTCATAATGAAGACAGTAAGCGCTCTAGTTGTTTTTAAGAACATTCTGGGACATTCTGTCATTGGGCTATACTTGGGCTACATCTGGGTGATATTTGGGCTACATTTGGGCTCTTTTGTCTCTGGTGGCCATCTTGGGAGACTTATTTGTTATGAAGTTTCCTAATTTCCTCATTTACTGCAGTCTCCTCAGTAGGAAATACTTTCAGTTTTTTACTTTGATTCCATCAAGAAGGCATTCAGATGTGTCACACATTTGCCATAAATTCAGAATGTTAGCACTCTTTTTGCTCATTAGATCACTGTAGTAAAGCTACTGCTCACCAGGGAAAACTGCTGCTGGTATTGAAAGTTCATGTTTCAGTCTGCATGTCAGAATTTTTTAATGAAATAGAAGAGGATTTGAGAAGTCACTCAAAATGTGCCCTAATTTTTCTTTCTGCAGCACTAATCATACTTTTTATGGAAAAATGAACCCCCTCATTTTGTTCCTTTTGAAATTAAATGTTTTAAGAGTTACCACTTTATTCCAAGCAAGATGGCTTCAGGTGTGCCATACGTTTATCATAGGTAGGACTGTTAGCGCTCTAGTAGTTCTTTGGAACACTCTGGGAAGCTGCAGTAGAACACAAAGGAATCAACTGACAGTCTCTGCCCTTGTTGGATGTACATGTTTTACTGAGAATGTCAGACTTCATTCTCACATGACTGAGAAAGATAATGTGAATTTACAGAAAATAAGCTCTCAGTTTAGCTTATAGATCACCTTCCAAACCTCTGTGGTAAAAGCATGAGAAAATATTTTTCTCTCAATCATGATATCCCAGCAGAAGGCTTTTTCACATGGTAAAATCACCTTAGAACATACCACAATTCCTAAAATGAGTATGGTACCATCAACAAATGATTTATAATGTAACTAAAGTCTTAAAACCTTCTATTAACTGCAATGCTTTTTAATGAGGTGCTATCATGTATATTGGTCCCAAGATGGCTGCCAACACTTCTTGGATGAAGTGCTGACAGCCAATCAGATCTCAGGATGAGATGTGTGGTTAGGCTCCGCCCACATATATATATGCTTTAAAATGCTATTTTCTCAGGAAATACTGAACAGATTTACACCAAACCTACAAAAGGCACTTCCTTGACCTGAGGACTACCTCTCTGCCAAATTTCAAGTAAATCTGTTCAGCCGTTCGGGCTGTAGCCCTGTCTAAAGGTCCTATGGAAAAATGCATGGGAAAAACGCGTTTTGGGACCCCCCTTTTATCTCAGCCCCCGCTTGACGAATCCCCCCGAGACTTTCAGGGTAGGAGCGGAGCGTAGCGCCCCACCTATTTTGAAAAATTCGCGAGGATTCGTCGACCGGCGCCAAAGTTATTCAAAATAGAATGTTGCGGATTTCCTATGGAAAAGGGGTCCTAACTATAACTACCTACTGGCGACCGCCAGTAGGTAATATATATATATATATACATATGTATGTATATATATATATATTATCTACTGGCGGTCGCTAGTTATAGTTACAACCTAGTTTCCATAGGAAATCTCAAAATTCTATTTTGAATAACTTTGGCGCCGGTTGACGAATCCTCGTGAAATTTTCAAAACTAATGGGGCGCTCTGTTAAGCTCCTACCCTGAAAGTCTCGGGGTGATTCGTAAAGCGGGCGCCGAGAAAAAGGGGGGGTCCCAAAACGCGTTTTCCCCATGTATTTTTCCATAGGACCTTTAGTCGCAGCTACAGCCCGAACGGCTGAACAGAATTACGTGGAATTTGGCAGAGAGGTAGCCATAAGGTCAATGAAGTGCCTTTTGCAGGTCTGGTGTAAATCTGTTCAGTATTTCCTGAGAAAATAGCATTTAAAAGCATATCAATATCTATGCACTGTGCGCACACCCTGCCGTGCGCGAGCGCAATTCTGATTGGTTGTTAGATGTCGGTAAACATTCGAATCGGTCGAAACCAGGAAGTGTCGGCTGCCATTTTGTCTCACGCAGTCTGAGGGGGTGAAAAACAAAGGTGGAGAACGTGAAAAGGGGCAGAGTGGACAGTTCCTGACCCCCTAGCCTTGGTCAGGGGGTCACAGAAGGAACCCCAAGGGAGAAAAAAACATTTTTATTATTTTTTTTAAATCGCGAGGTGCGCGCACCCTGCGTGCACTGCGAACCGTGGGTGCTTGGTGCGTGAAACGCACCGAGTGGCCACAGAGCGCGCACGTTGCGCGAAGCGCGCGCACGGTGTAAAACCTGAAAAAAAAAAAAAAAAAAAAACATAACTTAGCATTTAAAAAACCATACAAATTCACTGAAAAAACCATAGGTTTCACACACGTTATAGTTACGAATTAGCATTTAAAAAACCTTGCAAATTCACTTAAAAAACCATAGGTTTCACACATGTTATAATTAGCTGGACATTTCACTCGTAAAAAAACCAATTAAATTCCCCCGTTATAGTTACTGCAGGCAACTATAACTCACGCGACCGCAATCCTCTGCTGATGACGTCAGATATTACATCACTGATGACATATGTGTCTTTCTGAAAAATAAATATTTTTAATATATGTATAGCTAAAGATTAATGGAAGAAGACATGGGTAAATAAGTGTCTAAATACAGTGATGTAATATCTGACGTCATCAGCAGAGGATTGCGGTCGCGTGAGTTATAGTTGCCTGCAGTAACTATAACGGGGGAATTTCATTGGTTTTTTACGAGTGAAATGTCCAGCTAACTATAACATGTGTGAAACCTATGGTTTTTTAAGTGAATTTGCAAGGTTTTTTAAATGCTAATTCGTAACTATAACGTGTGTGAAACCTATGGTTTTTTCAGTGAATATATATATATATATATATATATATATATATATATATATATATATGTATATATATATATATATATATATATTTATATAGATATATTTCAAGAATTCATTTTATGACCATGGTTAGATTACTTTATCAGCCTCATCAGGGTAAGTTAGTAAACTCAAACCATATGTTGGCCTTGATTACATTTGAACTGCAAATACATTTTAGGAAATAAGCTCCAATTTGCACCTGAAATGGTATTGCAATCCTATCCTTAGATAATAGTAGAAGGAGAATTAGGTGGGATTTTCTGAGGAAGTCACCAGGCAAGGTTGCTGCCATTTATTCCCTAATTAGTTCCCCGTTGTTGGTAATGGAAATGGCCGTGCAGACTCTCAGCACTCCTGACACCATCACCTAAATTATGGCCGTCCATTCGGACTTGACCACCAGCCTAACTAATATCTTTAATTACCAAGGGTAAAAGGATCCCGAAATCTACCTGGTTTAACAACTCCTGCCACATGGCAAAGAGTGCTCTCATTGATGCCATAAAAACCAAAGATAGATCTCTGATAAAAACTAGGAGTATCCTTTACAGAAATAGTTTAAAGTCTGCCAAAGATGAGTGGGGTGTGAAAAAAGAGACGCAATCAAACAGGCCCTCACCAACAGAGACATGAGGGAGTTTGTGTCCTTGGTTAGAACTGCTAGTTCCTCAGGGAGTTCGCCTATTGAGCCAAATATAGCTGCGGAAGCTTGGAAACTTCATTTCCAATCATTGTACTCCACTCAGGACTTTATGGAGCCCACAGAGGGAAGCCTGCAAATTTTCGTGGAGAACCCCTTTGAAGATGAGGTTTGGTTCACTTTGACCGAGGTGTTGAGCGCTATTGGAAAGCTACCCCTTGGAAAGGCCCCTGAACTGGACAAGATTCCCGGGGATTTATTTCGGGAGGAGTCCAAAATCTGCGGCCCATATCTATGTGTAATATTAATGCCATATTAAGCGGCATGAAAATCCCGGATACCTGGCTAGGGGCCGAAATCTTTCCAGTATACAAAAAGGGATCCCCCCTTCTGCCCATAAATTATAGGCCAATAAGCCTGATTGATGTAACTCAAAAGCTGTTTGCCAGGATTTTAGACCTCCTTCAGTCCTGGATGGATGAGCGCGAGACTCTGAGTGCATATCAGGCAGGCTTCCGTAAAAACATCTCTACTATTGAAATGAAATGAAATGAAATGAAATGAAAAGTGAATTTATAAAGCGCAATTTGCTGCCCTGAGGCGTCCAAGCGCTACCCGAAGAGTGAGGTAGGAATAACCGGATTGGTTAGATGAAGTTAGTTTTGGGGGGGTGAAGAGAAAGGTCTTTAGATGTTTTCGAAAACAGGGAAGGTTGGGATTGGATCTAAGCTGAGAGGGTAGGAGGTTCCACAGCTTGGCGGCATTGTGTGAGAACATCCTGCCGCCTGCACTTGTTCTCCTAATTCTGGGAACTGTTGCTAGAAAAGCCTGGCCGGAGCGAAGTTGTTTCCTAGGATGGTAGTGAGTGATAAGGTTACGGCAAATTGCCGGTCCTTTGTCCCAGAAGGCCTGATGGGCAATACACAGTGCCTTAAAGGAGATTCTTTGCCGGACCGGTAGCCAGTGCAGGCTCCTCAGTCCGAGTTTGGCTGATAATCTCCGTGGCAGCTGTAATAGTGTGCGAGCGGCACAATTTTGAACAGTCTGCAACTTACGAAGTGTATAGTCAGGGGCACCGAGGTACAAAGAGTTGCCAAAGTCCAGTCGAGACTGGATCAGACCTTGAACAGCAACTTGCTTGGCCTCCATAGGTAAAAGCGGGAACACTTTTCTAAGCATCCTAAGGAGGCCAAAACAGGTCGCAGACAGCCTAATAGCCTGGGTGTTGAAAGTTAAGGCTTTGTCTAGCCATATCCCCAGACTTTTTATATTGTCCTTGGATGCAGGTGGAATGCTTAAGCAAGGGGGCCAGAGAGAGTCAAAAGACGTTGGAGCAGTGGGCCCCAGGAGCATCAGCTCAGTTTTATCCCCGTTAAGTTTGAGGAAAGATCTCGTCATCCATCCTTTCACGTCCTCCAGACATTGCCTTAGTCCCCTTTGCGTGGAACGGCTATCCTCCTGTGCCAGGGATACCACTAGCTGAGTTTCGTCCGCATAGGAGACGATCTTAATACCAAATGGGCGGACAACCTCAGCCAGTGGTCGCATATAGATATTAAATAGCGCAGGGCTTAGTGATGAGCCCTGCGGGACCCCGCAGCTCAGGGGTTTGCTAGAGGAAACAATATCACCCTCAAATCCGCCTTGATCCAAGATCCTTCTAGTTTCCTCGGTTACTGCCAATAGGGCAGTCTCCGTCCCATGTTTTGGTTGGAAACCTGTTTGGGTGATATCCAGCAGCTGAGTGGACTCCAGAAAAGCCGTCAGATGTATATTAATGTGTTTCTCCAGGATCTTACTTACCCAGGGGAGCAGGGAGATAGGGCGATAGTTGCTAAAATCGCCAGGATCCAAGTTGGGTTTTTTCAGTAAGGCACGGACCATTGCCTGATTTCAGAGTGGTGGAACTATGCCGTAGGTAATGGAAGCATTGAGGAGGTTCTTGATGGTAGGAAGAACCCCCTGGATTACCGAGATCATAGCCTTTGGAGTGGCTGGGTCACAAGGTGACCCTGATTTCACTTGCCGCGCTAGAGTCTCCAAAGAGTCCTGTTCCAACAGAGGAAAACATTCCAAGATAGCCATGGGTTGAGGAGGGAATTCCACCTGACAGGGCCATGCCTGAGAAACAAGATGAGAATCAGTGTCAGAAAAAGAGGAATATATTTGGAGAACTTTTTGGTGGAAAAAGGCTGCCAGGTTGTTAAAGTGAGCTAGCGATTTACAAGGTAGCGTGGACGGCGGTGGGGGTTTGTGAGACTCTTCACTATTTGAAAAATTTCCTTGGGTTTAATTTTGGCCCGCAAGATTTGAGTGGAAAGGTAAGTTGCTTGGGCGAGTTTAACCTCGTTTTTGTAGGCTCTGATTGTCTTTCTGTAAAGAGCTTTATCACCTGAGGAAAAGTCAAGGCGCCACCGTCTTTCCAATTTCCTACAGTGCCTCTTTTTTTATCCTGAGTTGCTCAGAGAACCAAGGGGCGGTTTTTTGTGAACGTTTCGTGGTAATTTTTCGAAGAGGGAGCATAATCTCCAGAGAGTGCGAAATCTACTCTTCATACTCCTGATTGGCCATGTCAGGATCCGTGTTGGGCAGAGGGCAGGAGCTGATAAGGCTGTTGGACCAGGATTCCACAGAGAGTCTCGCCCAGTTTCTAAAGTTCTTCTTGCTGTGGATTAGGTGGGGTGGTTTGCAGATAGACCATGAGAGAGGGACAAGAAGATGGTCAGTCCAAGGAAGATCAATGGGGCGTCCAGCCTTAAGTTCAGAACAGTTGCTGAACACAGGGTCCAATAAATGTCCCTTGGAGTGAGTGGCAGAGTCAACCAGCTGTTCCAATTGTAAAGCCGCTAGGTCGTTCGCTAACTCAGTAGCGATATGAACGTGGGCGGCATCAAAGTGAAAATTGAGATCGCCTAGCAATGTATAGTTCGAAAGCGTTGTAACAGCTTCGGCTAAAATCGAGGGTAGGACCTTATGAAACTGCCTCGGGGGGCCTTGAGGTGCCTGAGAAGCAGTTGTTAGGGGAGAAGTTAATGCTGAAAGCGAGGCTTTCGCAGTCAGGGATAGAGCTAGCAATGCATCGACAAGAATATTGTTCTTTACATACTATTGCCAGGCCGCCTCCTCTCCCAACAGACCGATCCTTCCGTAGAATTTGAAAACCCGGGGGCAGAGCTGATACGATGTCTGGGTCAGAGTCTGGCGTCAGCCAGGTTTCTGTTAGGAAGGTTAAATCAGGCCTGCATTCCTCCAGCATAAGAGCGATTTCAGTCCTGTGCTTAGGTAGAGATCTACAATTTAAAATTAGTAGATTAAAATCCAGTTTCTTGGGAGGTTGCTGGGTAGTATGGAATTCATGTTTGCACGAAGGGCAGACCGCGGGCAGGTCCAGCGCATGAAAAAAGTGCAAACAATCTGTTTTCCTAGTATAGCATAGACTTAATAGATAATCAGCGCTGTAGAGCCCTATGTGGCAGGGCAGGGAGACAGGGGTCTTGGCCCCTGGTCCCGAACGCTCGCGGACGGGCGCAGACGGCCTTGCCTTTAGCGCCCTTTCGGCGCGCTGGCGGCGCGCCCGCTGCGCGCGCGCGCTGGCATGCGAATTTATGAGCCCGGTCCTCTGAGTGACTAGAGCGCTGTCCGCTCCCCCCCACCCAAGATGTCAGCCAAAAATCACACTGCTAGTCCTCCTTCACCGCATTCACAGGAGCGGTGTGGATCCGGACAGCGGTGGCGTGGCGAGGGTGAGGTCAGGAGAGGTATGGCCCCAATGTGCAAGCGTGAGGAGTAGCAAGAAAGAAGACAGGCAAGTAATGCACAAAATGATTAAAAGTAAGATTTAAAAAGCAAACAGAACCTCCCGGCTTCCGCCTCAGGAGAGCTTCATTTGACCAAATCTTCAGGCTCCAATTATTATATTGGAAGACGGTAACAATAGATGGTGGGAGCCTCTATTTGATCTTTGTTGATCTTAAATCAGCGTTCGATTTGGTACCTAGTCATAAACTTTGGGTCGTTTTGGAGGAACTGGGCATTCCACCCTATTTGCTCACCTTGATTAAGCGACTGCATACTGGAAATTTTGCCCAGGTTAGGTACGGGAAACACGGGGAACTGCCTTCTCGCTTCCCAGTGAATAGGAGTGTAAGGCAGGGGTGTGTCCTGGCCCCCACACTGTTCTGTCTCTAAATTAATGCTCTGGTGGAACAACTAAATAAAGTCGCCAACATTGATGCCCCAAAGCTTGCCCGTGACAAGGTGCCAGCAATGATGTTTGCGGACGACACTTTGTTACTTTCCAAATCGCCCATGGGCATCCAAAGGATTCTTGACACCTTTTCCTTATTCTGCAAAAACAGGGGGCTAGAGATTCATACATCAAAACCAAGAATATGGTATTTAATCCTAGTAAAACTTTTCGCCCCAACCCCACCCTAAATGGTGCCTTGTTGGAGAGGGTGGTAGTCTTTGACTACCTGGGTGTAACGCTGATGGAAACCTTTGGGTGGGGCCCGCATCAAGAAAAGGCAGGCTTGAGGCTAGCACAGATGACCTGGTGCCTAGCAAAACTATATAGGAATGAAACATCTAGACAACTGGGCCCATTGACAGAGATTTATAAAGTTCAACTCAGGAGCGCAATTATGTATGGGGCAGAACTTTGGGGACACCGCCCCGTAGGTGCACTGGTCAAATCCGAGAACAACTTTATGAGACAACTCTTGGGCCTCCTGCCAAGTACTTCTCTCATCCCCCTACGCATGGATCTTGGGCTCAGACCCATAAATGAGGAAATTGGGTTGCAACCTTTGACCTTTTGGCGCCGATTATGGGCGACTCCCGAACTAGCAGGTAGTCAAGGCGATCCTGGGGTTCCAAGGGGTGGGAAAATTATCCTGGTTCGCACATATAAAAGACCTGTGCTTCAGACTAGGCCGGCCAAATCTCTGGACCCACCCCGAGAAAGCGTCCCCGACCATTTCACGCCTCGAGTTAGCTAAGTCTTAAAGACTTATTAGACTGGTTGAACTCCAAGGGAGTATAACATCTGGCAGTTTCACTTTTGATTTTTTTAATTTTATAGATCAGTACTTATTTGAGCCTTTCCTTGATGACGTCTACCCGCACATGGCAAGGAAACTCTATGCTCAGTTTAGGTGGGGTTGCCTGCCAGTCCATGCATTTATAAATAAATGGACAAAAGCCTCCCCAGCCGTCTGTCCTGCCTGTGAGAGTCAGGAAGAGACTCTTACTTATGTTTTCTTCTTTTGTCCAGGTTATAATGTACCCAGAAGATATTGGCTCCTACCAATATGCAGGAACATGGGATTTAGACAGATACGGGAGGCCTTTAGAGATATGTGAACTGCAACGCACCACCCGATTACTTTTGCCGTGTCTCGTTTCCTTAATTCCATGTGGCTCAGGCGTTGCAAGTTTTTAAACTCCTCTAGCACATGCTAAATATACCCCTTCCGCTTTCCATTGCTTTGATCTTATTAAATCATGAAAATTTTAAAATATTTTTTTAATTTGTATAATTAATTGTTAATGGCTATATGTTGTAATGTTTAAAATTTTGTGATGTATGTATTTTATCTTTTGCTTTTATGGTCTGCAATGATCGAAATAAAGCTTGGAAATGGAATGGTAATGCAAATTGAGTGCAAATTTTAGTAGCGATCTCCCACGATTAGCAACGAGGAAAAGATTATGCAAATCGAAGTTGCAAAATGGTAGTTTGCACACTCGTCTTAGGGAGCGGGCTAAAATTTTGTTGTCAAAATAACATCAAACAGTATTTCTATATAGAATATTCTGGCATACAACATCCATTGGTGCACAATATGCACCCACAGATTGCAACCCACATCCAATCATGGCCTTTTTTTTTTCTTCGTAGAACCTTTACCGAGACTGCATGGCATATTGAATTTGCCATAGTGGTTGCTCTGGACCTTGACAAGGTAGCAAATATCTGATCACTATGGAATGGTTTTAAAACACGAATGGGTTCTAAGCACAATCATGACTATCAATGTTTGGAAAAGTACCAAACGTCAAAGTATGTCTTGAATATTGAGTTTTATACAGTCTGTATCACCTTCTCTAGCAGGGACAGTGAACCTACTTTACGTCCATACCTTCAGAGACAAATAATGAGAGTATTCTCTTAGAGGGTGGTATTACTAGCATAAGGCGCAACAACAAAGACATCAGTTCTGGAAGCCAAGTGATAACTGTTTGTTGACATGAACCCTGCTAAATATACTCATTCAAAAGTTTGTGGACTCTTAGTCATCAGCCGAGCTCACTTTAAACCATTTCTGCACTTGTCTTCAAAGCAATCAATGGCATGACTCCTCTTTCATTGCCATCTCCAAATTCCAACAAGATCTCTTATATTTCTCAAATGGCAGAGCCTCACAGAACTCAAAGACACCTGCAACTAAAGCTATTCATTCTACTAATTGATACGCACCAAGTCAGGAACATCCTAAGTATTTTGAGGGCCCAGGGCTGAACGTATTTTTTGGGGACAGCTTTACATTTATGATACTATTTCAGATCTTTCATGCCCTCCTTGGTAGGTCACTGACCATGCAAAGGCACACTCATCCAAATTCTAAAGTTGTTACATGTAATATTCATGGCTAGTGATGTGTTTTTTCACTATAACACATCTCACTAATATCATTGCAAATAATCTCTATGACACTCACCCATTTCTAATATCTGATGTCCTATTTTGATCTAAAAGAAACTTCAGTTCTGGATGTTGCATGAAACATAAAAACAACATTTCTCTGCAAAATATCTGCAATAGACTTTCATACATTACTCACATTAAAAATAAATGAAAGGGAAACAATATTTAAAACAATCTGTTGAAGAAATATTCAAGTTCATCAGGACAAGATTCCCTGCAGAACGGAGATTGCTCTATCTGGGGCACCCGTGAAAGGCTGGGTCCCTGGGCCAGAGCCCACTTTGCTGATGCTTTAAAAGGTCTCTGCGCCAAATAGTAAGCAGCCTTGCACAGCATGTTAATGTGGTTCTTGTACCAAGAAGGAGTTTGAAAGTCTCTGAGTGAGAAGTCACTTGCCCTAAAAGTATCACCCCACTCCTAAAGTCATGTGGAGTGTAGAGTGTGAAGTTACTGACTCACACTAGTGAGCCATGACATAAGCAACTCTAACTTCATCTTCAAATGTTGTCACTGATTTGGACACAGCTCTAGGCACACCATGTATGTCTGCTTGCAAAAAGTCAAGAAGATATGTTCTCACTGAGTCACTGGGGCAACTGAAAATTCCCTGCTGTGCTATTATTTGTGAAAACGGATAAGCCATTCAACGTAGTGCGCCTTGAAACTTGGCCTAAAGCAATGATATATACTGCAATTAGCTCAACTTACCTTCTAGATGTGTAACTAACATTTTCAAGCTTACGTCTCCTGCATACTGCTTTATGAACAGAAAAAACACAATAATTAGGATAGTTTCAAAAGTTTTACTTTGATAAGGCTATTACATATACAAATGGGAACTTTGTGAGACTCCCTGAGAGCCAGATAACACTGGGGCCACTTGCTATTTCCACCACCTCACCCAGAAGCATGAAGATGTGTGGAGGTGATTGCTAGTTGTTTTAATGACGTAGAAGTAATACTTAGACTACAAGGAATATAGCTGGTGCACCAACAGCCATTATGCATTAGTAAGTAATTATGATACTTCTGGGAGGTGGGAGCCATCAGGATCACCTTCTGTTCTACGATCCCACTTGCAGCAAAAGAAGCATGCGGTGATGTGGAGTGAGGGTGGTGAGAGAAGAAAAATGCCAGAACCCCTGGAAGCATTTTTCCTTTGGATGTATCTCTCATGTTATTGGTAAAATTAGCATATCACGCACAGGCTTACCTAATCATTCAAATAATTAAAGTTTTAGGACTGAGAGATACAGACTGAATGAGAAGAGGTTGCTATTAGTCAGGAGAGTGTGGAGTGATCCTGAATGTGTATCATAAATACAGAGAAAGCCTATCATTAAACATATTGCTCCATAAAGTCTGTCACTGGTCAACCCTCGAGGCATGTCTCTCAATAGGAGTTCAATCTGACAGGAATTTGGACCTCAGGCTAAAATTCAGTGCACCTGCTATATTATCAAATCTCAAAGAAATCATTTTACAATCATTAAAATCTGTGAATTACATTAAACCCTGATTGACTATCCCTTGTGTTTGAGTTTCTTTAAGGTAGGAAAATTCAACAACTCCATTTTCAAGTCCCTTTGCATCTCACAGCTTAGAACGTAGCATCAAATGGGATGAATTGATTAATTCTGGCATCAACTATACTGTAGTGGTTACACAACAATGCTTACTAAGACCAATGTTTATCACTCCTGAAAAGCGAAACACACATTGTGATGCAAAATTGATTGTTACTGTGCTTTCATAGTTACAGAAAGTGAATACAGCATATATTATCAGAAGTGGTGGCGTAAGTCCATCATATGAGTGCCCTGCCATTGGCTAATCTCTCCAAAATATGCTGAGAAGGGGGGAACTCCTATGATACTTAAATGTGTTGGGCACACAGAAGATGATCATTGCTATGAAAAATCAGAACATTTGGGGAAGCAGAAACTGGATACTCAGATTCACAAGTGGAGTCATGGAAAGAGCAAGTGGTTTAGTGCTATCAAGGGATGTTAAAGAAAAGTGTCATCCTTAGTCACAAATATTTGGAAGAGAATTCAATCTAATTTCCCCTCCTCCCAGTTCTCCACTTTAATGTGATTTCAGAAAGAGGAATACTTTGAGAATGAAACGAGAACAAAAAGGCTTTGACAATGGAGTGAATGATGAAGGCTAGTGTAAAGTTCCATAACAAAAAAGTGGGCTAAGTGAGGGAACTGAACAAAGGAAAATATTAGTCGGATGATGGGAATTAAGTGTTTTCTTTTGGTGCCGGGTCTGAAGCAAATGTATGAAATAAAACCCATTTACTTGAGTAGGAACTTTTCAAGGAGGGTGTTTCTTGCATTAACTGCAAGCTCCTCACACATGCCTACAAAGCCCTACACAACACAGGACCTGTGTACCTCAACCACCACCTTGCATCCCACACACCAACCAAAGATCTCCGCTAAACCCAGCTGGCCCTGGCCACTGTCCTGCGCATCGGCAAGACCATGACTGGAGGAATGTCCTTCTCCTACTTCGTAGTGAAGACCTTGAACAACCTGCCTCTCCACCTCAGGCAATCACTGTCACTGTCTCAATTCAGACCTGGCTCTTCAGCTGAACTGCAGGGCATTTAACGGATCAGCAGTCCCCACCCCCACCCCCAGTGTCTTGAGACCCTTATGGTTGAGTAGTCGTGCTCTACTGGACACTTGATTGATTGATAAAATTCCAGTTATGGTACTCAAGCTACTTAACATAAATATTATTGACCATTTTTGTTATCACTAAACACATTCAGCTGAAGTTTCAGGCAGATGAGATGGCATTCCCCAGCCTGCAAAGGAGGTTGGAGTATAAGATGTCTATATTTACAAATTAATGATCTGTAAGATGGCCTATAAGATGTCTTTGTTTACAATGCACAGTCCTTTAAGGTGGCCTATCAGTTGGCTATGATTATAATGTGAACATATTTTGCACCTCATTTAACTAGCTGTTTAGGCAACAAAAATACATCTTGTAGTAGACTTTGTAAGAGTAATAATTTTGTGTTATAAGCGATTGAGGATGTAGGTCCAGTGGTTAAATTGATTATTAAAAAAATTCTGATGACATCTTCAGCACCTTTCCTCATTACCCACTCATGATGAAGGGAGACAGGGTGTCAGTGTATTCAGAAATTCCATTGACTCTCTGTGAGGGGTCAGGTATTGCTTCTAAATGAAGGGCAGGGAGCTTACATTTGCCCCAAGTCTCCAGGGGCACCTCTGTTTGTTCTAGAAATAATTAGACCACTTATTCCACAGATTTTATACTCTTTTGCAGCCAGACGTTTCTATGTGCATCACCACTATTCAATGAATGCTGTGCAGATTCTACTCCAACAATGAACTACACTGATGAAAATGCATATGGTGTGTTTTTAAGCAGTAAAATGCTGTTATTTTCAAAAGATGATTTTAATTTGAGAACGCCTCACCTATCGAGCAGAAAAATAACTTGCCAATTGGTTATCAAAATCCTGAAGTGCTAGATAAGTGTTCTCTAGTAGTTCTAAAAACAAATGTGTGCTCACTTATCTAAGTGTAGCACCCTGCACTAATCCAGGTGACCCTTATGGTGATTTTAGTGGTTTAGACAACCTTAGAAAGGCTCTTGAAGTGGTAGCTGTGGAGACCAGCCTTCAAGCTTAGTCTAGGAGTGTAAAGCAGCGTGGTTCCCTAGTTTCCAATCTCTAGTATAGGCTAAGTGAAAAAAACACACAGTGTACTTATAAAAATAGATATTTATTACAGTCACTCACTAACACTATACAATATCTTCTGCCTGGGGATATACTGGCAGTGCACAAAATATTTCGCAATAGAACAGTAAGCAGCACCAATACGCAGTAGTCCCAAGGAGGAGACCAAACCATATATCAAAACAGTGGAATGCGAGCCATGACAGTAGATGAGACTGGACCCAGAAGGATTCGGGGTCCCAAGATAACACCCCAGGCGAGAGTCTAGGTACCCCATGATAGTCGTATGCCAAGAGGATATTTAACCACGTACTCAATGCTATTCAATGGGTACATCATGGTTGCAGTCTCGGTGAGAGAGAGCACCCTTCCCAGTGGACCCTGAAGACACCCCGTGGAGGACAGAAGGTTGAAGAGCCACCCCACATGTGGATACCCTTGGATTCAGAATACCTACAACCACTGTCGAGGACTTCAGAACGAGACCGCTGTTGCAAAAGGATGAAAGAGCCTGTTGGAAACCGGGTGAGGGTTTGTGTCGAAAAGTACCTGAAAGCAGAGGGGACAGAGTCTATGCCACTCCGGGGTGTTGAGAAGGCACGGATTATAAAGGCCATTCAAGTTCAATGAAACAGGTCAGTTGATGAAGAGGCTTCAAGTACGGGGACACCAAATCAGTAGCTCTGCCTGAGCCACCATGACTGTGACAACAGAATCCGTCCGTCCAACCAACGCGTCAGCACGAGTAAGTTATAGCGGGACAGACTCGTCGGCAGGACCTTTATATGTGTCCAACTCCGTTAACACAAGTCGGCCGTGGTAACCGATGCGGTTACCGTGTGATGAAGCAATGCAGCGATGCAGTGCACAGGGGTTCGGTTGCAGGGCATTCTACGAGGGACCTTAACTAGGCAAGAGGACAATTCAGGCCTCGAAGGAAAGGCTGATCCACCACCTGTGTTGTTGAGCCTTTCGGAGTCTGTTGGAGCCCAGGTTTGGCAGACTGATCGATCATGTTGCTGTGCCTGCAGATGTGGGGGAGTGACTCCTTCATTCCTAGGGAGATCCCTTTGGATGTCTTTAGATGTCCATAGGCCCAGGACAGAACCTGCATTGAGCATGGACACTGATGGTGCAGCAGGTTTGCAGGATGACAAGGTCAGGAAAAGACAGAGTCTTCTCATTTGCAGTCTCGGTCACAAAGGATGATGCAATCAGTCCGGTGTGGTCAGCACGATTTGGCCAGGATGTCCAGACAGTCAAAGATGAAGTGGAGATGGAACTGAATCGAATCCACAATGAATCTAAGGTCCCACCCACAGGTAAGCCTTTAGGTACCCTCAGGAGAGGGTTGGGATTATTCAGGGGTCCCTCCCAGAGGAGGGACTGGACAGAGGGGAAGATACTCCCATGTCCTTTGTTCAGTTTTGCACCTGAACGGGAGCCTATGGCTCCCCAAGCTGGTTTGAACTGGAGTATGCAAGGAGGTCACCAAATGTGGCCTTCTGGCAGACTATGTGGTGCTGGCAAGTGCCCCCACCCCGGCCTAATACACAAAATCCTGTGTGGGAGGTGGTCACACCTCTCTGTGACAGGAAACCTATTGTCCTACCTTCCTCCTGCTCTGGCTTGGCCAAGCAGAAGGAGGGCAGAACCGTGTCTGTGGTCAGCAGCAGCCCTAGGATGCTGTCAGGCTCTGTAAGATCGGTCCCGGGAGCATGGAGGGCTTCCCAGAGGGGCCTCACCATGGATGGAATCATACCTCCAACACCAGATACGGTGTTGGGGTATGATTCCAACATGTTTGACACCAAACATGGCCAGGTTCATTACAGCCAGTTTAGAGATAGTCAACGCATAATGACGCATGGCCTCTCCATGTCGTAATGGCTGATTCACTTACAAAGTCTGGAGAATGGACTCCGGGGTTTGTAGGGGTTGTCTGCTCATGCAGGGCTCACACTCTGAACCGAGCACCCTGCTCTTGGGACTGAAAGGCCTGCTAGAGGGGTGACTTATAGGTTTCAAGTGCAGTGATGTAAGATGCATATATTTTGTGAGAGGTGCATGCACCACTCACACAGGCTGCAATGGCAGGCCTGTAGTCAGATTTTGGAGGGTCCCTTATGGGTGGCATAACACATTCTGCAGCCCATGGGGGACCCCTGGTGTGCCTAGGCCCTAGGCACCTTAGTACCATATAATAGGGACTTGCTAGGGTAAACCAGCGGCCAATTAGGAATCTACCAAGGTTCTCACCATAACCAATTTAGGGAGAAAGAATAGTGACTGGGGTCTTCATTAGCAGGATCCCAGTCAGAATAGTCAGAAAAATAGTATAACAGAGGCAAAAAGTGGGGGTAAGCATGCAAAAGGATCCTACCTTCCTAAACTGACTGTGCAACACAATGATCTTGACTTGGAATGCAGCCCCAACTTCGCCAATGCAACACCTCCAAATCACCGCTGCTGCATGAGTCTCGGAGACCGCATCACCTACATCTGTGATGCACATCCCCGACTCCCAGTCATTCCTGGCTGTGCACTGCTTTATTGCAACCCATTGCCTACAGCCCAGTGGCACGATATCAAAGCATCAGCTCAATATACATCACTTTTGACATCGATGTATCAATGATGTTGCCCGACTTCGGAAACAGCGTATCAACTCTGACAGAGACTCATCCCCTCCTCTGCTCAATGCATTGTCCCCAAGCTTTGACACATCCAAGGAACTGTCAGCTAGTCTTCGTGGCTCCTGTATCCAGCCCGCGCTCCATTGCAGTCAGAATTAACTTTTGCATGTGCTTCAGTCAAGAGTGACCAGATAGACCCAGTTGGAGCTATTGATTTCGAAGCACTGAATTTTGATTTAATCTTGCACAATTCATAACTTGATTGTGTATGTTGGATTTTTATCATGTTGGTCTTGTTTTACTCAGATACATATTGACTATTTTTCTGAAATGGTGAGGAGTATTTTGGTGGTGTTATCACTATGTTACTGTGTGTGTGTTGTGGAAATATGGATTTTTCTGGTCAGTTATGTCCCCTATCTTGGACCCCAACGGTTCCATGTGCATGTCACAAGTACATGTATGTTTCCTCCAGTTCCAGTTATGAAGACGCAAATACATGTGCGTCCACCGTCAACATGTCCTCTGTCAGATCCGCCATGAATAGGCCGGATATTCCATTCCCAAATATGAAAGGCCACCGGCTTTATATGGTTCACTTATGCCATTTTACAGTCCAGGCAAGTAGGCCCTGATTCTGTCATCAAAACTCCTCTTGCCTTCTGCCTCTGAAAGCTCCAGTCTGAGCCTGCATCTGTGACCATGAACTTTGTCTCATTCTCTGCGCGGCTCACGAAGCCTGACATCAGCCTATTCTCTGCCAAGAACTGTATTTCACCTTCGAATTATCTGCTTCCCCCTCAGCCGATGCATTCCTGCCTAGTAGTTTAAGTAAACATTCTTCCAGTTACCAAGCAAAAGGCCCGGCTTCTCGGTCCTCATGCAAGTAATTCATAGCCCTGTTACCATGGAATATTCCTACCCCCTCGCATTCAGTGTAGACACTTAGACGCTTGTACACGCACGCACAGTTAGTATAGAATAGATTCTGTCCGAGAGTCCTTCTTTTGTGGATAACATAGTTCTTTAAACATAGGATGTTAGATATGATTTGGGATTAGGTTGACTTGACCCCCCAGACTTTTCGTCTCCACATGTAGAGCTAATGTCAAGTCCCCTTCACCCCCTAGTTACACGTCAATTACACGTCATACTGCTGCGCGCGCATCTAGGCCAAGTATTATCTTATAGATCCACCTATATATGACATCATAACCAATTATGTTCCTTTTTACTCATTATTACACCCATTTTCGGTTACGCAGGTAAAACGTCAATTTCCTTATCAATTGTTACGCCTACTGTATTCGCTTCATTGTAATGTATGTACTATAAAAGTTACTTCTTGTCAATAAAGTATGTACTTCACTTCCTGAACCCCCGTGGTGATGGAACTTGGAGCATCCGATTATAATCGATCACTGGAATAAAGCCCATTCCGAACCTCTAATATCACGGATTCTGCCTCTCATTTTACTGAGCTATTTTATAACGTTTCGGTATCAAATTCAGTCCAGGTAAAGGAATTTTTATTTACCACATGATGGCGCCCGAATAGGGACACTTTCTCATCTCACGCGCCGGCGGTGAGTAGCAGGCCCGGTCTCCTGCCACAGCTGGACGGACAATAACGCGTACCAGCAGGATTTCCTGTATCTCCCTCCGGTCAAGCGGGGGCGACTGAGACTGCGATCAACACCCAGACGAGGCGGTGAGAAGTGCGAAGTATCCCGACCAGAGCCTAGCTGAGAGAGCAAGATCCGAGGTATACAGAGACCCACCAGTTCGAAGTCAAGCCCAGTCTCCGACGAGTCGAGTCGAGTCCAGTCCGGTTCAAGTTCAAGTTACCGAGGCCTTCTGTTTCCGAAGCTACCCGGTGAGTACCATTACTGGGGAGGCATTTCTGACGTGCACATAGGTTGTGCCGGTCAAGACGGGTTTGGGTACACAAATCCGGTCTGCACTGTTTTAGCAGTGTATCTGTACTGTTTAGCAGTATATCAAGTATTCCGAAGTATCTAGTTAGTGTCAAGAATTAAGCGTGGTGATTAGTTATGCAGACGATCATCATTGTTGTTTCAGTTAAAGGTTTAATGTTTTAATGTTTAATGTGTTAAACGTCCTGCATATTGTGGTATGAATGGTTGTTCATTATTGTGCTTTTGTATTTAGTGTGTTCAAGATTAAGTATCAGATCAGATTGTCAATATGCCGCTCTTTTCGAAATTAAGACAGATCACTACTAGAAAAGGGGTACTCGAAGAAGCCGTCCCTATTCCTCCTAGGGATACTCCAGGGCACTTCATGTATCACAAACATGGCTTAGACGCTATATTATTTCTTGATTTATGGGTAGACTACACCAAGGGATTACCAGAAAGTCAGAAATGGCCCGCAGCGGGAACCTGGGATGCAGAGTGCATCATGAAAGTCGAGGAAGAGTTATGGAAAAGGAAAGTCAGACAGTCACAGAAGGACGCCGTTTAGTTATGGCGTAAAGAATCTCATAGACGTACGGAAAAAGCACGTAGACAGGAAGAGAAGAGTAAAGAAAGTTCAAACAAAGATCGAGAAAATCTATTAATTGAGGAAGGTATCCGAGTGAAAACAGAACAAGTAGACAGACAAAGAAATGCCCTAAGGCTACTCCAGAGATACCGAAAGACTTGCCACCCCCATTATTCCCAATCAAGGTACATCCTAAGGGGCATCCTAGAACCGCAGAAGATGTTTTTCTTTCCTCATATTTAGATGACGCAGCTCCCGAGTATGCTAAATCCGCCCCACATAGACCGCATACCAGGGAGGTCCAACGCCAAGACCCTGCACCCGTATCCGTACAGCAACAAATCGAGTCACAAGTTCCGGCAAGCACATTTGTTTCTGCATCTGTTCCTACAGGTACTTCTATAGCTGTGTCCACACCTATAGTTGCTGTGTCACGTTCGACGAATCCTTTCACACCCGACGCCCCAGATGGGGCCACGGGAGGTGCTACCAATATTTTTTCTACGCCACCTAGAATAAATAAACTTACTTTTCAAGAGTCAGCGCATTCACGTACACCCAAATTCGTAAGTGCCGGTGCGCTTAAAGAACTTCTTATAGATTGTAGATATGACCCGGTGCCCGGTATAGAGGACGAAATGATCCTGGCATCATTGCGTATCAGACGAGCCGCAGTGTATTTAGCGAAGTTACCAGGAATGACTGCGCATCTAGATAAAATATACCATTTTGTCCAAACAGGGCGAGATCCAGAATGTATTAATAGAGCTATGGAATACCAGAAGGTAGAGATACAGGGGGAACTGTTACGTTTCCTCATAAACTGTGTGATCAGAAATGTAGACCGACCGGGGGTAGACCCGGAAGCAATGCAAATTCTTACAAGGTGGAGCCAGAATATATCAGAAGGGAGACACGATAAGCAAAACTGTATAATAGCCATGTGCCGAAAGATCCGTAAAGAAATAGAACGCCTACACGAAGAGAGATTAGAGGCAGACGAGTTCGAACAAAGCGAGGAAGAAGGGTTAGGACTGCCCGCAGGACAGTCGGACACCATAGCCTATGTAGGTAGAGGAAGATCTTGTAATAGGAATCAGACTAGATGTCATACTGACTCAATACGTCCGATATGTCCAGATAATGACAGGAATTTCCAAATACCTATAATTAATATAAGGTCTAACGAGCATTCGTTCCAAACCGCCGACAAACTACTCCGAGAACGAAGGGGTTATCATTTTCTCGATTCTATGGACGAACAAGATTTAGCCAGGGCAGCTGTCCATTGGGTGGACAGTCCCGGAAAATATAGTGATGATACAGTAGTACGCACATTTTTGAATCTCACCCCAGATGAACAGAGGTTAGCTGGGATTTATATGATTCAACAACTCATTATACTATATCGGAGTCAGCATTCGGACCCTGGTCCCTTACCTGACATATTGACTGAATTGCTTATGAATAAATGGAGAGGTCCAGGGACTAAATTAATTAAAGAAATTCTAGAGTCAAGAAAGCAGTATATTCTTTTTGTATGCTCAGAGCATGTCTCATTGCCTGTCAAGGAAAGAACCACGTATCACATGGATAGACAGAATCCCTTACGAGAAGTGCACCCAATAAAAGGCGAGGACAACGAGTTTAGGCGCGTATTTGTATATACGCCCATATCAAAAATAGAATTGTTGCAAATGAAGAAAGTGGTACCCAGTCATGACAAAGATCCAGCGGGTTTTCACCGAGAAATTAAAGACATGTTACTCATGGGAGAGTATACCTACCCCGACATTATGACAATATTAAAGGTGTTGATGCCTGCTGGCATTTATGAGAAACTCAAGGAAAAAGAGTGGGAGGTAGGGGACCAAAAGATAGAATGGTCAGCATTAGAAGCAGAAGAAAAGGCCCGAGGTCCAGGTTCGGGGCTTGGGGACAAAACTAAAGCACTACCAGGTCTACTAGTACAGGTACTGCCATGTTTATTAACTACGAAAAAGGAAGATTGGGGTACAATTTCAGCCTGTAAACAGAAGCAAGATGAAGACACTAGTGATTACTATGCCCGATTCGAGAAATGTTTTGGTATAAATAGTGGCATAAAAGCAAGTAGCGAATCATACCCGCATCTGTTTGTAACAAAATTAGTGGAAAATGCCCTGCCCCCAGTAAAGAATAGAGTATTAAAATTCGAGAGTACCTGGCAAGGTAACACTCCATCACAAATGTTACAAATGTTACAGTACCATCACAATAGAATTAGAGAGGAACAAGAACATGAACACAGACGCATGAAAGACACGAAAATGAAAATGCTAGTTTCCCAGACAGTTCCAGCTGAAGGACATAAAAAGGGTATGACACATTCCGATTCAGCAGGACCTGTAAAAGGGACATGCAATTATTGTAAAAAGCCAGGTCATTACGTACACGATTGTCCAGTTTTAAAACATAATATCGCCATAGGTAAAACACAAGAAAGATCACGGCCACTAAGACAAGATCAGAATGAACAAGGAGCTATGCAGCATGCCCAGGCCATGCCAGCCGCACAACAGCCAATACAGTTTGTGCCAGCTGCACCACCGTTGCCTGTTGCTGCCACACAGACAACAACACGACAAATGTATCAGACCGCACAGTATGAATATCCTGAGTATCAGCGTTACGCATGAACTAGCCTAGAGAGGGAAGTTGACTTACCCCTTATCGAGATTCCTGTAGACCAAGAAGGACCTTATGTACATAGTGAATTATTAGGTCAAGATAGAAAATTTTTACTCGATACAGGGGCAAGTCGAACAACTATAAAACGTAGTGAAGTTCCAGGGGCACCCCTCTCAGGCTCTCAGAATATTTCCCTTGGTTTTTCAGGAAAACCTATTGTTAATGAAGTATCACAGCCTCTTCCACTTACGATAGGACCTCTGACCCGAACTACAGATTTATTGCTTACTAAATCATGTCCAGAAAACTTGTTAGGAATAAAAACGTTGAAAGCCCTAGGAGCCATAATATGTTGTTCCCCGGAAGGAGTAAGGTTGTTTTTACGTGATTTTAAAGGTCACTATGTGTCTAGAGACATGGATCCCCGACTGCAGACTTTACCCACACATCTATGGGCACAAGGCCCCACTGATGTTGGTTGCATGAATATTACACCATATCGAGTCACACTAAAGGCAGGAGTGGTGCTACCACGAATACGACAATACAAGTTACCACCAGATGCTGTAGTGGCTTTACTACAAATCATTGACGAGCTTATTGCCCAAGGAGTAGTTGTAGAAACAGACTCCAATGTATGTAATTCACCGATAATTCCGATTCTTAAACGAACAGATCCCACAGCCCCGCCAGTATATCGATTGGTTATTGACCTGCGCGAGTTAAACAAATGCATTGTGCCACAATTTCCTGTGGTCCCAGATATCTCGTCATTATTGACAGCTATTGATTCCGAAGCAACATTTTTTACTGTAATTGATCTCAAGAATGCCTTTTTCAGCGTCCCAATAGATCCGGAAAGCCAATATTTGTTCGGATTTAGTTTAAATGGGCGTAGCTTTAAATTCTCCCGCGCACCTCAAGGATTTACAGAAAGCCCCAGCATCTATAGCCAAGCACTGAAACGAGAACTTGACAGTATCCACATGCCAGTTAACACTGCTCTGCTTCAATACGTCGATGATCTGCTGATCACCGCGAGAAGCGAACCGGAATGTGAAACAGCATCACTGACAGTTTTACAATTTGTAGCCGAAAAGGGGCACAAGGTGTCCCCTTCTAAGCTGCAATTCTGTGTCCAGCGAGTTGTTTATCTTGGACACTCGCTGTCCAAGGAGGGAAGGCAGCTTACACCCGACCGCATTCAGTTGATAGCTAACATGTCAATACCCAAGACACAAAAGGAGGTACGAGCTTTCATAGGCCTCACTTCATATTGTAGGCAGTGGATCCCTCAGTATGCATTTCTAGCAAAACCACTCATTCAGTTAACCACACAGGAGGCAGCCACACCGACTGTTCTCCCTTGGACTCAGGAACACACACAAGCTTTTGAAAGCCTAAAGAAAGCTTTATGTCAAGCACCTGTTTTAGCAACGCCATGTTACAGAAAACAGTTTACACTCTTTGTTACAGAACGCGAAGGTACTGCCTTGTCAGTACTCACACAGGAACAAGCAGGAGCACACAAACCATGTGCTTATTTTTCTAGTACATTAGATCCCGTAGCTCAGGCTTTACCTGCATGCCTAAAATCAGTGGCGGCAACAGCTTTAGCAATCAGACAAAGCGATGCCATAGTGTTAGGACATCCATTGACAGTTCAAGTACCACACGCAGTAGAGGTTCTTGTAAATAGAACGCAAACACAACACTTGACTATAGCGCGACTTACAGGGTACGAACTTACATTGTTTCAGCCACATATAGAAATCAGACGCTGTAACACATTGAATCCTGCCACACTTTTACCTGTAATCGGAACAGACCCACTAGCTCATGACTGTATTGAAGTTATTACAATAACGACAAAACCCAGACAAGACTTAACCGATGTCCCATTGTCAGATCCAGACCTGACATTGTATGTAGATGGTTCATGTATGAGAACAAGTACAGGAGAGTTAGTGGCTGCTTACGCAGTCACCACAGATACTGAAGTCATTGAAACTAATCGTATAAATACTTTGTCAGCTCAAGCCGCAGAGCTTATCGCTCTGACACAAGCCTGTATTCAAGCCACGAATAAAAAGGTCAACATATACACTGACTCACGTTATGCATTCGGAGTTGTACATGACTTCGGCGTGCTGTGGCGAGAGAGAGGTTATTTAACTTCCCACGGTGCCCACATTCAGCACGGACCCCTCATTCATGCCTTATTAGATGCAATACATCTACCCACTGCAATATCAATTATGAAATGTAAGGCTCATACGAAGGTTACTGATATCATTTCCCAAGGCAATGATCTAGCCGACAGAACAGCTAAACAGACTGCTCAAACTCAAACCCCCGACATGACAAAGACAATAGTCCCGACACCGACACATTGTATGACAGTTAAAGATCCTACTCTTGACGTAATTGACATACAGACACATGCTACACCAGACGAAATAAAGAAATGGACTGAATTAGGAGGGATCCAAACGGACCAAGGATGGATGATGAAGGAAAAGTCTGTATGGTTCCTTCCTGATTCAATGGTCCAAGTTATAATTAACACTATACATAGTCCAGCACATCTAGGAGAAAAAGCTATGCTAGACAGCATTCAACACATTTGGTTCAATAAACATTTACGAGCAGCAGCCAAACAAAAGGTCCGTACCTGTATGATCTGTTGTCAGTTCAACCCAGGAAAAAGCGTTCCCGTAGAACAGGGTGGATTTCATCCTCCTAATCATCCTTTTGAAGTACTCCAGATGGACTATATCCAGATGGAACGATGTCGAGGATTCAAATATGTTCTCGTAGTTGTCTGCGCTCTGTCCCGTTGGACAGAGGCATACCCGGTTTCAGATTACACTGCCCCGACTACTGCCAAACAGTTGGTTCGAGAATTCTTCCCACGATACGGTTTACCACGTGTTGTTCACTCAGATAACGGCCAGCCGTTCTCATCCGAATTAATGAAACACGTTTCACTTCTGTTAGGATATCAGTGGAAATTCCACTGTGTCCGACACCCCGAGGCAGCAGGTCTCGTAGAAAGACATAACCAGATACTGAAAATCAGAATGTCCAAAATATGCAGAGAGAAAGGTGTCGACTGGGTAGTAGCGTTACCAGTTGCACTCTTTTACATGAGAATGGTAGCACACTCTCGAACAGGGCTATCCCCGTATGAGGTGATCTTCGGCAGACCACCGAATATGTGGGGGACGCCTGTACCACGCAAAATAACTGATGTTGACTGTAATATGCTGACAGATTACTTGGCTTCCTTGATGTCTGCACTACAATCTTGTCGTTCACAGGTAGCTGCAGCCTTTCCCGACAACACTGAGGTGAAACCCCATGACGTTGTCCCGGGTGATCTTGTCTTTGTGAGGAATTTCGACCGAAAGACTCAGCTGGAGCCCAGGTGGAAATCACCCAAGTTGGTCCTGCTGACCACAAGAACAGCCGTGAAGATCGAGGGCCGCAAGGGCTGGATTCATTCAAGCCATATCAAGAAATTTCATGGACTATCCTCGGATATAGACATTGTGCCCTGCACTCCCTCACAGACTGATTCAAAACTTCCTTTGGTTGAAAAGACTGAAACCGAACTCTATAAAGTAAAGCTTAGGCCCAACAAGTCGAGCAATTTGATTGTTTAAGTCCTCTCCAAGGTGAAGCGGTTGAATTGTCTCTGACATGTATCCCTTGGACCTGAGTAGAGAAAATACCCGGAAAATGTTGAAACGACAGGCGTATTGTAAATCACTGCGTAGCCACTGCATAGTGACATTATTAATTCTGTTTTTATTGAGTCTTTTAATAATTATTACAAGTATGTTGTTGCACATATATTACCCTATTTCTAGACATGTTTATAATGTTGCTGCTGAACATTCTTTTAGTGACTTACCTCCGCATGAATTGTCTTATAGACTTGCGCTGCGCAATAACACTTTCATTAGTATGTTACATCATTCCCATCAGACTAGTAATGCCACTAATTGTTGGGTGTGTGGCCGACTCCCTCCCTATCAGAATTATGAAGGAGTCCTGCCTTTCTTTCCACATCCATTTACACATAATGGCTCCTGTGGAGCATGGTTCAGTTTAATCAATTCTATAGACTCAGACACAGCAGTTTACCAAGATCATTGGGTATGGGGAAACCTGAACCTAGTTTTACTCAAGGTTTGCTACCCTGACAAGGAGGGTCGCCCCAAAAGAACAGGAACTGATCTAGAAAATGAAGTATATGGATTAGGTAATTTTACACCTAATCTCATGATTCTAAATGTCGTATCCGAAATTGAACTAGTCTTACCCACCATGTCAGTATTCCCAGCGAAAGGTGAATTGTGTGTAAGAAAGGTTGGTTCCATACATATGGGCCATAGTAAATGCACTATTATAGTAGAATTCAGTGATCAAGGCAAATCTTCATTTAGAGCTTCTCGCCACTCCTACTTTATATGTGGTCAGACTGCATATATGCGTTTACCTCTAGATTGGGATGGTACCTGCTACATTGCATTCCTTTTGCCACCTGTTTTCCTAGCTCCTCCTGATTATTACAGAAATATTCATTTAGTACACAACAGAGAGCGGAGAGATCTCCCCATTGTCGATTACACTGAGACGGCATGGGACAAGTATGTAGATTTTAATAAAGGTATCTTTCCCTATATAGGTACTGTTACTAATAGTAAGCTGATACGCAGATTAACTAGAACCCTTGAAGCAGTAGTGAATGAGACTATTTCCGCCTTAGGCAATTTAACGGAAGAGCAGTCTGCTATGCGGATTGTTGTGCTTCAAAATCGTCTTGTCCTTGATGTCATCCTGGCTGATAGGGGCGGAGCTTGTAGGGTCATCGGATCAAGCTGCTGCGTATTCATACCAGAAAATTCGCCATCTGTATATAAAGCCATCACTCGCCTTCATAAGATTGTAAACCAGATACACCAGAACCCAGGCACTTGGACTTGGTCCAGTTGGTTTTGGAATGTGGTATCAGCCTGGGGATGGAGAGTTTTATCCTTCCTAGGTATTGGCCTTCTCATACTATTCAGTTGCTGTCTATGTCTACAATGTGGACCAGCGATTTGTGGTCTGTGTGCCACATCGTGTATTCCACCACCAAGACTTCATTCGTCACGAAAGAAGAAAGAAGAACAAATGGTGCTATATGAACAGATCAATGGATTGATGAAGATTGATATCTCTTGAAGGGCAAGTAGGGGACAAGGAGGGAATGTGGAAATATGGATTTTTCTGGTCAGTTATGTCCCCTATCTTGGACCCCAACGGTTCCATGTGCATGTCACAAGTACATGTATGTTTCCTCCAGTTCCAGTTATGAAGACGCAAATACATGTGCGTCCACCGTCAACATGTCCTCTGTCAGATCCGCCATGAATAGGCCGGATATTCCATTCCCAAATATGAAAGGCCACCGGCTTTATATGGTTCACTTATGCCATTTTACAGTCCAGGCAAGTAGGCCCTGATTCTGTCATCAAAACTCCTCTTGCCTTCTGCCTCTGAAAGCTCCAGTCTGAGCCTGCATCTGTGACCATGAACTTTGTCTCATTCTCTGCGCGGCTCACGAAGCCTGACATCAGCCTATTCTCTGCCAAGAACTGTATTTCACCTTCGAATTATCTGCTTCCCCCTCAGCCGATGCATTCCTGCCTAGTAGTTTAAGTAAACATTCTTCCAGTTACCAAGCAAAAGGCCCGGCTTCTCGGTCCTCATGCAAGTAATTCATAGCCCTGTTACCATGGAATATTCCTACCCCCTCGCATTCAGTGTAGACACTTAGACGCTTGTACACGCACGCACAGTTAGTATAGAATAGATTCTGTCCGAGAGTCCTTCTTTTGTGGATAACATAGTTCTTTAAACATAGGATGTTAGATATGATTTGGGATTAGGTTGACTTGACCCCCCAGACTTTTCGTCTCCACATGTAGAGCTAATGTCAAGTCCCCTTCACCCCCTAGTTACACGTCAATTACACGTCATACTGCTGCGCGCGCATCTAGGCCAAGTATTATCTTATAGATCCACCTATATATGACATCATAACCAATTATGTTCCTTTTTACTCATTATTACACCCATTTTCGGTTACGCAGGTAAAACGTCAATTTCCTTATCAATTGTTACGCCTACTGTATTCGCTTCATTGTAATGTATGTACTATAAAAGTTACTTCTCGTCAATAAAGTATGTACTTCACTTCCTGAACCCCCGTGGTGATGGAACTTGGAGCATCCGATTATAATCGATCACTGGAATAAAGCCCATTCCGAACCTCTAATATCACGGATTCTGCCTCTCATTTTACTGAGCTATTTTATAACGTTTCTGTATCAAATTCAGTCCAGGTAAAGGAATTTTTATTTACCACAGTGTGTGTGTCTGTTTGTGTGCGCACAAATACTTTACACATTGCCTATTTAGTTTAGCCTGACTGCTCTGTGCCAAGCACACAGGGTGAGCACATTTAAACTTTTAGTGTGTAGTACACTTACTCTGACTAGGATTGTGGTTCATGCTTGGACGGGGGTAGACATTTGCCAACTAGAAACCCAATTTCTAACATTAATGTTGCATTTATAACAATATTGCTGAGCACATGTTGACCCTGGACTTGAATGATCTTCAATAATCATAGGTGCTATCATCTGCCTGAACTTAGATTGGTAAGTCAATGTTGACTAGGGGCTCAAAAGCAAGAGTGTGTGTTTCTTTGCTACTGTTGATAATACCAGCACCAGAGACTTTTGAAATATTAAATCCCTCATAAGGAGTGGGAGTTGGACCTTCACAGCAAGGTTAGCCTTGTAAGTTTGTGAATGCCCAAACCATGTACGTTTCTACTGCCCTTTAATAAAATATGACTCTTTCTTCCCCTGAAAATGGTTGGAATGCTACTCCAGCTAAGGGCAGGAGTAACTTTCCTTTCTAGGTTGAGAAGAGAAACAGCTCACAGTGGTTTTCTCCACAGTAAGAACTGTTTTCTCGTGGAGATAAAAAAAGAAAGAACATGTTTTTGCACATTTGTTTGCTCTTACCTCAGTGTAAAATGTACAGCTGACAGGTTTAATGATACATCTGGAAGCCTCTCCCTGATGTTGTTTTCCCTAGCAGTCTGGAAACCTGTTGTTTGTCAGCCAGCCACTGGACAGTCAATTACACACCACACTTCTAAACCTAACATTTCATTTTATATACCAAAAGATTTTAGCCAACTGCCAGGTCAAGCACTCGTATATTTCCAATGATTCAGGAGAAATGGCATTATTGAGTATGATGCTCTGCTTGGCATTGGTGGCTGTGAGGACAATTCAGCTGCTGAATTGCAAGAATCTTTTAAAGCACTTGGGTGCATATTTAGTAATTTTTCACGCAACGCAGGGCCGCAAACAAAGTTGCTGCGCAGCATTACGTGAAAGGAAGAGAGAAGAAATGCTCCATACATAGAAAGATATGGACCATTTCTGCTCTCTCCTTACTCTGGTGAACTGCCTGCTACCTAGCACTAATGCATGCACCATAAGTGTTACGGCCAGGGTTGTTTTTGTGATGGAAGGGATAGCTTCCTACAGAAAACCAATCCTTAGAGACATAATCCTACATAGAAAGAGGAAGTAACAAGGAGACATATAGCTATTTCTCATCATTAAGGTTCTGTGGGGAAGCCATAACATTATGATGTATTGCCAGGTTTACTGTATTTAGCAAATCTGGAACTGCGCCAAAATCCATGGGTGAATGCATGGGAATGCCCATGCATCCATCAATGGAATGCCTTCCAGCTTAAAATGTAATGTAATGCAGCACAGGTCGCTCTGTTGCTTTACCTTTAGATATAGGCCATGCAAGGCAGATACATTGCCCCTTGTGTGACTTTGTAAATATTACTGAAGCCTTTGCATTGTCCTTGAGTAGCCTGTAGTACGACGAATGGACAGCACAAAGGTTTTATAAATTTGGGCTTTTGTAATGATTTACACCCTCCTTGGGGTTTTCTCCACTTTAATTATTCTTAGTTGGGAAGTGTAATGTTTGCATAACGCCAAGTACACATGCATTATATCTCCTGATGGATTTTCTGGGCTTTTGATATATCGTGGTTATTTAAGGTATGAAACTTCAAATTTCATTTTGAAAATGCCAATCTTGTCATGTATTGGTGGGGTGAGTTTGGTTATCTTGTTTGCTGTCTATGTGTATGATCACTCGGGGAATAGTGCACTTTGTTGTTTCGATGTATACACATTTACGCCATCTTTTTTTATTGTAGGTTAAATGCATCATCATGAAACGTGGCTGGAAAACATTTATTGTACACAGGGTAACGAGGTGCGTAAATTTGCAATAACTGAACACAGTCCATTCTTGCTATGAAATGCACAGTATAATCTGTGCTCCTTTTAAAAGCAAGTTTCATGCCCTGTATTCGCACACAGCAAAGTGGGAATACAGCACTGTATCCCCTCAGAGCTGCCTCCTTGTTGCTGTGATTTATTGAGGGTTGTATTGTAAGTAGACATGTTCTGTCCCTATAGCCGCATTGTACGTACCAATTGGTTCTCTCGGCCTCCACTGGGAGTCAATTCTTGAATATCTCCATGCACGCAATATTCTGAATTCGGTCTCCTAGGTCCACCTCTAGTGTTTTGTGTAAAGTATTCCAATAACGAGGTTATCTGTTAAATCATTATCCCTTCAGGTGTGGCAGATCTTTGTTCCTGACAGCTCCTTTCTCCCTGTCAGCTTCAGTTCTGTATGCTGCCCAGGCTTTCAATCAGCTGTATCAAGCTCTCTAAAATATGCATCCACTTTATCAGCTCATGCAAATATATCAGAACTGGCCCACGACAAAAGTGTTGCAGTAAATGGTTCTTAGGGATTGTTATCACAGTTTTCCACGCCGTCTACTGTTGTCCGTGGCTTGATTTCCTGGTGTTTAGTAATTAAACCTTTTTTTGGTATCTGTGTGACTGCATTAGTCCATGTCAGTAACATATCGGATGTTATTTTTTTCGGACTTGCATATAAATCTGTAGGTGCTGGGTGAGAATGCTTCTGCATTCAGCATTCATGGCTCCTTGTGTTGCCTCCTGTTGTCCTGTTAGTCAATGTACTTGGGTGACAACTGGAGACTGTCTACATTCTGTATATTCAAAGCGTTATTGATTAGTTAATAACAACCGGTACAATGAAATAAAATCAGCTAAAAGATAGTTAAAATATTCGAAGTGCAATGCCCAATGAACCAATATGCGGTTACAGTAGGCAGTCAATGCTTCGCTAAGGCAGTTGGAGGGGTAAAAGTAGCTAACCAGTACGAGAATCCGGGTCATGTGGTAGGACCCGGCCTGACTTGCAGGTCTCCTTCAGTAGTTTTTTGAGTTTTGTTTTTTTACATATTTATGTAGCGCGAAGTTGACCCGAAGGTATTGGAGCGCTTTACATGATCACTAGTTACGTTACACAAGGACACATTGATTTTTTGGTAGGCACGGGGAGATTAAGTGATTTGCCCAGAATCACAGGGTGCTGAGCCGACGTCGAGGCTTGAACCTGGTTCACCAGCTCCAAAGTCGGCAGCTCTAGCTCTAAGTTGTTGATTGAGTGCTTCTTTCCAGGCGGCATATGGTACGTCCCCAAATTGGACTGTTGCTTCATCAATCTGGAAGCTTGCAATAGTACTCATTACCTGGTTGAATGAAGGATTACTTGGAGCTTCAAATGTGAATTTCAGATGGCCCTTTAATGAATTCAATGTGGCTGTCTTTGTCCTGATATAACATTTCAGCATAGAGGCTTTGCAATCTAATGATTGATCCACTAGCCTTAACCTTGAGCAACGTGCATATCGTGGGCGTTAAAATATTTTTCTGTAAGGACTGCACTCAACACTACAACTACAATGATAATTGGAGACTGTGTCACTTAGATGGTAATGCACATGCAACCACTATTATCTCTAACCAGTTTACCTGGCAGCTGACGTAAAAGGATGGGGCCTGTTAGACCTGCCATCCTTGGTATGGTTTCCCCCTAAACCTTTTGCCTCCAGACCTACTGTTTTTGCTGACTTCATGTTTGCTGGCTTTAGGACTCTGCATATTCTACCACAACTAACCAGTACTAAAATGCTTGTGCTGTTTTCATTGGACATGGTAACATTGGCTATACCCATTTGGCATATTTAATTTCCTTTTAAGTACCCAGTAAATAACACTACATGTGCTAAGAGCCTGTAAATTAAATGATACTAGTGGGCCTGCAGCCCTGATTGTACCACCTATTCGAGTAGCTCATTAATCATGTCTCAGGCCTGCCATTGCGCAGCCAGTGTGTGCAGTTTTAATGCTGCCATGTTGGCCTGGCAAAACAAGCCTTTTGCCTGGCCCACACCTTGCTTTTCAATACATATGTCACCCCTAAAGTAGGCCCTAGGCAGCCCAAGGGCAGGGTGCAGTGTATTTAAAAAGGTGAACATGTACTATCAAGTTTTACATGTCCTGGTAGTGAAAAATGCTTAAACTAGTTTTTCACTTCTGCAAAGCCTTTCTCCCCCATAGGATAACATTGGGGTTTCTGTATTATATTTTATAAGTGTAATTTCCAAATGGCAAGAGATAACTATTCATGTTTGATGTCTCTGAAATCCTACTTTGAAATGCTGACTTATGGTGAAGTCGGATTTTAAATTACAATTCTGAAAATGCCACTTTTAGAAAGTTATATATGGGGCAAAAAGCCAACTGGCTTCTTGGACAAAGGTGTGCACAACATATAAGTGATATACAAGCAATTTTCACACATATATACAATGATTCTTTTGGTCTCTCTTTTTTTAATTCATTATTATTTTTCAAATCAATATGTAACATACACTTTTTCTCAATTGTTTACAACTTATGCACTTATCACCAGATATGTGCTATATGTTCAATACATAATTTCATAGAAAAATCAAAGCAACAATTTGTGCTATTAGTTGTGATCCACATAGGCCCATTGCATTGTCAGGGACACATCTACAAAGAATACAAAAACCATATTTCATGTACATTAGTGGATCGACATCTCATAACATTGCATGATTATGTAATTCATCACCAACCATAAATGTGTTCAAACATTGCCAAGTTATCTAGAAGTCACCCTTGCCATGTCTTGTCGACTAATGTTCAGAACTTTCTCCATCACTCCTGTGGCATGAAAATAATAGAGAATCGGAAACACCCCGATTACTACAGCACCCCAATTATTGCGACATCAAAACTGAATAAAGTTTCAACATCACTACTTACTCTTGAAGAAAAGTCACAAATTCTCTATTAAACCATGAGTGTTGCCTTTGTGACTCTCTGTAGGTAAGAAGACAACCAATGAGACCTCTCAATAAACAACACCGTGGGGAGTCTCTCAAAGACTGCAGAATACTGTTAATCATGTACCTGGAAAACCGCTTTTAACTGGTATACCTTCACTAAAACCACAGCATAAACCGAATATGACTCATTAAGATGATGCAAGGAAAAAAAGAAAAAAAGATTGTATTTCAATCACAATATAGCGGTCGTTAGTTATAAAACCGTTAGTTCTTACCAAAAAGGGCCGCCTGTAGCCGGTATGCCTTCCCTAAAAAACAGCATAAACCGAGAACGATTTATTACGATAATGAAAGGAAAAAAAAAGAAGAAAAGAAAAAATTGTTTTGAAACACAAAATGACTGACCAGTCGTGGTTCCCTAAACAGAGACTCTTCCAGTCAACACCCAAGGGTATCATGTTTTTAAACCTCATCCGCGCTACTCATGTCAGGTGATCAGTCACGTTATCACAGTTGGTTGCTCAACTCAAAGTTGGAAAATTACGGTCACCATATTAAAACGGTTCTGGAATATACTGGAGTATGCCCCAATGTTATATACCAGCCAATGAATGGGGAGGTAACTAGGTGCAAAAATTCTATATGAAGCGAACAGGGCAGTGGCAGTACCCTGAGCTGTTCTGTGTCTACCGGCTGCAGTCTTGTAAGGATCTAAGTAGAGTTTTTATTTTTTACTGGGGGTGATTATTGGGGTGTGATTTTATTTTACATTTGAGGCATTCTAAGCTTACCTGGGACTTGGAGTGAGTGTTACTGCCTGAGCTCCATCTTGCTTCCTTCCTGCCCCAATCCGACGCTGTAATTCGTACCGTTGCGCAGAGGGCAGAGAGAAGGTTAGAGCCAGGCACTTCCGGGGGCGGTCAGCGGTCTAGGGGTTGGAAGCAAGAAGCTTTAAGTACGCATGCTCCGGCGGCCGCGCAGCGGGCGTGCCGCTGGCGTGCCGCCAGTGCGCCAAAGGCAAGCCCGTCTGCGCCCGTCCGCGGCCGACCGGTGCCTGGGGCCACCCCCTCTGGCTGTTCTAGCACTAAATTACGGTATAGCACCCAGGAATTGTTTGCCCTCCGTCCCCTAACGGCGAAGATTTGTTTACATAGCATGCAAGGTGGAAGTTCTGCTAGGACTTGTAAGCATTGTTCTTTCAAGTTTAGTCTGGGGAAAGAGGGGAAGGAGGCATTGCCCGTGTTGAGCTGCTGTCTGTTGAAATGCCGTTCACTTAGGAAACATAGATTAGAGATTCACGACCTAATTATGGATAGTCAGGTGAATGTAATGTTTCTCACCGAGACTTGGCTGGACGAGGACTCCGCTTCGGAGATCCTTGAGGCATTGCCGAGTGGTTATGCGATTAGGCGAATTGACAGGGACTCTGGCAGAGGAGGGGGTGTGGCAATTATTTTTAAACATGTCATTCAATGCCTACTCGAGCCTATTATCATTGCCGACAGTGAGGCCGGCCTTTTTACTATCACGGTGGCTGTATTGGGAAAGGTCTTCTGATCTATCGTCCGCCAGGATATCCCTCCCGCTTTTTATCGAGTTTGGTTGAATATCTCACTCAACCAGCCTTGCGCTACAATAAACTCCTTGTGTTAGGAGACCTCAACCTACACCTGGAAGATGCAAGGTGTGTGGCGGCTGAAGAGCTGCGCCAGGAATTGGCGACTTTACAACTGAGACTAACAGCTGTCTCTCCTACTCATCAGCAGGGCCATCTGCTTGATCCCATTTTTACAAATTGGGATGAGTTAGTGGTCGGTCTGCCTCAGCCCATCGTTTGGACGGATCATTACTTGGTCCCTTTTGTTATGCGGCTGCCAAGGCCGAAGGTGCAGAAGAACGTGAAGGAGGGAATAACCTGTCGGAAATGGGCGGGTTTTTCCCCAGGCAAGTTCAATAGTGCCCTCTTGCAGGGGGGGACACCAGGGGGAAAGGATGCTGACAGCGCTTGTTTAGATCTGGATAGGAGGATTGGGGAAGCACTTGATAGTACGGCCCCTTGGTCACAGAAACTATTAGGTAGAGCTCGGAAATCTGCCCCTTGGTTCAATACTGTTTTGAGAAAGGCTAAGGCAGACTGCAAACGAGCAGAGAGGCACTGGAGGAAGGACTTTTCCGCTCTAGGGAGGAGTGAGTACAAAGCAATGCTGAAGGGCTACCTTGGACTTATTAGGAAAACGAAGGCAGAGTATTATCTGGAAAGAATTGGGTCTGCAGGCAACTCGACCAGGGAATTATTTAGGGTTTATAAGGAAATACCTTCCCTTGCTACAGTGGCAGCACCTGCAATAGGGTCAGTAGAGCTGTGTAACCAAATGGCATTTTTTTTTTCACATATGGTGGAGAAAATCTATTCCACCTTTCCGGACTCTACCTTAGTAGATCAGAATATTTTGGATGAGATAGGGCCAGTAAATGAGGGTGAGGGACTAGAAAGTTTTATGGTCCCCCCCAGAAATGCTGATCAAAATCTGCCTGAGCGTGAAGTCGGGTTCTCCTAAAGATCAGGCCTCCCCAATAATGCTTAGAGGGTGCATAGAAACTCTGGAACCTTTTATTAGACACCTTGGGGAGGTCTCATTTAGGACCAGCACAGTCCCATGTCGTTGGAAGGAGGCAGTGGTACTCCCTCTGCCTAAAAAAACACACTTAGGTTTAGACCTCCTAGATAGCCTGCGCCCAATCTCTCTTCTGCCCTACTTCGCTAAGATCGTGGAGAAAGTGGTGAATAAGCCACTCACGGCACATATTGGGAAATTTCACCTCTTACATCCTACCCAATCAGGCTTGCGAGAATGTCACTTGACAGAGTCTGCCCTGTTATTGGCCACAGAGACCATTAGGCAATATGTGGATGCGGGTCAGACGGCGGCCTTGATCCTTTTGGATCTAAGTGCCGCCTTTGATACGGTTGCCCACCACACTCTAGTACACCGTTTGAAGAAGGGAGGTGTGTCAGGCAGGGCACTAAGCTGGATGGTATAATTTTTGGCGGAGCGTAGCTTTCAGGTGAGGCAGGGCGAGTACTATTCTAGGGTCATCAGCCTGAAGCAGAGGGTACCCCAGGGTTCTATCCTGAGCCCGACCTTGTTCATTCTGTATGTGGCTCCCTTAGCGGAGATCGCAGATGGTTTTGGGATCAGGGTTGTATCCTATGCCGATGATACCCAGCTGGTGGTTTCTCTAACACAGGAACAGGACTCGGCAGCACCCAACTTTGTGGCATGTTTGCAAGAGCTAGAATCATGGATGGACAAGAACTGTCTGAAGTTGAATGGTGATAAGACTGAGGTGCTGGGGATGGGGAGAGCACCATCGGTGTGGTCATCGGCTTGGTGGCCGCAGAGCCTGGGACCCACATCTGTGCCTTGTGCCCAGGCTAAAAACCTGGGGGTATGGATGGATTCTAATCTCTCCTTTGAATACGAGACCAGATGGGTTGCGGGCGCCTGCTTTGGAGTTCTAAAGGGACTCCGCAAATCCCTGGATATGCTGCCTTTTGCAGCCAGGAAGACCTTAGTCCATGCCCTGGTGACATCTCGCCTCGATTATGGTAATATCTTGTATCTGGGTGTAACAGGGAGATGTATGCGGAGACTCCAGTGTGTGCAGAACGCAGCGGCTCACCTGGTTCTGATGCGTCCTAGGAGAAACCCTCTCTAAGCCGGCTCTTGCCTCCCTCCACTGGTTACCGATTCGTGAACGAGTCTGGTTCAAGGCGTTGTGTGTCTGCCACCGCATTATTCATGGGACTGCGCCAGTCTATTTACTGGACTTTCTCACTCCTTATGTCCCAACTCGCCGCTTAAGGTCTGAGGGGAGAGGGCTGGTATGTGTTCCGGTTGTAAAGAGAGCCAGGATGGGCGGTCGCTCCTTTCGACTTTTGGCGGCTCAACTCTGGAATAAACTTCCACTGAGTCTCCGATTGGAGACCTTAGAGGGCATTTTTAGGAAAAATCTGAAGACTCATCTATTTCCTCCAGGTTAATTGTTCGGTAGCTTACTTTTAGCGGGTCTCACCATAGCGCGGGGACACACTGGCTAAGTGTAACCATGCGCTTTATAAGTGCGAAATAAATAAATGAATAAATAAATTAATTAAATATAAAGCCAGCAGAAAAGACTCTCCTTTGACTACATCAACATAAGACAACAAAACGTGTATTGCTATGAATAAAGATCCTGCGGCTGCCATCTTGAACTGTCTGCTATGCCAGCAATGAACCATTGCCAGTCAAATATGGAAAGTGAAAGGGTGCAAACCTAACTGTGGCATGGATAGACGAGAATCACACAGTAAACAACATTGCGCATTTCTCACCCATAGTCATGGTAAATTCCACAATAGGATCTCCTAGCCACCCACAAAGGATAAGCTTTTACTCGTAATCTGAGATCGTCCAATGCGAAAAGAGTCAAGCTAATCAATCATGTAATACCTCAACCAGTCATGCTAATTCGGTTTCATACATCAGTAACATCCTGTAAAGTATAGAGTGAAAAATATTAATTCTGATAGCACACATACAGTAAGACTTTTAGAATGACCCATAGCTTAGGCAGCGTGGTGATAAATTTTAATGGAAATACATCTAGTCATCATCAGGATGAATGTTATATTTGTGTTTGTGTTATGAACCATGGGTGTGATGATTATGAGTTACGAGAAACTGCTTTACAGTACTTAGATGAATAACGAACAGTTCAAACTGACCATATGCTATGGTGTATCATAGAAAGCAACTCATCTCCAATTTGTCATTAAGCTCTTTTGATCCAGAATGT
This sequence comes from Triturus cristatus, assembly GCF_964204655.1. Classification (NCBI taxonomy): domain Eukaryota; kingdom Metazoa; phylum Chordata; class Amphibia; order Caudata; family Salamandridae; genus Triturus; species Triturus cristatus. Next base: position 390,460,565 of record NC_140582.1, on the reverse strand, counting down.
TTCACGTTGAAGAAGTCGTTTGCAATTGTCTATCCCTTGGATAGTTTAAAATTTCAATTGTGCTATTGAGTGCCTTGATTCAACCCAATGTGTCGCCAGACTTGAGGTGCTGATCTTGTTGTGAATTCTACTCTTATGCTCTGTAATTCTTACTTTAATCCTCCTTTCAGTTTTGCAAATATAAAGCATGCCACAAGGGCATTTGTTGGCATAAATGAGGTTGCTGGAATTTACAGACTGCATTCTGGAACAAATTAATTTTTTCACCAGAGCGAGGATGAGTTGATATATTTCTTGTGATTATGTTGTTGCAAAAGAATGCAATTGTGACATCTTTTCATCCCAAAGCATTTTGTATCCTTAGGGTCAATATTGTTTATTATAATTCTTTGATGTTGTTTGATCTTGTGTACGGAAACAAAGGTCTGTGAAAAAACAAGTTATTGAAATCCGGCTCTTGATGTAGGAGTTCCCATCGTTTTGTAATGATGTTTCTGATCTCCCTGGATTTCACGGAAAATTTGGATACAAATACTATCCTGTTTATCGATTCTTTAGTTCTCTTCTGTAATAATTTACTGTGCTCAATGGATAGTGCCCTATGTTCAAGGTTATCAAGCAGTTTGCTTGGGTATCCACTGATGTTACAATTCTCCTTGAGACCCATTAAGTTGGTTTCACACTTCGAGGTGTCTGATGAAAGTCTCCTTGCTCTAAAAAACTGAGAATACGATAAATTACGAATCAGGGTTGATGGATGGAAACTGTGGAACAACAAAGAGTTATTCATGTCTGCCAGTTTTTTATACATACTTGTTTGGAGGCCATTCTCAGTGATTTCAATCCAAAAATCCAGGAACGCTATCCCAGTTTTACTGATTGTATTGGTGAATTGAATTCTGAGATTTCTAGAATTTAGCTGTCTGATATTGTCAAGTAAAGCATCCTCTGTGCCCGTCTAAATGATAAAGATATCATCAAGTACCAACAAAAGATTAACAAATTATCAGTCGATTGTGTGGTATGCAGAACATATTCTTCTTTGAATTTTGCCATAGGTGTGCATGTACGTTGGAGCTCCCATGAACCCCATAGCATTTCCACTCAATTCAATGTAAAATTCCTTCCACTCGAAATAACTGTGGTGGAAGCAAAAATGTAACAACTCCAAAAGAACATTTTTGCTTGTTCCATGAGATTCTTGTTTGAGTACAGCCCATTCAATGGCCTTCAATCCTTCTAAGTGAGCAATGAACGTGTATAATGATATGTCAATCGAGCACAACAACCAGTCTTTGATCTTCTTTTGGGCAATCACTTCCAATTTCTGAATAAAGTCTTTGGTGTCTATAATGTATGTCTGCCACGATTGTATGAATGATTGCAAAAATGTATCTATGAATCTGCCAACAGACTCAAATAGAGAGCTGCACCCTGATACTATCGTCGGAATGGTGGATCATGCTTGCTCTTATGAATATTAGGGAGCATGTACAATTTGGGGCTTCAGGGGAATAACATTGTTAAATATTGTTTTGTGTTGTCATTGATCCACACCATGTCTAATGCATTGTTAAGTATCTTCTGTAGTAAGTTGATGATTTTGAATGTGGGGTCCAAATCCAGTAACATGTATACGGAAGTGTCGTTAACATGTTCTGCAACCTTATTTTGAACGTTAGTCGACAAGACACAACAAGGGTGACTTCTAGATAACTTTGCAATATTGGAACACAGTTATGGTTGGTGATGAATGACATAATCATGCAATGTTATGAGATGTCAATCCATGAATGTACATGAAATATGGTTTATGTATTCTTTGTAGCTGTGTCCCTGACGAAGGAACTTGGGTCCAGAAATGCATTGGGCCTATGTGGACCCCAACTAAGGGCACAAATAATTTTGTTGCTTTGATTTCTCTACGAAATTATGCATTGAACATTTAGCACATATCTGGTGATAAGTGCATAATTTGTAAACAATTGAGAACAATTGTATGTTACATATTGATTTGAAAAATAATAATGAATTAAAAAAAGAGATACCAAAGGTATCAGTGTATAAATATTTTAAAATTGCTTTTATATCATGTATATGTTGTGCACGCCTTTGTCAAAGAAGCCAGTTGGCTTCTTGCCCCATATATGAGTCTCACTGTGTTAGGCAAACACAAGATAAGGTGCAGCACATGGAGGATCAAAATCTTGAGCTGAAAGCAGAGTGCATATTCTAAATTTGGAGTGCACGATCTTCCTACAAAATCTTGGGAAGTTAGAAAGTTGGCATTTGCTTGCCTTAGACATTTTATGCCTGCAGCCTGTCTGTGGTCACATGACTGGATGTTGTTAGTAGTTGCATTTTGTGTATTCCTCCTAGACAGAGACACAAAATCAGAGCTTAGGTGTGATTAGATTGGCCATCACTGGCAGGGTGGGATGGAGGAGCTGCACCCAGCTTCACTTACACCTAAATAAGTTGCATCTTTTCTCCACACAATGGGCTGCATAGCCCCTGTAGTTAGTCTAAAGACAGGGCAGAGAAGGCATGTCTGTGCACTTTAAAATCATGCCTCTAGAAACTTCACCCCATGTCAAAGGCACAACTGTGTATAAAAGAAGGACCTCAGACACCATCACTTAAGTACACTTCTGGACTTGTGGATACTCTGCCAGGAAGACGTGCTGTGCTGCTGAAAGGACTGACTAAAGGAACTTCTGCCCTGCGGTGCTGGACTGCTGCCTTCTGCCTTGGTAAGAAGGACTAGACCTGCACCTCTTGAACCCAGATTGACTCCAAGAGCTAGATGGCCGGCCTCCTGATCTGAAGCCTCAGGGACATAACAGGCTTCCAAACACCTTGGTTTTGCACCTCTGTGAGGCTCCCCTGCCAAGTGGTGCCACCCCAGTCGTGGACCATTGGAAATGGGCTTAAGTTGCTCTGTCGGCCTCTGTGGTAACAGTTGTACTGATGTCTCTACTCTGCTGCATAGCACAACCCCAAGCAGAATTTGTACATCTCCACTGCTGCGTGCAGTAGACCACCTCAAGGACTCACAGCTCCACCGCACCCCACACCGCCTTCTGAACAGGCACTGCACGACTCATTCTCGACACAGGTCCTTACATTTCTTTTTCCTGTAGCCTCAACGACAATGCCCTACTTCACTTTGGAACCGACACATTGCCCGACTGCTCACTGCATCCTTAACTCCGGACTTCACATTGCAAGCCCCATCAACGGAATCTTTGGCGATGACGCGACAGGACCACACACCGCAGCCGCGCCACATCTCGAAACCGACGCATTACCTAGGCTGAACAACTCGCCTTTAATGCAGATCCACGCAACGCTCCACAAACCAAGATTAAAGATAATTTTGTTGAGCAGGCCTAACGGGGTCCCAGTAGTTCACATGCACTCCATCGCAGTCGGCCTAATGTGTGGCTTTGTCCTTGTCCGGCGCGACCATATCTCCACAGTTGGTATTTCACGACTTTTGGCACAATTTTCTCTACAGCATTAACGTTTAATATCTCCGGTTCTAGCAGTTGGATTTTTGTTGTTTTGATCTTGTTTTATTTACTAAATGAAGCACTATTTTTCTAACCTGGAGTGAGATTTTTTGTGTGGTGTTTTCACTGTTTTACTACTTGACGTGTTGCACAAATACTTTACACATTGGCTATAAATTAACCTTGACTGCTCTGTGCAAAGCTACCAGAGAATTTGGGGTTTGCTTCTGCCTTACCCTGACTAGGATTATGGTTGCTGCTTGACCAGGGCTCACACCCCAGCCAATCAGTAACCCAATTTCTAACAGGGCCTCCATGCAGAATGTGAAAAAGGTCCTCAGAGTCTCACAGATATTTATTAACCTTGGACTGAAAGGAGCCCTCCTGAAGAGTTAGGGGTTCCTGTTCAGGCTAGGGGTTGCAGGTGTCTGTGTTACCCCCCCTGAATTTGCCTTTGAATAGAACCTATGTCCCAATTTATATGTTGGTGGTGTGTATACTCCACCGCAACGAGTATACATGCCACCAATATTAATGTCCACTTAACCCGATTTTAATGCAGGCAAATGTTCGGTTTTGCTATGGTGGTGGCTACACCATCACTAACGCTATTGCCAGTTCTTTCTGATGGCCCAAGAGAGTAGGGCCTTCGAAGAAATGGCTACATGTCCACCTGGCCAATCAGGCTGCGTGGATATGTTGCTATTATTTTACTGTCCATCTCCGCAAGGCAAACCCTGGTGGTGGGGGACAGTAAAACGTAAATAATGCCACCCTCATCATGTGAAATGACTCCCATGTCAAGGGGAGCATGACTTTTTTATTTTCAAAAACAAAATCCCAAAACATGATTTTCTTTTGAACATAAAGATAACTGTTTGTTGTACCATGATGGTGGTTCCTTCCAATGCTCTAAAAATGACGGCCTGCTTGGTGCTCATTTATATATTCGGCGGTCATCCCTCCATCATGCGGACAGAGTAATTTACTCTCTCCATGGCGGAATGGTGGAATGGCGGGTCGTCCGTCAGTATCTAAATCCAGCCCTAAAGGCAAGATTTAGATATTGACAGATGGCCCTTTGTTTCATCATGGGGACAGAGTAAATGAGTCCATTCTCATGACGGAGGGACTGCCAGACAAATTTATAAATTACCTCCAAGCAGATCTTAGTCTGATTTACTAAAAGAAAGGTCACAGAAAGTGGTTGAAAATTCAACACTAACTTTTTGTGACTTATCTCTGTTTTCCCTATGCGACTTATGTGCTTACAGGTCACGTCACAAAATTTACATTCAAAGGGGAGTCACATAATGATTATTACTTAAGCAGGACTCCCTGGGATTTGCTATAAACACAGAGATAGTAGTCTCTAGTTTGGAAATGCTAACATTACCAAACACCATTTTTTTTAATGCAGCCTATGTTCCTTAAAAAGCGGAACTTGTTTAAAAGATAATGTTTTTTCTTTGTGAATACATTTGGAAAGGTCAGGCAGTGGTCCCTCAGTACACTGTCTGCTCCCCTGGGGTAAACCAAAAGAATTCCTTTCCCTCTATGAATTAGTTACCAACTCGTTTTGGTGTGTCTGTAACTGATCAATGGTCTGCAACGGCAATTGCGGCCTTAAGTCATTTATATCTACCATTGGGACTCGTAATTTGGAGTTGATTCCCCTTTCATGCTTTCATCTTATTGCAATTTGAAATGGCGCACAAAACTCATTTTGGAAGTGCGAAAGGCTTTTATGGCTTGCAAAGCCGGTTTTGCATATTGCTAATAACAATTTTGAGTTTCTATACCCTGTAATATTGAACGTCATATGATTTGAGAGTGCAGAAGTGTTAAATAAGTCAGGACCTTGGATCCTAACGACTAACTACCATTTTGAGAGATTTCATGAGGCCCATTGTTAGCCTATTTGGAAAATGTTGATGCCATTTTGATTGAATGTTATGAATATGTTTCAGTTTAATTTCAAAACTTAAGTTTACAGAGAACCTCTGCAATGTGAAATATAAAGGTATCCTGAGCAGTAGCAGTAAATACTTCAGCAAACAAGCATGGATTTTACTTACAATCACCCAGGGTTGCAGCTGAAGTGACAATTAAATATACCAATCAGGGGTATGCCAACTCATCATTTTGAAAGAGGGAGCACAGGCACTTTACCACTAGTTAGTAAGGAGTTATACAGCTAGCAAAAACAGTCAAGGCAATTATGTGGGGATAGACCATGCAAAAGATGGTCATTTCTAAAAAAGGCCTTTTGATGTCACTTACTGTGGATGTGTGATGTTATTCTCACTATTTTGATGAATCAACATCCATGCACTCATTATATTGCATCCTCATAACATTGGTAGATGTTTTTCTAAATGTCTATAGATGTGACTTCTTGGCCTGATTTATTTATTTATTTTCTAAACTTTTAGAGCGCGAACAAATACCACGAATGGTGTCTCGGCGCTGGGCAGACAGAGAGGCACTTCCTGTGCATTATTGAGTGAATAACCAAGTCTTCACTTGCTTTCTGAAGAGCAGCAGTGAAGAGCTGTTTTTTATGTGATGGGGCAAGGAGTTCCAGAGCCTCGAGGCAGCTACCAAGAAACGTCTGTCTCCCCAAGTGACTGTTCTCACTCGTTGAATGCATAGGGATGCGGATGAGGCAGATCTTAACGCTCTCTTGGGAACATACAGCTGCAGTGATTCTCTAAAAAAGTCGGGTCCTTGGCTATTCAGTGCCTTGTATATAATACACAAAGCCTTGAATTTTGTTCTTTTTTTTACTGGGAGCCAGTGCAGTTGGTAGACGACGGATGAAATAGGCGCGAACTTGGGAGTTTTGGTCAAGATTCGTGCAGCGGCGTTCTGCACCATTTGTAACTTTTTGAAGACCTGCTCCTGAGCATTCAGCAGAAGCCCATTACAGTAGTCCACCTTGGATAGCACCAAGGAGGACATCAGGGTTTTCCCTGCAGACAGGGGAAGGTAAGGTAGTAACTTTTTCACTTTCCGTAGCGTAAAAAAGGAAGAGGAGACTACTGCATTGGCATGATTAGTGAAACTTAGTTTGATGTCAAACAACACTCCTAGGTTTCTGACCTTTGAGACTGGGATGGGTGGGTTGCCCATTTCCGGAGGCCACCAGATCGGAGACCAAGATGGTTTTAGGTCTCCAAACACCATTACCTCGGTCTTATCGGTGTTCAGCTTTAGACAATTACTGTCCATCCAGTGACTGATGGCTCTCATGCCCGTCAGAAAGTTGGCTGCCACTTCGGTCCCATTTTTATGCACTGCCAACACCAACTGGGTATCGTCGGCGTACGAAGTCACTCCCATTCCGTGGGTTTTAATGACCCTCGCCAAGTCCGACACATAGATGTTGAAAAGTGTCGGACTCAGCGAGGATCCCTGGGGGACTCCGCAAGGCAGCATAAACGTTGGTGAATAGAAATTCCCCATCTTTACTGACTGTTCTCTGTTAGCCAGGAAAGAAGCCAGAAGCTCCGCAGCCTTGCCCTTTATGCCCATGGCTGTGACACGGTCGATCAAGATGTTGTGATCGACCATGTCAAAGGCTGCCGAGAGATCAAGCAAGATCAGAACAGCCGATCCACCCTGGTCCATGATCTGTCTGATCTCTTCAGAAGCCTTAATGAGCGCCGTCTCCGTTCCATGTCCTTTCCTGAACCCAAACTGGGTGTTATCTAACAGGTTGTTATGATCAATATAGCTAGCCAACTGTTTGTTTATAACTTTTTCAAGTATTTTTGATGGATAAGGAGGGCTGCTATAGGGCGATAACTTTTTAATTCCAAGGTGTTAAGGGTAGGTTTCTTTAGAAGTGGCTTTATTATAGCAGTTTTCCAACTTTGAGGATAGTTTCCTGATTCACAGATGGTACTGCAGATGTTCTCCAGGATTGGTGCTACCACATCAGATGTTAATTTGATGATGGTTGGTGGGCAAGGATCCAGAGGGGAACCTGACATAGTTGTTTTAATGAGATCTTTTATTTCTGATAGGGATGGAGGGAGAAATTTATTCAGAGAGGAGGATGTGAGTTGTACGTTCTTGGTGCTATCTGAAAGTTCCCCAGTCTTGATGTTATTAAATTTATCAAAGATTTCTGTGACCTTGGTTCTGAAAAAGTCAGCCATTTGATTACAGAAGTCTTGGGTAGTCTCAGTGGTATTGGCTGTTGGTATAGTTGTTAGTGTAGCCACTACCTGGTGTAGTTGCTTACTGGAGTTCTGTGCTTTTTCTATCTGTTCACAGAAATATTTGCTTTTTTCCAATCTTAGCATCTTCCTGTAGCCTGATAGCGCCTGTTTGTATCTTTCTTTGTCGTTGTTGTCATATTTAACTCGCCAGCGCCTTTCTAGATTGCGGCATTTCTGTCTTTCTATTCTTAGCAGTTCAGAGAACCAAGGGGCTGATGGAGTTGGACGATTTAACCGCACTCTCTTTAGAGGCGCTACTTGATTAAAGGTGTCTGTAAGCCATTGGTTGTAGTTATTTGCTGCTAGTTGCGAGTCTGACACTTTGGATGGTTTAGTATTTTCAAGATTCTCGGCTAGTATATTCATATCTATGTTTTTCCAATCCCTACTGGGCCTCTGTTGCTTTTTTGCCGAGGGTTGATTTTTGTGTTTCTTGACACAGGCGTGGAAAACCACCACTGCATGATCTGACCATACAATGGGAATAACAGTAGGGGGGGTAATGGCCGGGTTATTCGTGAATAATCCATCAAGGACGTGACCTGCTTTGTGCGTGGGTGAAGTAACCAACTGGTTTAGGCCAACGGCCTTGAAATCCTCAATCAAGCTCAGAGTATCTTTGTCTAATGTATTTTCTAAATGAAAGTTAAAATCTCCAAGTATTGTGAAGTCAGAGACTTCTGGCACTGTTTCTAATAAAGTGCTAATGGATTGGAGAAAAGGTGTTCGGGACGCTGGGGGACGATAGAGCAGAACCCCATTGAACATTTGGGTGGGGGAAAGCGTGATAGAAAAGGATAATGTTTCAGCAGGGATGGTATCTGAGGTTCCGGTTTTTACTGCTAGGTTTAGCCGTAGAATTATGGCAAGGCCGCCTCCTTTTTTTCCAGCCGGTCTATCTTGTCTGACAATATAATAGCCCTCAGGGACAGCTGTCACCAGATCGGGGTCGGAAGCCAAATCGGCCCATGTTTCTGTTATAAACAGGATATCCAATTTGTGTGCTGATATTAATTCGGCCACCTCTTCTCTATGTTTACACATAGATCTAGCGTTCACTAGTGCGCACTTAATGCGTGTGATCTCATTACATGGTGCCCCTGGAGTTAGAGGTATCTGAGTAAGGGAATGATTGAGTTTAAAATTGCATTTAGGGCAGGCTATATGAATCACGTTGGAATATTTGTCTAGGTTAAGATGTGGGCAGTCCTGCCGAAGCATGGTGTTTTTAATCTCTAACAGATCGGAGGAAGAGTATTTCATTGACTTACTAGGATGGTGTGGTGGCTGGCTAGGAGTTTGGGCCCTGGGCGCGGGTCCGGCGCGGACTGGCGCAGACTGGCACCCCTTTGGCGCGGCTTCGGCGCGCCATCGTCGCGTCCGCTGCGCCCGTCCGCTGCGCCTCCGGCATGGATTCATGGTTTTATAGAAGAGAACAGAAATGTGCCCTATCTAATAGGATGTGACAAACTTCTACTCACTCCTAGCACTGGTGCACTGTCTGGAGCCTAGTGCCACTGCAGGCACCCGTGTGCCATGCTACAAAGGTGCATGCGTTATGAGCAAGATAGTTTTTATGCAGGAAGGTGCACCCTCCTGCACAAAAACAGTCCTTCAATGCATTTTCCTTTTTTATATGTGATGCAGAAGGTAATGAGGAGATATAAAGATATTTCTCTTTGATACACCTCGGTCTGGGAGGCTATCCATTTTGGCCAAAAACCAAGGTTGACCGACCTTTGTAAATCTGGGATTGCGACAAAATCCATGGGTGGATTCCTGTGCTCAAACCACGGAACGATTTCCTGCGCAAAGAAATGCAAGGCAGCGCTATGTGCTGGTGTGTGTTCCTTTTTTTATGCAAAGTAATGCAAGGTGTAACAAATCGACCATTGCATGTCATTCCAAATCTCTGCTAACATTTTGCATCGTGACTATGCCAGAAAAAGTGGCGCAGCCATGATGAAAAATGTTATTAAATACAACCCCAGTGCCTCCATAAAGTCCCTGGAGCCTTACCAATTTACTTAATCCTGTAAGAACTCAATTAAAATTATTTCTGAAAATATGCAATTTGAGTTCAGCTAAAGAAAGGTAATTGTACAGATTTTATTGACCAACTCACAATTCTTGGTGAACGGAGAAAAAATACCTTCCCGTCATTTATTAACTTGAAAAGAGAGGATAATTGCATAGGATTTGTTTGCAAATAATAGGTAATTATTTCAGAATTATCTTCATTTGTCTACTATAGCAAGAGTTGATAGAGTGCTTCTTTTTCGAAGCGGTGTATAAAATCCTTTACCATCAGGTTCCCTCTCCTCTTTCAGTGGTTACTACATAAGGTGGCAGACCTTTACTGATTGCAGAATATCAAATGCACAACTGCTTTAGCCATGTCGTCAAATGAATAGTAACATAATAAGTGGATTCTCCCAACTTTGTCCGATGTATCTGTTTCTGGCAATGTCACTGAGGACTCCGCTTGTCTGGGCCTCTGGAGTTGGAAAAGTGGGAGAGAAGAACTTGACCAGATCCAAGTCTACAACCATCTAATGGCTCTAACATGCTAGTGCAGAATGGAGATGACACCATCCTATGCAAAATTGAAGGTAGGTATAGTTAACCTGAGAATTTATAGCTCCACAGCTACATCACACATTGCAATATTTATCAGCTGCACCCAGAAGAATATGTTGCTGCCACGCCTATTTTTTTTCAAGTTTACACATGGAGAAATTGTAACACGGAGTGTATTCCAGTTCAGATTTGTCATCCTCATCCACTGAAAGAAGGAGACAAAAAAGGCAGATTTAAAGAATGAGAGCCTTAGTTGCAGGAAATAAATGAGGAAGAAAGGAGTAATCACTCCAAATCATGGAAGAATACATTCTCATTCTCTTGCTGTGTCACAAATCCCTCTTTGAAGCAATTCTGTATGGGTCGAAGTGCCCAACTGATTGTGAGTGCCAAGGTTAGGATGTAGCTAGCATTTCTAGGAAATGCAAGATTTTATATCAGAAAGTGTGCAAATTGATTACTTAATTTCCAGACTTGCAGGGATGTGCTTCTCAGAGGTCAAATCAATAAGCCAATATAGGAATGCCTGCTAGGGAAAAAAATCATACTGGTCAAAATGGGTAATATTTGAAGTGTTGGAGGATGAGTATGATTATACAAAGTAACTGAATACAATACAGCAACATATTAAGTTATTTTCGGACACCGCCTTTGATTGGCTTTGACCTTTGTTGCTTGTAGCAAGATCCTCAACAGCAGTTATGTAATGCATTATTTTCTAGAATCATAACAGAGGTGGCATCCCGAAAAATGCTCCTCTGAGGTTTCTGAATCTGTGAATGAAGTGTGAAAAGAAAGTACATTGTGTAAATCAAGGAACAAATACCTACTAGGGATTAGAAGAGCATGTGACTACCACATTCCATTTGAAGGAATAATTCCTTCCAAAGGCCTTGAAGAAAATTGCCCGATATAAGTGTTATTTACCACCCGTAAGGCATAGACAAGACCCTTCATGAGAACAAATCTCATATCATTATCATCAAATAGTGTATTTAGGAAATTCATTCCTAAAAAACACAATACAACATATACAGTTAATTACCATAAAACTGGGCTCCTTGTCAACATTATCCGAATCTATGTCTGTCGAACTTACTATGTAATACATAACTCAATAAAATGTAATATAAACTTTACAATCAAATACAATACAAAAAACTAATATATAAGTTAAAAGTGTCTTATGAAAAAATGTAAAAGCAGTAAATTTATCAACCCTACTTTCACATTCAAAATTGTGCTCTAAGTAGCCAAAAAGACATCAGATTTTTGGACATACCAGGTACAACTATTAGACAAGTGTCAGATCTAGGAATTCTTAACGTATTTCTGTAACATGCACAGCCATAACGTCTGCATAATGATACTATCCATTTTTTCCATTGGTGAATATATTCTTTACAAACTAGGAGAAGATGAGCCATTGCCTCTGTCTTAGTTAAACAAGCAGGATATTTATCAAAAGATTTAGCTTGATGGCTTCTATTTTTACTAAAACTCTTGGGGCCTCATGTAGGTAGCGAAATACCGGTCGGTAACGGCCGATTTTCGGTAAATATGCCGTTACCGACCGGTATTCAGACAAGTGAGATGTAGGAGTCCAAAAACCACTTTTCGGTAAATATGAGGCGGTAAATACCGATTCATAGTTACCGAATTCCAAAATACCGATTCATGTTTACCGAATACATAATTAACGAATCGGTAAATATGAAGTGGTAAATATGAAGTGGTAAAAATTTAAAATGACATGTAGGAGCAGGCGGTAATTAAGAAATCCAGGAAAATCGGTAAATAAGAGTCGGTAATTAACACGGATTGAAAGCAGGTGGTAACCATCAACAATGCACATAAGCAATCCCAAAATGCAACAGCGTGGACAACATGGCCGCCATGTACGTCATTGCAAGGCGCCTACGTCTACAGGCAGCAGGACTGAGGGTGTGGCGACGGGAGGAACAAATCTACAGACAGCGCATCACACTATTACAGCTGACTGATGCAGAGATACATGAGAGGTACAGGCTACACCCCGAAACCATCATGGACCTGATAAGGGACCTGCACCCACTCCTGGACCAGCCAACAAGAAGGGCGCACGCCATACCACCACATGTGCAGGTGCTCTGCAGCCTACATCTACTGGCATCCGGCAGTTATCAGGTGGTGATAGCTGCGGTGGGTGGTGTATCCCAGAGTTGCCTGTCCCGTTTCTTCAGGAAGTTCCTGGATGCCATGATGCAGAGAATGCACCACTACATAAGCTTCCCAAACACACAGGCTGCACTGCAGAAAACAAAAACAGACTTTTATCACATGGCACAGTTCCCCCATGTCATCGGCTGTATTGATGGTACACACATCCCAATCTGTCCACCAGCTGATACAGAGCACATCTACAGGAACAGGAAGTCCACCCACTCCATCAATGTGCAGGTGATCTGTGATGCAGGGAACATCATCACAGATATTGTAGCAAAGTTTCCTGGGAGCACCCACGACTCATACATCTTCCAGAATAGTGGGATCTACACACGACTGAGTGCCGGCGAATTCGGAGAGGGATACCTGCTGGGTAAGTAACAGTGACGCCCCTTGAAACCTGCAAATCAGAGTGTATAGAGGCATGTAACTGATGGTTCCCTCTTACTCATCCAGGCGACAGTGCATATGCATGCCGTTCATTCATCCTCACTCCCTACCTACACCCAGCAACCCAGAGTGAGAGACGATACAACGTGGCCCACAAAACAACACGCAATGTGGTGGAGCGCACGTTTGGACTACTGAAGAGCAGGTTCCGCTGCCTCCACAAGAGCGGAGGCGCACGCCAGTACAAACCCATCACCTGCTGCAAGATTATTGCCACTTGTGCAATGCTGCACAACCTTGCCACGAAAAAAGGTACAGATGTGGAACTAACATATGTTGAGGACAACGAGGATGAGTCAGGCCAGCCAGAGGGCAGCGCAGCTAGAGTGCCAACTGCAATCGATGGGAGAGAGAGACGGGCAGAGATCACATGCAACTATTTCTGAGTAAGTGAGGGGACACAGCGAGTTGTGAGAAGTCATGACGTAGTTTAATGTGGCACCACGCCATGAACACATGAACAGGCCAATCTGGCAATATACCATCTATACAAGGAGTATGTCCAGGGTTACGTCACCCAATGGGAAGTGGCTAAGCAGGGCCACATCAATGTTTGCGCATACGCGCTGCAGTGGTGGATTGCACGGCCTGTGCATCCTCACTAGAGCCAACCCCAAGCCGCCTGCTGCTCCTGCGTGCTTCTGGGACGGGGGGTGTGATGCTGCTGCTGGTGTCGATGCGCTCCGCAGCATCCCCTGCAGAAGTTGTCGACGCCTGACTAGTCAATAGCACCCCTAGTGCACTTGTCACCTGCACCATCCCCCGAGACAGGTCGCTGCAGCACTGTGTTAGGCCCTCCTGCATCGTCACAGAGCGCCGGCAAAGTAGGGAAGTCGCAGTTGCCAGACGGTTGAGTGCCCTGCTGGTAGTGTCCCTTCTCTGGCGTTCCCGGCGCCGTGCTTCGATGTCAGCATCTAATTTGCTGCACAACTGCTGGATTGACTGGGACATGTCCCGAATGCCCGCAGCCATGCCGCCAATGTTTGTGTCCATGTTGACTAAGCTTGTCTTCATCACCCGCATGTGCCTCTGGACTGACATAACTGCCTTTGATTGCAGGCGCTGTTGCTTCAACATTTGGCCCTCGAGCCCCAAGAAGACACCATGGCCGTCAGTGGGTGCTGGTGGACTCTGGACACGCGACCTGCGGCGCCCTCTTGCTCCCGTCTGTGCTGCCTGTGAGGTGTGGGGCACAGTGGGATGGCTCCCTTCCTGGTGCCCGGTGCGGTCTTCTGGGCCCATGCTGTCGTCTGACGAGGTGTCGAAGGCTCGTAGCCTGGCTGCTGGACGCCTCCTCATTCTCACACCTGCAAGCGGAGATGTGGCCGGTGATTCGAACATGAGTGGCGATGCTGGCTGTGGTTGTGGTGATGCTGGCTCTCGGTGAGGTGATGCTGGCTCTGTGTGCGGCGAGGCTGGCTGTGTTGGTGGTGCGGCTGCCAGTGGGCCTGCTCCCTGGTCTGAACTCGTGCTGGCTAGAGGTGATTTTTGTGGCAGGTGTGCCGTCTCCCCTGCAGCATGCCCTGTACTGCATGATGTCACATCTGTGGACAGAAAAACAACATTGGCTCAGTGTCCCCGAAGGGCTGCATTGCAAGCGTCACAATAAATCATTTCACATTCCAATCTGTCCTCTGTCTCCTTGTGCCTCGAGTGCGTGACATGCCCTGTTGCCCTGTGACATTTACGTCATGGTTAGTGTTGCCCTGACTACATCTCCCGGAATGCATTGCCTGTCTGCACTGACACGTGTGGACTGCAGTGTGATTCTCGTTTCACAATGGGGGATGTGGGATAGGGGTAGGGGGGGCTACATTGCTGTGCTTTCGTCTTACCTTGGTGTGTTGCGGCTCTGGCAGAGCTGTCGGCGTCCCCAAGACCCACGACGCTCTCTTGCTCGATTGTGGCCGCCACCAGCTCCTCCAGTTCGGTGAGGGCAGGTGCCCTGTTGGTTCCACCTCCGGTCTGGCTGGCCTCCTTCTGGATGTCGCCCATCTTCCTCTTGGTCACAATCCTCAGGTCATACCAGCGCTTTTTGAGGACCTCAATGTCCCTGTGGGTCACTCCCACAGCATTGACCTGCGCCTGGATGGCCAGCCATATGTTGCGCTTTTCGGCCTCAGGCACTTGCAGGGATTGCCTCCCAAACAGCTTCTGGTGCTGCTTCACCACCTCCTCCACCAGCACCTGGAGTTCCTTGGGGCTGAATTTGAGCTTCCTCCTCCTTTCCCCTCCGTCTTTCTGTGTTCTCTGGCTGGACATGCTGTTCGTTTCCCGCTCGCACATGCAACTGCTCCCTGCCTCTCCTCTGCACTCCAAGCCTCTCCAGGGTCGGCTAATTATGTACACCTGCCTGGGTGTGGCCACGTCGGCTAATTGTGTACACCTGCCTGGGTGTGGGCAGTTCCTGGTTGGGTGGGCTGTCGTTGCACAGGATTAGCTGTTTCGTCAAGTCATGTGATGTTATTTACCGAATCCGTACATACCGATTCGGTATTTACCGATTCGGTGGATACCACCTCGGTATTTTCCGAATCGGTAGATACCACCTCGGTATTTTCCGATTCGGTAATTATCACCTCGGTATTTACCGATTCGGCGAATTCCGAATCGTATTTACCGAATGTTACCGAATCGGTAACTGTTACCGAATTTTTACCTACATATAACTTACCGATTCTAATTTACCGATTCGGTACGGCTCGGTATTTAAGAACCGGTAAAATTTATTTACCTACATGAGGCCCTTGGTGTTCAAGATATCATATCTAATTTGGAGAAACAATTTTTCAGCTAAGCGGGGTGAAGCAAAATCCTTAAAGGTTTCAGATGATGGTACCATTTTAAAAGCCAGAAATTGTCCACAGTACCACCACTATCACAACGTTTAAAGCTTTCCTCCATCACAAAAGTCCAGTGCTTTACTTTAATTGAGGACATAGAGAATATAACCAACTCTTTGGGTGTTCCCAGAATCTTCGCAATCTCAAACTAGACAATAAAGATATAACATATTTCATCCAAGGGATCCTTTTAATATCTGTAGAATCAAGCAACTCTCTTAGTCTCAGGCCAATTCTATAAGGGGCCAATTCATCCGTAGCACAAAGGCAATTCCTGAACAAAATTGGTTGACTATGAACCTTTTGTGTAATGGTATTGTGGCCCATATAAAAAAAAATAGGATTGAGTGAAATGCTCAGGTGAGAGTTAACAAAGACATCTAAAAACTCTATTCTCAGAAATAGAGAGCATATCACATTTAATTTGGCTCCATAATTCAACTCTGTACATAGCGGCCCCCAGTGCCTATATATTAAAAATTTCCAAGGCAGGTGAAAATGTCTTTGACCCTGAAGCCCTATGCAGTTTAGTTATGCCAGAGCTATATAGCTGAAAAGTTCCTTGACTTTTCTGTATCTGCAGGATCCAAGAGAATTTGTTAGATAACTTTATTCCCAAATAGTCAAAATTAGAGACATACCCACATTTCTCCGTGCCTACTTTCATACATAATTTAGGGGGATTTTTATATCATATGAATCATATATTTAGTCTTGCTGGTATTCAATTCCATCCCCTCTCTTTGCAAAATAACTAAACGCATTTAAGAGCTGCTGGATGCCACAAGGGGTCCTGGACAATAACAATGTGTCTTCCGAAAGTAGGAGGGTGGGTACCTTTTGACCTACCATTTTGGTAGCATCAAATCCATCTTTTATATAAAAGGAAGAAAGTGTGTTGGCCAGGACACACCCCTGTCTAACTCCCCTTTCAATTGGAATTGGTTCACTAAGATGTCATCCAGTAGTCCATCTTACCTGTGAAAAGTTACTGGTATGCTATCAAATCAATATGGAGGTTAGAAGGAAGACCCATATGCTTCAGGACTGTCCAAAGCTTGTTTCTTGAAATCAATTGTCGTATTAAATGAATGATGTAACAGTAATTTGTATTTGTATTTGTAATTGAATTTGTAGGGCGCGCAGCTACCCACAAGGGGTCTCCCGGCGCCAGTAAAGAAAAAGGCGTCCCTTGGAGACTCTATGTCACACACCAGAGATTTTTCAATCAATCACACCACTCAATTCTACCACATGGGTGTCCAATCCAGACCTTCTTAATCACAACAAGTACCCCCAAGGTCTAACAAATACACAAAGGATTATGTGATATGTTCAACGTTAATATTTGGGTCATATCTACACTGGATAATAGCAAACTAAATATGTTACTGTGTGTAAAATGGATAACACATCCAATGGATTAAAAAGCAATAAGCTAATAACCCATCCAAATACAGCGCAAAGTAAAACCCCACAAATACACACAAACAATATGTATATGAATGCATACAATTGAGAGAACAACACAAAACAATACTCGTATATCTGTTATCTTTGCTGATCAGTTTTATAATATCAAACACACGTTTTGTTGAAGCAGATATTTTTCGTCTATGGTCCCTCGCTGTTAGATGGATTCTGCATATGAGTGTCTACATTGGTATTTATATAAAGTGAGCCTAGCTGTAAAGCAACAGAACACCGTACATTATATGAGGGGTCAGGAGAAGGTTGTTTTATCAAGTGGGAATTACACAAAATACATTTTCCACATAATTAGAAATATGGAAATTAAGTGATTTGCCCAGAATTGCATAATGTTAACTTCAATGCTTGTACGGAAAGGTACAAGCCGTATCACACTAGGGTCTTTTTGATAGATGTCAGTTCACAAAACACCCATTCTTCCATTAACCCCTTCAGTGCTCACGACGGCTGGGAGCCGTCATGGCACACAGTGGGCGTGTGCTCATGACGGCTCCCAGCCGTTGTGACACCCACCCACGGGGGAAGCGCTGATGCTCCCCCCGTGGGACATCGATTGCGATGCCTGCACCGGGGAAGGCAGGGGAAGCCCTAACTCTGCCTCCCCCCGCCCACCCCTCCACGTCATTGGATGTTTCCCTTAGTTTCCCAACGCGCTGGAAGCCATTTGCTTCCAGCGCGTTTGGAAAGTAAGAGGTGAGTTTTGCCTCGTGGAGAGTGGGGGGTGTATTTTCAAAGGCATCGGAGGAAAGGAAAGGGTTTTCCTTTCCTCCGATGTCTTTTGAAAAATGCATTCCTGCTGCACGATCGCGCCTGGGGGCGCGATCGTGCAGCAGGAATGCATTTAATTTTTTTATTTTTTGTTTGTTTGTTTTTGCGGCCCAATTTGTCTCAGGGAGTGGCCCCTTGGGCAAGGGCCGCTCCCCTTTGGAGGGAACATTGGAAGCTGGATCCGTTTAATTATTTTTTTAAAAAAGATGTGTGTGGCCCCACTGGGCCCCCAAGGGGGGGGGGCAGATTTGTGTAATTTTTATGAAAAAAAGTTGTGTGGCCCCACTGGGCCTGTTTGTTTAAAAAAAAAAAAAAGATGCCCAATCTGTTTTGGGGAGCGGCCCCTTGGGCAAGGGTTGCTCCCCTCGGGGGGGGGAAATTGTGTAGCTGGGTATGTCACCCTTGGGGGGGGCAGATCTGTGTTATTTTTTTTAAAAATCGGTGTGTGTGGCCCCGCTGGGCCAGTATGATTTTTTTTTTAAATGCCCTAGCTGTTTTAGGGAGTGGCCCCTTGGGCAAGGGTTGCTCTCCTTGGGGGAGCAAAATGTTTTTGGGGAGTGGCCCCTTCGGCAAGGGTCGCTCCCCTCTGGGGAGCATTTTTTTGGCCGTTTCTGACCCCTTGGAAGGGCAGATCCAACAATTCATTTTATTGTATGGTCACTAGGCCACCAGGGATTGTTTTTTTGTTGTTGGGAGCAGCCCCTTGGGCAAGGGTCGCTCCCCTTTATGGTTAGTTTGTGGACTAATGCATTATTTGTATATGTGATTGTAATGTTTTATTTCTCCTTTTTATTCTAGTGTAAAGCTTTTGATTCCTGTTTGCGGTTTCGGCAGTGGTTGTTTTGCAGTTTTGCGTAGTTGACTTTTTTTGGTAAGAAAAACATTTGTTGTTGTATTTACTCCAAATGAGTATTATTGTCATGCATGAATGAATTTTTTTGTAAGTGGTTTCGTAATGGCAGCATATTTTGTTAGTGTTTTGAGCATGTTAATTCTTTGCGATGTGTTTTGTATTGTCTTATGTGTAATTTTCTTTTCTTTTTCTTTTTTAGTGGGATATTTTTGATCCTTACTGTGTCTGTGCAGAGTAGGTGGTGGTGAGTCTAGCTGCTTCTGGCAAGTGAGTGGTATCGTTTTGGAGTATATAGGTCTTTGTGATAAAGAGGCATTGTGTTTATAACTTATATTTCAAAGTGTTTGTTGTTGACTTGTTTGACAAGTTACCTTTATTAGTAAGGATTATGGCTAGCCGTAGAATGACTGCTCAGCAGGTTGTTGGTATGCTGCTTGAATCTTCCTCTGAGCAGGATTATGAGACTGACAGTGCGTCTGAGGGAGAGGAGGGAGGGGACGATTCAGGCAGTGAGTTTTCTCTCCACATGGAATCATCGGATGATGAAGATACTCTCAGTGCGGAAGAAGTGGCTGTTTTAGAGGGGGATACTGATGTGCCGATGGTGCAGCAAGAGGCATCGTTATTGCACCCTGAGGCTGCAAGGCTTCCTACTGGAAGTGCTGGACTCTGGGTTGATCCAAACATGGTGCAGCCGGTTTTGCCTGCCTTTAGTGTGGATGCAGGGTGTAGAGTGGATTGTGAATTTTTTTTGCCTATACAGTTCTTTCAGTTGTTTATAGATGATGTATTTTTGGCTGAGATTGTTGAGCAGACTAATTTGTATGCTGAACATGTTTTTGAGGGACCACAGTGCCACACTTAAGCCCCACTCTAGAGCTACCCGGTGGACTCCCACAAATCTGGATGAGATGAAGAAGTTTTGGGGTTTGACTTTTTTGATGGGCTTGATAAGGAAACCGTCCATAGCTTCATATTGGTCTACCAGTCCCTTGATGGCAACATCCATATTTCCTGCGATTATGACCCGTGATCGGTATTTACTTTTGCTTCGGATGCTGCATTTTGTTGATAATACTTTGGCATTGCCACGAGATCACCCTGACTGTGATCGTCTTTTTAAGATTCGGCCTGTACTTGATCACTTTGTAGATCGATTTTCAGAGATCTATACTCCTGGGAAAGAAATATCTATTGATGAGTCTTTGGTCCTGTTCAAGGCCGTTTGGTTTTTAGGCAGTACATCCCTAGCAAGAGGGCACGGTATGGAATTAAGCTGTATATGTTGTCTGAGAGTAGGACAGGATATGTTTTTATTTTCCCGTGTTTACACTGGGAGGGATTCCACTATTGACCCCCCTGGTTGTCCGTTTACTTTTGGAGTTTCAGAGAAAATTGTGTGGGATCTTGCTAGAGGACTGTTTAACAGAGGCCACCATTTGTACCTTGATAACTTCTACACTGCTGTGCAATTGTTTAAGGAATTGTTCAAAGTTGACACTTTTGCTTGTGGCACAATCCGCTCTAACCGTAAAGGTTATCCAAAAGTGCTTGTTTCCCAAAAACTTCAGAGGGGGCAGTGCAGTTCCTTGCGTAGTGATGAACTACTTGCTGTGAAATTTGTGGACAGGAGGGATGTGTACATGCTGACTACCATCCATGATGAGAGTACTTCACCTGTGGCTGTTTGGGGTCAGTTTGCTGAAGTACGCAAACCGGTATGCATTTTAGACTACAATAAGCACATGGGTGGTGTTGATAGAGTAGATCAGAGGTTGGAACTTTACACTGCTATTCATAAGGCGTACATCTGGTACAAAAAGTTGGCCATCCATCTCTTCAATTTAGCAACTTTCAATGTTTTTGTTGTGTACAAGGAGTGTTCTCTAGAGTCTAAGTTGACTTTTGTTCAGTTTCAACAGTCTGTGATAGGAAGCCTTGTTGTTGTGGAACAGGCAAGTGTTCCTAGAGTTGGAGTGGTGGAGGATGTGGCTAGATTTGCATATGGCCATGTCTGAACTGGGGTGGCAGAGTGGGCTAAAGAACGGTGGTGGATTAAACCCAGATCAGTTGACTGGGGGTGAGTGCTTGCAATGTTCAACACTCCGTCCATCATTTCCTTTGGTTTTGCTTTGTACGCCATAAGTTGGCAGGGTATGCTCAGACGTGAGTCTCTTGCTCACTTTGCCACTGGATTCAAGCAAGCCTGGCTGAAGACGGCTGAAATGCCAGAAACCGGTCCTAGGAAGCTTGTTTCCGGTCCAGGGAAGACATGGCTTGGCAATTCGGGCTGGACTGTTCCCCTGAGGCACAGGGTCAGACTGATTTGCATATGGCCATGTCTGAACTGGGGTGGCAGAGTGGGCTAAAGAACGGTGGGGGATTAAACCCAGATCAGTTGACTGGGGGTGAGTGCTTGCAATGTTCAACACTCCGTCCATCATTTCCTTTGGTTTTGCTTTGTTTGCCATAAGTTGGCAGGGTATGCTCAGACGTGAGTCCCTTGCTCACTTTGCCACTGGATTCAAGCAAGCCTGGCTGAAGACGGCTGAAATGCCAGAAACCGGTCCTAGGAAGCTTGTTTCCGGTCCAGGGAAGACATGGCTTGGCAGTTCGGGCTGGACTGTTCCCATGAGGCACAGGGTCAGACTGATTTGCATATGGCCATGTCTGAACTGGGGTGGCAAAGTGGGCTAAAGAACGGTGGTGGATTAAACCCAGATCAGTTGACTGGGGGTGAGTGCTTGCAATGTTCAACACTCCGTCCATCATTTCCTTTGGTTTTTCTTTGTTCGCCATAAGTTGGCAGGGTATGCTCAGATGTGAGTCCCTTGCTCACTTTGCCACTGGATTCAAGCAAGCCTGGCTGAAGACGGCTGAAATGCCAGAAACCGGTCCTAGGAAGCTTGTTTCCGGTCCAGGGAAGACATGGCTTGGCAGTTCGGGCTGGACTGTTCCCATGAGGCACAGGGTCAGACTGATTTGCATATGGCCATGTCTGAACTGGGGTGGCAGAGTGGGCTAAAGAACGGTGGTGGATTAAACCCAGATCAGTTGACTGGGGGTGAGTGCTTGCAATGTTCAACACTCCGTCCATCATTTCCTTTGGTTTTACTTTGTTCGCCATAAGTTGGCAGGGTATGCTCAGACGTGAGTCCCTTGCTCACTTTGCCACTGGATTTAAGCAAGCCTGGCTGAAGACGGCTGAAATGCCAGAAACTGGTCCTAGGAAGCTTGTTTCCGGTCCAGGGAAGACATGGCTTGGCAGTTCGGCTGGACTGTTCCCATGAGGCACAGGGTCAGACTGATTTGCATATGGCCATGTCTGAACTGGGGTGGCAGAGTGGGATAAAGAACGGTGGTGGATTAAACCCAGATCAGTTGACTGGGGGTGAGTGCTTGCAATGTTCAACACTCCATCCATCATTTCATTTGGTTTTGCTTAGATTGAAAGATCGCCATTTTCCTGATTTAATTCCTCCCACGCCCTAAAAAACAATCCCTGTAAGAAATGTAGAGTCTGCTTGCGAAGAGGTGTGCGGAAGGAGAGTCGTATGCACTGTGCCGATTGTCCTTCTAATCCTGGGCTGTGTGCGCCCTCATGTTTCAGATTGTATCACACTAAAAAGAGTTTTTGGGAGTAACCGTGCCTTGTCTGTATGGTTTGATGTAATTGTTCAGTTTCACGTTTGGCAATAGAATGATGACTTTTGTTTCTGATGTTGTTTTTGTAGTTATAGTTTGGTATCTAGTTCCAATTGGTTTGTGTTTTCTTTCTTGTTTAAACAAAATGTATGACGGTGTGCGTGGACTGGCGGTAGGCTTGCGGTGTGCGTGGACTGGCGCTTGGCTGGCAGTGTGCGAGGACTGGCGCTTGGCTGGCAGTGTGCGTGGACTGGCGCTTTGCTGGCAGTGTGCGTGGACTGGTGCTTGGCTTGCAGTGTGCGTGGACTGGTGCTTGGCTGGCGGTGTGTGTGGATTGGCGCTTGGCTTGCGGTGTGTTTGGACTGGTGCTTGACTTGCGGTGAGTGGACTGGAGCTTGGCTTGCAGTGAGTGGACTGGCGCTTGAATTGCAGTGAGTGGATTGGCGCTTGGCTTTCAGTGTGCGTAGATGGGCGCTTGGCTGGTGGTGTACATGGACTGGCGCTTGGCTGGCAGTGTGCGTGGACTGCTGCTTGGCTGGCTGTGAGTGGGCTGGCGCTTGACTGGCGGTGAGTGGGCTGGTGCTTGGCTGGCGGTGTGCGTGGATTGGCACTTGGCTGGTGGTGTGTTTGGACTGGCGCTTGGCTGTCAGTGTGCGTAGACTGGTGCTTGGCTGGCAGTGAGTGGGCTGGCGCTTGGCTGGTGGTTTGTAAGTAGTGACTAGCTGCTGGTCACTACACACACTGCTAGCCAAATGCCACTCCACGCAATCCGTGAGATGGTGTGGTTGGTGTGTCAGGAATGTGAGCGTGTGAAGGTGATGGGCCCTTGAATGGCGCTGTCTGCTGGTGTGAGTATTGTAATGTGCTGGGCCCGCGGCTGGCGGTGTGAATGGTTTTGTATGTGTCACACGTATGCAAGGTGTATGAATGGCCTGTAAAGAGGTTGGTGCCTTGTCGTGGCTTTACAGCTCACGAGCTGTGAGTCAATGGTTCAGTTTCTCATACTTTCAATTATTAACAGTGCATTTCTTTTTTGTGAAATCTCTGGTTAATACAAGTATATATACTGAACCATCGCTCACTCTCGTGCCAAATCCAACCAGTATGTATGTGTGCTTCAGGAATAGATGGTTGTGTAGATAAAAATGTCTATTCTGTTTTCGTCAAGCAGGGTGTACCTTGTCCCTTTTTGTAAATGTTGTAATGTGTTGGCTTTGTGCCTGGTGGTGTGAACGTTCTTGTGTGTCTCATGTATGAAAGGTGTGTGAATGGCCTGTAAAGCGGTTGGTGCCTGGACGTGGCTTTAGAGCTCATGAGCTGCGCGTCATTGGTTCCGTTTTTTGTCCTTTCAGTTATTGACAGTGCATTTCATTTTTGTGAAATCTCTTGTTAATAAAATGTTATATACTGAACCATCACTCGCACTCGTGCCAAATCCAATCAGTATATGTGCGTGCTTGAGGAATAGATGGCTGTGCAGTAAACTTTGTCTGTTTTGTCTCTCTGCCAAGCTGTACATTTCATTTAAGAATAACCTAACAACTGTAGTTTTTGTCGTAAACTAAACACCCATGGGAGTGCATGGTGTGGTCTCTCTTGTGGATCCCAACAAGTTATCTTACCCACAATGTCCTGCAAACCTCAAAATGTGACTGTGACATTTTCCTTGCATTATTTTGCCAAAATTTTCACGCGGCGGAAAGTAACAACAAATTTCCAACCCCCCTGCATTTCTCCAAGTATCTCAATAGAAATGGTACCTCACTTTTATGGGTGGGGCAAGTACCCGCGGCAGGGAAGGGCCCAAAACCTTTTGCTGTGACATCAAAATTACCTATCACAAACCAACTTGGTTTTGCAAGGGGGGTCCCATGAGTTTTTGGTCAGGGGCTCGGCGGCAATTTTTGTGCCTGATTTCCCAATAATTTCTCATACAGAGATTTCAGCTGCTTTAAACAGCTGGAGGCCTTGAATTACATTTTAGAAGGAAAATAATGTATTTGATCAGCCGTTTTGTAAAATATATCCTTTTAAACTAATGTGGTGGGGGCAATGCCGCATCTCAAGGCATGTGCCTAAGAATATTAACACACTTGCAATGTGCAAAAGAAACATTCCCATAATTCCACTCTAAACAACATGGTTCTGTTGTAACTTAATTAACACTGACACTCCTCCCCATGTTTTATCATTCCATTTATTTATTCAACCACATTCATAAGAGGCTAATCTTATTTGTGGCTAAATAAATGGAAACTTATTCATCAAGCTGGTCAGATCGGTTCTGCATGTTCAATTTCTCACTGCTGACCTGAAACAAAACAGGCGAGAGGTAAAAGCAAAGTTCAATTGATTTTGACAAGAACATACCATAAAACATTGTTATTTGATGTTTTTCTTGCAAACACACAGCTAATAGCACCATTACATTAATAGGCTGCTGGCGAATGAGTGATAGCCTTTGTCTTAGATTGGAATTGTTTAGTTGTACATCACTTGAATCCCTTCGTGCTGTGTATCAGACATGGCCAGAGTCATTGTGTGGCAGCCTTTTACCCCAATTGTTTCTGTCAATCACCACTGTCACCACGCGCCCTAGGGGACAACTTGATGTGTGGATATACTGATAATTAGTTTTACACCATCCGCAAAGCTCTTGCCACTCATTGATTTTCCCACCTCATTCAGCCAGGCTGCAATGGTTAAGGTTCGATTGTTAACAGCCTAAAACAATTTATTTATGGTTGCTCATCTGAACGTGTTAGCAGGGCATTTGTAACTTTAAGTGACTATTTATGCATCATTTATCTGTTCAATATTGAAGTATGCAAATCCATCTCTATTAAAATGGATTATTTTGAAATATAATATTGAAATAAATGAAATTCGTTATCCTGGGGTTGTAGCTCAATAGTTGTATTCATAATTAATAACTGTGTTGCTTAAAATAAAAATGCACACTTTTTTTTGGAATGCTTTGCACATATCCTGACAAAAGAGGAAAATTGCGAGATTTTCTCTTGAAAAAGGGATCACATAATATATATAGTATATAATGGAAGCCTACTCTAAATATTTCCTTAACAAATCTATGTTTTCGTTCTGTAAATTTGTTTTTATTAAGCTATTGCAGCTTAGAAAATACACCAGCATTTAAAGTAAAATAATTCTAGACTCAACTGTTTGGTTCGCGGTATAAATGTTATGTGACCAATTGAAAATAAATGACACAAATGCCCCAGTTATTTAATGTTCTATTTACACTTGTTCTGGATTAAAGCAGGAGATGTCAGAAACATATTTAATTTCTCCTGTGGAAATGGAATCCACAAAGGTTTGATCAAATGCATTACTAGGTGTTATCGTGTAAAACGATTCTTGAATATAGACTAAGATGGTTAATACTTGTCAAGGGAGGCGTATTTTAAACTCCTGTGCATCGTGATTTTTCACAAATGGGCACTGGAATAATGTAATATTTAAGCACTTTTAGGAATGCACAATATCACATACTATACCACCAAAAAAGTGTTGCAGGCCCTGCCTAGCATCATGGGATGAAGTGTGGAAGGATGCCACAGCATGTCAGCATTGTCTGTTCATTCCTTGGTGATGCAAAGGCTGGCCAGGGGCCAGCTCTGTCTCTCCTGTGATTATTCCCACAGTCACTGCAATAAAATCTTAAGCCATAGTAGCTGGCCCAAGAAGGAAAATTACATTCGGTAGCCAGAAGCAGGAGATACTGTGCAAGGACGTGGTCATCATTATGCCTCGTTGTGCATCAATTTTTGAGAACCACCAAAGGGTGCAGACTCCTATGGCAAGTAATTTACTAATAAGGTGAATGTCATCCCCACGCACCCTGGAGGAACCAGATTTCTAGGCATGATTTAGGGTACCAGCTAGGCCTAGTAAGAGGTATTGTTAATTGCACATGGAGAGAAAATGTGCTCCAGCAAGGACAGGGTGTTTTGCATTTGAGCATTCTTGTAGGTCGGAGAGTATAAGCCAAGTGTTAACTGAATGATGTGCAATGAGAAAAACTGATATTGCCTAGACTATGGGCCGTGGTTAGCCAATAAGGTGTGCTTTATAGTTCCTCAACAGTTCTATTTTGTCTGAAAGATAGATATGTAGGTATATGTAGGTATAATGATCCACTGATAAGTATCTATGTATGTTAAACATCTATAATTTGATTATCTGTATGTATCTAGACATGTCCATTTCTTTGTACAAACATATATACTAATTATAGTTGAAAAATATATGGATGTTCGTATAGCTTTGCTTAACAAATGCATATAGTGCTTATGGTTAGAATATATATATATATTATTTATGCTTAACTTGTGCATACAAAACTAGTTTAGTTATAAGCTATTTGATTATATGCTTATGTGTCTCTGATTTCGTTTTTTAAATTATCACAATGTGTAATTATGATCAGAACAACTTCATAAGTATTTCACTTATGAAATATTGGGGAAAATATAAAATGAAAATAGGCAAATGCAAATAAAAAAATGCAAAACATTTCCAAAAAAGAAAAACAATTAATACAAATATACAGAAAAACTCTTGAAAGTCTGAGTTTCTAACTCTTTACACATACATGTACATATGGGACTTTATATCTCAAAATTACTTTCCATATCCATGTATACCTTTCTATGTAGTTATGTATTTATGTATGTATTACATTACTGCTATGTAACCTTCAACTCTCTCCAGTGCACTACTCTATCTCATCCTATTCCTCTCTCAGCATATCATCTTCCTTCACTATCTGACTCATCCGAAACGTAATTGTACTACTATTATCTCCCTCCCAATAAGTCTTTCTAGACTCCACTATCCCTCCTTTGACTCATCCCAAACCTCATTGTATTACTGTGATTTTCCCAAACAACACTTTCTAGACTCTTCCTTCCTCTATCCTACAAAATCCAAATAATCGACTCACAGGTTCAGTGCTCGAATTAACAACTGATATCGCTGATACGCACTTCAATGCATTATCAGGGGTAGTAAGTGCTATATAAATTGCAATTACAATGTTCTTTTGTGGGTTATTGTGGGCTACAGTAAGCCAAGGCTGAAGATGGATCCTCCATAGCCACAACCACCACAGCTGCTAATTTAGCACTTGTAGCTGCTGCACACACAGCATCTACAAGAGCTACCATCATAGCTCCAGGCACAGCTGCCAGGAAGGTTCCAGACACAGCTGAGAGTCAAACAGGTGTATCCAAGACTGCCCCATCAGCACCTTTGAGATCTAAAATATCAGTTGCAGTAAGATCTGGCCACCAACATCAGCTGCAGGCTCAGATGATACCTCCAATACTTCTTGCTTAATCTCTGTGTTTCTGCTGAAGGTGAGCAATGAGATCCTGAGACACCTCCAGGAGTAACACAGCATCAGCATTTTAATGAGGATGCAAATAAGGGGCACATACCTGTACTATTAGCATCTGTGAGTGCGGTCACAGGGAGTCACGGATAAACGATGTTGGCATCCCTGAAGCTTTACCCAATCAGCCAGCCGCCATCATCTCAGAGGCCATGCATCACCTCACAAGGAAAATGACAATGAGCAAGGCAGGGTAGGACTCTCTCCTGGAAATCTGCAAGGACACTGCCCATGTTGTGTCAGCCATCATTGAAATATGGAAAAACAACAGTTGATGGACAGAATGCAGAACAATGTCATACATTCACCCCAGTACAGAGATCTGGGCCTAAATCAATCGTTTTTTTGCTCACCATGCCATTCCAGTTTAAACCCAGCCATATGCAAATCAGTCTTGACCCTGTGCCTCATGGGAACAGTCCAGCCCGAACTGCCAAGCCAGGTCCTCCCTGGACTGGAACCAAGCATCCTAGAACCGGTTTCGGGGTTTCACCCTTCTTCAGCCAGATTAGCTTGATTCCAGTGGCATGGAGAGCACGGGACTCACGTCTGAGCATACCCGTCCCACTCGGGGTGAAAAATGCAAAAACAACAGTTGATGGACAGAATGCAGAACAATGTCATACATTCACCCCAGTACGGAGATCTGGGCCTAAATCCATCGTTTTTTTTCTCACCATGCCATTCCAGTTTGAACCCAGCCATATGCAATTCAGTCTTGACCCTGTGCCTCATGGGAACAGTCCAGCCCGAACTGCCAAGCCAGGTCCTCCCTGGACTGGAACCAAGCATCCTAGGACCGGTTTTGGGGCTTCACCCCTCTTCAGCCAGGATAGCTTGATTCCAGTGGCATGGAGAGCACTTGACTCACGTTTGAGCATACCCGTCCCACTCGGGGGGAAAAATGCAAAAACAACAGTTGATGGACAGAATGCAGAACAATGTCATACATTCACCCCAGTACAGAGATCTGGGCCTAAATCCATCGTTTTGACATATGGAGCATTGTGAGGGACCATCTCCAGAAGACGTGGACCGTTACCTGATCAGTCCAACAACATACGTTGAACAGAGACACCAAAGATATTCTATCTTCCAATCTCTCAACTTTTTAAAAACTTCCATCTTAACCAATGCCTCAGCATATTGCTGAGGGGTGAATATCAACTGTGTTTGCTTGAAATCCTAGACAAGTTCTCAGAGCACTAGGAAGTGATTTATTGGGTCTTGACCCTTTTGGCAGCCCAGGGCAGCCCAGCTGTCCCATCCATCCCATCCTCCTCCTCCCCCTCCAAACCTGCAAGGTGTCCCCGTCCTGGCTCAGAGGTGATCAGCATAGATGTATATAAATTAGTTTTGAGCATACAGGGCACAGAGAGTGTGAGGGTGAATTGTAGAATAGTGCAAATAGGAGTTGAGATAGTTAAGGTGTGTTGTAGAAGAGATATATTGCTGCATGGTGGACATGAGGTTGTGGTGCAGATAGGAGATGAGATAGTTAAGGTAAGAATGGTTGACAAGTTCTGCGTTTCAGAGGTTTTGGGCGGGTAGGGGGTGTGATACTACAAATAATGGGTGTATCAGATGGACTTAGTGTTGCAGAGAGGAGAGATTTCCTAAGGAAACATTTGCAGGTTTTTTAAAAATAAATATTTTTCATAAAAATATTTTGTAAAACGTGTTATTTATGCAGTGGTATATATGTTGTGTAGCAAAGTTTATAAGAATGTATTAATGGTGGTGTCTCAGATGCCAGTAGCATCAGTATCCTATTAAAGATGGACATATGTCTCTTCCTCATTTGACACATATTGCCTAACTGGAATGTAGCCGAACCTGGAACAAATCTGTTCTGGTAACATTTATTATTTGTTGTATACATCAAGGATCTACTGGCAGGGTGCATACTTTGAATAGTCAAAAAGAATACTCAATTGTGTTGCATATTCAAGTGTGTGCCCTTTAGTTTATTTGACTGTGGCCAGTTGATGGTTCTCGCAGAGGTGTTATGAACCATGCTTACAGTGGTGACCTAGAGACACACAAATTATATTGTGCATCAATGGGTATATATAGGCAATGTTGTTGAGTCCACATACACAAACTCATGTACACTTCGTAACTAAATGAGGACTCACATAATGAAATAGTCCACAACCAATGCATTTCACTGCTGAGTTTGCACTCTATTGGTCATGAACTCCAAATATACAGTCAACTGTCATTGGATATCTCTATCATTACGCCATCACCCTATTTAATATTGACATTGAGGAGTTCTAATACACTCATCAAGAAGCACTGTCCTGAATGGGTGTTGTGTCTCCATAGTGTTTGGCTTCCACCTGTTTCCCCTAGACCATGGAGTCATGGATAGAATGAGGAAATCGAGCATGGGCACCTGTGGTGCTGTTTCTTCCTTTTCTGATTTACTTGATGCCTAGTACAAAACAGTGATACATGGAAGCAATCAATATCCTATAAGCAAGTGCACCAAACGTTGCCTTAGCAGCATTCATTGTCAGCATGGAAATAATTTGCTGGTTGTAGGAGTATTGACATAATTTCTCTAACACTGGTTAATGACCAAGCAGAGAATTAATAACTTGGATCAGGTCCATAGAAACAGTGCACTGTGTCAACCCGTGAATGAGGCAATGTGCGTGCTAGTATGAGCCTACTGTTTATAAATTCAGCAGTACCAGAAATCGGACAAAAAGGTGATTGCAGTTCATGTCACCAGTGTTTAGCTGTAACTCATATCTGATGTTAGATAGGATGTGGTATGTGATTTCCAAGTGCAGACAATATATTATTATGGCCTGAAATGTTGATGGATTGATCCTTGTCATCCTGGGCCTTTTCTTCCATCTCAAGCTTGTGGTTGCTCTTCTGTATGGTGCAACCAGCTTCTCTTTGCACCAGCAGCAGAACATAGTAGATCATCAAGAGTACTTCGCACATTGCAATGACATGAGTAGGAAGAGATCCATCCATAGTGATGTTTGTCAGTGGTTGCAGGTGACGTTTGAAAGTGGTGGGAGGTAAACGCTGGGTATGACTTTTATGTATCGAGCGAAGTGAACAAGCGTAATGGACAAATGAAGGGTTTGGGGTGGTCCTCCTCACAAGGAAAAATTTTAAAAACATTGGCAAATGGTGCATTTTAAAGCAAATAAATTCAGTTTAAAAGAAAGGTTTATAAAGCAGTGGGAATGTATAATCTTGAAATATTAAAGACATTAAAAACTGCCTCATCTCTTAGTGCATTATTATGCTCAACTGTTACAGTAATGTGCAAATTGTACAGCGCAACAACTTCAGGCCCTGCAAAGTGTGTGCTTGCTAAGTATCTTGCACTGCATGCAGCATTGACTTTGGAAAAAAATGCTCTAACCAAGCTTCGGGAAGCACCCACAGCTGCTGGCTGTAATCAGTCATATAGAAATATGTGCAGGCAGATCTTTGAGTGAGATGAAAAAGCAGGGACTAATTAGAAGGGAACATGTAAAATAAATGTCTGTGATTCCCATAGTATGTCACCTGACTGGTATTATGGTTTCACTATGAGATGTTACTGCTTCCAGGTGTATGGCACAATAACTGACATACACCTGAAAGCTTCAAGTACCATTGGCTTTGTCAGTGGTTGTTAGCTGTTTGAGATAATTGAGTAACAATAATAATGTTTGGTAAGTAATTAATATTGGCAATGTTTTAATTATGAAATTGTGAGACTGTGAATTAAATATTATTGATGCCTGTGCAAGGAGTATTGGCCTTCAGTTTTGTGTGCTTCATGTTGGATATGTATGTCCCTTTACTTTGCACATCTCACCCATCTGCATGTCTTCAAACTCATCTCTTTCCTCTTCAGCACCCTCTTTTCTCTCTCCCACAAATGTTCTTCCTCGCATCTCCCTCACTTCACCACCCCAAACATACACTACACTCAGTCACATTTAAGCACTTTATTTTCTTTTACTTTTATCTTGTAAATATTTTGACATCAGTGTACCTCCTTCACCTACATTTATACAGCATTTCAACTGCAACTGTAATACATGACCATTGTTCTGTGTTCTCTGCAGAGCCCAACCCACTGACAGGCACTCTGCTTTGCCTTCAGCCTCAGCGCCAAAGCTCTCAATCAAAGCCCCTACAAACACCTGGAAGGACTCAAAGGAGCATATTATGAAGAACGTGTGATAATCATCGCGAAAGTGACTTAATGCAACCTACAACATCGCAGTCTATTGCGGGAAATTTACTTCGTGTTAACCAAGTATTCACCACAAAGCAGTACCATGCGATAGTCACCAGATAACGCATCAAATGGCCACGTTAAAATCAACGCCACGCTGCAAAAATGCGAAACACGAATGCAAAAAAAGCTGTGATGAAGCCAAGCACGATACAAAAAGCTGCGAAAACCAGCAGCAGGAAAATGCACTAATAAAGCAGAACAAGAAAAATACACCAGAAACAATCAAAAGTGCACAGCACCATAGATGCACCCTGACCGAGCGCAGAGGCCAACGCGAACCGCTCAAGCCCCACAGACCACCAGCAAGGTACAACGGGGTCGGGGAAGGCCAGGGAGAATAGGGAGAGGAAGACGGGGTGCAGTCTGCAGCAACACAAGACCAGCCTCACGGAAGTGACAGAACAATACCAGCAACTGTCCCACAATCAGACTACCTGGAATGCAGCCGGAGTGTCGAGGAGGACAATGGATGAGTCCAAGAGGCGCTGGCATGACCTGAAAACCTAAACCAGGCACAAACCCGCTGCCAAGAGGAAGGCAGCAACGGCGACAGTCCTGCGCCACTAGAAGAGCAGGAGGAAATGGAGGCCAGTCATCAGTGTGGAGACGGTGCAAGGAGGTGGGAGTATGGACACAGCTCGAGAGGACCTGATACAACAACAACAGGGTGAGTAATGACCAGGGACTGGGGGGACGCAGGGAGATAGGCACAATGGCCCACATGCACAATCAAGTATAGCACACTGCACACCTACAATGACCCAGGATCATGTCCCTCATCCCCGTGGCACACTGCAGCACACACACAAAGCAATCACAGCACATCCCATGACAATGTGGCACAAAGTGCAACACTGACACCGCAGAACAGGGGACACAACTGGGTCCGCTCATGCGCAGAAACAGGCCAATCACATTGGACAGAACAGGAAACGGTAAGATGCATAGGACGGGTACAACCTCATATCTGTCATGTAGTACCAATGTCCACTCTCCCCCCCAAATTGCCAGCACCGCCCAAACAGTCACAATGTACATTGTCACAGTCTGCATGTAAACAAGAACAATGCGCAAACATAAATGTCAACACGATGTCAACATGCATCTCCCCTTCACATTGCAGAGGTAAAAAAAACACCTCCAGCAGGTCAGACCAGACAACCCATCAGTGATGCCTGAGACGACCACCACACCTCTAACACCGATGCCCTACAACAGCTCATGGACTTCTCAGGCAACCCACCCCCAGGAGCAGGGCAGCCAAGCCATATAGAGAAGACCCCAGCGACTGCACAGACCATACATCAGGAAGCACCCGCCACCACAGCTGGCTCCCAACACTCACCGGGGCACACATCGCATTCCAATGCCAGGTGTCATAATGCCAAAAGGAGGTGGCCGAACAGGTGCCGGTGGGGTCAGAACTCATGGAAGCCAAACTAGATCACATACGTGTGTGTTCAAGTCTCATCAGGGACCACCTAAACCCCACAAAGGAGACCCACACTGCGCATGATACACATGCATGTGCACATGTCCTGCAATAAACCTCGCCCAGCGCCATTGAATCATCATTCACACCCCGACGCTGGCCCTCCATAGGACAGCCCAGTCCACTCCTCTTATGTATTGAGTGGCTGACGACAAATCTACATGTCCAAGATTGTACCCGCTGCCTGCGGTGACATGTCTGCATCTGCTGTACAGAGCACAATATAATGTCGTAGGGCCCAGGGCCCTCATGCATACAACAAGACCACAGGGACACACGCATATACATGT
This sequence comes from Triturus cristatus, assembly GCF_964204655.1. Taxonomy (NCBI): domain Eukaryota; kingdom Metazoa; phylum Chordata; class Amphibia; order Caudata; family Salamandridae; genus Triturus; species Triturus cristatus. Next base: position 390,426,521 of record NC_140582.1, on the reverse strand, counting down.
TGAACTGGCTACGGGCACGTGCGCCCGGCCCCTTTATTGGCAGGGCCACATGTACAGTGACGCCTGTGCTGGATGTATGTGAGGTGAGTATAAGCCATTCCACATGGAGTGCTTGGTGCTGACAACAACTTTAAAAGTGGACACCAGTGCAATGGAAACAGAAAACACCTGCATAACAGAGTCAACTGCTGAGCAACATGGATGGAGCCGGATAAAGGACAGTGGTCACCCAACATTCAAACAGAAGTGTCCGTGAGTTTGCAGTGCACTGAGGTTGGGGCACTAGAGATGAGCGCGCTCATGTGAAGAAACTGCTAGGATTGTGTCCCTTCAGGTTAGTCCTGATGCAGATGCAGTGGTCTGTGTTACACCTGCATCAACTTCCTCATCAATGTCCCAGGTCTCCCACTCTGCCTGAGGTGACATTGTTGCGCAACCTCTCCACAGCACAAAACTCAATCAGTAACAGTCCATGGATTGCAGTGCACTGAGTCAGTGGATCAGGCAGATGATGGCATCCACGACAGGCCTGAGCAACTCCGTTAGCCTGCCAGTACCACTGTTTCGACTCTGGCAGATGGTGGATGGAGTTGGCCCTTGCGATGGTGACGTGTGCCTCCTGCGGTGATGCGACGTCCGGCCCGGTCAGGACTCGATTTGATGTGTGAGCCCTGGTGGTCCGCATTTGAGACCGGATGCAGCGGACAGTGCAGGGCCACATGAACATGGCGTCGATGACACCAGGACCACTGTCACAGAGGTCATCCAATATTCATTCAGACAGGGTCCCTGACATGAGCTGCACAGAGCTAGTGGCTCCGGATGCACAGCGGTCAGCACAGGCAAACCCCCACGGGACAGTGACTTGCGGTGTACTGAGGTAGGGCAACACGGACTGGGCGGGTCCTCATCGATGTCCGAGGTGAATGTGGTGGAGGGTTGCGGGGGACAGTGGAAGGTGTCCTCCAGGGCATGATGCAGAGGTCTGATGTTATCAAGAAGCAGCAAATGGAGGTGTAGAAAGCGACAGCCTCGTTGCCACCACCAATTCGATGACAGCCACATGAGGATGAAAACTACCCCCTAGTCCATAGACTCAGACTGCACCAATGTACGACCAGAGAGTGTCCATGAATGTCGGGGAACAGACTTAGTGGCACAGGGGCTGGGAGGGGTTGCAGTCTGAGATGACGCCGGTACACTGATATGAACTCCGCCATTGTTAAATCAAGGCTCTGTGACCTACTGGACTGCAGTGTAGGCCGGAGGCAGTGGTCAGCAGTGGCCCACAGCCATGTGTCATTGGCTCGCGATACACAGAGTTGGTGACACCAGGGCAGTTGTCGGTAGTGTTCGATCACCTCTGTAACGATGATCCTATTCCCTCCGGACTGCAACGCGTCATCCTCTTATGCCTCAACTTGTATGCAATGATATGTATTCTGCCTTTGAATAATCGATGTTCAGTTCCAATTCTGTGACCTACTCTTGCGCAGCATAGGCTGAGGGCAGTAGTCCACTTAGGCCTACAGACATGTGTGGTTGTAATGCTATGCACAGACTTGGTGGCACCACATCGAAGGCAGTATAGTGACATAAACTCTGCCTTAAATAATGTTCACTACCATGGTGTAATCAAGACTCAGTTCCAAATGTGTGACCTACTTGACCGTAGTGTAGGCCGGATGCAGCAGTAGAGTATATAAACGAAAAAGGAGTAAAGCGGGCCTGTGTCGTGGAGGTCATGGTGGTCTGAGGATGCTGGTGAACTGGTGGTCGTGCAAGAAGAGGAACTGAACATAAAGAAACTAGAACAGAAAAGGAAGAAAAACCAATGGAGTGTTACTGTGATCAACTGTTCTAGGTATTGCTTACAGAGATAGAACATTGAACTCTAGATACGGATTTCCATCAACTGCCAAGGGAGGCCAGTGTCATCACTTGGTCATCCTTCTATCTTGTCACTACTCCTCCAATCAAAGAGGCAGATGTAGTAGCCAAGATTAGAGTAGAGTACAAGTTGGAGAGAGAAATCGACCAAGAGCGGCCATGCGTATTTCTATTGATGGATGCTATGTATAGTAAGTGCAGTGCAAGTGAAAATTTAAAAAGGGAGTTGGAAAAGAGAAACTATGTTTAATGAATATCTCTCTACCAATCCTAATTAAAAAGCGTGTAGCGGCAACTTTCAACTAATAGGTTGCGTCATATAGGGGTCGACTAGTTTCAGCCAGAAGGGATTGTGTTCCCGGCTTTCTTCAGGACCAATACATAATTGCTACTGCAAGTGATTAAGAAAGAAAAGAAAAAGTGACAAGTTGTCCAACAATACAACCTGGTACCTATCGACCTCACGGCAAGTAGGGTGTATTTCACTCCTGTTGAAAGAAAATACAAACGATAGGTTGTGTTCTGTTTCAATGTTCCTCATTAAATATAAAGTTAGAAAATAAATCTCATAGCAGTACCAACCAGTGTATCTTGTATGAGAAAAGCGCCAACTCACCTTACTTGTGTGAGCGTCAGACCTCACCTCACCCGGTAACCAACTCAGGTAATTGAGACCCCGCCCTGTAAGTATGAATCATGTAGGGCGAATTATTCAACAGACCAAGGGTAGTGTTAAAAATATTAGCAATAGTTAAAATGCGGTTTTGGGACAAAATCCCAATCACGTGTCCAGTCAGAATAAATCACCAAGAGTATTGTGTGTATACCGCAATAATCGGCATCTTATTACAGCTGTTCAGAAAAAGAGGACCGATTAGCTTTGAAAATGGCAGACTCACAGTATGTTGTGAAGAACCCCAAGAATAGTTAATCGGGGATTTGTAATGTCGACATCGTGTAACTATATGTTCATGAATCATTCAGTATTTAGGTCGAGTGTAGAATTTCAAACATATCAGACGCCTATTGCCAGTGTGAATAGCCGGTCAATATTTAGTATGACACATACGATCCGGAGTATCTCCGGTCGGCTAAGTACGGTTTAGACCTGTCTTTAAAAGGAGGTAAGCAATATATATTTTCTCGTTTAGAAATGCCCATTGCGTCGACTGGTATACATCCCACAGTATGAATGTAAGTAAACCGGGGCAGACGACGTTGCAAAACTACTTAAGACATTGCCCTGTGTTTACCAAAAAATATACCTGGGAGCATATCTTTAAAGCTACGTTGAAAACCCAGAGTCAAACAAGATTTGAAGCGCTTGCACGCAGTCGAACTCACCTCTCCGTCGGTGCCTCGGTCCTTCCTGTGTTTGTGGGAGGTACCGAGGCATTGTGTGACGAGAGTTTAAAGCGTGAGTGAGTCATGTGACGCGGCACGCTACGTTTGGCAAATGGCTCGAGGTTATGACGCTGGATGACTACAAAATGATGTCACTAAACCCAGAAATGGTAGTTCTTACACATTACTGTTGATGTAAAATATGCGAGTGGATTGGCGATCTGAATACTCGCATAAAAAAGGGGCACAGACAGTGTTTACATTGCATTAATAAATATAATGCTAAAACATCAAGGAATTAAGACAGAAATCTTAGTGACAATTCCTATATGTGCAGAACCGGTAATACACCCCATGGGGGAAATACTAGACTCATTAAGATCTCTAACTCAAATCATGGGTAGAGTCAAGCATTTCACAGAAGAATCCATGGAATAGAATCATTCAGGCCTTTTGTGTCACTTTGGAGTTTAAAAACCCAGCGTTGTTCTTTAGTGAATAAGAATTTCGCCTTATCACTATTGTGGGACGGTATAAATGGTTTCTCCAAAACAGTCCAAGAGAAATCGTCTGCCTGATGCTTAAGCTCCACAAAGTGTCTGGTGAGTCTCGTATTCTCTTTCCTGCATCTAAAGGTGCTTTTGTGTTCAAGCATCCTTGTTTTGACCTTACGCGTCGTCATGCCAACATATTTCAGATGGCATGGGCATTGTAATAGATAGATAAGGTTGTCACTATTGCAGTTGGAGTAGTTCTTCTGTATCCAAGGTCTGGTCATACCCAGATCTAAACTTTTGGTATGCTTGGTTTGTGGGCATACTGTGCAGTTACCGCACGGGAAGTGTCCCTGGACTGGTGGAAGGTCCCAAAGGGTGCCTACTCTCCTAGGTTCTAGTTCCCTAGTGCGTGTATGTACTAGTCTATCCCTCAGGTTGGATCCTCGTTTAAAGGCAAAAAGTGGCAGTGGAATGTTTGTCTTTGAAGTATTCAAAAAACGCCAGTTCTTCCGAATGCATTTCTGAATGCCATTCGATAGAGTACTGAAGGTATTCACAAAGGTTAGACGACCTGATGGTGGTTTATCTATCTTCTTCTCTAACAAAGCCTCTCGATGATTATTGAGAGCGCGTTTGCGAGCATTCTTAACCAGCTTCTTAGGATAGAGTCTTGCTGAAAGTTGACCAGTTAACACATTCGCATGATGTTTGTAGAGATCAGTGGATGAGCAATTACGTCTCAAGCGTAAGAATTGGCCATATGGCAGATTGTCGCGTAATGCCAGACACTTTGTGGAGCTTAAGCATCAGGCAGACGATTTCTCTTGGACTGTTTTGGAGAAACCATTTATACCGTCCCACAATAGTGATAAGGCGAAATTCTTATTCACTAAAGAACAACGCTGGGTTTTTAAACTCCAAAGTGACACAAAAGGCCTGAATGATTCTATTCCATGGATTCTTCTGTGAAATGCTTGACTCTACCCATGATTTGAGATAGAGATCTTAATGAGTCTAGTATTTCCCCCATGGGGTGTATTACCGGTTCTGCACATATAGGAATTGTCACTAAGATTTCTGTCTTAATTCCTTGATGTTTTAGCATTATATTTATTAATGCAATGTAAACACTGTCTGTGCCCCTTTTTTATGCGAGTATTCAGATCGCCAATCCACTCGCATATTTTACATCAACAGTAATGTGTAAGAACTACCATTTCTGGGTTTAGTGACATCATTTTGTAGTCATCCAGCGTCATAACCTAGAGCCATTTGCCAAACGTAGCGTGCCGCGTCACATGACTCACTCACGCTTTAAACTCTCGTCACACAATGCCTCGGTACCTCCCACAAACACAGGAAGGACCGAGGCACCGACGGAGAGGTGAGTTCGACTGCGTGCAAGCGCTTCAAATCTTGTTTGACTCTGGGTTTTCAACGTAGCTTTAAAGATATGCTCCCAGGTATATTTTTTGGTAAACACAGGGCAATGACTTAAGTAGTTTTGCAACGTCGTCTGCCCCGGTTTACTTACATTCATACTGTGGGATGTATACCAGTCGACGCAATGGGCATTTCTAAACGAGAAAATATATATTGCTTACCTCCTTTTAAAGACAGGTCTAAACCGTACTTAGCCGACCGGAGATACTCCGGATCGTATGTGTCATACTAAATATTGACCGGCTATTCACACTGGCAATAGGCGTCTGATATGTTTGAAATTCTACACTCGACCTAAATACTGAATGATTCATGAACATATAGTTACACGATGTCGACATTACAAATCCCCGATTAACTATTCTTGGGGTTCTTCACAACATACTGTGAGTCTGCCATTTTCAAAGCTAATCGGTCCTCTTTTTCTGAACAGCTGTAATAAGATGCCGATTATTGCGGTATACACACAATACTCTTGGTGATTTATTCTGACTGGACACGTGATTGGGATTTTGTCCCAAAACCGCATTTTAACTATAGCTAATATTTTTAACACTACCCTTGGTCTGTTGAATAATTCGCCCTACATGATTCATACTTACAGGGCGGGGTCTCAATTACCTGAGTTGGTTACCGGGTGAGGTGAGGTCTGACGCTCACACAAGTAAGGTGAGTTGGCGCTTTTCTCATACAAGATACACTGGTTGGTACTGCTATGAGATTTATTTTCTAACTTTATATTTAATGAGGAACATTGAAACAGAACACAACCTATCGTTTGTATTTTCTTTCAACAGGAGTGAAATACACCCTACTTGCCGTGAGGTCGATAGGTACCAGGTTGTATTGTTGGACAACTTGTCACTTTTTCTTTTCTTTCTTAATCACTTGCAGTAGCAATTATGTATTGGTCCTGAAGAAAGCCGGGAACACATTCCCTTCTGGCTGAAACTAGTCGACCCCTATATGACGCAACCTATTAGTTGAAAGTTGCCGCTACACGCTTTTTAATTAGGATTGGTAGAGAGATATTCATTAAACATAGTTTCTCTTTTCCAACTCCCTTTTTAAATTTTCACTTGCACTGCACTTACTATACATAGCATCCATCAATAGAAATACGCATGGCCGCTCTTGGTCGATTTCTCTCTCCAACTTGTACTCTACTCTAATCTTGGCTACTACATCTGCCTCTTTGATTGGAGGAGTAGTGACAAGATAGAAGGATGACCAAGTGATGACACTGGCCTCCCTTGGCAGTTGATGGAAATCCGTATCTAGAGTTCAATGTTCTATCTCTGTAAGCAATACCTAGAACAGTTGATCACAGTAACACTCCATTGGTTTTTCTTCCTTTTCTGTTCTAGTTTCTTTATGTTCAGTTCCTCTTCTTGCACGACCACCAGTTCACTAGTGTTTTTCATATGTAAGGATATAGGGGATTTGAACTGTTGTTTTGGTCATTAAACTTTTCCCTTAGACCCTTTCCCTTTGGGAGTTAATGTTGATGGTCTGAGGATGCTGCCAAGGTCACTGGCCTCGGACTTGGAGCTTGCAACGGCATGTGGTGGGCCCTCTGTGACACACGCCATTGTCGGCAGGTGATCAGTGTGGCCTGGCTGCGCAGGGGCGGGCCTGACGGGTTCGGGGTCCAGCGGGCTGGGGTACGGCAGGCGCACAGGATTGCAGGCAACTCCGCTCACAAGGACGGAGTCAGCCTCGTGGCGAGGTGAGAGGTGCCGCCCTGGCAGAGAGGTTGGACATTCTGGAAGAGGACCACGCCCAGGGCTATGTGCTTTTTATTCGCACCCCTACACTGGCCTGGTGTACACCCGGCCATCCCACTCCGCTCAAGCTTACGGGGTGCATAACAGGCAACTTTTCCACAAACTCCCCCAAGGGCTGGGTTGAGATGGTTGTGTCCACTGTCCACTACACTCCATACACCAGCGGTGTATGTCGCCATGGATATGGGTGTGTTATGCATACTCCAGCACATCGCCGCCACTTTTGGCTTTGTGTACTTTCCCAATCATGGATCACTTGCCTCCTTCACACATGCCTGGTTCCCACCTCTCACCACATTCCGCTATTGTGTGGCTGAGGTGCCATGCCACTGATGGCTCATGTTCACGGCTTGCCCAGCTTACCATTGTAAGTCGTTCAGTTGTGTCTGGTAGGTGGGCATGTTGTTTTGCATGTAGTGTGTGATTTTGTCACGTGTGCATTACCAGAGTTGTGAGTTGCATGGTTGTGGAGTTGAGGTGTGTGGGGTGTTCATTTGGTACTTAGCAACAGGCAGTGCATTCCCATTGGTGCCATACTGGAAGCGCTGGTTGATGATGCACTGTCGGAGGATGAAGGAATTATGCACACTGGCTGGCTATTTGGCGACGACGTTGGTGGAGATTCCACAGTGTTCGGATGTTGCCTGCACATTGATGTGAGACGTGTGCTTTCTGTTGTGGTGATTGTGTGCTGTGTCATCAGGGAGCACAAGTAGGACATGTGTGCTGGTCTTGCTCCAACATGTGCATGCATCCAGCTATGGCGTATTGTCCTTGCTTGGTCTCCAGCGGATACTGCGCATTGTAGTGGACGTATGGATACTGGTGTACCAGGCTGATGATGGCATCCAGGACAGGTGTGAGGGACTTGGATGAGCCTGGCTGTGAGACTCCTCCAACTCTGGCGGGTGTTGGTTGGGGGGTACCAGAGGCCAACAGGTGCAGCACAGCCAGCAGCTTTGTTTGGGGTGGGATGTTGGTTGTCCGCTGTGTTGGTGCCATCGGCCTGTTGGGTGATGATGGTCAGGATGCGTAGGATGGTTGTCCTTTTGCGCCTGTAGTGGGCAATGACATACTCTGGTGTTCATCTGTGAGGCTGGTGCATTTTTTGTGGGTCCGCTGTCTTTGTCCGTGCTGCCTCTGTGGTGGTCCGGGGGGGGGCGGTCTGGGGGGTTTGTGGTCCTGGGGGTGGTGGCGGTGGGTGTTGTTGCCCTATTGGGGCTCAGGGCTGCATGTTCAGTTGCTCAGGGGCATCTGTTGTTCTTCATGTTTGGCTTTGGCCTGTGCTCCCTTGGCTGCTGCCTGTTGTCGTCCGACTTTACACTAGGTCAGAGCAGGTGTTAGTTTCCTGCAGCTAACGCATTTATTGCATGTTTCGCGGTCTTTTCGCCGATCTGTTTGGTCGTTGAGAATGTTGTGGAGTGGTTTTGTCGGAGATTTTTGCTCGGGAACGCCTACTCGCATCTCATTAACGATAGTTGCCGGGGTCATCTGTGGCGATGTTTTTTGCTATCGCGGGTAAACTGGTGTTATGGGTTGTTAGCACCAGCTTGTGAATGGGTTTATCGCGACTTTGGCTGAGATAAAGTGCTGTTAACTAGGCGATAGCTCCTTGAGAATATGGCCCAAAGTGTGCACTATACAAGTGTAATTATATGCAAGAAAAAATACAGAAACAACATGATAAAATAGCTAGCATGCAAGGTAGGGAATGCAAGATTAAGCTAAGCATGTGACCTGCATTACCTTAACATTTTTAACATTACTGTTCGTAGATCAATCCATGTTTTTGGCATTAATGTTAAGGGCATGAAGAACGGGACAGTTTTAATGCCATACAGCATGGAGCTGTCCTTACTATAAGCACATATTTCTCCCGTTGTGCTTGACTCGGATATTTGGATCAACTTCACAACCGAGAAAAACCGTGCTCATCTCTTGTTTCAATATTGCGGGGATCAAATACAGCAGCTCCACTTCTAAAGGGGTCGGTGACCTGCAGCCAGGGCCTAGAGTGTCACAATGAGAGAGGTTAGCTTGACCAGGGGTCTCAGTAAAATATACATAACACAAGATTAGCAATATAACACTTGCCATTATGGGGGGCAAGGAGACAAATCTGCATCCAGTCCTGCCATGTGACTAATGGGAAAGGGTGGTGACTATGCCTGTGAACGAAGAACTTCTGGCCTCACGCAGAGATTCAGAGTCCAACACTTGAAACCTTAACGCTGACAGCATCACTGGTCTACAGTGGATATCACCATAGACTACAATGTCAATGAAAGGCTTTAGAAAGGTAATCCCTGCATCATGCATCACATTGCAGAAAGTTGATTTATTGCCTGGCTTCCATCTCCTGCTTCAGAGCGAGGCGTGGCAGACAGCCTAGGACAGGCAGCACAGACTTAAATAAATCAATTTGTTTAGAAATACGATCATATCTCTAAATAAATTGATCGTTTTAATATTTTATTAGGTAAACATGTAGGAATTACAGAGGAGAGCAGCTCCTGGGCCTTAACTGAGAGACCACTCCTGGTGGTTGTGAGTGTTTGCAAGCATTTCATTTATCTGTTGTGGTTTGCAGCACCCACTTAGAGGTTACATTTGTTCAGGTGTTCCTCATTCAATTAATATTGTCCTATTCTAAAAGTGGGGTGTATGGATCAACAAATATATTTTTTTATTTGGTTAATGTATCTAATTTGTGATGAGCAGTTAGGTTTATCTTGTGTACCCTGCGGGGTTTGTTGCACCACGCCAACGCTCCTCTGTCACCTGGCCCTGGAGGACCACGACGCCCAGGAGGCTTAGTGCACGGAAGCGCTTTAAAAGCAGGTTGCCTGCCCGCGGTGCCTGTAGCTGTCCTCACTGCGGGGGCTGTTGCACCCAGCCAACACTCCTCTGTCACCTGGCCCTGGAGGACTACGACGCCCAGGAGGCATAGCGCACGGAAGCGCTTTAAAAGCAGGTTGCCAGCACGCGGCACCTGTATCTGTTTTCACTGCAGGGGTTGTTGCACCCCGCCAATGATCCTCTGTCACCTGGCCATGGAGGACTACGACGCACAGGAGGCTTAATGTACGGAAGCGCTTTAAAAGCAGGTCACCGGCCCTCAGCGCCGGACGTGCCTGGGGACGCGCCTGGGGAGGCATGCAGGGACGCGCCCTAGGACGTGTGCGTGGACGCGTCCGGAGACACACCCAGGCAAAGCCCGGGCCAAGGGAGGGTCGGTCCACGCCCATTGAAGCCCGGAAGAGCCTGGGCTAGGCCCCCCCTAACGTCTTGCTCCGGACCCAAGGACTTCACTGTCCTTTAGTAATTGTGCACCAGTAATCTGACACCATGGGGAGAAAGAAGGTCCCGGTGGAGAAAACAGGGAGGAGGTTGCAACACTTTATGTGTTTCCGTCAAGAGCAGCGATCGTTCTCTCACTCTACTAACTCAAGTGTCCTCACCAGACGATCTCCCAGCTGCCCAACGGGAGTCCTCACCTACCACTGAACCTTCTCCCACTCCCAACAGGAGAAATTCTGCTTCACCATCCCTTATTGACTTTCCTAAAGACCCACCAGCAAACCAACCAGGGGCATAGGGGCTGACAAGCCAAAATTACACCAAAACTATGCGAGTATGTAAACCTTGTGCTACTCGCTCTTAGACAGTCACTTCAATTACACCTGTAACATCTATGCCATTAACTGCCAATGCTCCACCCCGTGAACCAGTGTTTGATAAAGCCTTCTGGGATGAAGTAGCTAAATTCATATCTATTTAACTCGACCCCATCATGCTGAAGCTAAACAAATTGAAGAGAGGCTAGCTGGTTTAGAGGCCAAAACAACATCAGACCCCCTATTGAAAGTGACCCAGTCCGTTGACCCTCCATCTGTAGTTACGGAGAAGACCGAATTTCTTGCAGTCACTGGTCAGGGCATAAACCCTTCAATGTCTAGGGCACTATATCGCAGTTTTCTGCACGGGGTGGTTTGGGCCCTCTACACCGTGCACAACCTACTGATCAATTGGTGGTCTGTTCTCCAACGCCTATGGCCAGAAGGGAAAACAATCACCAGGTACCTCAGGGATTGGGCGAATTAAGACTGGGACAATATCCATCAGGAATACAGGAACCTCCCTTGGCAACGGGGGCTATACATTCATAGCAAGTCCTCCACTACACTGAGATTATTCCTGTAGGATTGGAGCACTTTTATAAGCAGGGCCCCGTGCCAGGAATCGGCCATAGGGGTGGTAATAGGCCGCCACCCACATGCCACGATGCCCGGATTGCATAAGCACTACCATGGGGGATGGGTTAGCAAATAGATTTACCCCCTTTCATACTTGGAAGTTTGTGATTGACCATCAATATCCGGCCCCTCACAAGTTACTTTTCCAGCCAACTTTGCCCCTGCCTTGCAGGTGTCCCCCACGCCCACTCAAACTCAGGGCTTAGTGGTCAGAAACAAGATCAGTCTGCCATCATGGAACATGGCAGGGTTAGCCGCAAAGGCAGGAAGTGCGGAGTGGCAGAGTTACTGGTCAATATTGGATATTATTTGCTTCCAGGAAACATGGGCTAAGGACCCAGTGTTTTTTGCAGGGTTCCGCACATTTCATACACCAGCTATAGCCTCAGTGTTTGGCAGGGCCAAAGGGGAACTAACAACCCTAATCACTAAAACCTTAGTTGCCCAGAGTAACTACTTTCAAGTTTTCCAATTGGAGCCTACAAATGACGACCACTGTCTTTTAATTAATTTTTATAATAATGAATTTGGGGGAAACTTGAAACGAGTGGCAGATGACTTAAATAATGTTAGGTTCACTTGATTCACGCTCACACAAGGGCCGATTCAATCTAATCTGGATGGGGGATTTTAATACTCACTTGTGTGAATATAATGAGGCTAGGGTCTGTGGGCTAGATGACTTTCAGGGCAACCCCTACTCCATTTCTCACTCAATTAATATGGTGACACCCTCAATAGACTACTTTATTTGAGGTGCCTGAATGGAATTAACACTCTGAACACTGGCCAGATAGAAAAAACATTCCGGAGGAATAACTGTGAGTCCACAATCGATTTTGTTTTAGTCTCCTCTGTAACATGAGATAGAGTGGACCACTCAGCTAATTTGTTCACATGCCACAGCGATCACGCAATCCTATATATCCATCTAAGCCTCCCTCAAAAAATGGGAAGAATCCATCAGGTAGTGGACGGCATTCTGTTATCTAGGATTAACGGATACCAACTAAACTGGGCACAGGTTGTGAAGCAGAAATTGGCTCCCGCAATAATAGCCCAAGTAAGGGAGAACATCCTACAGTGTCTGCCTGAGGAGCTTCCTTTCCCTCTTCTAGTCATTCAGTTTAGAACCCTATTAACAAAAAAAAAAGTCGCACTTACCCGACAAAAGCCAGTAACTGACCCACAACCGAGTCGCTGGTTTGACGCATCATGCTCTATAGCAAAGAAATCTCTTGTTAATGCTCTAAAATCACAGCCCAGAGATGTGGCTTTGGTAAGAACATTGAGAAATGAGTACACGTAGGCCAGAAACAAACGAGTGAAAGATATAAGGGAGAGGGCGTGGGATGACCTCGAAGAGGCTGCCAGCTCAGGAAATAGTAGGGAGTTTTGGAAAGTTATAAATGCCCCTTATTTTAAAGATACAAAAGACCCGTCCCGGGACCCCATGTAGAGGAAGAGGTATGGATAGAGTAATTTGAAGGAATTTTCGGTCTAAAATCCATTCTGGAGCCCCCTCAACCCATTTTAACACCCCCTCCCTTTAGAACCCTGACATTCACGTTAAACAAAGTCAGAATGGGGTTAGATGCCTGCATTCCGCGAAAGGCCCCAGGACCCGAAGGGATTCCCATTGAACTTTTTCAGGCCAACTGTGATATGTGGGTCCTCCTACTAACAAATGTCTTCAATAGCAGAAGCACAGTGTTATAGTCCCAGTCTTCGAGAAGGGAGACAGAGGCAGTCCGAAGATCTATAGACTCATCTCCCTTCTGGACACAACTGTTAAATAAATGGGCCGGCTTTTATTAGCCAGGCTGGAGGATAGGACATTGGAACGAATCATCTTAATGCAGGCGCAATATGGCTTCCAGAAAGGGAAGGGGACAGTGGACCAATGTCTTAACCTCTCGCTCTGCATAGATAAATATACGAAGGCTAAACGTGGGAAGTTATACATGGCCTTCATGGACTTGACAGCCGCCTTCGATTGTGTGTCCCGCCAGAAGCACTGGCTGATGATGGAGGAAATGGGGATTGATCCCCCGGTCATCTGCTTCATTTGTCAGCTGTATGCTAATGCTACTGCCTGTGTGAGGTATGGCGTAAATGGGGAGTGCACGCGCTCGTTTAAAATCAAGAAAGGGGTCAGGCAGGGATGTGTCCACACCCTGTTTCTTTTTTCCATCTATACTAACGGGGTGCAGATAGCCCTGTCTGACACGACCCTGGACGTACCTATATTTGATAACACTCCCCTCCCAAAATTGGCTTACGCCGATGATGCAGTGTTAATTGCCAGGACAGGGGTAGCTCGCCAGAGCCCCATAACTGCATACGCTTCATTTATGGCCTCCCTTGACCTTAGAGTTAATGAAACCAAATCTTTTACCATCGTAGCAGGAGCTGCCAGAGGAGCAAAACCCCCTTACTTCCAATTGGCCTCAAAGGAAATTGAAGTGGTTGACTCCTTCACATACCTAGGCGTCTTGTTCGACAGCAAACAAACTTGGCCAAACGTGGTGGCAGCAAGAGTCCTGGGCATGGAAAGAAGCATACAAGCAATAAAAGTTTTCACCAAGAAGTTGAGAGCCAGTCCAGTGGACGCGATTAAAAACATCTATCTAGCTAAAACAAAGGCGGCAGCAACCTATGGGGCGTAGTGTCTCGGGGATGACTCAAATTGAACATCGGCAGAGAACCGAAAATGCCTTTTTTAAGTCCAGGGTGTCATTACCATCCTCATCCTCCAATCACATTTTACATCTTGAACTAGGGCTCCCCTATTTGTCTGACTCTATTAGGTTAGCGCCGATCCTGTTGTGGCTCTCCATTTGGCGTAGGTCGACGGTTAATTTGAGCCAACGTATAATTGGTGACTGCCTCAGGTTGGAGGGTCACAGCACTATCAGATGGCTCAGATACGTGGAAGCAGAATTCACTGCTATTGGGCAGGAAGATCTGATAGGTGACCCCAACTCTTGTAGGAGGGCTCCCAAACACAAAATAATTGAGCTATATATGCAAGGGCCAGCTTCGCGCGTAAGTAAAAGAATCGTCAGCAAAAAGTGCTTATTGCATGCACCCTCATTCCGCCAAGATCTGGGGAAGACTATTCTTATCTTTCATGTATTACATTACCCCAGCATAGATTTATTCTGTGATGGTTCCGCTTGAACTATATTCCTTTGATGCTGGGGTTTCCAGAGAGGAAGGTCACGCTCGATGACCTAAGCCTATATCCCCTGCGACAATCATTTGCCCCAGTCGGATTTACATCTGGTATTGTTTTGTAAGTTTTATAAAAGTGAAAGAGACGCGTTTATCCTTCCTATTTTAAGGCCTTATAACTTTAATCAATGCAGGGTGGCACTGTATTTTTTAAAGTGCTTACCTAATCCCTATGTCTGCTTCTCGGTTGCAACATTTCTCTGGTCCTGCATGAGAAAAAGAAAGTCGTTGGGCGCATTGTCTTAAAGTACTGTAAGGGGCATGTTTAATTCAAGTATGATTTTAAAACTTTCCTTTTATGGTTTTTATATTTCTTGTTTGATATGATGAAATTGTGCTTTTTTGATCTGTTTGTAAACAGATCGAATAAAGATTTTAAATGAAAATGAAAAGAGTGTACATGCTACAGTTGGTGTTTTTGTATACTGTTTCCTCCTTGCACAATTTAGTTTTTGGTGGTAAATGCTCATACATGCTTTTGTGAAGCAAAGGACACTTGTAATGGCTGAGTCACTTTTGCATATGCGTTTGTGGAGCGTACACTGAAATTACATTCACTAGTAGCACATGAGGTTTAGTGTGGACTATGAAGGATTCAATCAATTTTCAATGAAAATGTTTATGAAGTATGAGAAAGTTGTCACAAACAATGGTGGACCAAACCTTTGAGTTGAAAAAGTCATGACTTTTTGTTGCTGTGTCTTTTCTCTCATTCTGGGCTTCTTCTCTCAGTACGCAATACTCGTAATATATGATTACTAAAATGCTTCATGAAATGTGAAACTTGCCATGTCAAGAATACATATAGGGCAACATATCGGTCGGTGCCCTCTTGTGCCCTCTCTCCTACTCTTTAAATATATTCCCTTTACAGTTCTATACCATTCAGTGCATTCTCTCACATTATGCACTAGACATTGCCTTCCCCTACTCTTTTCCACTACCATTAAGATTACTAGCTCCCAGTCTGAGCTCTCACTGCCTGTGTGTATGGCATGGGGCTAAACAGTCCATGAGACTGAGGAAAATACAGACAAGCCTCTATATCTGTCTCAAACTCAAACCATGAACTTAATGTTCCTTATCTAGAAAGAGTGAATCTCAAGATGTTGTTAACGGAAATAAAGCACTGGAAATAGGACACGAAGCTTGTCACTATGCTTTTTGAAGATGAGGTCTCCACTGTAGAGTTAAAAATTCTTGGGTCAAATAAGGACATTTTTAGGTTTCTTGTTTTTATGTCACCTTACTAAGTCCCCACCCATTCAGAAAGCTTTATCTTGGAACATCAACACCCATGGCTGTGTTGTCACTGATGTATATCAGACTCTTCTCTTCCCATTATGGCAAAACCTTTATTGTGTACACTCAAGGACTTGAAACCCAACAGAATCATTGCTGTCAACAACAAGAAGGCCCTTGTCCAGTATGAGCAAAATCAATCATTCAAATAACCAATTTTGGCGGACTGTTATAATTTTGATTTGCAAATGTGAAGAGTGGGTGCTGTAGGAGAGGAAACCCCATCCCCCTGAAGATTTATGACAATTTATTTTTGTTGGACCCAATGCAGGCCACCATACTAGACATTGTGGATAGAGTTTAAAATGTTGTTACACAAAAATTAACAATGCCCTTGTGCACCAACACCCAAGGGACTACTGTCAACAGTAGGAAGAAATGCATTGCAGCAGACATCTTCAAATTAAAGTGATTTGCAGTATAACAAAGTCAAAATAGAATATTACATGACTCGAGAAGCCGCTCACGATTAAGATTTTAGGTGTCAAAATAAAATATAAACGTACAAGCAAAAGAACATTGTGTATATGAACAAAAATCTGATATGTCATTTTTAATAACTATTTTACTAAAAGTGAATGGAAGAGGGCATGAGCTCGCATTGATGGATCCCTCTCTTCGTGGAGCATGCCAATAGAGATTTTTTTTTCTTGAGGTAAAAAGCTAATTTTGCTATTTTCGGAAAACTGTGAGATTTATAGTAAAGAGAGTACATCTTCTGTACATGTTTAAGAACAACCACTTAGATATTAGGAAGACCTATCCTTTACATCATTCTTTACTCATCGTTTACATCTGACAATTCCAAAATGTCCATGCAAAAACTTTATATCCAACAGGGGATTTATATGCTGAGTTATGCTTTTTCAAGCTCATTTGCATATTCATTCATAAATGTACCTTGTATAATGCACAGCAATATGGCAAAACGAATAAATACTACCCATAGTCTTGATTTACGCCAGAAGCAACAACAACACTAATGATAATATTTTCAGAAATAAGTGCATGAATGAAATGATAGGTAAGGGTGAACAGATATGAGGAGGAAGATGAAAGTGAAGAGGTCGGGAAGGATGTAACGTAGCATGAGTAAGAGAGGTAGAAGATGTAGGAGATGGAAGGTAGATGGAGAAGCAGTAGGTGAAAGACTAAATTGAAGACAAATTTGAGACGAGGAAAAGGAAAAGGAAGAGGGGGAGCGGTAGGAGAAGAAGGATGAGAAGACACAGTAAGAGGACATAAGGAGCAAGAGAAAGATGACAAAATACAGTGATGTGCAATTGTACCAGTTCACCTCATTTTAATTTTTTTGTGTTTCACTTTTTTCTATAATACAGCAATGTTATGTGGCGTTAGCATTCCTTTCGTGTAATAAGAACACCAAGGAACAGCAATAGTAGCACAAGATAGACCTGGGCTAACAAATTGGGAACAAGTTGCACGAAACAACATATGGTTGTTCACCATACTGAGCTCCTGAGATAAACTTCTTTATCACTCACCAAACTGAAATGGTTATGTGTATGTAGAAGAGCCCTTTCGATAACAGGTGTTCAGTTACATACTTTCTTTCATTAGACACTAGAGAAAACTCCTGAAGGAATAGTGCTTGCTGTAGGTTGACCTTTTTCTCTTCCTTAGTATACAAATTGCACCAATTCACCTTGTTAGCCCTAATTTATGTACATAATTTCATGTATTTTTGCCAATTAACTCTTCTTTTGTTACACAAAACAACCAACGCATCCTTCTCTGCTATCAGTCGTTTTAATTATTTTGGGGTATATGAAAGTATTTGACGGGGAACATCAGTTTTGTAGAGAATAATACCAATCTGAGCCAAACACAAACAAAAGCTTAGAAGAATTCAGAGAGGCCTGGAAGGTGGAAGACAAATCAAATTGCTTCAGAAACAGAAATTAGAAGAAAAAAACACACTTGGAAACGGAATGGCAGCCATGGGGAAATAATGTCTGTGCAGTAGTTCTAGCCATGGCTCAGTCAATCACAGTGACCATACGAGCAGAAATCAACACCATTTTATATTTTATTGTATTTTCTATCACAGCTTGTTACATTGCCAGGGAACAAAAATACAATAAAAGAAAAATATTGCGAAATAGAACGTGGAGTCGTAGAGGCAGAGTGCAATCGTTATCAAGAAAGAAACACTCTCCGGAAAGTTTGATAAAGCTCACCGTCACAATGGCAGCAGAGAAGAGAAAGCCAGCGAGCAGAGTAAAGGGTTCAGGGTGGCAAAGGGTAAACAGCTGAAAAACTGAAAAATGAGGAATACCACCAAAAACTGAGACACTCATGCTGCTGTACAGAAACAGTAAAGAGCAAATCTATACAAGTAAATGATAGGGGCGACAAAAGCTCGCCGTGTACAGCGGAAAAAGGGTTTCTGAGAAGCAGCTTTACTTGCAAGAGCGAGGCAAGGAAGAAAGTCGGGGTTGGACAAGAAAAAGAGAGGGCGCGCGCTTGTATGGTTTGACGCCCCGTGATCTAAACGATGTGAGGTGTCTCTCGCTCTAAGGTATGATGGAATCAGGCAAGGGGGAGGTGTTAGAAGAAAAGCGGCAATCAAATCATATCCGAGTCGAAAAGTCGCACGGTGGAATCCTGGCCTGCTCAGTAATATCCTCTGATACTGATCGGGTCACTGGAATGAGTATCAGGCAATAAAGCAATCATGCCACCTGGAACAAATACATAGAGATGTTTCACTTCCACTGGTGCCCTATGTAAGCTAATTGTAGTAATCAAAATAATAATAATGAAGAAGACGAATTATAAAGATGATTTGTTTTGGTGTTACATTTTTCCAATTTCATTAACAGAAGTGAATTAGCACTATTTTAGATGATACCTTTTTTTGTTCAATGAAAGCTCAATCAACATCAATGTAATGGTTTTCAAATTACAATAACTTAGTAAATATTTACAATTCCAGAAGATAAAACCCTTTCTTGAAAAGTCACTGTTAAATTGCATATGGCTCCCATAGAAAGCCTCTATCATGAACAAGCTTCAAAATCTAGTTATTCGCTTTAGTGGCATCACAACAGTAGGTAACTAAAGGGGCTACTCACTGTTCTGATGTTTCTTCCCTTTTGTTCCACCACCTGGCCTTGGACTCCAGAGAAACAAGGGTGGCAATGAAAAGGCAGTTGTGGGTCTCACCCGATTTCTTTGGACCATTCCTGCTGTCCACTGATGTGAGGTTGGAGGGGAATACACAGACGGGGAACTCCTACAGAGCCACAGTCAGTGGGGTGCCAGGTTTCTACAATCAATTTTAAAATCGAGAGAATGCGAGGGATCAAGGTGGCAGGCACCCAGGTATTTATTTTTCAGTTTAGGCAGGCCAGGGTTTTTCAGAGAAAGGTGGGTGGTAAGAGGCTGGTAATTATTATTATTTGGGGGAGGGGAGGGCATATGTTGAGGGTGGTGAGGGTAGATGGAAGAGGCCAGACATTTTTATTTAATATGTGGGTGTTGGAGGGGATGGTTAGAAGGAAGCTAGTTTTTACTTTTGGGGTTCCAGGAGGACATATGCTGATGGTGGTGAAGGTTAGTGGCACGAGGCAAGCTATGTATTTTTCAGTTTGGACAGGGGAGGGTTATGAAGAGGTAGATTGGGTGGATGACAGGAGAGGGGTATGAATGAATGAATGAATGAATGAATGAATGAAAGGCAATTTGTAATGCGCAAAAACAATAACCCTCAGGTATCAAGGCGCCTAACAAAAGATCAGAAAATGATCGAAAGAAGGAGACAGGAAACCCTACATGTAGGCTTGCCGAAAGAGAAGAGTTTTTAGCGCAGAGCGAAAGTGCTGTAGGGACGGGAGAGATCTAAGGTCCAGAGGGAGGTCATTCCACCACTTGGGGGCAAGAGTGGAAAAGGCTCTGCCACCCCATTTAGCTTTTCGCACATGGGGAGCAGTCAGACGCAATTTCCCAGAGGAGCGCAAGTTCCTACCAGGAGTATAGTGGGAAATGATGGACCCAATTCCTGTGTCACTATTTTTAGCAATGGCTCTGTAGGTCATGCATAAAACCTTGAACCGGATTCGGTATTCTACCGGCAGCCAATGCAGCGTTTTCCTGGCTGCAGTGGCCGAGGAGCGTCTGGGGGTGTCCAGAACAAATCTGGCTATGGCATTTTGGACTACCTGTAGGCGCTGCAGCTGGCCTTTGTTAAGCCCAGCATACAGCGCATTACAGTAGTCCAAGCGCGATCCGATGAGTGCAACTGCAATTTGTTTTCTTGCCTGCAGGGAGAGATAGCTCCTGATCCTTCGTATGGTATGAATCAGACCCCAGCAGGTGGAAACAGTTCTGCTCACCTGACTGCCTAGATCGAGGGCAGGATCTATCAGCACACCGAGGTTCTTGGCAGATGTTGTAGGGGAAGGGCATGTCCCTAGTGAGTCCGGCCACCAATTGGCTGACCAGATGTTTTCTTTCCCCCCGAACACCATCACCTCCGTCTTCTCCCCATTCAGTTTTAGAGAGTTCTGAATCATCCAATGACCAACCGCCTCCATACAAGATCTAAACCTAGAGGGGATTAGTTCATCTGAATGGGGAAGAGAGACGAGGATTTGGGTGTCGTCTGCATAAGAGACTACCTCCATCCCGAAAGATCTTATTAGTTTGGCCAGTGGGGTCACATAGATATTAAAAAGGGTTGGGCTAAGTGCTGACCCTTGAGGGACCCCACATAGCACAGATCGGGATGGAGATAGGAACTCCCCCAGCTTGACTCTCTGTTCCCTCCCTGTGAGGAAGGAGGACAAAAGATCCAGAGCTGCGTTCTTCACCCCCACCTCCCTCAGTCGAGATGTAAGGACTGAGGGGGAGAGGGTATCGAAAGCCGCAGTTAGATCCAGCAGGACCAGGAGAGAGGTCTGGCCCTCATCTACTGTCGTGCGGATTTTATCGAGCACGATGGTGAGGGCTGATTCGGTGCTGAATTCTCTCCTAAATCCATGCTGGGAGGGATCTAGGCATTCCGAGCCTTCCACAAAAACAGCGAGATGCCTGTTAAGATGAGTCTCAAGCATCTTCGCTGGGGCAGGGAGCAGAGAGATAGGCCGGTAGTTTTTTAAGACACCCGGGTCCAAGGAGGCCTTTTTCAACAAGGGTTTTACTACCGCCTTCTTCCATTCTGTAGGGAAGATGCCATCTCTAATGGCTAGATTCATTACCTCTAGCAGTGGAGGTAAGAGGGTATCCCTACACTGCTTGATGACTTTCAGTGGGCAGGTATCCAGAGGGGAACAAGACTTGGTCTTAGTTAGCAATAGTTCAAGATCTTGTAGGACCAACAGAGGAAAAGAGTCCAGGGTGCTAGGGGGGGAGGTTTCTGTGATGGTCAGACTCATCTCTACCCCAGATGTGAATGCACTAAGACCAGCTCTTTGTGTCTCGAGGGCCAGATGAATATCTTGGATTTTAGTATGAAAGAAGGAGGCAATCTTGTCGCATAGATCCTGCGAAGGAATAACAGGATCAGGGGCTTGCAGTTTGACCAAGGAGTCAACAATTTTAAAGAGCTCCTTCGAGGAGGAGAGCGAGGTGGTAACAGTAACAAAGTAATCTTGTTTAGCTTGCAAGATTGCAAGCTTGTATTTTTTGACAAGGAGTTTATGGGCTTCCTTGTTCTTAAGGTCCCAACTGGTATGCCAAAGCCTCTCCTTTCTCCTCACCTCCTGCCTAAGGAGCCTGAGGGAGTCAGAGAACCAGGGGGCAGATGGACTCTTTCTGGCTCGGCGCCGAGATTGTACTGGGGCCAATTTATCCAATTTATTTTGTTAACAATAGTCCCTAGCTTATTTAAAGTTAGGAAGTAAACATTCAACATAGACTTCGGTGAGACCTATGTGATTTCCTCCTGTGTCCAGCCGGACAGAGGAGCATTTAATCTTGATTATTTGAGAAGATATAGGTAAAATAGGGAAGGGCTGATGAAAACAAGGGCACAGTCCTGTACCAAGTTTCCAAAAGAAAGAAGAAGGAGAAAGGCCAAGAAGTTAGAGGCAATTATAAATTAATAACAGGCAAACACATCTTGGAGCAACAAAAGGGGGCTTACATTACAATGAGTGACTTTCAGTTAAGCTCTCTCCAATAGTAACCACAATACATTTAAACAATTGCCATAATGTGGAACTATTCAAATAAGTCGACGTAACGTTTCGATCCCAAGCTCCTATTATACAGGGATCATCATCAGGACCACAAGATATCTCAACAGAGTAATGCCTGGTAGATTTAAAACGCCTCAGTGGGAGAGGGGAAGGGAAGTAGATCTCAGGGGAGTAGCGCCTTCCTGCTCCAATTTAATCCGGGTTGGACTGGGCAGTGGAGTAGCTGAATCGCTTCAATCGGGAGTCAGGGGAATACGTCTGAGTCTTGGGAGACAGCTGGTGGTGCTGTCTGTATGAAGTTAGCGCGGTTCTAGCATAGGGAGAAAACCGCGCTTTGAAATCAGGGTCTAGAAGCCGCGAATCGGCTAGAATTGAAGTGCATGGGAATGCCTAAATCAGGACAATTGGCGAGGCACAAGTGATAGAAAGACGGAGGACTGCGTAAGTACGGCTTCCTCCGGTCGGCAGCTACAATGGCTGTCCGCGTGCTTGTTCTTGTCTTGCTTCCGCAATGGGGAGTCGAAGACAGTCGAAGCACCGCCGACTGTCTTCGACTCCCCATTGCGGAAGCAAGACAAGAACAAGCACGCGGACAGCCATTGTAGCTGCCGACCGGAGGAAGCCGTACTTACGCAGTCCTCCGTCTTTCTATCACTTGTGCCTCGCCAATTGTCCTGATTTAGGCATTCCCATGCACTTCAATTCTAGCCGATTCGCGGCTTCTAGACCCTGATTTCAAAGCGCGGTTTTCTCCCTATGCTAGAACCGCGCTAACTTCATACAGACAGCACCACCAGCTGTCTCCCAAGACTCAGACGTATTCCCCTGACTCCCGATTGAAGCGATTCAGCTACTCCACTGCCCAGTCCAACCCGGATTAAATTGGAGCAGGAAGGCGCTACTCCCCTGAGATCTACTTCCCTTCCCCTCTCCCACTGAGGCGTTTTAAATCTACCAGGCATTACTCTGTTGAGATATCTTGTGGTCCTGATGATGATCCCTGTATAATAGGAGCTTGGGATCGAAACGTTACGTCGACTTATTTGAATAGTTCCACATTATGGCAATTGTTTAAATGTATTGTGGTTACTATTGGAGAGAGCTTAACTGAAAGTCACTCATTGTAATGTAAGCCCCCTTTTGTTGCTCCAAGATGTGTTTGCCTGTTATTAATTTATAATTGCCTCTAACTTCTTGGCCTTTCTCCTTCTTCTTTCTTTTGGAAACTTGGTACAGGACTGTGCCCTTGTTTTCATCAGCCCTTCCCTATTTTACCTATATCTTCTCAAATAATCAAGATTAAATGCTCCTCTGTCCGGCTGGACACAGGAGGAAATCACATAGGTCTCACCGAAGTCTATGTTGAATGTTTACTTCCTAACTTTAAATAAGCTAGGGACTATTGTTAACAAAATAAGCTAGTACCCGTGGTCCTTAGTTACTCTTATCGGGTTCCCTTGTTACTTATACCAGCCAATTTATCCAAGGCCTCAGTGGTGACCTTTTCGAAACGGGCAACTGCGGTCTCTACATTATCTAGGTCAGTGATGGTAAGACTAGCGGCCCAGGGCTTAAGAGAATCGCTGTTAATATTCCTAAAGTTTCTTGCAGTTTCCATTAGGTGGTTCCCTTTTTTACCGGAGTCCATCCTGTGATATTGCAGAAGAAAAGGGACCGCCAGGTGATCGGACCAAGATAGATGAATCGGGTCCTTAGTAGTCAGGCGAGGGTCATTGGAAAAGATACCATCCAAAGTGTGTCCTGCCCGATGTGTGGCTCCGGAGACACGTTGCGTGAGCCCACAAGATTCAAGGGCCTCAGTGAGACAGGAGGTATCAAAAAGGTCAAGCCGTTCTAGATGGTAATTAAAATCACCCATGATAGAAAAGTTGTCTCGACCAAAATAGGGTTCAAGGGACTGAAGGAAATTATGCGTAAAGTGGGTCCTCGAACCTGGGGGTCGATACACTAAAATACCCTTGAAAAAGGGGCGTTGCGCTTCCTTTATTGAAAAATAAAGTGCTTGAAAGCTCTCAGGGAAATCGAGTATGGGGACGATGTGACAATGTAGGTGATCTTTATAAAGGATCGCTATCCCTCCTCCCACTCGTCCCTGTCTATCGAGTCTGGCCAGGCAGTACCCTTCCGGGACCGCTTCGATGAGGTCTGGGTCAGATGAGTCCTTGGCCCATGTTTCGGTCACAAACACTAGGGTGGGTGTTTTATCCAAAACCATCTCCTTGAACATAACCTTGTTCTTGACAAGGGAACGGGCATTCACCAAGATGCCCTCTATTCCTACTGAGTTAGGGCTAGATATAACAGGGAGTTCCACGAGAGGATGGATGGGGGCGGAGTTACGGGGCCTCGACGTCGAAAGACATCCACATCGAAATGGGAGGCGAAAGTCATCTGGTTCGTAAGAATGTGAGCAGCATTTAATGCGAGGTTTAAGGGCCAGCATTTGGCGAACAGAGTAGCTGTAAGAGGGGGAGGGCATTTTGCCAGAGTCCCAGGACCAGACGTCCAGCACGTCCTCCGCGCGGACGAGCGCAGACGGGCAGGACTCTGGCTGGACTCAGGCGCGATGAAGGCGCCCCGCTGCGCGTCACCGCTGCGCGACCAAAGATTGGCTCAAATAGGCTCAGAAGGGCGACCTCTCGCGAGATTACGCGAAAGAGCCCGAGCCCAATCCAAGATGGCGCTCAAATTCGAAGTCCCCAAAACCCCGTGATCCCGGACCCGCCAAAGGCGGTGTAGATGGTCCCCAGGGGGGTTCTAAGGTGCAGGTAAGAGGCCAGAAAGGGCAGTGTTATTAAAAACAGGGTAAAAGTCACCCAAACAAACAAAATACAAAACGGGATTTTCTAAAAGTAGAGAGCAGCCAAAAAGCGAGGTATGGAATATGTTGAGGTTAGTGAGTATGTTTGACAGAAGGCCAGGCATGTTTTTTATTTGAATGTGAGTGGGTGGTTTTCAGAGGTCGATGGAGGTGGAAAGCTGCAGGCCAGGTATTTATGTTTTAGTTTGAGGTTATCGCGACGTCATACGCCAAGAGTTGCCATGCAGCTCCTATAATAGTTATACAGGATCTGCACGTTTGGGCAGCATACACTGTAGGATTGGTGACAGACTAACTCTGAACACCCCCACCGGGTATGTTGGCCTTTTGTACCAACTAGCTCACAGTGGCACTATAATCTCCTCTTACCAAGGAGAGAATAGTTCTCGGCAACCATCGAACATGACAACCCTGATCCCTCAGGACCGTGGAAACAATATACTACTTTTCGCTCAGTCACTCGTGCTTACTTAGTTTCTTCGCAGAGCGATACACAGAAACAACAGGCTGGGAGTTTTCAATAAGTAGTTATTGAACAGTTGTTATTCTGGTGTAGAATAGATGAGCTGCAACAACCGTTAGACAGTATAAGATCTAAATGATTAGCATTACTATAAAGGTAAATGGATGGTATAGCTCTACCATCTTACAATGATCATTAGTACATAAGAGTATATAAAACACATGATAACAAGATGCGTACTCCTACAATGCTTCCCTAACTAGATCTACCTACATGTACCTAGCCTGTGGATAGGTGTTAGGCCAAGAATCCCTCTAAAATGTAGTCAACCCAATTACCTGAAGTGGGAGACAGTGGGACCCCGTCTTGGTCTCAAGTTGGACACCCCGCGAGGGATGTTAGACCACTGCGAGCTGGAGTGTCTGCATGCAGGAACCTCAGTGTCTCTGGTCAGTGTGTCGGCCAAGAAATCTCGGTCTCCTCTCTCTGTCTTAGCAAGATGTGAGGTATATATACCCATAGGTCTCCCCCGGGGTCCTACCTCGCTGTATTACTGTGTCGGCCTAAGGATGACGTTGGGCATGAACTTCATACATAGATATTATACAGGAGATGGTAGTCCTGCTGTGCTTCCGAGAATCCTCATGCATAATGTATGAGATTTCAAACTAGGAAAAATCCACGTCTTGAATGCAGTGTTGTATCTAGGTAAAAGGTCAGTCCCCGTAAACCGTTACAAGTGTAATGTAGGGAAGAATATAGGTGAAGTTACCGGGCCTATATTATGGTACCTATATTGAATATGGTAACACACAAAAAAGGGAAAGGAGGTACAAGGGAACGGGTTTAAAGACCTGCAAGAAGTTTTACACCAATAAGGAATCACAAGATACACAAATAACCTCTCGGGTCTGAGCAACTTAAAAACATGAGCATGGGAAAGAAGAATACTATGATCAAACTGTATCTAGAGTGACAATGCCATAATAAGGAAAATAATCCCTTTCAGGATGAATGCCCTCACTCACCAAAAGGTGACATGCTTCATCATTTGGGATTTCTCCTCTCAGTGGGAAAACCTAGTCCCATTTTTGGATATTCAAATCTTTCCAGAGAATGGAGGGCTTGGTACAGAACTGTATCGTAAACCCACAGCCCGAAATTCGTTATTATCTTTTGAAAGCTTCCATCCTAAATCCCTCAGGGAGAACCTTCCTTTTGGTCAATTTTTAAGAATAAGGAGAAATTGTTCATCTATTGACAAGTACAATGAACATGCCAAACTATTGAGTACCCAACTCAAAGAGCGGAATTACCCTAATAAAGTCATCCGCATGTCCCGAAAAAGAGCTGCCAACAACAATCGTGAAGCCTTGATTGATTTGTCCAGCCCCAAAGAACCTTCAGGTAGACTCATTTGTGTGAATACTTATAACACTCACTCTAACAAGATCAAGAGTAGTATTCTTAAACATTGGAAGATTCTTAACATTGGTACGGAGGCATTAGCTCCTCCACTCTTTGCTTTTAAAAGAATTGCAAATATTAAAGACCATATTGTACACACCAGACCAAGAATCAGGCACAGTGCCGGTGAACAACAGTCACTATGGGGGTTGCCACCGGTGTGAGGACACTACCCTTGTGGTTTCTGTGCAGCCTGCCCGCAGACTTCACATATGACAGAAGTTGACATCGGCACTGGGAAACCTTGGTTTTTGAAGAAACATACCAATTGTAATAGTGACAACGTCATTTACCTTATCACGTGCCCTTGTCTTATGCGGTATGTGGGTATGACTACACGAAAGGCAAAAACTAGAATCCTTGAACATAAGAGCACCATTCGGTGCAAGAGGAGGGCAACCAAAATGACAAATCATTTTTGGGATTTTAATCACCAAGCAGATGATCTGCGTTGAAACCATTTTGGAGCAGCCCCCCATTCCTCAGCATATCACAGACATTTCGAAATTTATGTTTAGAAAAGAACAGCGGTGGGTGTTCCATTTAAAAAGTGACACCTTAGGGCTCAATGAAGATATCCCCTGGTTATCTTTGTAAAATTGCGTGCCCTTTATTTCAGTTAGTTTGCCATCTGCACAACTAATAACTATTTGTTTGTTTTAAAAAGATTGGTAATCGGGCATACATGAGAACTATGAGTGTGGTTATCTTCATAAAGATCACAATTTTGAATGTGAGACTTTTCTCTTTTCCAATCGTTTATTTTCATACATAAAGTTTCGCCAAATATTGTGAATGATTCCCCAATTTGGTGTGGACCATGGCGAATAACTTTTGTTAATATTGGTTGCTTTGCAATCTTACAAGTACTTATGTGTCCTGGTCCCGTGTTTCCCATCCAGGGACTTTGTTGAAGCTTTATACTAATAAAGCTCGTGCTTCAATTTTTGCTTTTTTCTAAAAAACAGACCCTTTTTTGGGTCGCTGGTTTTATCCAATGATTGTTTTGCACATGTAGGCTCACCAACATTGCCGTACGGTATTGGCCGTTAGTTTACATATCCTGACGACTATATGGCATTACAACACGCATGCGCCTTTTGAGCACACTAATCTCCCATGAGTTAACGCCCGAAATGAGACGGGCATTACTGTTAGACACCTTTGGGGTCCTGACATACTCTCACAGAGCCGAAGACAGATGGGTACTTAATTTCATTTCCACCACCCCATCGGTACCTCCGGTTGCAACTTCTGTACTACGACGGAGTTCCGACGGAGAGGTGAGTTCAGAAATGCTAGCATTGGGCAACACTGCTTTCCAGACTGCTCTGCTTGTGTGCGTTGTGAGGTTTAGACTGTAGATCTGTTGGCTTTTCTCCCGATTTGGAGAAATCTGTGTTTTTCGAATATGTTATCCGTTGGTTGGTAATTCATTATGTACTTCATTCTGAATTTTCAGTCGCCTAACTAACATTATTAAACCTCCATTGAGGACAACGATGAGAGGTTTAGTCTACTATTATTTTCCCTTTGGCCACTATGTAACCATTCCAATTTGTGGTTGGTCCATTTATGATTCTGGATCCCTCGGATTCAATTAGTGTTATGTGCACTAGATTGTATGCTCCCCACCTTCTTTGATTAATTCTGTTGGTAAATATCGACATTACTCACATTTCCTTGCACCATTAAATAGCAAAATGTATTGATTAGCTTACGCTTGCTTATTTTTGCAGAGCGGGGCTCCCTATCCTGAGTTGTAACCAGGTTGAGGTGGGCCTACTTGTCCCACAGATTGGGTGAGTCATTATTACTTGAGCTTCTAAACAGACTCGTCAAACGAACTATGTTTGAGACGTTTACACTATTGCCTCAAACATTATTGGTATTTAGAAAAGAGGTCTGAATACTTACATTGTTTCTTTCTGTGTCTTTTTCGTTTTTGCTTTCAGACAAGTTCCAGCGAGATTGTATCCGCAAGAGCATTAACTGGTTTGGTCTTTTTTCAAACTTTATTTGCACGTGTGTAACTTGTTTTGGTCCTGATGAAAGCCATATTTACTCTCGAGATGGTCATTGGCTGAAACATGTCGACCTTTGTCACCAAGCAGTTTCCAATAGTTACTGCTTTGCACTGTTTTTTATTCCTGGCAGGGCTAATGAGCCAATAAAAATAATTTTTTCACTAGCACTAGCCAGTTTTAGATCACACTCACACACTTTTCCATTTTTTTGCGCTGCGCCCTCACATCGCATAAGTGCTCGTCTTTGGGATCTTAGTATCCTAATTCTCCACACAATAGTAAAACATCCCTGAGCTCCCACCTCTCAGTGCGGTGGTTGTAGCCCTCAGTGGGACTAGGTTTTCCCACTGAGAGGAGAAAGCCCAAATGATGAAGCATGTCACCTTTTGGTGAGTGAGGGCATTCATCCTGAAAGGGATTATTTTCCTTATTAGGGCATTGTCACTCTAGATACAGTTTGATCATAGTATTCTTCTTTCCCATGCTCATGTTTTTAAGTTGCTCAGACCCGAGAGGTTATTTGTGTGTGCTCACCTATATTGAATATAACAGAGTGATGAGGGTGGGTGACAGGAGGGCAGTCTTTTATTGCACATTTGGAAGGCAGGCCATATTATAACTGGTTCCCCATTACTCCCCTAACTCTGCTCAAATTAAGCACTGAATATGAGTAGTAGTAGTAGTAGGAGGAGGAGTAATAATAATGGTATTACTAGTAGCAGTGTTAATGCTTGTAGTAGTAGAAGAAAGACTTACTGTTGACAGGCGTTTTTCTTTTATTGTTATTTTTAGTACTATCATTCGCTCTTATAGTCGATACAGCAGAAGTTATAGTATAAGCATTAGTTGTATTCATATTCTTATTACTAAAACCCATGTAATTGTTTGTGTTTGTAACCATAGTAGGTATTGGATTGTTACTATTGTTAACTTTGTTATTGGTTGTATTATTTACACTAGCAGTGATAGCTGAAGTGTTATAGCAGTTGTAATATTGTGATTGTTGATATTATAATTATTTTCCTAATTTAAAAATTCACATCAAGCGAAGGCAGTTTTTTTTCATTGACACCTCCTTTGTCTTCAACTTCTCACCACCCCTCCCTCACACGCATATGATATTAAACTGTTGCTTTGGAGGAGGTGTTTTCACGTCACTGTTTGCTTATCTCAGGGTGGTGTGGCTCAGAATCTAATAATGAGTTGTCAATTGGGCTTAACAGAATGCATTCTAAGTGTTGTCTGTGTTACAATTAGCAGGTATGTAAATAACAGCCCTAGCAGATGTTGCCGCCTGGAAGATAATGTGTGGGAAAAGTGTGATTCTGTGTGATCCTCACTATTGTAACTAGTAATGTGCTGGAGCCCATGAGTCACAGAGAGCTTGGAAGATCTCACTGATAATTTATGGTGTGTGTGAGTGGGCTCAAAGAGCCACATGTGTGGGCTCATAGGTACTTGCTTTCCCACTTCCTTGAAATTATGTCTCACATATGCTGTACCTTTTCCCTCGCATATGTTGACTTCTGAAAGATGCAAACACCACCGACCAATTTCCTATATAAATCTGACCCAAAAGGTACAAAAAAATTAGTCTTCTTCTATGCACATTTTAAACGTGAAAACGTTCTCAACAGTAGTACAACTATGTTAAATAGCTCTACTAATGATCAGTATCGTAAATGCTCGTTTATCCAAATTTCATTTATTTTTGTATCTAAAATCTGCCAAATACTTGTCTCATATAATCAGGAAGCCTATTGCTGAATTTGATTGCTGAATATTAGGCATCCGTCCAAAATTAACATATTGAAAACCAGAGGCGGCATTGGCCCTTGTTTTCAAATAAATGTCTGTTTTCAATTTAATGCAAGCTAAAATCTGGCACCAGGCATAAGATGTGTACAGTATTTCAGTTAAACAGTGCCCCCAGATGCTCATAATTACATCCTCATCCGGTTGCTCAAAATAGGAGCACTGGCAATTTGCAATGCAGACAAAAAACACTTTGTCCAGAAAACATGACTTACTTAACAAATGACTGGTTGTGCATTTATTTCTAAATGTGGATGTTTTTCATGAATTTTATTTCAAAAGAGTAATAACAGCATTGTTCATTAATACGTCACATGGCACAAAATGGACTGTCTCTTTCTGAAAACATGACTAGCGAAACCTCACAATATTATTCATTTTCATTGAATTTGTACCTTACTCTTACCTTTTTTTTAACCAGTCTCTGTAAATTGAGGAAACAATATCCACACAAAGCTCTGTACCTTATACATAAATTGCAATTTCAAATTTGAAAACAAATGCAATACAAAAATAAAGAACCATAACACAATTCTGCTTATGGGAATCCAGTGTAGGTTCAGAGTGGCCCGGTATATTCACATTTTTTGGATAACCTTTTACTGTGTTAAATAGTTTTATTAATGGTGTAAATGAACAATGAAAGGTACTCTTGTAATCCTCCTTCTCATTGGGCAGATGTATGAAATAGGATGGAAGCGCCCAACCGCCCCAGTTTTTTTGTATGGTCACAGTGACTTGCAATGCTCAACAAGCTCAGTAACTTCTATTTTGGCTGCATCCAACTGTACTCTATGTATTTATTGTTTAATGTTCTAATAGGAAAACTAATAAAGAGTTGTATTTAAGCTTATTGAATACACAATTACCCTATGCTGAGCCTCAGCAAAGAAAAGATCACACATCAAAGACATGCACAATCAGAAATATAGAATCACAGACTAATTGCTACTCTTGATTTCGCCATTGTGTTTCCCCTTGTCTTTTTCTGAGCCCGCCCCCAATAGATTCTGTTTATCTTAGCACAAGAGCTGAGATCTACCTCAATCCACTTATTTTAGTACACATAGCAAACACCAGTAGTATGGTCCAATTCATATGTGTTGTATGTTTAGCATTCAGCATGTGGTAGGAAGAAATAAATCCCATGATAATTTTAACTCAGTAAAACAGTCTAAATACATTGATGCCTTTCAATTAGATAACATAAAAGTATCAATGCAAGGGGGCCTTATTCACCTTTTACCTTACAGACAGCATTTATTTAAAGACGTTCTCCTCCCTCCTTCCTCAACCATCCACCTTTTATTCCTCATCCCACAATCATCATCTGTCATCCATCATTTCTCATCCATCAACTTTCAACAATCATCTCTCACCCATCACCTATCAGTCCTCATCCATCAGCCATCATTCCTCATTCAAAATCCATCAGTACTTCCTGCATGTTATTCCCCAAAGTCTTATGATGGTTTTGCACTAATAGCAAACAAACTCACTGGGATACCGCAAAGTTCAGAACAATTGTGCATATGTCCGATTTGACCAAGGTGTACTCCACCATTCTAGGCTTTTGTATCCCCTGGACTGTGCCTCTGTTTGGCAGTGATGCCTGTTCAGCAGTCCAAAGTTTAAGAAAAACTCACCCGAAAGTGGCTTTACCTTCTTCTTCAGTGAAGAGCCTGCTAACATGGGTATGGCGTAACATTAAGAATAGCACATGACCTGCACCAGGAGTTCTAAAATATTCATAAGCAGCATGTTTTTAAATTTCTTAGTGCAAGGATCCCTGGCAGGAGCGGCCCATGCAGGTAAGAGCGGTGGGCGGGGTGGGGTGGGGGACTCGACAGGTGACGGCGAGGGAAATTTAAATAAATAATTATTTACCCTCGTCATCGTCTGTCGAGTCCCCCCCAGCCCGCCCCACCGCTCTTACCTACAGGAGCCTCTCCTGATCACTGGGGACTATCCCAAACGTAGTTTGGGATATGTGAAGTACTACTCATGCAGCACTCCCTTACTCATTCTTACAATGCATTCTGAGTAGGCCCTAAAACATCTCAAATGAGAATAAAGTTGAATATTCAGAAAATATTCATATATATTTCCTAATAAAGAGTCAGATGTTTCAGGGACGATTCACACAGACAGGTAAGAGTATGAAAATACTATTCTGTGGTCCTGCTTTGCATACTCATAAATGCTTCTGTAAATCAGCCCCAATGTGTCTGGTGTTAGGCATATTTAAATAGTAAGGTGGGAAGGTATGTAACATTTACATCACACTGTCTAAATGCTTTTTGCTAACCACAACTTACCGACATGTGGGTATTAAACAAGCAGCCATGGGTTCTTTCAGGCTTTAGCTTAATGTTCTCTAAAATGACAATTTTGTATAAACCGTACTTTATAGATTTGAGAGTAAAAATTCTGAAAATGGAAATCATTAGATTCATGTTTAATGTATGTGTAAATAAGGGTATGATACAATATTATTTTTCATTTTATGTAGGCATTTAGAGATAAAGGCTATTTCACATTAACAGCTGGCAAGAGAACCTAAGACATGACTAAAAACATTTTTGGAGGGTCATTCTAAATTCCTGGATTCAATAGCAATTCATCCTCAGAGTATGGGTAGGACATGGGATTTTTGAAGGTTTCGTACATGCTATTCTACTCAGACGTGTGCAGTGCTTTCAAAGTTTCGAGGGTAGGCATACTGGTCCAGGAAGAGGCTTTGCTCTACAAGACACATGAAAAATATTTGAGCCTGGGCTTACCCTGCACTCAGGAAAGACAACCTAATCCACACATTTCTTAACATAATACATATGGGGAGGCGCCCTCTTAAGTCAACATTTAAAAAAATATATTTTGTGGTCAATGGTATTGGAGTATCAGCAATAGTACCACAGCACCCAGTGCAGTAAGCATGTAATTACATTATGCAGTGCCTTACGTCAAAATTAAAAAGAATGGGGTTTATATACAAGCCCCGTGCGCTGCTGATGCCTCACTTTTAACATGGGAAATTGTAAATAAGCTCTAAAATATTTTGGGTTACAGGTAGTGGAGTATCAGCAGTAGTACCAAAGTGCCCAGCGCAGTAACCCTAGTAAAACTGCAGTACACGGTGCCAGTACCTCAGAGCCAAAAATGCTTTTAAAAAACAAGAAGGGTCTGGTCATAAAGTGGACCCCGCAGCCAATGGCCATTGCGTATGCAGTAGGCCTTGCACGGTGGGGTCGGCCGCCTGTAGGGGTTGGACACAAGATCATCACATCACTGTGCCCGGCATAAGGCTTTTCACAGCTCAGGCTATCTATCCCCTGGCAGTTGGGCACCCATGGGGATTTGGGCGCAGAGTCAAGATCTGTGGCAAGCCTCTGCTGCTCATGGCCATTGGTTCTGCACAGTGGAAGTTGGATGCTCACGTGGGTTGGTGCAGAGCCTGGCAGGAATCCAGGCCTTACACCCATACTATCCCCACTGCTCAAGGCCAAAGCCCATGTGCAGCAGGAGATCTGACACCCTCTGGTGGATGGCCGCAGAGCATGGTCAGAAGTTGGGCACCTGTGAGTGAACGAGTGCCCACAGGAATGTTGGTGCAGGGTCTGGCCAAAGGCTAGACTCTATAGCCCACCTAGGAACCGCAAGACAAAGCTTCCAGTAACACAATTCCCAATGTGGGTCCCCATAAGGTATGGCGGGTCAGGCACTGATGCTGTGGTGCCCCCCAAAAAAAAGAAAATGGTGGTAGTGTGTTGCTGCCAACATACTGCAGGTGGCAAACCCTCTTTGCACATATCCTGTGGCCTGCACAATGACAATTGGCTACTGGGTCTGGTCTATGATTGGACTGTTGTATTTGTGTTAACTATTTTTGGGTACCATGAAACAATGGAAATCGTTTGTTAATTTCATTATGTTTTCCTAAAAACTTCAACATTCTTACGCTATTTCTAATCAATACATTGAATGCATTCAAACATGTTTTTTTCCAGATGTGATTGCAGTAGCATTTGTTGTTTAAGCAATACAAATGAAATGCCCAAAACGTGATGGGAGGAATACTTGCAAATAGTTTAACTGCTGGCAACAGCTCGGGGTAGCATTGAAACCCCATTGTTATTTTGCCCATTATGCCATCTCAGGTTAGTCCCAGCCATATACAAATATGCCTTTGTACTGCTCCAATAGGAACAGCCCAACCTCAACTGCCAAGCCAGGTCCTCTCCAAACTGTAATGCAAGCAACCAAAGACAGGTTTAGGCTGAGTTGGGCCTCTCCAGTAGGGTCAGCCTCATTCCTGTGGCACAGTAAGCACAGAACCCATTTCTGATCATACCCTTGACCACCTATTGTGTTACATCAAACATACAAAATGTGATGAGACGAATGCCTGAAAATTGCCCAACCACAGGCAGTTGCTCGAGGTAGCATTCAAAGGCATCATATCTAGGCCTAAAACAGGGTTGCTTGTTTTCCCTTCTGGAGAGGACTTCACCTAGCATTTCTGGGTGGACTGCTCCCATCAGGAGCAGTATCAGGACTTAAATCGCATAAGGTTCGCTTCAGTCTGGAGTGGCATTGTGGGAGGGAAACTATGGGTAGTGCTACCCTGACCGATTGCCAGTGGTTAGAATATTTGCAAGCATTCCTCCTATTACCTTTTGTGTGTTTGGAGTGATATGAAATTACATGAGTTCACCTTACTATTATATGTCACCTTGTAGAGTAAACAAATGTGAAATGGAGATCGTCATCCTGAGCAATGACTCCTTATGAAACTAGCAACATACCGAATATGAAATCACACCCTGACAGGGAGTGACACTTAAAATGTACATATACACTCTAAATGATTTCAAAGAATTGGATAGGCAACAGGTGAATAAATATTCAGGAAGGTTAACCACTGACAATTTGTAACTAAAAGACGTCTATGGTGCTTTCACATCCGTAGCAGAAATTGGAAAGGCCTTCCTCATGGTGGAAAAGCTCAGCAGAGTGTTGCCACCAACCTTAACCCCTTCAGCGCGGCGCGGATTTCCGCGCCACGCTGAAGGTTCCGTGCGCGGGCGGGGCCATGACGGAACGGTTCCGTCATGCGCACAGCGCAACCGACGTGCATGACGGAACCGTTCCGTCATGCGCGTCGAAGGGGTTAAGAATATACCGGTCAATCAGTTATTCACCTTGAAAGTGACACTGAAGATACACATTACAATATGTTGCTATAGTGTGTGTAAATATGGCAATGGCTAAAAGTTGTACTAATCCATAGACTCTGTACTTTTAATGAAGTCTATAGAGTCAGTCACAGCATGTAAAAGTTGTGAAATAAAGAAAAACAGGCTTAGTTAAAAGCCAAGGTCGATTTTACCAATTCAACTGACATAAAAAGAATAAAGCTGCGGAAAAAGTAGAACTCAGTATAGTTCTACAAATGATCACAAAGTAAAGCTCAAGTTGTCACGTGGTCAAATTTAGGCCCGAGTAGGTACACCCCCATTTTACATGCTCAAGTATTAAAGTTGACATCTTTTTAAACCATTGACATTTGACACACATTTGCCTGTGTGCCTGTGCAGGATGATATTCTCTGAAATGACTTTGCTTACATTGACGCTTCTTTGTAGGCATCTTATCGAGCACCTTGAACATTGTGTACAAGGGCTAAGTTCACTATGCAACATGCTGTTGTTTGGGATTTATCCGCTCGGCAACTGAGCCATTACGAAAGAATCAACAATTTCATTCAGACTCGGGCTCCAGCCTGATTACATTTATTTATTTTATTTATTTATAAAAAAATGTATAGCACAAACAAGATCCCGAGGGATAACAGAATGCTTACAATATGATAGGAGGGAGGAGAAAAGCAAAATCTATAACAATATCCATAAGAGAAAGAAAATACAGTGCAAAATACAACTAGGATGGTAATACAATAAAACAAGTGTAGGCGGGTAGCAAGGGTGAAACACAGTGTACAAGGGGGAGCTGTATCAAAAGTAAGAACAAAGTCAGCAGGTGCAATGTCAACGGGCTTGTGAGTCTAACCCTATTAGGGTATGCATTTGTTCATTAGGAATCTTTTGGCTTCCACTTTGAACGCCGTCAATGAGGAGATTCTGCGAATTTCCGGTGGGAGAAAGTTCCAAATCTTAGGGGCAGCTCCAGAGAAAGCTCAGTGACAACTTCTCTTTTTGTTAAGGATAAGTGGTTTCAGGAGGAGGGTAGAGGCACTTCTTGAAGCTCTTACGCTACAGAATAGTTTATTTTTTTTTGCCAGGTACGTAGGAGTATTAAGGTGAAGGGCTTTGTGTGTAAGAACAGCAATCTTTAATTGAATTTGTGCTTCGAAGGGCAACCAATTGAGGGGTTTTAGGACTGGGGATATATGATCTTTTCGCTTGGTATCAGTAACTAGTCTAGCAGCCGAGTTAAGTGCAGCCCTTAGTGGAAACAGAGCGTATTTGGGAAGGCCACTGAGTGTAGCACTGCCATAGTCTAACCTCGGCAAGACAAGTGCTTGGACCACTTGCTTGAAATCATTTGGAGGAAGGAAAGGTTTGATATTTCTGAGAGATCTCATCAAGGTGGTTAACTCCTTTGCATACATTGCTGATATGACCTTTCATGTTCAGGTGCTTGTCCATAGTGATACCTAGAGACTTGGCTGCGTCTACGATGAGAGGCATACAGTTGAATGCAGTGACCGGACTGAGCAGAGGTCTAGCTTGGGGATGAGATTCGGAGGGGAGATGAGCAGGAATTCCATTTTAGAGGTGTTGAGCAGTAGATGATTCTCCGTTAACCAATTTTGAGTAAACATTAGGGTAGTATTGAGTGAGATGATGTTTTCCGAGGATAAGATTTTCTGACATAATTGCGTGTCGTCCGCCTATATGTGGAAGAGAATGTTCATGGAACTTAGAGAATGTGCCAGAGGTTCCAAGAAAAGATTGAAGAGGATAGAAGATAGACCGGATCCTTTGTGGACCCCCAAGAGTACGGGAGAGGGCTGCAAGAGAGAGTGGCTTGCCTTGACTCTTTGAGTTCTGTGATGAAGGAAGGATGAGAACCATAGTAACACCTGATCAGAAAAACCCATTCTATTTTGCAGGATGGATAGGAGGTTATTATGATAAACCGTGTCAAATGCGGAGGAAAGGTCGAGGAGGATCAGGAGACATGATTCATTTTGGTCGAGTATAATTAAAATGTAATCAAAAACGTGAGTGAGAGCCGATTCGGTGTTGTGCCACTTCCTAAAGCCTGATTGATGCTAGTCTAGGAGCTGGTAGTTCTCTATGTGGGCACAGAGTTGGGATTGCACACATTTTTCTAGTAGTTTCACTAAAGTTGGAAATGGGGCGGAAGTTATTGAGATCAGATTTGTCAGCGTGAGGTTTTTTTAGTATGGGTGTTACCTGAGCTGCTTTTAGACATTCAGGGATCATGTCTTGTGCTAGGGAAGCATTAACAATCCTAGTCCAAGTGGGGTTCAGTGCATTCTTGATTTCTTTGAAGATAGAAAGGGGGCAGCGGGTCGCTGAAGTGGTTGGAAGGGTTGATATTCTGCAGAATCTTGAAGATATCATATTCACTAAAAGCGGTAAAGATGACCAATGATGTATGGTTCTTGGGATTCGTGGAGGACGATTTACACCTAACAGAGGAGTCAATGGGTGAGGCAGCAATGGGAAGAGGTAGTAGCGCCTTCTGAGACGCGAGGTCAGTGGAGATGATTCTTGATTTCTCTACGAAGAAGGCGGCAAGATCATCGCAAGAGGGTGGGTTGCCACCAGGATCAGATTGGTTAGACCCAACAACTGATTGTTGTTTGACCAATTCGAAGAGTTTCTTGGGGCGGTTTGCCGCTTGATCCAGTTGGTATCTGAAGTAAGTCGCCTTAGCACTCTTGATTTGTTTGTTGTATCTGCTCCTGGCATCTCTAAGGAGTTTTAGTTGGTCCGAGTAGGGATTGACTCGCCATGACCGTTCAAATACCCTAAGGTTGCGGCGTTCTGAGTTTAAGTTTTCATTATACCAAGGTTTGGATATTTTTGTTGATGCATTTTCTAGTTGGAGTGGAGCAATATTCTCCATGATGTTGAAGATGGTTGAATTGTAGGCGTCGGTGAGTGATTGTACCTCAACTATATCTGCTTGGAAGGAGAGGGCAGCTTTACAGTGGGCAGCTAATTCGTCAGAGTGCAATTTAGTATATAACCAACATCACTCCTTTGTTAAGGCAGAGGAGCAATTTGCTGACACTGCTGAGGCTGGCCCATGCCGGAATATCAGCTCAGCTGATTCATGTTTACCTTCGACGAGAGATGAGACCCTGCCCTGCTCCAAGACAGACTACGTGATGGCACTTTTCTGCAGGCAAAAAAGATCATCCTACATGGATTCTGGAAGACTCAACTACCCTAGACACACTAGGATAGGTAGTGCTAAGTAGGAGTACAAAATACAACAGTACTTACATGTGAGCATGTATCCTATGAAACAGCACAATAGTTGAATTGTTTATTTTCTTTATCATAATGCTGATTGCCTTTTTATGTTTCTTTCCGTTGATTATTGCAGTGCACATATTTTACACAAGAATCATAATGCTTCAATAAATATTGAAACACCATGTAGTGTATTTCTTGTGTATCTCTTTGGGTATGCATGAATTACCAAACAAAAGAGTTCTAGACCTGCTTCCATGATCTCTTTGGGGAATCAAAGTTGTCATGCTCTGAGGTTGCACATTCTACCTGGTCCCTGGCTAGGTTAGGGGTACCGATGGTGCACTGTAAGCTAACAGGACTAAGGCCAACATATCCTGATGGTGTGCGTAGAATCAGTCTTGAACAGTTTCGACATTTGTTTCCAACAAACGCACAGTTTCACTAGGAAAATATGAACAGTATCTCTGAGTATCTGTATGGGTGCCTGAGTGTCTGTGTAGCTGTGTAAGTGGGTGGGGAGTGTGTGTCTCTGTGCATAGATGTGTGAGTGGGTGAATTACTGGGTGTATGGGTTCAAGACTGCATGTGTGAAGGGCTTTATGGGTGGGTGAGTGTGTGTATGGGTGTGTTGGTGAGTGAATGGATGTCTCAGTGGTACATGTGTGAGTAACTACATATGTGAAAAGCAGTATATGTGAGTGTTGGAGTATATAAATGATGATATGTGAGAGTGAGTGATTGTGAGAGTGGCTGTATAGATGAGTGTGTGCTTGTATCAGTGATTGTATAAGAGAGTATGTGTTAGTATATGTATGAATATGTGAGGTGGTGTGTGTATAACTGCATAGGTGAGTAAATCGGAGTGTGACTGATTCTTTGCATGACTTATTAGGTGTGAGAGTAACTCTATGGATAAATGGCAGTGTGTGAGTGTCTGTATAGGTGTATGAGTGCATATGATAGTGCTGTATTGATGAGTGACTGCATCAGTGAACGAGTGGATGTGTGTGCAGACCTAGGAATCAGTGAGAGGGTATGTCGTAACTGGTATTGGTGTGTCTATGGTTTCAAAAATGGT
Source organism: Triturus cristatus (assembly GCF_964204655.1). NCBI lineage: Eukaryota > Metazoa > Chordata > Amphibia > Caudata > Salamandridae > Triturus > Triturus cristatus. The sequence goes on along the minus strand of NC_140582.1, from coordinate 390,386,432 downwards.
AGTATGTATTTTCGAGTGGGTGTAGCAAATGTTATATTAGGGTGTGTGTGAAGTTGGCCTGGTATATGCTGGTCATTAGTTAAAGTGGCCACCTTGCACCAGTACAATTCAACTCTTATGGTAAATAGGTTTAAGACAACCTTTTAAAGAAAGCTATCCTAGTGGTAGCTGTGGAGAGCAGCCTTCAGGCTAAGTCTTTAGAGGAATGTAAAGCAGCTTGTTTTACCTTATAATCTCTTGGATTACTAAATGAAAGGACACTACACAGGTATATATATAAAATATATATGTATTAATTACTAGACACACTCTACTAATCTCTTTATGAGATTAGAAGTCAGGAACATATGCACAAATCAACGTTTCACAACAAGTTAAGCACAAATATGGCTGGGGCCCTAGGGGCGTACCAGACCATATACTAAAAAAGAGGTTAAGGAATATCGACTTGCAGGGGGACAAGGCCTAGGGCCTTCAGAAGCACTGGGGCCTCACTAATCTACCCAAGGCAGGTAAGTGAAGAACATAGCCGCGGATCCCAATAGACTTCAATGGAGCAATTCGCGGTTGGAATTTTAAAGTTCTAGGATACTTCGGGAGAGCATACAAGCAAGTCACTTACAGGGTAAGTAGTTCTAGAGCCAACACACACAGGAGCACTGTAGTGCAGGAGTTACCTCACCCACGGAAGCCGGGTGCATAGGTGTCTTTTGGTGTCGGGTCGCGGCGTCGTTTTCAAAGCCAAAGAAGCCAAAGAAGACTTGCTGCTTGTGAAGACAGAAGAAGTGTCTGGTGGAATCCAAGGCTGGATTCAGAAGAAAGAAGACCTGAGAGCAGAGGAGACAGTGTTCAAAGTCACTTGCCAGTGACCCGAGGCCAGGAAGCTGGATGCCCACAGTCGTCGGATGATTTCAGGTGATCACAGGTGTTTTGACTCTTCAGCCACGAGTTCCAGGAGGTGTCAACGACAACCAGGAGCTGGATTCAGAGTGTCCCACAAACTCCGCAGCTTACTGCAGTGTCGGTGACCAGATTGGAGCCAACAAGCCTTGTTAACAGCAAGTCTCATGGAAAGTGTAAAAAGTCAGCGGTGCAGACCAGCAAGGTCTGAGGGACTCACCCAGCAAGGGTAAGTCAGGACAGGCCTGGAGCAACCAGGGGAGCCCTTTGGTTTTGTAGAAAAGTCTTCAGGAGGATGTGGTGTCCTGTTCCTGTGGAGCTTGCAGCTCCTATTCTAGAATGTTTATATGTTGCCTAGCGCGACTTGAACTGTGTGAGCAGTTGATCTGTACCTTTGACTGGGTGGGGTCTCTGCACGGTTATTCTCTCCAATAAACCTACAGTTTCAACTATCACAACTGTCTCTGAAGAATTCTTACGGGACTTACCTCTTCACAGGGACCCACAAGCCAGCCGGCAAGGGATCGCGAAGACGCCTCAGGAGGATTCACTCTACACGGTCACTCGGGACGAGGTAGGCCTCTGATCTTCAGTGGAAATCTTGCTGGAGACTTGGACCACACGTGGTCTAATGCACAAGTTCATAGAATGTCATGATGGGGTTACACTTGAAAATAGTGCCCGGTACCCAGGTATTGCGGTTCCTCATCACTCGTGGGGTCCACTTGCCACAGCTTCGCTGGGGACTCATGATGGCCTTGGAGAAGTCAGGAAATCTACTTCTGGGGCTGCAGAGACTTCGGACTCCGGCAGGAGCGGGAAAGTTTGCAACCGTTGATGCAAAGTTTTGGTGCCTGCCAAGCAGGGGAGTCACTCCTTGACTCCAAGGGAGATTCTTCAGTCTTCCAAAGGTAGTGGAACATCGAAGGGCCAGGATTCTTCTTCCGAGCATTGTCCATGGATATCTAGTTTGCAATGGCAAGGGTTCCCTAACTTATACTACAAGGAAGGGAGGGACTAGCTCTATGACCCCTCCTATGGGAGGGTCAGGGGAGTGGGTGGTTACACCCACTTCCCTTTGTCCAGTTTCATGCCAGAACAGGGGCAGGTAGCCCCTGAACCGGTTTGAGCTGGCATATGCAGAGAGGAGCCTACTGCTCCCCCAGTGCAGGACTTCAAAGCACTCTAGGAGTGCACCCACCCAGCCCCAATACACTAAATCCTGTCTGGGAGGTGGTTACACCTCCCGGTGACAGGATGCCTATTGTTGGGCTTCCTCCACTGCGAGTTTCAGTCAGCAGTAGGAGGGCAGCCCAGTGTCTGTGCTGGTGGCATCCATTTTGTGATGCCAGGGCTCTTTCAGGATTCTACCGTGTTTCCACAGTAGGTACATGTGTATCCCTCTAGAAGGGTGGGATCATACTCCCACACCAGTTACTGGTGTGGGGGTATGATTCCAAAGCATTTGACACCAAACACAACATGTTTTGATGCAGCCATCCCAGAGTTAGCATTTACCGCGAGGTTATAATGGACTTAAGAGTATATGGTTTAACCGCATCCACAAACAGCCACAGAGAATAGACTCTGAGAGCTGCAGAGGGGCCCTGCTCAGGCAGAGGCACCCCCTCACATGGAAACCAAGCACCCTACCCTCAGCATTGATAGGGCCTGCCTTAGGGGTGACTGATAGGTTTATATGTGTGCGTAGGTAGAGATATAGGGAACCTATATCTCAGTGAGAAGTGCTAACACTAACACAGATGCAGTTGCCAGCACAATCTTGAGGACGAACAAAGACCTGTAGATATAAGCGTTGCGAAATATATCACATGCATTGCTATAAAATTTATGGTCCTGCTGATGTGCAATATATGAAAGAGTTCATTGCCTTTTTATGTTGTTTTCTCTGTTATGCTGGTACATAACGGTTGTTATAATTTGCATGTTATAAAAAACGTCTGCTTTTGATAAAGTGACTCCCATGAGAGATTGAGAGGTGTCACATTTTTAATTTTGTATAATATATGGTCTTAAAGCAAATAAACTAAGCATGATATGGTCTTAATGTGAAAGTGTATAATTGGTCTGTAGTGTGCCTTAGATATAGGATTGATGTGTCTTGATGCAGTGGACTTAATGTCATTATTGATATAGTCAAGGGATATTTCTTGTTTTACTAACACTACCTCACCCAGGCTGCAGTAGCAGGCCTGTGGTGTCAGATTTAGTCTGCTTCCCAGGGGTGGCATAATACATGCTTCAGCCCCTGGTAGCCCTGTGAAGTACCTATGCCCTTGGTACCTAAGGTACCATATACTAGGGGCTCATAAGGTACCACAGTATCCAATCACTAGTGCATCTAATATGCACTCCAAGTTGTTTAGAGAGGACAGAGAGGCTGGGGCCCTGATTAGCAGGGTCCCAGCCAGACTATAGCCAGAAACCAGTGTAAACATCAGAAGAAAAATGGGGGCAACATAAGTGCAGATCCAACTCTCCTACAGGGTGTGAGAAGGTGCATCAGATTATCATGTGGATGATGTCATATGTGAATTTATTAGTGATGTCATTTGAGATTTCATCTGATCATGTCACAAATGATGTAATGTGTGACATCATCAGCAGTGAATTGCGGGGGCACAAGTTATAGTTAGAACTCAACTAACTATAACGGCCGAATTTCTCTGGTTTTGTATAAGTGAAATTACCAACTACCTATAACATTACTGAAACCTGTGGTTTTTTTCAGTAAATTTCTAAGGTTTTTTAAATGCTAATTTCTAAATATAATGTCTCTGAAACCTATGGTTATTTCAGTGAGAATTTATAAGGTTTTTTAAATACTAATTTCTAACAATAACGTCCCTAAAACCTCTGTTTTTTTTCAGTGAATTTCAAAGGTTTTTCAAATGCTAATTTCTAACTATGCCTACATAGGTGGGACATGTACAGAAAGAGGAAGAAAGGCGCAGAAAGAAGCAAGAGAAATTTAGAAAGAGGCAACAGAAGTCCAGAAAGGCAGAGAAAGGTGCAGAAAGAAGCAAGAGAGGGGCAGAAAGAGGCCTTGTTGCATAGTCATCCTGTGCCCCCAACTGTTTGCTGACTAGTACTGGTGGTAACTGACTCTGACTAACCAGGCCCAGAGCCAGTACGATGCTGAAAGACACTTAGAATACAGTGAAAACACCTACATACACTAGTGTACACTATGGGTTGGGGTACCCTTGTGATTGGTATGACTTCCCCTGTAAGGCCCTATTACATAAAAGGGCAGGGGGATTAAAACTACCTCTATGGCCCGGCTCTAAGCCCCGGCTACGCCATGGACCGATGGTTGTTGCGCAGCGGTAATTATCACCGAGCGTTGTACTCGAGATCGCTGGACTCGTCCCTCACAGGGCCCACGGGGGTGGCGGTGCGGGTGTGGAAGTTGGCGACTGACTCGCTGGGCTGGAAGGAAAGGCTCACCCTTGCTACCCCGTTGTTTGAGTCTGACAAATTGGGGAAGCTTTGGCATACAAAAGGTTTTGAGAAATGGGACTTGATCGGTATCTCCAGGGTTGGAGATTTGCTGATCAAGGTAAGGGTGAAGTCCTTTGAAGAGCTGCAGAAGGAGTATGAGTTGGGGAAATCTGAGTTTTTCCGCTATGTTCAGGTGCGTCATGCCCTGCGGTCAGTTCTGGTAGAAGGTGAGAAGGTGCCTGAGTCCTCTCCATTGGAGGACCGGATCCTCGATGGCCATATGCCGGAGAGTACGATCTCTCTTATCTATAAGAAATTGATTAATGTTCGGGCTGACCTGCTATTGGGGCTGCGGGATCAATGGATTAGGGACGGACTTGAGCTGGATGACGAGGACTGGCAGTCTGCGGTTTCCTCTCCTAAGGAGGTTGCGATCCCGTCGCGTCTGCGGCTGGTGCAGCTCAAAATACTCCACAGAGTCTATGTTACGGGGCCAAGGCTGGTTCATATGGGATTTTCTGAGGAGGGCTTATGTAGGAGGGGCTGTGGTATGGTGGGTACCTTCCTGCATATCATTTGGGAATGTGGCGTCATCATGGAATTTTGGAGGAGAGTCCATGCGGTAATGGGGGAGGTGACGGGCATTGTTATGCAGCCGGAGGCGCGGTGTTGTCTCCTGAACGTTTGGGGGCCTGCTGATCACGATGAGGCACAGACCCAGTGGGTGACTCTGGGTAACATGGTGGCTAAGCGAGACATCGCGCGCCTGTGGGGCTCCGCGGGACCCCCCACATTGGCTGCGTGGAAGGAAAACATGGACTGGAATATGTTCAGGGAAAAGACGGTATATTGCGCTAGAGGGCGCCCTCGGAAGTGGCATGCCATTTGGGGGCAGTGGAACCAATATAGGGGGGGCATATGTCTTGCCCCTGATCTGGATCCCCCCGAGGAGCAGCTCTCTCCTTAGCATTCTTTCCAGCTCTGTACATATGTTTTGATTGTTAATTGACTTCTTGGGCCTCTGCTTTTCCCCTTTGTCCTCTTATCACAGCGCTGTGACTGATAGATGAAGGGGGTCCGGTCTCCCCTGAGGGGCAATCACCAGGTGTATTCAGTGTACCTCACCTTGCTTGGGTTTGGTTTGTGTTTGTGTTTATTTAAAATAGAACCTTTTTGCTTCTCCTTTCTATGCACTGTGGACGCTTCTTTGTATTGCTCTCTTGAAGCTGCCGAACCTCCGGGTTGTCGGCTGAATAGCTGTGTCCTTATTTTTGATGAATAAAGGTTTTATAAAAAAAAAAAAAAATCTACCTTTAACCCAGAGGTGCAGAAAGCGGCAAGAATAGTGCAGAGAGAAGCAACAGAGGTGTGGAAAGAGCCAAGAGAGGAGCAGAAAGAAGCAAGTGAAGTGCAGAAAGAGGCAGGAGGGGTGCAGAATGAAGGAATAGAGTTGCAGAAAAAAGAAAGAGCAGTGCAGAAAAAAACAACAGATGTGCTGAAAGAGGTGTGAAGGGTGCAGAAAGAGCAGGAGAATTGCATAGAGAGGCAACACAGGTACAGAAAGAGGCAAGAGAGGTGCAGAAACAGACATGAAAGGTGCAGAAACAGGGAACAGGGGTGCAGAAATAGGCAAGAGAGGTACAGAAAGAGAAAATAGGGGTGCAGAAAGAGGCAAGAGATTTGCAGGAAAAAAGCAACAGAGGTGCTGAAAGAGGCAAGCGAGGTGCAGAAAGAGGCAAGAGATCTGCAGAACAAAGCAGCAGAGGTGCTGAAAGAGGCAAGTGAGGTGCAGAAAGAAGCAAGAGAGGTACAGAAAGAGGCAATAGAAGAAGTGCATAAATATGCAACAGGTGCAGAAAGAGGCAAGAGGGGTGCAGAAAGAGGAGAGAGCAGTGCAGAAAGAAGCAAAAGAGGTGCTCAAAGAGGCAAGTGAAATGCAGAAAAAAAGCAAGAGCACTGCAGAAAGAACCAACAGAGGTGCTGAAAGAGGCATGAAGGGTGCAGAAAGAGCAAAGAGAAGTGCTGAAAGAAGCAACAGGGGTATGGAAAGAGGCAAGAGTGGTGAAGAAAGAGGGAAGTGAGGTGTAAAAATAGGCAAGAGAGTTGCACAAAGAGGGATAAGGGGTGCAGGAAGAGGCAAGAGAGGTGCATAAACAGGCACAGAATTGCAGAAAGAGGCAAAAGAATTGCTGAAAGAAGCAACAGAGGTATAGAATGAAGCAAGAAAATTACAGAAAGAGGCAAGTGAGATGCAGAAATAGGCAAGAAAGGTACAGAAATAGGGAAGACGAGTGCAGAAAGAGACAACAGGGGTGCAGAAAGAAGCAAGACAGATGCAGAAAGAAGCATGGAAAGTGTAGAATGAAGCAACAAGGGTGCAAAAAGAGGCAAGAGAAGTGCAGAAAGAAGCAACATATGCAGAAACAGGCAAGAAAGATACAGAAAGAGGGAATATGAATGCTGAAAGAGACATTCACAGAGGTGCTGAAAGAGGCAAGCCAGCTGCAGAAGGAAGCAAGAGAGGTGCAGGAAGAGGCAATAGAAGTGCAGAAAGAAGCATCAGAGGTGCAGAAAGAGGCAAGTGGGGGTATAGAAAAAGGAGAGACAAGTGCAGAAAGAAGCAAAAGAAGTGCTCAAAGAAGCAACAGAGGTGCTGAAAGAGGCAAGAGAACTGCAGAAAGAGGCAAGAGAGGTGCAAAAAGAGGCAACAGAGGTGTTGAAAGAAGCAAGAAAAGTGCACAAAAAGGCAAGTAAGTTGCAGAAACAGGCAAGAAAGGTACAGAAAGAGGGAGGATGAGAGCAGAAAGAGACAACAGGGGTGCAGAAAGAAGCAAGACAGGTGCAGAAAGAAGCATGGAACGTGCATAATGAGGCAAGTGAGATGTAGAAACAGGCAGGAAATGTACAGAAAGAGGGAAGACAAGTGCAGAAAGAGACAACAGAGGTGCTGAAAGAGGCAAGTCAGCTGCAGAAAGAAGCAAGAGAGGTGCAGAAAGAGGAAACAGAAGTGCAGAAAGAGGAGAGACAAGTGCAGAAAGAAACAGAAGAGGTGCTCAAAGAGGAAAGAGGGATGCAGAAAGAGGCAAGAACAGTGCAGAAGGAACCAAGGGAAGTGCGGAAAGAAGCAACAGAGGTACAGAAGGAGGCACAAGGAGTGCAGAAAGAAGCAATAGAGGTGCCAAAAAAAGGCAAGAGAAGTGCAGAAAGAAGCAACAGAGGTACAACAAGAGGCACGATTGGTGCAGAAAGAGGCAACAGAGTTTCACAAAGAGGGAAGACGGGTGTAGAAACAGGCAAGAGAAATGTAGAAAGAGGCAAGAGAATTGCTGAAAGTAGCAACAGAGGTATAAAAAGAAACAAGAAAAGTGCAGAAAGAGGCAGGTGAGTTTCAGAAACAGGAAAGAAGGGTACAGAAAGAGGGAAGACGAATGCTAAAAGAGACAACAGGGGTGCAGAAAGAAGAAAGACAGATGCAGAAAGAAGCATGGAAAGTACAGAATGAAGCCACAGGGGTGCAGAAAGAGACAACAGAAGTGCAGAAAGAAGTGAGGTGCAGAAAGAGTCAAGAGAGGTGCAGGAGCAGGCAAGGGAAGTACAGAAAGAGGCAAGAGAATTCATGAAAGAAGCAACAGAGGTATTTTTTGTATTTGTATTTGTAGTTGAATTTGTAAGGCGCACAGCTACCCACAAGGGGTCTCCCGGCGCCGATAGAGTTAGTGATTACCCATCGCAGTTGTTAATGAGAGAAAAGCCAGGTTTTGAGGTCTTTGCGGAATTTCAGTAGAGATGGTTCAAGTTTCAGCGTAGCCGGGAGAGAGTTCCACAGTCTAGGGGCAGCACAAGAAAAGGAGCAACCGCCCATTCTCGTCAGTTTGAAGCGGGGAATCAGAAAGTTGCCCTGAGCTGATGATCTGAGGGGGCGGGATGGAAAGTATGGTTGAACCAGGGCCTTAAGATAACCTGGAGCCGACCCTAGCTTGATTTTATGCAGAAAACAAAGAGCCTTGAATTTAACACGGTTTGTAATACGGAGCCAATGAAGGTCTCTAAGAAAAGGAGAAATTGAAGATCTCCACGGGACCTTACAGAGGAGGTGCGCGGCTGAATTCTGTACAAGCTGAAGTCTCCTCTGAAGCTCCTGTGTAGCACCTAGGTAGAGCACGTTGCCGTAGTCCAGGCGAGAGGTGACTAAAGCCTGGACCACCTGGCATCTTGTCCATACCGGGAGCATCCACAAAATTTTGCGGAGCCACCCCAGGATGGAAAAACAAGTGGCTGCTACCTTAGCCACTTGATGTCGCATGGAGAGCGATTCATCCACGACAAAGCCAAGATTGCGAACCTGGGTCACTGGAAGGGGTAGTGGGCCCATTTCTGCCAGCCAATGTGCAGGGCCCCAGAGGTGCTTTTGCTTGCTCAGAATAAGCACCTCTGTCTTATCTCCGTTCAGTTTCAGGAGGTTCGCCTGCATCCACTCTGCCACTCGGGTAAGTCCAAGTTTAAGAGTGGATGGAGTATTAGCTGCGGCCGATGAAAGGGAGAAGAGGATCTGAGTGTCATCGGCGTATGAGTAAAAGGAAAGACCGGAGTCTTCCATGATGGGTAGCTAGGGGTCTCACGTAGATATTAAAGAGCATAGGGCTCAGTGAAGACCCCTGCGGAACACCATACGCCGAAGAGCGAACAGAAGAAGAAGAACTGGAAGAGACAACCTGAAAGGTGCGATGATCTAGAAAAGAGGCCAGCCAAGCAAGAGCAGGACCAGTCACTCCAGCCGTTCTCAAGGCTCTCAGAAGAATAGAGTGTGAGACCGTATCGAATGCGGCGCTTAAATCTAAAAGAATAAGCGCTGCTGTCTCGCCATGCTCGAGACGGGTGCGTAGGTTCTCAGTGACCCCCAAAAGGATTGTTTCAGCAGAGAAATGGGAGCGAAAACCTGATTGGGACGGATGTAGAAAACCTATGGTCTCCACATGAGATTTAAGATGTAAGTTGATATGTCTCTCCAGGATTTTTGAGAACATAGGCAGTAGAGAGATGGGCCGAAAGTTGGCAAGCGTCTTGGGGTCTGCACCGGGTTTTTTCAAGAGTGGCACTACCAGAGCTCTTTTCCATTCATCCGGGACTATAGATTCTCGTAATGAGGAATTGAGGAGCTCTTGGATGATTAATAGAGCATCAGGGGAAAGTTGTCGAAGGAAGTTCAAGGGAATTGGGTCTAGAGGGGAGCCTGAGTTGATCTTAGTTAAACAGGCAAGCAGCGAGTTGGGATCTAACAGGGGCCATTCAGAAATCAGTGTCTCCTGGGGTAGCGGGCTCAGTAGGGTCCAAGTAGAGGGGTCAGGAGGGGGTAAAGGGGAGGCTCGGGACAGGGCAATATGAATAGTTTCGACTTTGGAAATGAAAAAGTCAGCAATTTCATTGCATTCCACTTCCCCTAGCACAGGTGGAATGGGACCAGTCTTTGAGCCAGCTCACTTCTTAACCATGGAGAAGAGGGCTTTCGGACGATTGATGATAGACTGTGAGACAAACAGAGCTTTTGTCTTTCGGCAGGCTTGATGGTAATGCCTGAGTGCTTCACGATAGTTTAATTTATCATTCGGGGCATAGGTTTTTCGCCAAGACCTCTCCAAGTGTTTGCATTTGGATTTTATGCTTTCAGGTCATCCGTGAACCAAGGGGCGGGGGCGAGATGCAGAGTTGGTGGCCTTAGACGCGCTGGCTAATGGTCATTGATGTTAGAAGTTAGCCAGTGAGATACTTCTTGAGCCAAAGCGGTGCACCCAAGATTGATGTCGGGGCAACTGGCCATAAGAGAGGTGTTAAAGGCAGATATGTTCAGTTTAGACCAGGCGTAGAGAGAAGCAAGCAAAGTGCAAAAAGAGGCAAGTGAGATGCAGAAACAGGCAAGAAAGGTACAGGAAAAGGGAAGACGAGTGCAGAAAGAGACAACAGGGGAGCAGAAAGAAGCAACACAGGTGAAGAAGGAAGCATGGCAGTTGCAGAAGGAAGCAACAGGGGTGCAGAAATAGGTAAAGAAAGTGCAGAAAGAGCAACAATGGTGCAGAAGGAGGCAAGAGAACTGTAGAAAGAGTTAGGAGAGTTGGAGAAACAGACACAAGAGGTAGAGAAAGAGGGAACAGAGGTGCTGACAGAGGCAAGAGAGGTACAGAAAGAAGCAAGAGCCGTGCAAAAGAACCAACAGAGGTTCAAAAAGAGGCAAGTGAGGCACAGAAGGAGGCAAGAAAACTGCAGAAAGAGGCAAGAGAATTGCAGAAACAGGCAAAAGTGCTGCAGAAAGAGGAAACAGGTGGGCAGACTGAGGCAAGAGACATGCAGAAAGAGGGAAGAGGGATGCACAAAAAAGCAAGAGGGATGCAGAAATTTGGAACAGAGGTGCAGGAAGAAGCCAGAGCAGTGCAGAAAGAACCAACAGAGGTGCAGAAAGCGGCAAGAGGGGTACAGAAAAAGACAAGTGAAGTACAGAACGAAGCAAAAGAGGTGCAGCATGAACCAACAGTGATGGAAAAAGAGGCAAGAGGGGTGCAGAAAGGGGTAGGAGAGGTGCACAAAGAGGCAAGAGGGGTACAGAAAGAGGCAAGTAAAGTGCAGAAGGAGGCAAGAGAACTGCAGAAAGAGGCAAGAGAGGTGCAAAAAGAGGCAAATGCGGAGTAGAAAGAATCAAGATAAGTGCAAAAAGAATGAACAGAAGTGCCGAAAGAGGGAAGAGGGGTGGAGAGCGAGGCAAGAGGGGTACAGAAAGAAGCAAGACAGGTGCAGAAAGAAACAAAGGAAGTGCAGAAAGAAGGAACAAGGGTGCAGAAAGATGTAAGGGGGTACAGAAAAAAGGTAAGAGAGATGCAGAAAAAAGGAAGAAGGGTGCAGAAAGAGGCAAGAGGGGTAGAGAAAGAAGGAAATGAGGTGCAGAAAGACACAACAGAGGTGCAGAAAGAGGAACGAGAGGTGCAGAAAGTAGAAGAGATTTGCAGAAAGAAGCAAGAGAAGTGCAGAAAATAAAGAAATCTGCAGAAAGAAGCAACAGAAATGCAGACAGAGGCAAGAGAGGTGCAGAAGGAAGCAAGAGTGGCTTGCACACCATTAGAAACAATTTAACAACCACATTTAGCAATAAGTAACAGGTTACCATTCTAGGTTTGCAAGGAGCCTTCTACCACGCTGTAACACTTGTTGCTGCATTTTTGGTAACGTTTGAGCAGTTTGAGCTAGAAACAAGGCTTTTTTTATTCAAATCTCCAGATTAAGGAGCAGATGACGATATATTTGGCTAATGCGGAAAATGTATAATTATGCGAAAGTCGGTACAGCCAAACAGTCGCATAATTCCAGTGGCCCTTCTCATACCTCTGACTAGGTCCACAAGTGATCCTCAGTGATTCCTTCTTTTTTTGTCTCACTAAGTTCATAGTTGAGCATCTATGGAAACGAGGATGACTAAACCTAAGGTACTCCACAACACTGACCACATAATTACTCTCCATAACACATAATCTCACTCTACATAATTCCTATAAAATAAATACTACATCATTTCTGTCCACATAATTCCACTGCACAACTTACCACATAATTCCACTGCACACAACGTACATCCACTTCACTCCAAAAAACATTATTAAAAAACTTTTATATTAAGAATGCCAAAGCTCCAAGTCTCGCAAATGAGAAATCTATTACATTGCAAGCACTTCTTAAACTAGTAGTCGCATTTTCAGGGTGGTGGAGAAAGGGTGGTGGGCCTCCGACCAGCGCTCAGGAATTCCTCTGCGCAGCACTTACAGGAGGTACCAGGAGGGCTTCTTGGCCCGTTCAAAGTCCTTCAGCAGTAAATTGGACTTCATCCCCATCCCGTAGTCTGCCAGGAGGCGCGTTTGCAGAGTGGTGAAGAAAGGGGGGTATGGCCACTGAAGACGTCTTAGTAATCCCACTGTGTGGGACTTACTGGAGATAACAAGAGGGGGTATTTGGCCCCCAAGGACATCCTTTGGGGCCAACTCCTCCTCCTATTCCGTCCAGTAAGTCCCGCACAGCAGGACTGTTAAGTTCTCATAGCAGGCCACGCCCCCTTTCCCCCCCACTCTGCCAACATGCTGCCTGGCATGCTCTTGGATGGGGATTAAAGTTCCCTTCACTGTTGGGGGTCCTTAGAGGCCAACTAGCCTCCAGTATGTCCCAGAGAGTGGGATTGCTGAATGGTGGACACAGGGCACGTTCTTTTCCCCACCACTCTGCAAATGCGCTTTCTGGCATTCAGCTGTTTGGGGGGTGAAGTCCGCTTTAGTCCTGAGGTCCTCAGGACACAAGAGGACCTCATTGCCCCACCAGCAATGTGCCAAGAGGAGCGTTTGCAGAGTGGTGTAAAAAGGGGCGTGGCCTCAGACCACCTCTCAGCGATCCCACTGTGTGGGGCTGACTGGAATTACCTAGTGGGCTAGATGGCCCCCAGGGACCCTAAGTATTCAAGGGGACATATTCCCCCAACCTAGAATGCGCCAGAAGGCATGTTTGCAGAGTGGTGCAGGGAGGGGGTGGGGCCTTTGGGAAATGCCGGGTTTTCAAAAAAAAGATTGTTAGGAAATTGTTAGAAGAGGGCTATGTGGCCCCCCTTCTTTCAATATTTTTGGGGCCCTGAGAATCCCATCCCCCAGGTCCTTGCATTAAAATGAAAAAAAAATGGGAAGGAGGCCGCGCCCCCCTCCTGAGGCCTTTATATGCCCCGGGGACCCCACCCCGGGGCATTGCCTCTTTTAAATACATTTTAAATAAAATTATTCAGGAGGGGGGCCACGTGGCCCCCCTTTCCCTGGGCCAAATCTGGCCCCAACGACCCCATCCCCCAGGGCCTGGCCTCTGTAATGGGGACCGTGGGTGGCGCCCCAATGCCCCCACGGTCCCTGCTGGCTCCCTGCCTCCTGCGGGAGCCGGCATTGCTTTTTGGCAATGGGAGCTGCTGTCATGCAGCTCCCCTTGCCCAAAATCAATTCTGCTTTGCTTTGTTGAAGCAGGAGCAGGTTTCCTTTTCCTAGTTTGGAAAATTTCACGAAGTTTCGTCAAACGGCGCTAAAGATATTGGCAAATCAAAATTACAGAAATTCAAACAATATTAAAAAAAGTATTACATTCTGGGAATAATATATACATATAGGATTCTGACTCCAGTGGTAAAATGTACTATTCCCAATCCAATGTGTGAAACAGTAGGTAAATCATGGGACTTCTGAGGGATTACATTCACTATTCCCACTACAGTCTGTTTAACAGTAGGGAAAGGGTTGGACTTCGGAGGGAGTAACATTTACTATTCACACTTCAGCCTGTGCAACAGTAGGGGAAGCGTTGAACTTTGGAGAGGTAGAATTTACTATTCCCACTTCAATGTGTGTTACAGTAGGGAAGGTGTTGTATCCGAAGGGGTAACAGTTACTATTCCTACTCCAAACTGTTCCTCAGAAAATTGGTAGTTTAAACCCTTGTCATTTATTTATTACTTAATTAAATTACCACACTGTACCCCCTCAAACCTACCAGCCCACATTTAAAATATAACTAAAGAAACAAATTAAATATTCATTAATATTTTAATTATTAATTAATTAATAATTAACTTCCTCCCTAAACCCCTACAAACTCAGTAGCCCACAATTCAATATTTAATAATACATTGTTGTTTAATTGGTAAAAACTTATTTAAGATTCCCACTCTATAACCCTACACACCCAACAGCCCGCACATAGTATATATCTTAAAAAATATATTTTTTACACACTTATCTCATTTATTAATTAATTAAATAATTAGGTGCCGATTCCGATTCGTTAAAAATATTCCCCGTACGAATCGTATCCGGGTTTTTTTACGTATGAATCGTACAAGTCCCGTACAAACTGGCAAGTACGATTCGTATGTTAAAAAATCCATACGAATCGCATTTGGAAAATTCCCCGACACGTCCTCGGGTCGGAAAAAGTGTCCGACACGTCCCCGGACAGTTTTACGTACGAATCGGGAAACTGAAGTCCGAGCGCGCAAGTACGATCCGTCCCGTCCGTCCGAATGCATAACCGTATGGAAAGCGAACTCCCCTAGCAACCATGGAGACATCCAAACATGTGCCCGCATACGTGCTGAACACCCCCCCAGCCCACCCCCCCAAGTACGCGCCATACCCCCAGCCCCCCCATGTACACGCCGTACCCCCCCCACCCCCGTAGGCACGGAGCGTACCTCCACCCCACCCCATATGTACGGTGCGTACCCCCACCCCCGTATGTACGGTGCGTACCCCCACTCCACCCCGTAGGTACGGTGCATACCCCCACCCCCGTATGTACGGTGCGTACCCCCACCCCACCCCATAGGTACGGTGCGTACCACCACCCCGTATGTACGGTGCATACCCCCACCCCACCCCGTAGGTACAGTGCGTACCCCCACCCCACCCCGTAGGTACGGTGCGTACCCCCACCCCCGTATGTATGGTGCGTACCCCCACCCCACCCCGTAGGTACGGTGTGTACCCCCACCTCACCCCGTAGGTACGGTGCGTACCCCCACCCCCGTATGTATGGTGCGTACCCCAGCGCTACGCGCTGGGGGTACGCACCGTACATACGGGGTGGGGGTACACACCGTACCTAAGGGGTGGGGGTACATACGGGGTGGGGTGGGGGTACGCACCGTACCTATGGGGTGGGGGTATGCACCGTACCTACGGGGTGGGGTGGGGGTACGCACCGTACATACGGGTGGGGTGGGGGTACGCACCGTACATACGGGGTTGGGGGTCCGCGCGGACATGGGGGTGTGCTGGGGTATGGCGCGGACATGGGGGGGTCTGGGGGTACGGTGCGGACGTGTAGGGATGGGGGTACGGTGCGTACCGGGCCCCCTTTTTGCCGTGCATCGTGGCGTACTTAGCTTTTCCGGCACTTTTTGGGTCCCGTAAAAATATTGCCATGCGAAGTGCTGTGGGTACGAATCGTACTTGCTGGTCCGTAAAATGCTGCCTGACTCCGTGCGAATGTCGCGTACGCGGTGTCCCGGATCGGAATTGTGGGTATATTTTAGCCGGTCGGTGTTTTTTACGATTCGTACGAAAATGGTGTTTCCGTACGAATCGTACTTGCATGTTTGTAAGGTATTTTTCCCGGGTACGAGTCGGACGGAGAAAACGCTCCGTACGACCATTCGTACCCGGTTTTTCCAGGATCGGAATCGGCACCTTAATAGTCAATTGTTAAATACCTTATAATTAATAATTACGTAATGAACACAAAACCCTATACCCCTACAAACCAAGCAGTACACATTTAGCATATAATATATAACAATTATACAATTTACATACTTATTGATTAATTAAATAATGAATAATAAATAAACTGTATTTATTAATTAATTATAATTATTTATCTTACACCCCTTCAAACCTAGTACCCGCTACAACAATATGAATAACTAGTAGCAATTCAATTAAAATTAAGCCTGGGCTAAAATTCCGTTGCGCTCGCGGAAATTGCGATAATTTGACATTTTCGCGTTCCACGGAGAGCGCGAAAATGTCAAAATTTCCGCAATTCGCATTTTACCGGAAAATTTTTGTTTGCTCGCGCTGTAAAATAATACATTCTCGCATGTGCGCGATGGCCTTACCTGAATCCCCGCGTTCGCCGACAAGTTTTCCCGATCCGGTCGCGTTCTCCACGAGATGTTGGATTGTTAGAATCCATTTGCGCTCTCTCGCGACAGTTCGCGCCCGCAGTAACGTCATTCGTCGTGCGATCACGTCTTTCTTCTCGCGATCATGCACCGCGAGACAAGTGAAAACAAGTAGGCCGCACCCGCGAGCAACCACATGGGTAAGTTGGCGAGCCGCGACCACGCAGATAATACCGCGACCGGGGGAAAAAAACTTCCGCATCTTCGCGATATTTCCGCGTGTTTGCGGAGATTTTTAACATTTTCGCAATAATTTGCGAAAGTGAATTTCACAAATTCCTCCCACCCCTAATTAAAATCTTATGAATCGCTTAAAATTACAAACTATGTTTAAAAATATTATTAATAATTATACATGCAATAATACATAAAACTTTTATATAAACTAATACAGATACAAATAATTAAAAAGCAATATGTTTTACAACTATATTATTCAAAACAATATTAACAAAAATTATATTATTGAAATGAATTTGCTTACATTAAAAATCGATATTCTTGACAACGATATTTCTGCATCACAATATATTTGTATCACAATATTTTTTTTCCTATATTTCTGCAACTTGATATTTCAAATCCCAAATGTTGTTCAAATACCCATATCACCATAACCAACTCAATCCTACAATTTTTACTGCAATCTTCTCCAGACGGCAGCCATAAGACACACATGTGTCAGAGTGGTATACACAATTACAGTTGGCTAAGGAAAGTGCTATCTCTTCTAAGAACACCTAACAAGGATTCTCACCTTCTATATTGAAGGTTTATCTCACTGTGTGCTTAATACCAAAATGATTGCCTACTACTGTAATCTGCGAGATTCCATGAAACTAAATATCTATCTGTAGTCTTTAATATAGAGTAATACTTAACATACTTTAACATATGCTTTTCCATTGAATAAATCAATATAGTGCTTTTATCATAACAATCTGCACTCAGCACTTCAGGCCTATAGCCAAGATCATTAGTTTGCTACCATAACCAGTTCAGTCCTGCTGAATCAAGTATAAGCTTTGTCACTAGCCAAGAAGTGCAATACCAGCAGTCTATTTAAAGGAAGCACACAAATTTGGACTAATCAAATCCTTTACTTGGGGTAACCAACATGTGGTTGGAGACTAAGCACCTCTCTCAGTAGCTCTTTTTTGTTGGACACAATGGGTCAGGCAACAGTCGCCCTGTCAAGTCAGACCTAAAATCCATGTATATTAACATAGCCCTGGCCTCTCCAAGAGAAAACTACACTCTGAATTCTAAATCAATGATTGCCCTCCTCCCAACAGTCCTGCAACTAAAGAACAACGTTATAAGTTACCTAGTTTTCTAAGACAGTTTAATAGCATTAAAAAGTTGTGTGTTCTTCTAAACATGAAAGCTCAGGAAACCATGCTGCTGCTGACTCAGGCAGCTGGATAAATATACAAGGGAGGTATGAAAAACTGGGCTATTAGTTGGGGTGAATGGTAGTATACCAAAATTGATAAAGTTATTATACTTGTTAGGTCCAGTAAAGGTTTCAGTAATTAAAACCTGAGATCTCTTCCTCGTAGACATGGCACAGAGCAGGCAGGCCTAATTTAAGAAAATTTGTAAAGCATTCAGGGGCCGATTCCGATCTCGGTCGGAGGGGCACCGAATCGGGTTCAGCCATAGCGGATCCGATTCTGATGCTTCTTTTCCCACCGATCCGTACACGGGTCTGGATGACGAAGTACGATGCGAAGATCCGCAAATTCTCCAAACGACTCGTTCCTGGCTCCGACCCGATACGTCCGACTCGGTCGCACGCAAACCGACGCACGCAATGGAGATGATTCTCGACCAAACGAGTACGATGCTCGAATCGGACAGTTCGACCGAGTCGGAGCATCCGGCTCACAAAAGATCCCGGAGTCGGACTTCGGTGGTCAGCATCAGACCCCCCGACACCCGCAGCCGTACGACTCACGCACAGGAGGAGACCCATGGGTCTCCCCCACACAGGAATGTACGCCACAGATGGCACCGACGCATACCCACTGTAGGGGGCACACTTGTTCGAGACATAATAATAATAATAATAATAATACTGATATTTGTAAAGCGCGAACAGCTACCTCACGAGGAGGTGTCCCGGCGCTATAGACATACCCATTCAGTCAATGGGAGCGCATGTACGTGTCCTATTGACTTCTATGGGAGTCCGACCGAACCGAGTCCGACAGCATACGGGCGCATCATACTCGCTCGGTCGGACTGTAGGGGTCCGGCTCGGTCGGAAAACACTCTGGATCCGACTCGGTCAGAGTGCTTTCTGACCTGGATCGTTATCGGCACCTTAGAAGCAGCAAACAGTTAGAAAGCAAAGTAGCAGCATATCATCCTTATGCAATACATGCAACCATTTTACGTATAATTATGAGAAGAAAAGCAGCCAATTTACCTGATATGGTGACGTACATCGTCATGTTTAAAATGTGTTCAAATTATAATATATAATAAAAGAAATCAATTGTTCAAACACATCAGTCTAAATAGTTATTGTGATAGTTGTCCCTATCATAAAAATTATATATATTTTTAAGGCGTATCACAGCAATTCACGTATAGTAAAAAGATGTGTGACACCATAACATATTTTATTGTGATGATGCCTGTTTCAGATAAGTAGAGCAGAGAAATGGTGCATTAAGATTACTTTGATGAACATGTTGCAATGGATAGTTAGCACAGATGAATGCTAGGGGTTGCCAATAAAGTATTTCATTCAGGCCTCTTCTGGCATTGCCAAATTTAAAGACCAAATAACAAAGAGCTACAATATTGCCACATCATTAGGGGGGACTTCACATTTTCTACAACATGACATCTCATATCATCACATGATTGTTTTTCTCCAGTTAGCACCTGACTCTGTTTTTGTGTTGGCCAATGCAGGTCTCAGCTTTTGGAGTGAGCTGGCAAATGTGTAATTGGATGCATCAGTAGCTTAGAGTATGCACCGTTTTGTAAGAATTGTGTTCAATGTGTCAAGATTGGTAAGAACCAGAGTAAAGATCTATACTGGGAGATCATAGTGTTGCAGGTAGCACCATGTGCCACTCAACTAAGACATCTTTGGTAAATCCTATGTGGAAATGATCATTTTAGATTCATCCTGATGCTCTTATATTTCCGGAACATTATCTCAGATGGCCCTGTTCATTTCGAAGGTGAACTGTGTGTATTTTTGACAATATATATACGCTCTATTGTAGGTGGCTGTGGGTGATCAATATAGAAAAAATCAAACTCTATTTTGCTGAAATAATTTTCATTCAATGCATTTGCTGTCTTTTCTCTGATTTGCCGTTGTATAGATAGGAAAGGCACCCGAATATGCTTTTGTAGAGTTCAAAACCTCCTATCTGCCTGCTGCTTTCAAATGCATAACCCTTGAATTTTTGCACCACCCTTGTCTACTACTATTATAACTACATCAAAATATTTTTGTAGTTATTATGGTGTATATTTATCTGCTATCAGTAGTTTTGCATTTTTTTTTCATATTTCATAGAAGCTTATACATCAGTATCTCATGTTGTACTTTCAGGGTCCTTGTGAGCTTAAAATCAGTTTTATAGACAAATGCTATTTACCTGAATGTATCTTTATTATTCTACAGAATGTCAAGGTTTTAAGGTATTGTTAAAAATTAACCACACATTAGATTGACACGAAAGTGAATCCCTAATTTATTATTTTTTCATGGTTTCAAAAGTGCATGTCTTGCACCCATACAGATGATGATAAAATATTATCTATAAGTCTCAAGTGAATGGTGATCTCAAGCTACGTACTATACAAACAAACAAACGGTTGTAGTTGTCCCCTTTCCCTTTTGGTAATATTGGAGACGTCTTTGATGCTCACAGGATGTGTTATATCTGCAACAAATTTGACTCTTCTGCTGTCTTTTAGACAAAAAAGTTGACGAACTTGGGGACATATTAACAAGGGCTTTATCTCCGCTTTTTTGGCTTTAAAAGCCAAAGAAGCGGAGATAAAAATATCGCCCTATCAACAACAGGGTGCTAACATGCAAAATCGCATGTTAGCACCCTTTTTCACTACGCTTCCCTTTGCATCTCTAATGAGAAGCAAAGTGGGCGTTCCAGAGCAAAATAATAGGAGAAATGTTGCTAAGCGACATTTCTCCGATTATCAACCTTCACGCTAACCCTGTTAGAGAGAAAAAAAGCAGCGCTAATGATGGAGCGGGTAGTACAACATTTTGTATACCTCCCTATTCTGCATGCCTATACTAATTAGAATAATCTATTAATTATAATACTATTAATGTGTTTACATGACATTTAATCAACATTACTAATGTACGAAAAACACGTGGGATTTGCTATTTGCATGTCTAAATAATTTGTAATTGTGCATTGCTTATTGATTATTGATTATTGATTGGTATTGGTTTATGTATTAACACTCTATGTGAGTCGCGTCAGGTTCTATGTTGTTTGCACGGCTTCTGGGATGTAGGAAGTCGGAAGTTTGTAGAGCAGAGGTAAGCGCTGTTCTCGGGAAAGACCGAATTGTTGTTGCCCGTAGGTACACGGGGAAAATGTGTGATGATTAGAGTTGCACGACGCATTATCTGGGTTCGATTCGGTGACATCGTCGTGTGTTGCCATTAGGGATATTTCTTGTATGAGAGAAGTGCATGGTAGTGAAGGTCACCTGTGAAATTTTGGTCTTAGGTACCCGAGTACAGAAGGTACTCTAATAACGCTTATCACTGAAAAGGTAGTAGGTGTTCCCTTAGCTTGCTAGAAGGATAAAGTAGAGGGAAGTGCTACTTTGTTAACGAGTGCCATAATTCTGTAGTAGGACAGACTGTGCGCAGTTCTCAGGAAAGACAGAATTCTGTGTGAATGAATTACATTTTCCGTATGAAAGCGCGTGAATGACATAGCATTTTGGTTAATTGCGAATCTCTGGTTTTATTTCTCAGGAGCATTGGGTTTCCAACTAGGTGTCTTAATTCTGGAGAAACAATTAGCTAATGCTTGTTAGAAGGGTAAGGTAGAGGGATGTGCTACTTTATCAATGGAAGTAACGATTTCTTAGTAGGGCAGAGGTAAACACTGCTCTCGGGAAAGACGGAATTCTTGTGAGAAAGGTCTTGGACTATCCTCGGTTAGCGAAACAGATGATGGTGGCGTTTTTATGTTGTTACTTACAGATTTGTGAATTTGAAGAACGTAAAAAGCTTACCGAGGGAATTTTGTAAAGGAGGGGTCAACAGGAGCAAGAGCAGGAGCTGCGACAGCGAGAAAAGCTGATGTCACAAAAGCCGCGCTGGGATTGGCTAGTAAGTGAGAAACGTTGACGCCCTTGAGTGATGCACTAGTGTACGCTGCGCTAGGAGTGGAGAATTACAGGGTGACGTAGACGCTCTGGATTGGTACGTTAGTGTGAGTCGCGCTACGATTGGTTAGAACAACAGACTAGTCAGAAGGAAGAGACTAGCGATTCACGGAAGACAAAAATGATGTATTACGATCCACCAGAAAAGGAGAAAAAGTCCTGGTTTGGGAAAATAAAGAAGTGGTTTAAAAAGGACAAACCGATTAGGGCTTGGGAAGGACAGTTACTTCCCCCACCGAAATCTCCCGCATCCTTTATGGTTGCGAAATATGGATATCATACTTGTATTTGGTTGGACAATTGGGTAAAATACACAAAGAATGACGGAGTCTTGGCATTTCCAGAGCATGGTTCGTTTAAATTAGCAGTTTTGAGAAATTTGAGAGAGAATATTATGTATCTAGAACCAAGACCTAGACCAACACAGTTTGAAGCACTGACAGAATGGGAAGATGAGATGCATGACAGAGAAAGACAGAGGAGTGGCGGAAGGTATAAGTATATGTTTGGTAGATACGGGCATGACACTCATGATGAGAGAATGAGAAGGTGGCGGAATGCAAGTATGACTGAAGGTTTGTTTCCTGTGAGGAATGCTGTAGAAGTTGGAGGTAGAAAATGTACAGAAAAGAGACATAAGATAGAATCAGGAGGGTATGGAGTGCATGAATCGGAGGATGATGTTCTTGATGACATGTTTTATTAAAATTCACCTCCGTATCAACCAGAATATGAAATGTTGGCACCAAGTGCCCCAATGAGAGAAACTTTGCGAATCATAAAGACTGAACCAGTACCCCAATAATTAGGGAAAAATAATTCCATGAGAGAGATAGAGAGAAAATCAGATAATGAAGTGAATGGTGAAAATTCGGCAGAATTAGCAAAAACAACTTTAGAATTAACTGAAAAGATAAGAGAATTGACTACAAATTTAGAAGCTGTGACTGTTCCAGTAACTATAGTCCCTGTGATGCCTATTTTTGATAAACAGAAAGATAGTGAACATTGTGTAACAGTTACTTATAACAGTAATATACAGACTGAGAAGCCAAAGCAGAACCTAAATGAAATCCATGGAGACAGACAATGAGTACGATCGGGCCAAATGTTTCAAATAACCCATTTCTAGGTCCAAATATAGCAAAAGACATACAATGACAATGGAATCAGTATTAGAGACTCAAAGGGATTTAGAACGAAGTAATGTAGTGAAACCAGTGGGTCCAACTTCAGAGGAATTGAGCGAATGGTTGAGAAGTGTGCAGAGAAATGACAAAGAATCCCAGTCAATAGATGTGGCCAAACTACGAATGGTACTGGAAGAGTTAATAGTAGGAACTATCCCCACAGAGAAGTTAAAAACTTATCAGGATGAGGAATTTCTGTTTCTGTGCAAAAGTGTACCATGGAGAGAAAAAAATCTGCATGAAAGATTAGAAGAAGTAGCAAATGAAATGGGTATAGATATTGAAAAGGTGAAGGCTTTACAAAAACCATATTGAATAGATTTTACTGAAAAAGATATTGCAAATTTAAATACCACAGGACGAATAAGTCAAATTAAGGAGATAATTATTTTGTTGAGAAAATGGGGAGATGTGGATAAATGGAGAAGCAGGTGGTACCGAAAACGAGATGATGCCGCAGATAAAACATTTGTAGCGTTCCCTGTTAGAGAAAAAGAAAAAGTAGTGACAGAATGTCCCATTAGAGAAATTCCAAGAGGAGGATATGTACATGTTCCATGGACTAGACAAGATATTTTGTCATTTACAAATGATTTCCCTCGACTACGCGAAAAGCCTGTCGAGTGGTATAGGCAAGTGGACAGATTTGTGAAATTATCTGAAGTATTATGGATTGATCTGAATAGTTTATTTGACATAATAGTACCAGCATATTTATGGACAGAGTGTAAATTGATGATAAATTGGCCTACAAAGGAATACCCTAGGGATCCAAAGACAGGAGCCCCTGACCCCGAGGTAATGAAGAAATACGAACAGGTTATTGCCTTTCTGAAAAATAAAGTACCTCCCAAAGAGACTGATTGGGTGAAAATTGACAGAACTCATCAGGAAAGTAAAGAGTCAGTACATGCGTACTACGAGAGATTAATTTTGGCCTTTAAACAGTTCAGTGGTGATGAAAATTTGAGTGAAAAGGATTTGAGTCATTTTGTATACAGATTTGTATATGGTCTACGTCCAGAAATTAGTGAGATGATCAAACAACATACTGTAGATTGGCAAAACAAGAAAACAGATGAAGTATTGAGACATGCAAGATATTTCAGTGATGAGATTGAAGCCAAACAGCGTAAATTAAAGGAGAAAGCTATGTGGGCACAAGTAAAAGTGGCAGAAAGACAGGAAGCTCAGTTAGCGGAACAAGCGAATAATACAGGCCCCAGACCAA
This sequence comes from Triturus cristatus, assembly GCF_964204655.1. Lineage (NCBI taxonomy): Eukaryota > Metazoa > Chordata > Amphibia > Caudata > Salamandridae > Triturus > Triturus cristatus. The sequence goes on along the minus strand of NC_140582.1, from coordinate 390,362,494 downwards.
AATTCACTCCTGGGAAAGGTAAGGGAAATTTTTATATAGAAGAAGCTAAAAAGAAATTCCCATGTCGTAATTGAGGTAGAGTAGGGCATTGGAAATCCGAGTGTAAATTTCCCCCAAGTACTAATAATGAAAATGCATAATTGAATCCACAGGTGCAGAATGAGGTGAGTGGTCAACCGCAGTGACAGCAGCAGGTTGTTACCCAACAGAATCAGGTGCCAAAACCGCCTTTTCCACAAAGCAAAAATTCACAGAAATACAGTAATGAGACAGGATTCTACAATGAAGAACAGGTAACTAAGCTGCCGCGCGCTAGCGCTGTTTCGCAGTATTGGCTACAACGCGATGAGAGCGAGTCAGAAGAAGGTTATTGACGGTGCTGAAGGGAGGAAGAAGAGTGCGTACTTGGTACAACTCTAGAAGTAAACCAGACTGGCCCATTTGTGGATGGAAAAATAAATAATGAAAGTATTACTTTCTTAGTCGATACTGGTGCTACTCGATCAACTGTTAGGTCAGCTGATGTTCAGAATCTTCCTCTCTCGGATGAAAGAATCCAAGTAGTTGGTGTATCCAACAGACAGATTAAAACTTATCTTACAGAACCAGTGAAAGTTAGCATAGGGAAATTTTCGGAAATGTTGTGTGCGATACAAGTCCTTTGAATTTGTTAGGTAGGGATTTGCTGTGCAAAATGAATTGCACTATTTTCTGTATCCCTGATGGGATAGCATTTGAGACCCCTGATGAAGATGTGTTGTATAAAATGACTATGGCAAACAGGGAAACTGAGGTTACTGAAGCCTATGCTGTATTTAACCCCGATGAGTTACCCAAAGAATTAAAACAGACTGTAAGGGCAGGAGTCTGGGATTTCACAGGAGAAGATGTGGGACTAATGAGAAATATGGACCCAGTAAAAATAACAATGAAGGAAGGAATAAGCTATCCAAATGTCCCTCAATATAAATTGACACCTGAGATAATTGAAGGAGTTACTCCAATAATTGTGAAAATGATAAAACAAGGCATTTTGAGAGAAATAATGAGTAGTCCAGGTAATTCCCCGATTATAAGACTGAAAAAGCCTCATGGAAAGTTCAGGATAGTGCAAGATTTGAGAAAGATAAACAAAATAGTTGTGTCGTGTTGTCCCATTGTACCACATCCATCTATGATTTTATATCAGATTCCCCATGATGCAGAATGGTATACTGTAATTGATTTATGCCATGCTTTCTTTTCCATTCCATTGCACCATGACAGCCAGCAAATATTTGCGTTTCGTTTTGGCAAGCGTATTTTGGCTTGGTGTCGAATTCCACAAGGGTATACAGAAAGCCCCTCAATATTTAATCAGCTATTGAAGAAATCCTTAGAAAGTCTATAGATGCCCGAGAATGCAGTGTTAGTACAATATATCGACGACCTTCTTGTGGCGTCGAAGACTCGTAAAGCCTGTGTAATGGACACTATAGTCTTGCTGAATCATCTGGCTGATGGAGGACTTAAAGTGTCACCATCAAAGTTACAATTTTGCCAAAAAGAAGTACATTATTTAGGCCATAATATCGAAAAGGGACTGAGAAAGATAACAATAGACAGAATCAGGATCATAAAAGGAATGAGAGCTCCCATGACACAAAGAGAGGTGAGAATGCTTCTTGGAATGGTTGGATACTGTCGCCAATGGATAAGCAATTTCTCCCTGATTGCAAAGCCCTTGGTACGCTTGACAAGAAGTGATGTGAGAGATCCCATTGATTTGAACAAAGAGGAATTGGCAGCTTTCAAACGATTGAGAGATGGTTTGTGTCAAGCGCCAGCATTAGGAATGCCTGATCATGAGAAGGAGTTTGAGTTGTATTGCAGTGAGAGGAATGGATGTGCACTTTCTGTATTAATACAGAAGCATGGAAAACTGAGGAGACCAATTGCATACTTCTCATCGATGCTAGACCCAGTAGCTGTAGCCTTACCTGGGTGCTTGAAAGCAGTGGCTGCTACCTGTCGGAGTTTTGAACAGAGTGAAGGAATTCTGATGGGATATCCTGTGAAAGTGTTTGTACCTCATAACGTGGCAATCCTTTTAACAAGGAGTCGCACTCAGTACATGACACATATTCGGCTGACTAAGTATGAAAAAGTCAAATTAGGTGCAACAAATGTGAGTCTTGTGAGATGTTTGAACGTGAATCCTTCAAAGTTGTTGCCTGATGCTGAGAATGTGGAAGTCAGAGACGAAGCGGATCATGATTGTCCGGATGTACTCAATTTCTGCACCAAACCACGTCCTGACATAAAAGATGTCCCATTACCAGAAAGTGATTTCATGATGTTTGTAGATGGGTCATGCTTGAGAACAGATGATGGAATGTTGAGTGCAGCATATGCAGTATGCACGGTTGCAGCAGTAATGGAAGCATCCTATCTGAAAGAAGTAAGATCAGCCCAAGTAGCTGAACTTGTTGCTTTGACTAGAGCATGCAAGATTGGGAAGAGTGTGAGAGTGACTGTGATAACTGACAGTCAGTATGGATTTGGTGTGGTGCATGACTTTGGCCAAATATGGCTACAGAGAGGATTCTTAACATCAAGTGGGACTCCCATTAAGAATGCTGAAGTGGTTGGGAAGTTGCTTGAGGCGATACAGCTGCCTAAGCAATTGGCTGTTGTGAAGTGTGCTGCACATAGTCAGTCTGGCGATTATATTGCCATCTGCAACAAGTACGCCAATGATATGGCCCAATACTGTGCACGAAATCAGAATTCCATTAATCGGGCGAAGGAGAAGGAAGTGACTTCTTGCACCTTAATGTTTACTAACATTGTGGGTACCTGGGAGGAAGTAAGGCAATTGCACGAAAAAGCAGGAGATGAGGAAATGAAGCAGTGGGTAAAAGCAGTATGTGCACCAAGGGAAAAGGACCATGTGTAGGTCTATCGGGATGGAAGACCAGTTATGCCTGATAGCATGATGTCTGCCATGGCACGGATGTATCATGGTCAGGGACACATAGGGAGAGATGCTATGATCAGGTCAGTTAAGCAGACCTGGTACAATGCAAAATTTAGACTTGTAGCAGAAAGTCTTTGTCAGAAATGCCTTATATGTCAGCAATACAACCCTGGAAGAAAGACAGTGGTGAGTCTGGGAACAATAGGTCGAGAAGGAGGGCCTTTTACCAGAATGCAAGTTGATTTCATTGAAATGCCTCCCTGTAACAGGTTGAGGTATGTTCTAGTTATGCGATACCAAAGGGGATGATGTTCTAGTTATGGTCTGTTTGTTTTCTAGATGGGTAGAGGCATACCCAACAGGAAGAAATGATGGAATCACAGTGGCACAATTGCTTTTGAGGGAGTTTATTCCCAGGTTCTGGTTCCCAGTAACAATTGAATCAGATCGAGGAAGACATTTCCATAATGAGATCATAAAATTGATTTGTGAAGCATTGAATGTACGACAAAAAATACATTGTGCCTATCACCCAGAGGCTTCTGGTGTGGTGGAACAAATGAATGGTACTTTCAAAAACAGGATAGGGAAAATGTGTTTAGCCACAGGTATGAAATGGCCTGATGTCTTTCCTCTAGTACTCATGACTATTAGATCAATTCCAGACAGAACTACAGGGTTGAGCCCCCATGAAATTATCATGTGTAGAGCAATGCGTCATGTGTTCATACCAGTCAACAAGCTGTTGCCTATAACTGATGACATGGTGTTGGATTACTGTAAAAGCCTGGCTGATGCAGTTCATTCTGTGTTTCATCAGGTTGGAGCGGATGCCACCACCCTTGAAAAGAAGCAAGCTCATGATCTGAGCCCAGGGGACTGGGTAAGAATCAAAGAACACAGAAGAAGAAACTGTTTGGTCCCAAGGTGGGGAAAACCACGACAAGTGATTTTGACTACAACAACAGCTGTGAAGTGTGCTGTAATTAATAACTGGATTCATGCAAGTCACACATTGATAATTCCAAATCCAGTGGATAGCACAGAAAGAGAATATTTTGATGAATCAGAATCTAGTACTGAATCAGATGATGAAGAGACAAGAACAAAAGAAAATCCTGAAAGGGGGGAATCAGAGTCGGATCTAACTTTGGTCCCAAGAAGTATTTCCCTGAGGAGAAGGTTACAGATTTCTGATACCAGCTCAGACCCAGAGACTGAACAAGGAACTCTACGTTCGAGAAAAGAAAAAGACAGCGAAAAGACAATTAAAGAAATTGTTGATAAAGCAGTTCCAGATGAAAAACTGCGAGAAATTCCAACTGAGAAAACAAATTTAGATGGACAGGTGCCAGATACAGAGAGAGAGGGAAAGATTCTTGCGGAACACCCCCGAGGAGGTGTAGGGAACTCCAACATCCAGTTAGAGGAAGGGACAAGTAGTCAGCAGGAAGACTGCGCATCGGAAACTCGAGGAGGGACAGAAGTAGGGAAAACGAACGAAGCGGTGGAAAGAAAAGCAGTTGATAGTAAAAAGCAAGTCAGAGGAAAGCGAAGACGAAGTACCAGAAGGTCGAGTCTTAAGAAAGAGAGCTTGGAGAACTGAAAAGAATGATAAAGGAAGTAAACTGTACAGATCAGCAAAAGACGAAGTTTGGCTGAATAAAATAAAGAGATTGAGATATCGACTGACACTGGTAAATTCACCAAGAGCTGAACAGGTGAATGAAGTAACAAGTCAAGAGAAATCAAAAGACAAAGAAATAGTTGTAATTGGAGAAAGCAAAAGAACGAGGAAACCTAACCAGAAGTATAAGTCGCTGGAATTAACGTATGTGGCCCTGCCTGAAATAAAAGAAGAGGCAGATAGCCAAGGAGACCCAGAGGTGACTGTACCGGAAGTGGTTGAGGAAGACGAGGAATCGGAAATCCTGAGAGTTATCTTGTCCGATATTGGAGAAGAAGCGGATGTTCAGGAAATTCTGTATTCAGATCACGAAGGAAAGGTGAAAGACGATGAGATGCCAAACTGAATGAGACAAGAAAGCTGCGAATGGAAAGACAATAAAATACGGGACAAAGACAAAAACTGGTAGAACCAAGTAGGTGCTTAGAGCCTTGGGTTAGACAAACTAGTTGTGAAGTAGAAGAGGCTAAGTCAAAAGACACTGCTCATTTTTACAGAAATGGCAAACACAGATAGTAGAAAAAGTAGATGAATATTTTTGAAGCAATGGTGTAAAATGTGTTGTTGTTGTACAGGATTACTAATGCTTCTGTGGAGTATACTAGCTCTGATGATCTCATTTAAGGTTACTATAGATACAATAGAAGGACATAGTGAGAACAAAACTAACATAGAAAAGATTCAAAAGATGGTTACAACTAAAATAGATAGAAATTATCTGCATAAGGACAGGTCAATAACTGATTTTTCTAACAATGTTTTTTCAAAATTATTGTATGAATATGTAAAGACAATGGACGTAAGGGACTGCTACGTTTGTATGCAGTCACCTGCATCTGTATCAGAGGGAGTGATTTATCACCACCTTCCAGTAACATATGGAATAAAATGTAGTGTGATTGCTAGTTTATTTTACCAAACAGGGAAGTTAGAATATTATTTTTCAGATGTAGATAACATCTTTTCACAAGTACCATCAATTAACAAGCTACACAAAGTAAAACCTGCCAAGGTATTAGGTGAAGACTAAAGAACTAAGATTAGAATATATTTTAGAAATAATTTGACTTGCAGTTTAAAAAAAGAAGAAAATACATTTTTGGATATGGTTGAAGAAAGGAGATTAAAAATGCAAAGGAAAGCATCTGAGGGAAAGGTGGAAAAGACAGTTTGGGATGTTGAAATGGAAAAACACTTGAAGGGAGAAGCTAGTCCAACTATTGCTTTAGATTGGCCTCAGAAAGGGAAATTGTGAATTAGAAGGAATCAAACTGCATATGATAATTACTTTGTAGGTAATAGTGAGTGCCATGATACATACCGAATCATGGGTGGATGGGGATTTAAAGGAGGAAGAGATACAGTTTTTCCTGGATTACACTTTATTTGCGGGAGCAAGGCGTATTATCGTTTGCCGGACCATTGGTATGGCACATGTTACGTAGGCCTGGTTTTCCCAAAGAGTTTTCACATGGGAAGAGGAGAAGATGGTGTACATAAGTTAGGTAGTTATTTAGCACATAGAAAGAGAGAATCTTGGTCAGAAATTGTAGGTGATATCTTTGGACATTGATACCAGCAGTGGGAATATCTCTGAATGCAAACAAAATTAGAAGACTATCAACAGTAGTGGATCGCTTGTCAACAAGCACCGCTGGAGGATTTTTATTGGTTAATACCGAAATGGTTGCCATGCGTGCCATGGTAATGCAAATTCGACTTGCCCTTGATATATTATTGGCAAAAGAGGATGGAGTCTGTGGAATGCTGAAAGTTCAACATTGTTGTACTTGCATTCCAGACGAAAGTAAAGATTTGAAAATTTATATTAAAAATATAACTGATCTGCATGATGAAATTGCACCACTGGAGGTTGAAGGTGTTTGGGAAAAAATTGGAAAGAAAATATCTTCTATTAAGAATTTCTTAGTAAATCTAGGTAGTACCTTTTTAGGTAAAATCTTATTTACATTAACATGTGCGATTTTCTTAGTATTCTTAAGATTAGGATGGCTGTCATAAAAAGAAGAAAATTCAGAAAAAATTAAAAAGAGAAAATTTAAGAAGAAAGGATAAGAAACAAGAGAGGGAATTTGAAGAAATTGAATTAGAAGAAGTAAAAGAAAACATGTATAAGACAGCCAGAAGAGAAGAGATTGGGGAGACTGAGATGTAAATAAAAGCAAGAACTCATTTCAACTCCATGAAAAGTAAAACAAAATTTTAATGGTGTGGTGATAAAACCACCAAATGGAGGATTGATGGAGCGGGTAGGACAACATTTTGTATACCCCCCCTATTCTGCATGCCTATACTAATTAGAATAATCTATTAATTATCATACTATTAATGTGTTTGCATGACATTTAATCAACATTACTAATGTACGAAAAACACATGGTATTTTCTATTTGCATGGCTAAATAATTTGTAATTAAAATATGTACGCCTACTAACATTAGAAAATAGAATATTGCATGATCTATGTTGCTTTTGTGACGTTTTTGTAATGTCGCACCAGATGACATCAAATGGGTGAATATGAACGCTTTAAATGTCGCTATGCGCTAGATAATTACAAGCACATAGAGCGATTAGTGAGGGTTTAACATTTTATTCATTATTTCTATGTATTAATTACTCTTTTGTTTTTGTTTCGCTTAAGTTGTCCTTTGCAAAGATGGCCGCTGATGTAACACGACGGGATGGCCACCATTCCACGAGGTTTTGGGCGAAGTGTGCTTGCGCTAAAACATGTTGCTGTGGCCTCGACATGACCCTTGTCTCACTGTACCCAAGCAAGGCCACGGTCGGAAGCCCGCCAAGTACACTAACAATGGACAGATACAAGGAACCGGAAAGATAATGTACAGTGACATAACCTCCTGAACTGTGTGAAACCTCATCAGATGATCCCAACTGACCACTGGGATAAGCCCAAATTTTGCAAAATGTAACATCTTGACTTTACTTTTATTATAAAATGACGGTAGAATAGAGAGGGCTTGCCTACTCTTACACACACGTGCTTTTTCCTTTTACTGACGGAGATGGCGGTGACGCTATGTGATTGCTGAGTTCCTGAATCTTTGACAGACTGAATGCTGCCCATTTCTTTGACGAACTGAGAACTTTATAAAATCGATGGACACTGATAGATGCTTGCACGTCTCTGGTCCTTGTCCATTCTTGGGACTGTAGCGTGCTGCATGAAGAACTTTCAAATTCTGACTGATTGATGGCTAAATCTTGGGGAGGACGAGGTTGGCGCGCTAGTTGTTGGGAGGTAGAGCGGGACACGCAGGCAGAAGGCACATAAATTGATACGGTCCACCTACGCGCTAGCGTACGCGTTTGCGGACGCGCCGTGAGCGCCGAAGGAGCGCCTAAGGAAAGCCCGTCTGTGCCCGTCCGTGCCAGGCCGGATCAGGACGGGGCACAGGGCCAGCGCAATGGATTCTATCCCTCCCAAAACTCTTGTTTACAATGGTGAGCGGTTAAAGGCATTTAGTAAGGCGGAGAGGCCCAATTGCCCGATAGAGGCTTTACCCGAGGATATATGCACTTTCTGCCCCCACTGTAAGCCTGCTAATCCAGGGAAAGCCAATAATGTCTGTTATACATTTGCCCTGCTAAACTGTAGATCCCTTCCGAAGCACGCTCTGGAGATCCATCTGATTTTAGAGGAACGTGATCCTGACATACTCTTCTTAACGGAGACCTGGCTGACCGAGTCATCTGACCCAGATATAGTCCAGGCGCTCCCGCCCAATTATTCGATCATCAGACAGGATCGCCTGTCAGGTCGGGGAGGCGGAGTTGCAATCATTCATAAAAACTCTTTCAGATGTAGAACCTATGAAGGCCAACTTATAGATTGCGAAAGTCTTGGCTTCTCCATTTCCCTTTCACCCATATGTACCTTTTCGGGGATCTTGGATTACAGACCACCGGGCGCCCATCATAATTTCTGCCTTAACCTTGTGGACAAAATCTCTCACTCCATCAGTAATTCCCCCAACTTTTCCATTCTGGGTGACCTCAACATCCACCTTGATGACAGCGATGCTGCTGCCTCGCAATGTCTGCTTGATTCCATGGGATTAGTACACCTGAAACAAATTGTGACAGAGCCTACACATATTGCTGGCCAGTTATTAGATCATTGTTTCACTAATCTCTCGAACTTGGCATGTGAACAGCCCCTCTTTGTCCCCTGGTCAGACCACGCCCTACTTTCTTTTAGGTGGTTGCCAGAAACACAACACCACAGAGTTACTCTCTCTAAGAAAGTTAGCCGAGTGTGGTCTAGACTCCAAGTTGGGGAGTGGGAGACTGCTTTGAAGAGCTGTCCGCCTTCTCCTCACGAAGATCCAGTGGTTGCTAATGAAGCCTTTGACAACTGGCTCAATTCCACCCTTGACACCACTCTCCCTAAGAAAGAGATACACCATCGGAAGGGCCAAAACAAACAACCATGGTACTCCGATAAACTCAAGGAACTTAAGCGGCTGTGTAAACGGGCGTAAAGGAAGTGGAGAAAGGATTTTGCACCAGCTTTGAAAACCCAATATAAAGCCTCTCTCAGATCCTATAAAAACTTACTAAAATCTACTCAAGCAGCATATTATCAGGGTAAAATCTCAGAAGCAGCTAATGCTCCTAGAGAGATTTTCAAAATCTTCCAATCTCTGGTGGCTACCCATAGACCTACTAATCCGGCTTTGGATCCTCAAAACCATTGTGAGGATCTAGCCGCTTTTTTTGCATCCAAAGTCTCCAATATTTATTCGACTTTTGCAACAACTCCACATAGTCCAGATGAATTGGAGATTTGCCCTGAAACGCCGGATGTGGTTACCCCTAATTCAGCTGGAGCTCTCAAAATCTTTCCGCTGCTTGATCTGGGCAATGTTGAAAGGCTCCTTAACCACCTAAAATCGGGCTCTCCTCATGATGTTGCCCCCCCAACGGTTCTCAAGCAGGTCTCTGAAACAGTTTGCCCGGTAATAATGCAGGTCATCAATGCCTCTTTAGCTTCAGGAGTAGTGCCCCCCAATTGGAAGAAGGCAAAGGTTCGTGCCCTACTGAAAAAACCTAATTTAGACCCGGAAGATCTGGCGAATTACAGGCCTATCTCGCTTCTCCCGAGTCTCGGTAAAATAGCCGAAAAACACGTCAACCAGGTTCTTTCCTCTTTTGCTGAGTCTTCTGGTGCATTACACTCATCCCAGACTGGATTCAGAGCCAAGCAAGGAACAGAAACTGCACTGGTGGCGGTAGTGGAGGCGACCAGGGCTATTGTAGATGCTGGAGGCTGCGCTGCGGTGGTCCTACTGGACCTCAGCGCAGCCTTCGATACTGTAAATCACTCTCTTCTGCTGCATAGGCTTCGACATGCGGGGATTTCCGGTTTGGCTCTTAAATGGCTTCACTCCTTTCTATCAGATAGATATTTCTCCGTCTTTGATGATGAGGTGTCATCAAGCCAGCTGCAACTGAGTCACGGCGTTCCCCAGGGATCATCCCTCAGCCCCACTCTGTTTAATATCTATATGAGACCTTTGGCTGAGGTGGTGCTTCCTTGGGGAATCCAGCTTGTCACCTACGCCGATGACACGCAGCTGGTTGTTTCCCTTGTGAGAGACGATACCTTACATCAGGGGATTAACAATCTTACCCCGTGTCTCTCCAATGTTCTTGACTGGATGACCTCGTCCTGTTTAAAGCTAAATGGAGCCAAAACAGACATCATGCTGCTGGGCTATAAAGCTCCAATCAATTTTGACCCTTGGTGGCCGCAGTGTCTTGGACCCCCTCCGAAGCCTAAGACCAAAATAAAAAGTTTAGGGGTCTGGTTGGACTCTGCCCTGAACTTCCAGCATCAGGCTAACAAAGTAGCCGCGACCTGCTATGGGCGTATGAGAGTTCTTAAAAAAATTCTAGACCTGCTTCCTTTTGAAGCCAGACGTATATTAGTACAGTCGCTGGTTCTCTCGCGACTGGACTATGCTAATGCTATCTATCTGGGGGCCTCTGCAACTACAACAAAAACTTTGCAAGCTGTACAGAATTGTGCAGCTCGCTTACTTATGAAAGTCCCTAAACGGTCATCAGCAAAGCCCTCAATTAGACTGCTCCATTGGCTTCCAGTCCATGAAAGGATTGTGTTTAAGACTATGTGTTTGGCACATAAGTCCATTCACAACCTTGGCCCCTCCATTCTGGATCCTTTCTTTCGTCGTTATCATTCGGTCAGATCTCTTAGATCTAACCAACGCAATCTGCTTGTTGTGTCAAAGGTCAGGCTGGTCCGCATGGGTGGCCGCCGACTTTCGGTCCTAGCAGCTAAAGAATGGAATAAACTCCCTGACAACATCAGGCATGAATTAAATCATACTGCCTTTAGGAAGCAACTAAAGACATTCTTGTTTAATAACACTCTCTAATGCTTGATAGTGTCCTTGGTCTTGACAGCGCTGGGATGCTCTAGGGTAGCCATGCGCTATATAAGAAGGTATTCATTCATTCATTCATTCAAATCTGATGACTTAGAGGACGACCGATAGCCAGAATAGGTAAATATGGTGTTCTGTGATTTAAATAAGATTTAATAAACTTACTAGATGGAACTAAATTCTTGCAATAATTAGATAAACAAATATTGATTAACAAGCAAATGTGTTTTGTCGTTTATTGAGGGAGGATAGATCAGAATCTTAAATGTGTTTTAGCAGGTCTAAATCACCTTACCGATCCAACTAAATGATCCATTGATCACGTGGGAGGAGTATCTTGATGTTTAGGATTACGATCTTTAGGTGTGAGGATATACATGTATAGTTATGTAATATGATATTTTTCCTATAGGTTATAAGATATTCCTTTCATGTCAGCGCTTGGAACATTCATCTCTCCTGTAAGTGCAGACCAGTGAGAAGTGAAGTGTGAATGTTGGTGTTATGGGCCCCACCAATGATCGTATGAGTGAATGTGTTAATATGATATCTGGTCTGTGACGAAGGGAGGATATTTGGTACGGGTTATTTTGTCCTGATTCCCGTTACCCAGGTTTTCGCGCTGCATCACTAACCACGGTTAACGCTGCTTTTTTACGTCTGCTAATTTTCAGACTTAGCCATACAATCCAATGGGAGGTGGATTACATGGCTAAGTCCACCATGGGCTATCAACAAGGATATCCCTATCCTCGTAGTTTTATCGCTTCATTACCAGCGATAACCTCCCAAAATGCCGCTATCGCTGGATTTTTTATCGCCTAGGCGGTTAGCGTTGTTAATAATTCGATAACCAGGAGATATTATCCAGCGATAGCGGGCGTTAAAAAAATGAACGCTAAGCGCCCTTAGCGTTAATTTTCCCTGTTCCTTGTTAATATGTCCCTTGGTTGTGCAGCAGGGACAGGAATGGCACAAGCTATCCCTGGTGTTTAATTTCTAAGGGGCATATTAACAAGCCAGGCGATAAAATTATCGCCGCTTTAGCGGCAGAAAACTGCCGCTAAAACGGCGATAATGAGCTCGATATGAGCCCTATGGAATTCCAATTGAAGCCCATGTTAAATGTGAAGGACATCTAACATGGGCTTCAATTGGAATTCCATAGAGCATATTATCAAGCCCATTATCGCCATTTTAGCGGCAGTTTTCTGCTGCTAAAGCGGCGATAATTTTATCGCCTGGCTTGTTAATATGCCCCTAAATTCTTACTATGATTTCCAGAGGTCGAACAATCTTTACTGTTTTTTGCTTCTTTTAAAGAATTCAAAAGGTGGTGTTTATTGATTTTTTCTTTTCTGTGGAATGAGCTGAACAAAATGGTTGTGAATTGTGGTTCATGCTACTTTACAGGCTTGCACATTGTTTTCATCTCCACTTAAAAAGCCAAACATGATTTATGAGAATATCCCGGAAAGAAGGGAAGCCTGGAAGGAAAAGGACTAAATTGAAGCCCAATGAAGCAAATCTATAAATGAAATGCTGGCACATACGTGGAAAAACCAGCGCTAATAGAAGTCATGTATATTCTGATCGCTAAAAGGTATAAATGGCAAAAAATAGTGTGGGTTTGTTACTAATTTTCTGTGTCTTCTTTGGGCCACTTATTTACTTGGGGATCCTTAACAGGATATTTTGAATTCATGGCGAGCACGCCATTGTCCAAATTTTGTAACAAATGGGTAAATGGATTAATTTTCCATCACCAAGCTTCTTTGGCGCTGGAAAGTTGCCTCAAAGTAACACAAAGTAGCACTATGCGCTTCTTTGCATTTGTCTGAATCTATGGGATGGTCCGTGGGTGGTACGTGGGAGTTCCCATGCCAACACATTGTTTTTGATGCAAAATCTTCTTTACTAAACAGACAGGGCTTTGCACCACAAAATATTGCCACTTTGAAGCAGGTGTTAAAAGAAGAAATGCTTTTATTTCTACTAATTTTTCCCACTTTGCATTTGTGCTCAAAATGGAGTGTCTCCTAGGGCAAAGTTTCCCTCTCACTCTCCTTGTACCTCCTGACTCTGCATATGCGAGCAGGTACCTAGGCTCGCCATGCTCAACCTGAAGTGTGGTGGGGCGGCTCAAGGTGATGGCAGCCTCCTGGCTTTCTCCATGGGTCTTCTGCGTCTGCTCAGGGTTAGGTGAGGAAGAGGTTTGGGATATCTTCTCCGAGATCCACTCCTCCACCGTCTGTTTCTCCTTTTCTGTATCCAGTGTCTTCCTCTTCGTGCCCCGCTTTCACAACATCCTCAGGCTTTATTCCCACCCTGATTGGTTTGGCTGCCGGGATGACGATATCCATGGGGATTAATGTAGTGATAGAAGCATTAGAGGGCCTGTATTCTATTATTTCCTCCCAGCTTCCATATCTTTAGAGTGCCTCATAGTGCAAGAATGATGAGTCACTCGGCTCACTACTTTTGATTGGCCTTGCGGATATGGGCTTTGAACATAGAAGCCCACCAACGTTATAAAGAGGATTGGGAGCATGCCATTGACAGTCATCTGTTACCTCTTCCCCTTCCATCTCCGGGACCATACCTGTGCAACAAACTTCCAGTACAAAATATATGCTAGAAAGTATGCACACACCACTGCACTGTGGTGCAAAGGTGTGTGTGGCTCTTGGCAGCGTGATTGTGTGCCAGCGTTTGGGGTAGTAGCTTATTTTGTTAACAATAGTCCCTAGCTTATTTAAAGTTAGGAAGTAAACATTCAACATAGACTTCGGTGAGACCTATGTGATTTCCTCCTGTGTCCAGCCGGACAGAGGAGCATTTAATCTTGATTATTTGAGAAGATATAGGTAAAATAGGGAAGGGCTGATGAAAACAAGGGCACAGTCCTGTACCAAGTTTCCAAAAGAAAGAAGAAGGAGAAAGGCAATTGTTAACAATAGTCCCTAGCTTATTTAAAGTTAGGAAGTAAACATTCAACATAGACTTCGGTGAGACCTATGTGATTTCCTCCTGTGTCCAGCCGGACAGAGGAGCATTTAATCTTGATTATTTGAGAAGATATAGGTAAAATAGGGAAGGGCTGATGAAAACAAGGGCACAGTCCTGTACCAAGTTTCCAAAAGAAAGAAGAAGGAGAAAGGCCAAGAAGTTAGAGGCAATTATAAATTAATAACAGGCAAACACATCTTGGAGCAACAAAAGGGGGCTTACATTACAATGAGTGACTTTCAGTTAAGCTCTCTCCAATAGTAACCACAATACATTTAAACAATTGCCATAATGTGGAACTATTCAAATAAGTCGACGTAACGTTTCGATCCCAAGCTCCTATTATACAGGGATCATCATCAGGACCACAAGATATCTCAACAGAGTAATGCCTGGTAGATTTAAAACGCCTATGAGTAGTGTGTCACGGGGAAACAAAGGAAAAAAAATGGAAAAAATACAAAGGAAAAATTACACAAAGTCAGCATTTGCGTACTCAGAATTAACAGGTACACTGTCATTTTGTGCTCAGGAGTGGCGCCGCATGTGGTAATGGTGAGTTGAATAAAAAGAAAAAAGAAGAACCATTTGGGCGACACCTTTGTATTTGAAAACCGATATGCAACAGGTGGACACGTGAGGAGTAATTCTTGTGAGATGATGATGCATGCGAATAGACAGTTTGGCGACACGTCCGTAGTGCGCATCGAAGTTAAAATGGGTGAAAGGTGCCGAGTAATGCTTGTTAATTGATGATGCATGCGAAACAACGGCGGTTGGTGTGCCGCGCTTACTCGTGCGTGTGGACCGTATCACAATCAGGGTTCATTGTGCATAAGAACGGGATGGGTTGAAGTGGTAGTTACCTCAGTGGGAGAGGGGAAGGGAAGTAGATCTCAGGGGAGTAGCGCCTTCCTGCTCCAATTTAATCCGGGTTGGACTGGGCAGTGGAGTAGCTGAATCTAAAACCACACGAGGGTTATAAAGGAAATAGGTGGAGTGGCCTCAAGGGGTTAGTATAATGAGCCTTCTTACCGCTTCAATCGGGAGTCAGGGGAATACGTCTGAGTCTTGGGAGACAGCTGGTGGTGCTGTCTGTATGAAGTTAGCGCTGATGGCGGGAAAAAACAGGGAAAGGTGTTTTAAGGGATGAAACCAGCGAGGGAGAACTAATGGGGCACTGAATTTGAACGGACAGACTGCTTACCGGTTCTAGCATAGGGAGAAAACCGCGCTTTGAAATCAGGGTCTAGAAGCCGCGAATCGGCTAGAATTGAAGTGCATGGGAATGCTAGGGGTAGAAGAGAAGAGACAATGGGTTAACATGGGGGCAATGATGACTAGTCAGGCAGTGCTTAATAAAATCGGGGTGCTTCTATTGCGGAAAAGGCTTACCCTAAATCAGGACAATTGGCGAAATCTACCAGGCATTACTCTGTTGAGATATCTTGTGGTCCTGATGATGATCCCTGTATAATAGGAGCTTGGGATCGAAACGTTACGTCGACTTATTTGAATAGTTCCACATTATGGCAATTGTTTAAATGTATTGTGGTTACTATTGGAGAGAGCTTAACTGAAAGTCACTCATTGTAATGTAAGCCCCCTTTTGTTGCTCCAAGATGTGTTTGCCTGTTATTAATTTATAATTGCCTCTAACTTCTTGGCCTTTCTCCTTCTTCTTTCTTTTGGAAACTTGGTACAGGACTGTGCCCTTGTTTTCATCAGCCCTTCCCTATTTTACCTATATCTTCTCAAATAATCAAGATTAAATGCTCCTCTGTCCGGCTGGACACAGGAGGAAATCACATAGGTCTCACCGAAGTCTATGTTGAATGTTTACTTCCTAACTTTAAATAAGCTAGGGACTATTGTTAACAAAATAAGCTAGTACCCGTGGTCCTTAGTTACTCTTATCGGGTTCCCTTGTTACTTATACCAGCGTTTGGGGTAGGGCAGGACAGTACCATATCTTAGTAGATATAGCGCTTCCCTGCTCTCCCACTTTATCTTTCTCTCTGTCTCTATCTATCTCTCTTCCTCTCTCTCATACCGTGGAGCACAGGAGCTTTGGATGCTGAGCTATGTGTGATAGTTTTGTGAATCAGGGTCTACATCTGAACAAAGAACCATCATAATTACAAACTCGCCATCAAACTATGCAATGCAATCACCTGACCACCTTCTCTCACTACAAGCTTCAAATGAATCATAAAAAGCAAGTCCAGATAACTGATGGCCTCTGAAAAAAGTGCCACTCCTTAAAAAATGTCTCGCTTGAATAATACATACACACCCAGGCGATGTCAAAATTGGAAACTTAGGCAACACCCCTGCACCAACACAAATAGAAGCCCAGGCATAATGGAGACAGTATTGTCAATGATTTCCAGTAAGTTGTGAATACTAAAATTTATTTATTTGCCAAGTTTTATTTTAGCGCTGCCTGGACCCAGAGGTATCAGAGCGCTTTACATGAGGATCTGTGAAATTCCATATGTTACAAAAGCATAGTAAAACAATAAGAAAAAGAAGCAAAGTTACGGTGACGGCCAAGGGGGTGAACAAGAGCTGATCTCCTCTATAGCTGTCTAAGCAGCTCCACTGGGCATCAGACATATTGCTCGGTCTCCAATGTCAGGATGATGAATGCGGATTAATCTGAAAAAGTCAAATTCAAATGTGGGAGTTGGTGAGATGAGAACAACAGTCAAATCTAAGCCCAGGTGTGAGAGGGGGTCCTAGAAGGGGGCTAGCTTCCAGGGGTTTGAAGCCAAAAAGGCAATCACTAGCCAGGGATCTCCCAATCAGAACTTCTCACCAGGCAGCCATTTTGAAGCTACTTGAAAAGGTTCGTACCTGCCACATTTCCAGTAGCTAGATGATATGAGTCCTGGCCCCCCTATAAAGCAACAGGGGTATCGCAAGGCGGAGTGGATGTGCGCCATCATTAAGTCCTGCTTCCGGCCGCGGGAATTTAATACTACGGGATGTTCAAGAATGCGTTTATGGGCCATTATTTATTGCATAAAAACGCTCTGTGTTTTCAGAAAAAAAAACCCAATCCTCAGCACGTTCGGAGGGAGATTACAGGGTAAATGTAGTTCTGCAGAGTGTATAGCCAGCTCCATGTTCAACAGAGTCTCTCATCGAAGTCCCGATCTCCCAGGAGTTCTCTTCTCGGCAGCGGTGAGGCTGCAAACCAGTACGTGGGCCCCTCCCCCACCAACTGTGTCTGCCTCGTACTAATGTTGCATGCAGGATAGGTCCTCCGCGATGGCAGTCTTTCACTATAGGGGGTAACCGGTTGTGATGTACCTTGGGATCAGAGCAAAAAACAAAACTTGATGCGGCGGAATTGATCAAACAACAAAAGTAGTTTGTAAACCTGAAGGAAACCTTAATTAATCCCTCAATGGAGAAATAATCTCTTCAAAACCATTTATCTTGTTAGGAAAGCACTCACACTGGTCTGAGATCCAGATGTTTATCTCTATGCATCTGTTTGTTGAAAAGCATATCAAATATCTACATTTACATACGAAAAAATGGTACACAAAAATATGATACGAAAAAGATTAATACAAAAAATTAATACAAAAATGATATACAAATAAGTTTGACATACATAAACAATCGTATAATGTATTTTATCTCACAAACAGAATCCTTGGGGATCGGAGCCAGTTGTAGGGAAAAGGAAGATAGCGGATTGATTCCGCTTTAGGAAAGCCGCCTGCCGCCGCCCTATCCTCGGAGCCCGGTTGAACCGCCGCTTCTCCCACTGCCGCATCCACCAATGGTTAAATGAGAGAACGACGAAGCCGTAGCAGATGGAAAGGATCAACAGGGACATTTGCCGAGGTCGAAAAGCGGAAAAATAAAGAATTCAATACCGGCGGCCGTTTCTAGCTGCTATTGGTGTACCGCATATGTCGAATTACGCAGTCAAGCATAGCGGTGTACTGCGGTCGTGCGGTGCGGTGGTTCTTAACCCGACCGCTATCACAGGCGCTACCGCTGAGCACCGGTAGCAAAGGGGGCAATGCTTGGACGCGAAGCGGCCGGAGGGGAGTTTACACCCGGCCGGGCACTGACTGGAAGAAGGGAATGGCTCCGCCGCACACCAACAGACGAGGACGAGCGGAGGTCCCTACGGAAGCGGGGGATCCTGCTGAAGCTATGGATGTTTTGGAGGCACAGGATGGCGGCAGGGACCTCCGTGACCCAGCATCAGCGGGAGAAGCGCTGGTAAGAGAGGCAGCACACAGGGGTGAATGTAACGGGGTAGTCTAGGTTCTGGCAATGTTACCGGCCTCCAGGTGCGGAAACCCATTATGAAACTTTTGCGCTCTGGGAAGGCAATGGCGCTTCTCCGATCCTGCGGTTCAGAGACTGCCATTCCTGGCTTTCAAATGGCCGAGGTACTTAATGCTGCTATTCATGAGGGCTTGGGGAATGTTGAAGACTCTGCTATGCCTACAACCCCTATTAATCCATCCAATCAAAAATTCAGCAGCAGTAGTGAACTTCAAGTTATATATCCAGATTCAAATGTGGCAGAACCTATTCACGAGAAAGCTGCGGAACCAGTTTCCTGTTCTGTCAATACTATTATCGTCAATGCAGGTCAGACCTTAGAGCCCACTGGGTCAACCACAAGGGAATCCAAATTTTTTCCGGACATGTATTAGCGGGGGAGAATGGTGAGAACCGCGAGAATTCCGAGCCGACTAGTGCTCTTAGCGGTAATGGATACAATACTTGGTCTAACAGTGCAATAAAAACCGGACAGTCCGAACGCTCGGACCTCCTTTTCAACATGGCCCGGGGAATGCTGTGGATGCATGGGGGCAAGATGCTCTACCTAGCTCTAATAGTGAAATAGGGGTCTCCAATAGTCCAAAAATTACCACACCGGAGGGGTGGAGAGCCCCAAATTAAAAGGCGCTAAAACAGTTGTGGCAGGCAAAGGTGGCAAGGGCCGGGGCGCTGGAGCTAAGATACAGCTGATAGAGGCATCGGGCCATCGTAAGGGAAATGCAAGTCCTCCAAAGGTTGGTCCGGAGTTAAGCCCATTGCTGAAATGGGTTTCCTCTAAAGGCGAAGTAAAATCTATTATTTCAAGGTTTTCCAATCCGGGGATCCCTAGTAATACTCTAGTGGCTACTACAGACAATGTATGCCCAGAACTGGCAGCAAGCAATTTAGAGGCGTCTTCAGATATTCGTAAGGGCGCTAAAGACCTGGTTGGTCAGGGCAGTTCACAAATTGGGAGTGATGGGGGTCAAGACTATTTTCAAACATCAATAGCCATGGAACCTATGGAAGCAGCACAAGATCCGAAGGATACCTCACTTACTTCTGCAGTTTTACCCATACTGTCTCCCACTATACCCCTGTCAACATCTATCTCACTGACGCCTACAGGAGAAACTCGGAGCTCCGTTAGAGACTTTGCGGATGAAGAACCTTCTCTCTCTAGAATTATGCAAGCACTCGCAATTCAGAGGGCTAAAGCTCAAGATTACTACCAGCAGGTCAAGGTCGATAGTATCGAGATTAAGCAAGCTTTGTCTCAAGTGACTGTCAAGGTCTCTCAGCTGACTTCGGAGGTGTCTGATCTCCAACAACGGGTGGCTGCAGTAGAGGAGGTCAACTCCCACACTGTAAATCTGGTTAAGACACAAGACTCTCAAATGAGTGCTATGCAATTCAAGATTGAAGATCTTGAAAACCGGCAGCAGCGTCAGAACCTAACGATTCTTGGCATTCCGGAAGGCAGTGAAGGCTCTGACCCACGGGCTTACATCGTAAATCTTTTTTAGAAAGCTTTCCCAGACTTAGCAGACTGGGACATGGATTTGCAGGTTCAGCGAGAGCATAGACTGCCTCTATTTTTATCTGAAAGCGGCCTATCCAGATCCAATTTTGCAAGGCCAATACTTGTGTTTTTGGGCAATTTTTTGCTCCGCCAAGCAATATACTTTAAGGCGCGTCCATCGGCCCCTGTCAAAGTAGATACCTTGTCTATTTTTGCGTGCTCAGACCTGTGTAAATCAACCATGGATAAGCGATGGCAGCTTCGGCAGCTTATGGACCCTTTGAAAGGTGTATGCACACAGGTTTTTCTACAGGAACCGGCCCGCCTAAAAATTGTCAAGGTTGGTCGTACACACATTTTTTTCAATGAACAAGAGGTTAAACAGGCACTCTCTAAGTGGCAGCCTTCTGCAAAAAACTGACCAGACTTTTGGCGGGGGTTTTCTTTTCTTCGTGATCTCGGGCCAATAATTTTAAATTAAGTCTGAATAAGATTTCTGCCTCTAATAGTATCGCTTAGATATGTTGCCTTTTTGGCTCTTCTTTCTCTTTCTTCTTTTTTTCTCTCATTACTTAATGATAGTTTTTTTCACATACTTAGCTTCGGGTGGTGTGGGTGGGATGCGGCGGGCTCAGGAAGGTTCTTGGGGATGGGGGTCAGGGTGGCGTCTTCTGTATGCTGTCACACAAGGACAGCAAGTGAGGGGGTCATTCCTTTTCTCAGATATGGGGTGGGGGATGGGAACGGTGGGTGGGTGGGGGTGGGGGTAACAGGGAGGGAGAGGTATAAATAGCCAAAACGTAGTTAGAATCACACAGATAGAGCACAGGAGTAAGGAACTCTCATTTTTGGGGATGGAGATTGGTATGAATATACAAAAGTTGTACAATGCCTTGTGTTAAATGTATGTGTCAGGGCTCAACCAGACCAGCAAAAGAAGATTGGTAACAGAAGAACTTAAGGTATTTAAACCTCAAATAGTTGTGCTAGCTGAAACACATCTGGCTTTTAAGGATAAAACCCTCTTCAAACAGCTTGGTAATGATTTACTCAACTGCACCTCACATTCAGTGTCTATTCGAGGTGTGGCTTTATTGAAGTCTAAACTATGTGTAGCAACAGTGGCACAGACTTTAGCTAACTCTAAAAGGAAGATAGGCAATTGTTCAACTTTTGATTCATAGCTGCAAGATTACTATAGGTATGGTTTATGATCCCAATATTGACTGCCCGGAGGTTATCTCTTTTTTATGTTCTGAATTACTGGAATGGGAAGGGGATCTTATAGACTTTAACTGTATTTTAGACAAGAAAATTGATACTACGAACACTGTAGCACCAGTTCGAATGGCTCAGACAATGATGGCTATATTTGATCTACTTCATATACATCAACTGGAAGAAGCTTGGATAAAATTATGTCCTACTATACCAGGCTATACTTTTTTATCGAACCCGCATAAACAATATTCTAGAATTGACATGATATTTACTAATAAAGTTATGTTAGAAAATTCTTCCATGGAGGTTTGTCCGAAAATTACATCGGAACATAATCCCATCATGTTGATAGTCCAGCTTCAGTCTGGGGGAGAGAGTCAGCAAAGGAATAAAGAAAAAAAAGGAAAAATACGAAAAAAAAGAAAAAAAACAGAATCCTTGTTGCCCTAATTTTTTTATGGGGCTGCGATAAACAATTTTTTCAAACAACTATGGTTCACAACCCATGTCAAGATAACCCTTATGCCAACACCAATGAGTCTCAACCCCTATTCTTTTCTATCTTAGATGGTGCTGTAAATTTCCTTTTTATAAGAGTCAAAATTATAAGGGCTTCTTTTATCTATTAAGTCGACGCGTTTCAGCCCGATTCATCTGGGCCTCATCGGGACTGGGGGCTTTAAGGAAACCTAAAACACAAATAAGTGCGGTCCTTTATATTTACATATGCACACATATACAGATATATACAAGCTTTTACTCATAGATTTAGCACACCACTTAGAAGATCTCTTGTAAGCTTACTACACCAGATTATTTCTGTGGACAACGAAGAGCATAAGAAAATGTAGACACCATTTCATCATGTCTATCCACCATGTCGGTCTCACCCAATAGAGTGATGCAAGAAAGAAAAAATGTGTCTAATAAACAGAATAACTACTAAATTAGTAAGGAAGGATCTAGAGTTAATACCAAAAGGGCAAACATAGCCCAAGACACTATTATACACCGCCAAATGTGTCAAAATGCACCTAACTTATGGAGTGCAAGGAGAACCAGAGTATAAACAAAAGACTAAGGAAGGCTTCCAACCTCCATGACTCACCGATAGTGCTACATCTATCTGGACACAGTAAACT
This sequence comes from Triturus cristatus, assembly GCF_964204655.1. NCBI lineage: Eukaryota > Metazoa > Chordata > Amphibia > Caudata > Salamandridae > Triturus > Triturus cristatus. The sequence continues at coordinate 390,340,194 of NC_140582.1, read as the reverse complement.
GTACCGGGGATGCAGGATCACTCTGTAGGAAGTAAATCTGGAAGAACATGAAAGATACTTATCAAATACTTTTGGCGCCGAACAGCGCGTATTGTGGACAAAAACGTGACCGTATGATGAGCTTTCTTTGAAGATGGACACTGTGGCATGAAGCAAACATACTCGATAAGTATCTTCCATGTTGTTCCAGATTTACTTCCTACAGAGTGATCCTGCATTCCCGGTACTGTTGAGTTGCAGTAGCGGTCCGTGGAGGGAGTTTGGTGAGGCAGTGAGGCGAGGCAGGGGAGGGGCAGGGTGGGGAAATGTAAACACTGGAATATGGATGAATGGAGGTAAGTACACATTTAAATAAATAAAATGAATTTTGTTGCGCGCGCTGCATCGCATTTTGCCTTTACCATCCTTATTTGTACATGTGTCAGCTGGACAACATCCAGGCATGTATGTGTCTTGTGCTGAGAAGTAGTTGCCTGAAAATGCCATACATCATATTTTAAGATTATGTCTCTTGTAGGCATCTAATGCTGCCATCCAGATTTAAACCCTCCATATTGTACAGTAATCCAGTATTAATGTTCATTTTTCAATGACTTGACCTAGCTTGTGCATCTGCTGGATGTAGGCACATGAATCTTTGAATGAGCACCCTGATGATGTTCTTGATAATTCATAGTATTCTGACATTTGTCCTCATGTAACTCCTCTGATGCCGTCTACTTAAATGATGTCATTAGCCATGCCTTCATGTAGCAGCTGTCACATTTTTGTTTGGGGTGAGATTCGTGAGTAGGGGTAAAATATGTACAGGTGTTATGTGGTATGTGGGATCCGCTCACCAAGAAGGGCGCAGGTTAGTGTGTGACCTAACCATCGAGCAGAGCACTATTGAGGTTGAGGAGTCTTGACACTTGTAGAAACCCAAATGCTGTGCCTGGAGTAATGTGACAAGGTGTACACAGTTGGCTTGAGTACAACAGTGACTTAGCATAGTAGCCTTCATAAAGATGGTTGTGAAATGACAAAGGTGTCTTTAAAAGTTTATGTATGCATCCAATGTGATAATAGCATAGTGCACATTGAAGCTAGACTCCAAGACCGGGGCATGATATTACAATTTCGTGGATGATAGTTTCAACATAATGAGGTGTTAGAGGTTGTTGATGGGATCTTTATTAAGAATACATTTCTGAATGCATTCCATTTTACCGAAGTTCTGTGCCTTATCTTTTGCTGAAATCTCTATTGTTTTTTTCACCTTTCCTCCTCCTAAAGTGTGGCATAAATAAATGTGTTGAATGGTACTGCATATCTGAGGTATTCATATAGGTTTCCTACGTTAGTATTAGGCAATCTGGTACCAGAATGTCAGCCCTGTTCACACAAAAGTCTTCCAAGCACTCTGTAGAGAACCCCCTTCCTTGGTTCTGAAGAATGTAGGGGCATATTATCAAGACAGGCGATAAAATTATTGCCGCTTTAGCGGCAGAAAACTGCCGCTAAAACGGTGATAATGGGCTTGAGAATATGCTCTATGGAATTCCAATTGAAGCTCAGGTTAGATGGCCTTCACATCTAACATGGGCTTCAATTGGAATTCCAGAGAGCATATTATCGAGCCCATTATCGCCGTTTTAGCGGCAGTATTCTGCCGCTAAAGTGGTGATAATGTTATCGCCTGTCTTGATAATATGCCCCGTAGAACTGAAAACAAAGCAGGGTGGTTTTGATCCAATTTTATACACATCTTCAAGAGAGGGGTTGGGAATCCTCTGTCTTACTTTTCGGAAACATTTTGGGCAGGTTCTCTTTCAGATGTCATTTCAAGCTGCTCTCCAGACAAGCCTTTGTACAAAGTGATGGTTCTCACAGCATATAGCAAAGGGACTGGTCCCGAGCAGGAGTATCCAAAACATGGACACAATGAAGTGTGAGTTTTCTTTTGTCATTAGCCATCTTGAAGCAATAATTAAAGGCCATCAAAATTAGGTCCCTGCCTAGAAACTTCCTCACCTTGAACAACTAAAATTATAGTCCACCCATCTACCAAAAGGCAGTCCTCAGGTAAATTTCTAAAACAATCCCTGCCTCCCTCCTCTCCACTTCTGTGTTTGGATCTGAAGTCTCCAGCAAAAAAATGAAGCCAATGCTCTTCCTCTCTCTGGAGTAATAGGTTCACTTTCTCCATCTTGTGCCATGATGAACCACAAGCATCCAAAATAGATCTTTTTTTTTATTTAGCCATAAGTATAATACAATACAAAAATGAAGAAACATAAAAATAAGACATAAGTATCATGTAGAGTAAAAACTATCAACATAATTCAAATCGATAAATCACTCAGTTATAGCCATTAAAAAAAAGAGAGAGAAAAGAAAAAAAAGAAGGTAAAGATATAGTACTATATGGAGTATCAGGCAACAGAGTGAAGAAAAAAAGGAAGAGAGAAAAGAAAAAGGAAAAAAGGGGAATAAGAGAGTCAGAACACTATTTCAGAATTGGGATAGAGGGAGGATAATGACAGAATACAAGACAACAGTAAAATGTTAATCCCATTGGAGACTGTACCAGAGCCTTTTAAATTTTAAATAAGAACGTGGGCCTCTAGCCTTGGCTAGAGCAAGTTCCATTTCATACACTTGTCTGAGTAGGGCCCAGACTTTGTTTCCGTTTGGACTTGTGCTGTTAATCCAAACTCGGGCTATACATAAGCGGGCACATGCTATGACAATTGAAGCTAGCAGGCTCTTGTGGCTAGCCGCATCGCGTATGGTCCCCAGGACTTTTTCCCTTCAGTAAGTTGAACACTATAGCCGTGGAGTAGTGTAAGTATGGAAGATACATCTCTCCAGAATATATTAAGCCTTGAACAGGTAGCTAACATGTGCTTTAGATTTGCAGCAAAAACTTGGCATTTTGGAAAGAATAATTTGGGCGAAAATTGGGACGTAGCCCATTTAGAGATGAGCCCCGGTGTAGAGTACAACATGAAGACTGTCCGGTGTTGTTGTAATTTCAGATTGACAGAGGCTATAGCTCGGTCAACAGTGTCCAATGAGGACTGAATTTCCATGCCTGCTATATCGGTTTGAAAAAGCTGGCTTAAATTCTGAGCTATCTGCAAGCTATCATCGCTTACAGCTGCAAGCAGTTTCTGATAGACTGTACGATAGTGCCTCAGCCGTAGGTCAGATATAACGCCAATAATATTTCTGAGGGGCTTGACATTTCTAATAGCCTCTGGCCTCACAGGAAGTAGTCCTTAACTTGCAGAAATGTAAAATATTTACTCTGTGAAACCCCAAACTCGTCTTTCAGAGCTGCAGAGTATCAAAATCCAGTCCATCATACAGCTGTCCAAGTCGGTTAATGCCCTTATGCTGCCAGCCTCTTCCGGTGTGGTCATGAAATATGTTGGGCAGCATAGGGTAGCCTCATAACACCGTATACTGGTGCAGCAAGGGCAGAGAGTACTCATTGCAGATATCTTGCCAGATCCTGGTGATGTCTCTAATTACCTTGAACCTGACTCGCTTGAAGTAAATAGGATCAGAAGTCTTATACAGCATGAACCCAGTGACTGGTCCGCAGGTTAGCTGATATGATAGCCAAGCTGTGCCAGCCTCAGGCCCACTGAGCAAGCTTCGAATCCAACCAACAAATACAGTAAAGTAAAGCTTAAAGTCTGTGAGCTTGAAAGCCCCTTGTTTGTAAGATAATTTAATATACCTGAGAGCCCTCCCAGCCTATCTATATCCCCATATATACCTACCTATAGCACTGTGTAAGCACTTAAAGAAACGATATAAATATAAAAATTTGGGAAGAATATTCATTTTAACTATGTTGCATCTTCCCTATAAGCTAAGAGGGAGCCGATGCCAACTATGAAGTGTGGTCGAGACTCTTTTAAGAAGTGGCTCATAATTCGAAGTGACCACATCGTCTCTTTGACTACTAAGAAGAACTCCCAGGTAGGTAGCCGTTCTTATAACCCCAAATGATACAGGCACCATTTCAGGTTGAAATTTTAAAATTGTCTGGCTCTTAGTCAGTTTTCATTCTAGGCCACAGAGACATACTGGAGAAATCCTTACATTTTGCAACACATGCCTTATAAAAGGCTCAATATAAAAGGCGAGCAGTAGAGGGGATAGTGGACATTCCTGCCGTGTGCCCCTTTGAACTGAAAAGTGCGCTGATGAGAGACCGTTCAGCTTAACTGTTGCCACCGGGTTTTTATACTGTTTCTGGACAGACGAGATAAACCTGGGACCGAGGCCAAATTTTGACATAGTGAGCCAGAGTGCTTCCCAGGCAACTCAGTCAAAGCCATTTTCGGCGTAGAGCATAACCATCTCTTTATATATTTATTTAGTTTGTCAGAGACGTCAAAGGCAGCGATAGCTGGGTTGATGTGAGCCGCCGTGTCTCTACCAGGGACAAAGACATGCTGTTGCTCCGAGACTAACTGATGAATAAAAGGAGTCAGATGTGAGGTCTAGATTTTGGAAACGATTTTGGTGCTGGCATTGATCAATAATATAGGCGATAAGAGCCTCTGTCCTCTACTGGTTTCCCCTTCTTAGGGAATGCCACAATGTGGGTGACACTCCAAGATGCAGGGGCGTAAGCCCCATTAATGATGTTAGTAAGTAATTCAGTAAAGACAGATACCAAGATGTCCCTGAAAGTTAGAATTCAAGTGGAATAGTGTCTTCACCAACCAAATGATACAGGCACCATTTCAGGTTGAAAATGTAAAATTGTCTGGGTCTTAGTCAGGTTTAATTTATATCTGGAAAAAGAGCCGAAGGACTCAGCCTCTCGTGTAATTTCAACTATAGCATCGACTGGATTAGAAGAGAAGATGGCGATGTCATCCGAATATGTAGTCAGTTTTAATTCTAGGCCACAGAGACATACTGGAGAAATCCTTACATTTTGCAACAAATGCCTTATAAAAGGCTCAATATAAAAGGCGAACAGTAGAGGGGATAGCGGACATCCCTGCCGTGTGCCCCTTTGAACTGAAAAGTGCGCTGATGAGAGACCGTTCAGCTTAACTGTTGCCACCAGGTTTTTATACTGTTTCTGGACAGAAGAGATAAAGCTGGGACCGAGGCTAAATTTTGACATAGTGAGCCAGAGTGCTTCCCAGGCAACTCGGTCAAAGCCATTTTCGGCATCGAGAATAACCATCTCTATATATTAATTTAGTTTGTCAGAGACGTCAAAGGCGGCGATAGCTGGGTTGATGTGAGCCGCCGTGTCTCTGCCAGGGACAAAGCCATGCTGTTGCTCCGAGACTAACTGATGAATAAAAGGAGTCAGATGTGAGGTCAAGATTTTGGAAACGATTTTGGTGCTGGCATTGATCAATAATATAGGGCGATGAGAGCCTCTGTCCTCTACTGGTTTCCCCTTCTTAGGGAATACCACAATGTTGGTGACACTCCAAGATGCAGGGGCGTAAGCCCCATTAATTATGTTAGTAAGTAATTCAGTGAAGACAGGTACCAAGTTGTCCCTGAAAGTTTTGTAGAATTCAAGTGGAATAGTGTCTTCACCAACCGCCTTGCCTAAGGGTAGAGATCCGATTGCATCCAACGACCTCACCCAGCTCCATGTCTTTTTTACCATAGTGCAGACTCCAAAGGGTCGAGGCAGACATCAGATGCACCCCCTCCTTGAACACCTTCAGGAAGACCCTCAAGACCTGGCTCTTCAGCTAAACATATCTGCGGACCCCGCTCTCAGCGCCTTGAGACCCTCATGGGTGAGTAGTGCACTTACAATTCCCTGATTGATTGATTGATTGATTGATTGATTGATTGAGGCTCGGCAAAGCACTCTCCTGCATATAATCTAGAGCATTGTGTTTATTATAGGGGGCTGACTAACAGTATACATTGGCGTAAAATAATCTAAACTGTATCCAGTGGTCAATTATAAGATAGACCGTCTGCCCCTGATATTAATTTAATGTAAGATCTGGCCCTCTGATCAGCGATCTGAGTTACCAACAAGCGACCAACCCTCTCCCCGTACTCATATTGCAGAGTTTTATACTTATGATAATTGGTGGCAACTTTATCAATTAGCCCTCTATTAAGGTTAGCTCGCGCTTCTATAAGCCGAAGGTATATTGAATGATCCGCTACGTCCCTTACTACAATAGCTCTTGCATGTTGTCGTTCCAAATCTAGGTAGACCCAGTGCTCCTGCCCTGCCTCCTGGATTACATGCTGGTTCTGTGTTAAAATATACTGGAGAGTGGCCCCTCTAACATAAACTTTCATAAGGTCCCATAAGTGTAGCAGTTGAAGCGGTGCCCCTATTATTTTCTAAGTACTCCCCAAGTATTCTTCGGATATATGCCTATAACTCTAAGTTGCTGAGTAGGTGTCTAGGAAATGAGAAAGCTCGGGAAGGTTCTCTAAACCCCAGCTGAGTCTGCAGAGTTAGCATAACTGGGTTGTGATCGGATGTAATTTTGAGGCAAACCTCTATACGTGCCTTTTCCAATGAGGTTCGATTAGTAAAGATCATGTCAATTCCAGAGTACTGTTTATGTGGGGATGAGTAGAACGTGTAGCCTGGCGACGATGAAAACAGTCCCCGCCAAGCATCATCCAGTTGGTGTATATGAAGAAGTTCAAGAATAGCCGCCCTAGTCCTGACCATTCTGGCCCGAGTTTTGGTATTAGTAGTGTCTATCTTCGATGCAGTTGAAATCCCCCATAACTTTCAGATCCCCAGCCCACCCCAGTAGCTCTGAGCTTAAATAATTGCAAACGTCGGGGCAGTCAGTATTAGGGCCGTATACCACATAGATCATAGTCTCACACCCTGAAATGAGCAACTGAGCTACTGTCCATCTCCCCTTAGACTTGGCTAGTGTGTGTAAGACTCAAGCCGCAAGGTCACTAGTTTTCAATATGGCAACCCCTCGAATAGAGACTGTCTGTGAGGTACAAACAAGTGTATTGAAACCAAGTTGTTTCAGCTGAGATCTATCCTTGTATGTAAGGTGAGTCTCAGTAAGGCCCAATAAGTGAGGTTTGAACACACGGAGTTTCTCCCCAACTAATTTACACTTTCTGGCCTGGATCAGCTCCGTGACGTTCCAACACATAAATTTTAGGTCAGACATCTCCCCCTTATTCCATCCTCTTCCCCATTTTGTTCTACCAGTGAATATCTAGCTATTAAGTGGCTATTTAACACCCACCCTACCCTACCCCCAACCCCATCGCTCCAGCAGATTGACAAGGAGCCACTATCTTCCGATGCCCACCTATGCCTACCCTAGCTAAACCCCTCAATGCCTACAGAAAGGAATCATCCCCTTTCCCTGCTGTCATTAACTGACAGCCTTAAGAGAATGGAGATCCGTGGAGCCCCCAGCCACCACCTCCTTCCCCCACCTGTATATTTGAAATTGTCCCAAACAAAGAGTAGTGAGAGATGGGCGTCTCTGTGTCCCCTAGGAATGCCTCCTTCTCTTTTAAGATCAACTGCTAGTTTCATACTGCCACTTTGCAAGTGCCTGTTTGGCATCTAATTTAGTATAGAAAAAATGTGAGTGTCCATCCTTAATAACCTTGAGATGGGCTGGTTCCTGCAGAAAAACTTGTGAGCAGACTGCCTTGAAGGGAATCATTAGCTGATACAACTTTCAACATTTGTCCATTGTGGATTTACACAAATCTGAGCATGCAAACATATGAATTGAATCCCACTTGACTGGAGTGGAAGGGCGATCTGTCACATAGATTGCTTAGCGTAGCAAAAAGTTGCCCAGATATACCAATATAGGCCATTAAAAAGATGACTTGGCTTTATTCCCTTGAGAGAGAATTGGAGGCAGTTGATGCGCCCGCTGTACCTGTGATTCCATGTCCCAGTCTGCCAAATCTGGAAATGCTTGCTGGAAAAGGGTGTCAATGTATGTCCGTGGGTCGGAGCCTTCCCTCCCTTCTGGTATGCGGAAGATCCTCAAATTCTGTCGATCTTGGCGATTTTCGAGGTCCTCAACTTTCGCCTGTAGGAATGCTAGCTGAGTCTCTTGAGTTTTAGTCACTCTCACAGTGAATGTGTTAACTTCTTCCACTGCTGCAACCGGTTTTTGTAAATCTGTGACGTCTGAAGATAGTAGAGCAACCTTGGTGGTCACGTCCGTCAATGTTTGTTTAATCTCTCTGCTATCTGTTTTGGCTTGCAAATAGTATTCTTGGGCCTCTGCTCTCTGGGTGACTAATGCCAGCAAGATTGTAGACAGGGAAGGTTCCTCACAGTCTGCAGGATTCGATCCCTTAGGTGAATCTACCAGTTCTGGTGGTGCTGGCGGTGGAGATAAAGAACTGGAAGATCCAGTAGTAGCTCTGCCTGGGTTCCCGTCCAGATTGTCCAATTGAGATAGTGGAGTGACAACATTAGAACAGGGGGGGAGAAAGTAACGGGTCTTCAACCTCAGCTGCCGCAGACTCCATATTGCCAGAATTAGACAGTCGAGAGATGATGGCCTTGAAGCCACACATTTACGCAAGGGACAAAGCCTGGACCTGCCTTTGTGCCACTCGAGGCAGAGTCCTTGAGTCGCCCGATTGAGGCAGTAACTGGAGGTTTGATGCAGCCATGACCCTTGCCTCCCTTGGCCACTCTTGTGGTTTTAGGACCTTTTGCCTTGGCGCCTTCCCTGACCCAATGGACTGCAGATTTTTGAAGCATTGGGCTCTGATGCCTCATTGGTGAAATTGGTTGATTCCGTTCGCTGAGCCATGTGCTGCGCCTGAGCGCAAGTCTGTATATCTATAGAGGGATGAATAGGATAAAGAAAGCCAAGGGCTGCAGCAGTCTCCGGCCGGAGGTTGGTACTACCTGAGTTTGATTGTTGCTTCTGTCCTGATTCAAGTATAATGTCGATTTGAGGACAACCATCACCTGCACCCTGACTGCTCATACAGGGTTGCATTTGTAGTTGAGATTGCGACTGCATTTTTATAGGTGTGCCAGGTATATTACCAAATGTTGTAGATAGTCTATGAGAGACAGCTTCGGAATTAGGGCAGGCCGTTTTCCCCGGACAAATATCTTTTACCATGTCAGTGTCCATATTCACCATAGTAATTGAGGAAGATCCATTCGCCCTGCTGCCCCCCTGCTGTTCTGGATCCAAAGTTGATGATCCGGTAGCAACACAAGCAGGGGAGCCACCCTTCTCCCCTATTTTTCCTGGACAGCTGCAATCAGGACATCGGAATTGAGGTTTCTGAGCCGCAGGACCAGAGCAGACCGCCTGCCCTGGCAGAAAGCAGCAACTGAAGAAACGGTTTTCCCAGCTGGGAACCAAAGCAAAACGCTGCATCCAGGGGAGCAGCCGAGTCCTCAGCCACATCGCCATCAGCCCCGATAAGCCCCCTACTCGGGCGAGAAATCCCACGTCCTGAAGCAGGTACCTCCTCCACACGGCCGCGACCCTTCAAAGCAGTGAGCTGCTGCGGAGCCATTCCCTTGACAAATGCCACCGCCAAAGTCCAGTAGCAGTCGGGAGCCTGGATAATGGCTCCGGAGTCATAAGGCAAATGCAGATGCAGCAGGAGCCACGTTACTGATCTGCTAGAAAAGATGTGACTACGAACAGCCACTGAGCCAAGCAGGCACATCGAGCCTTCAGGTGTCCACAGCAGTCGCCGTTTAAGCAGTTAGTCCAATTATTTAACCATAAAGAGCAAGGGGACAAGCTTATTTCCCGGACTAAGCTCCCCTCGCCATTAAAATTTGATTTTCAAAAGTTTAGTATGTCTGAGGGTGAGGGGGGATGCCGAGGGCAGCGAAGTCCGCGGGAGAGGACTGCAGGCGGCGTCCTCTAAAGCGGAGTCAATCCGCCATCTTCCTTTCTGATGAGTACCAAAATAGATCTCACTGGTCCCAATACCCAGTCTCACACAACACTGAGTCCTGCTGTCCTACATGTGGTGCATGCAATGCATCGAGAAGTGGAGCCTTGTCAGGTCCCCAAACCAAGATACACTGCCTGATCCACGTGAAGAGTAAATACAATAAACAGTCTTGATCCAATTTCTTCATTTTAATCCAAAACGTTTTCATCATAATAATCCACAAGTTTTAAGAGATGCTCATCTAGGCTTTTCTCAACAGTAACTGTAAATTCACCATTCCTCATAGGTTAGTGTAGGTGGTGTGGGCCCAATGCATTTCGGGCACATTGCCTTTCCTCAGGCGTAAATATGATGCAAGAAAAATCACATCATAATCGGACTTTAAACAAAGCATGATTAAACGTTCCATTACAAATTAAACTATGGTTACATCATCCATGCCAAATGGTTGTACACTATTGCAAACTACACCCTACACCAGCCTTTTCATAAATAAGAAAACTGCCAATGGAAACCAAATATTTGTGTGAGACAAAAATGAAGTAATACTCAAAACAAACACCAAATGCATTGTATAACCAAACGTGCCCACATGCATGACCATTGTGTTTAGAAACATATTCTAACACAACCCCCTAAATACAAATTAGTGTGCTGTGCAGGCCTGGTCTGTGACCCCACGTTAATAAACAAAACTTTAATAAACAAAAACAAGAGTTGCAGCTAAAAGTTTATATTTCTAGTGACAGACTCAATTTACATATCGCAGTCAGTAAAGCCAACTAATCCATCCATTAAGGAGAGTACTGTTAGTGCAAACAAATGCATCCGGGATTTTAGGTTTAAAATGTGTGGTTAATTACATCATGTGCCACAAATCCAACTCATGAAATAAAAGAAATACTCCAGGAATGACGTGCACACTGAAACATCACAAACCATTGTGAGATAAATTAACATAAAGAGAAACCTCATGACTAAAATTAAATTTTAAAAACATGAGCCTAAACAAAAACAACAACAAATATTTCAAAATGAAACATGCAATATAATTACAGTCATATTAAAACACAAATACTACCCAAATATACATTAGTGAGAACAAAAAAAAGTAATTTATGTATGCATGAAACAACTAATGCATCCATCCTGACAATAGTGTGTGCTTATAGATATGATTTAAACGCAACAACATACACACAAATATGTTTCTAAGTGCCAGAAATGCTGCCCGCTGATACTCCTCATCCATCAAACTATGACCAAGTAGTGAACCTCCAGTACTGCTATTGCTACTTACACAGTTTTGACTACAAGTGTGTCGTGGGTGCAAGCTATCCAATGGATGGACAAAAGAAGAAGATTCATACATGGTGGTAAAATGCACAGCAATCTGCTAAAGTTTTGTTGTGATGAAGGCAATGTTTGTGGCATCCTACCTTGCGGCGCGTTCCGCTCATGGGCGTGTTAGAAATGCTTAGAGAATTGGAGCCTCGTCAGGTCCCTGAATCAAGAGGCCCAGCCTGATCCATGTAAAATGTAAATACAACCAACAGGTTTAATCCAATATCTCCATTTTAATCAAAAAGGATTTTTCATCATAATAATCCACAACTTCAAAGACATGCCGTAACAGGCTTTTCCCAACAGAAACAGGTGATTCCTCATTCCTCATAGGTCAGTGTAGGTGGTATAAACCCAATGCAGTTCGGGCACATTGCCCTTCGTCAAGGGTAACTAAGATACAGGAAACATCACATCATAATCGGACTTTAAACAACGCATGATTAAACATTACACTACAGAATTGAACATTGATTACTTCACTCATGCCAAATAGTAATAGAGCATTGCAAACTACACCATGCAACCCTCTCTTTTCGTAAATAACAAAACTGGCAATGGAAACCAAAGATAAGTGCGAAGCAAAAATGAAGCAACGTCTTACTCAAAAATAAATGCATCAGATAGCCAAATGTGCATACATGCTTGATCGTTGTGTTTAGAACCATTTTCTAACACATATAGTGCGCTGTGTGTGCCTGGTCTGTGACCCCACATTAATAAACACAACGTAAATAAACAAAAACAAGAGATGCAACTACTAGTTTTAATATCTAGTAATAATTGAAAAGACTCAATTTACATACCGCAGTTGGTAAAGCCGACTAATCCATCAGTTAAGAAGTGCTCTGCTAGCGCAAAGAACTGCGTCAGAGATATTTAGGTTTAAAAAGTGAGGTTAAATAGATCATGTGCCCTAAATCCAACTGGTGAAATAAAAGAAATACTCCTGAAATGACGTGCACACCGAAACACTACAAATCAATGTGTGATAAATGAAGATAAAGTGAAACCTCATGGCTTAAATTATAAAAACTTGAACCTAAACAACCAAAAATATATCAAAATTAAAGGTGCAATATAATTAAAATCAAACTAAAACACAAATTCTAAAAAAATGTTCATTTGTGGCAAAAATAAAAGCAATTTATATATGCATGAAAATAAGTAATGCAGTCATCATTACAATACTGTGTGCTTATGGATATGATATAAATGTAACAACATGCACAGTATTATGTTCAAAGCTGTTAACTGTTTGCTTAAATTACAGAAGTGCTGCCTGCCGATATTCCTCATCCATCAAAATATGTCCAAATAGTGAAAATCCAGTACTGCTATTGCTCCCACACCTCCTGTAACCATTCACACCCCACGTCAAATTGCATTCCCCAAGCCCCCATACCTTACTTCATACTTCTCTCTCCTACTCACCGAGCTATACCCATATATCCAGACTCTCCTTAGTTTTCCTACCAAAAACCCTCGATTGAAACTCTTTCTTGCTCGACGACGTACAGCACACCATCTTTTGTCACCTCTACTCCATTTCCCCCCCAAGAGGTTGGATACGCCCGCATGTGACTCTCCACCCCCCAAGATACCACCTATTCCCTGCAACCTGTCCTAAATTGGCAACCACACTTTATTAGCATCCCCACTCCATCCCATATGCATGTAGGGTGGGAGGGTAGACAAAATGTTCTTTTTGACAGCCCCCTGTCCTCCCAGTGGTGCTGAGAGTCAGGAAGAGGCTGGACACGCCCATCCTGACTCTTATATGCACTAAATGTAACCTGCTCCTTCCCCCCAAACAGTCTACCCTATGCCTATCCTGTTTATGCACAAGGGGAGACTGGTCTGCAACTGTACTCCCCCTGTGGCCATCATTGGAGCAGACTCTGTCCATGCACGTGTTGCAAATGCTTTGAGAAGTGCAGCCTCGTCAGGTCCCCAAACCAAGATACACTGCCTGAGTTACGTGAAGAGTAAATAAAATCAACAGTCTTGGTCCAATTTCTTCATTTTAGTCCAAAAATTGTTTTCATCATAATAATCCACACATTTAAAGAGGTGCCAATACTATTGTTTCTCAATGCACACATGCAAACACATATTCATTTCACATGCAAATGTGATTTCAGTGCATGGCTCTGGGTTTCACATCACACCAGAAACATGCACAAACGGACCAGTAAACTGCACTCACACTGACAGGACAAGGTTTCTGATCACATTTTAGATGAAAAAACACTGTACAGTGTAACCACTGCTCCCAGTGATACACCCAGGACATGGTCAAGATCAGAATCTGAATACAATAACTATTTGAAGAATGTGTTTATTGGAATGTTTTGTTATTTGAATACAGAGGGAATATGAGCTCTCTCTATCTTTATTTTGTCAATTGTTTCTGTGTCATTGTCATGGAGATTTAATTAAGTTCAGAGTAGATTAATTTTCAGACATGAGCTTTTCCATACTGAATGTACTTGCTGCTAATATGTGTCAGTGGTAGGCAGGGGCGTTAGCTAGTAATTAATATCCTTGTGAATCCTTTTTCTCCAGAATCCTGTTATACAAATAGCCAGAATCATACTCTTTTGATATTATTCATTAGCTGGCAAATAACAAATGAACTGATGCTGTGAATAGATTTTATGCAATTATATTTTGTGCAATGTCACATGCTGAACTGTTAGTACGAGAATTTCAGCAATAACAGGCGTTTGCGATGTAACATCAAATAGTGTTATTGTAGCAGTAGTTGGTATTCCAAAACAATTACTCCAATTATTTTGCATGAGGTTTTTGGCAGGAAGATGTCACTGTGTAGGTACAGACAGAAACATACCATAAAAAGATGACATTAGTGCTTCAATACTTTATTTTATTCTAGTACTTTCTTTCGTAAATTTAACCCCTTTGCTGCGGCGGGAATTCCGCCGCAGCGCTTGGGGGGGGTTTGGGGGCAGCGCGGTGGTGCTGTGCTCATGACGGAGCCACTCCGTCATGAGCCACGGTTGAGCTGTGCTCATGACGGAGTGGTTCCGTCATGACTCCGCCCACTGCGCTAATCGCCCGCACAGGCGGGGAATCAGCGCACCGTGGGAGGAGCGGCGGCCAACGGCCGCAGCATGACGGAACCACTCCGTCATGAGCACACGGCACCCGTGGCTCATGACGGAGTTGCTCCGTCATGAGCGCTGAAGGGGTTAAAACCGTCATTTTGCTGTACTTCTGATGGTTGAATGGTATTCTGGGCAAATGAATCTCGAGAAAGAGCGCTTTCTTCCCCCGTTTAACCTACCTTGGTGCTAACATTATAACATGCAAATGTGAATTTACAATTACTAGTATAAAACAACAATTGCCACTGAAAGAAATATTCAAGTACAGTACCGCATGGACACCTTTAGAATGCGCCAGCATGTTCTTTTGTCTTTTGTTCCATCAAATACAAATTCCAATAGTGTGGGTACCCTTCAAATGACAATTTAAAAAAAAAAACATTGTTAAAAGAATTCCAAAAATATGACAAATTATTCATTATGTATACGATTATGTTGGGCAATTAAAGTTATCATTAATTGGAAATATAATAATGCAATGCCTCTCACTTTGCAATATATGTCTAGCAGTATTAAATGATCATTGTTTCTTGTATTGGCTTATTAGTGCAGCTGGTAGTTTTAGAAGGGAGGGTGCGGATGGCACACACATGCAAATTCACACACACACATCCATTCACAACACAAATATTCATACATACCTGCACGCAGCAAACATAAAAAAACACCTTTGCTCAGCCTGACAGACACTATTTGTGTTGAGCAAAAGGTGAGGGGGCATGGCCCCTCCATCCTTTCGGATGGGCTGCAGCTGGGGCATATGATATACATGTGCTTATTTATAACAAGTGGTTGGATTGATCCCCAATAGAGAGTAAGTTGGTAGGAATCCACTCAAATAAACAGTACATAATACTCCTTATTTATCACTCACTATGTCTTGTGCAGCCAGTCTCCAAGACAAATGCCATTCTGTAAAGTTCAGTCTTCACAATTTTCACCAGCAGGAGTTATGTGGGTTCAGCTCTCATAGTGGTATTCAGTAGATTTCAAAGTCTAGGTCCCCAAATACCCACTTATGTTCCTTCAAATGTTTGTCATTTGAAGGACAAACTGGGTGAAGGATAGCAGACTATTGATGTCTAGCTGAAAGGTAATAAGGGCGGCTTTAGAAAAATGTTGTTGCAATTAGAAGTTTGTACCTTCTCAGCAGCAGTTTAAAACATTAGCTTAAGTTAACACAGATTCTGTCAATGATGCAGTAATGCTAAGGATTCCTTAGACAACGTTCAAAAGGGGGGTCGGAGTTAGTGGATTATCTTTTTCTAGCTGGAAAGTTGTGACTCGCCTGTGGTGACATTTCCTGTACACTAAAATGGTGGTCTGTACACTATGTATAAAAATCCCTTGGTTGATAGGCCTAGATTCTAACACAAGCATTTATATAAATGTCTTTGCTCATTTTGTGGGAAATTTGTGGCACCGGTGTAAGTGGGTGGGTAATTTTAAATTTGTAAACCTCCTATATATATGTATTTTATCCAGAAAAGGTTGTGATATTTGGATAGCTGGGACGTTAATCATACAGAGGTTTACTTACTTATCTTAGCATCTAATATAGGAGTGCTTGGTGTGTGAATGGTGTTATTATCGGCTTGGTCATTCTTTTCACATGAGATTTCTGAATTATTCCTTAAAAGGTGAAGTGTCACTACTGTCCCTTGTTAATAACAGGATGAAATAGAGCACAAAGTAAAAGATTCCTTTTCACCAACAAAGGAATTACCTGAAGGGAAGGCTACAAATTCCACCAGAGCGCGCTCTTGAGGGAAGGGGGAGGCACCCAGAATGTAAACAGTTAGGCTTTTGGATCAGGCTCCAGAAAGATGAACCCACTGTGGAGAGTTTGTCTGCAAACAGAGACCTTTGCTCCTGGATAGTTTCACTTGATAATGGCTCTGTGTTTCGAGTGAAAGCTACTGACCTATGTAACATTCTGTGTTAACTTGGGGCATGTAGCCCTTGAGTTTTTAAATGGAATGAAGCCAATTGCCAGGGTTAAAAATGACTGTTTGTATTGTGTTCCTGCTATTGTACGTCCATAAAATGTTTTCACTAAAAGGAAAAATTCACTGGAGACCTGTCATGGATTTCTTTTTTTAAATGGTAATGGGTAAATGTTAGACCTGGCATTGTTAGTGTGGTTTACCCCCTTACTTGTTCCCTTCAACTCCTCTGTTTGCTGACTTTGTTTTTTGCTGGCTTTAGGACCCTCTACACTTTACCATCGCTAACCAGTGCTTAAGACAAGGGCTTGTGCTCCCTTCTTATAACATGGTAGGATTGGCTTATAAACAACTGTCATATTTAATTTACCTTTAAGTCCCTCAGAAAGTGACACTAACTGAGCCTAGGAACTGTAAAATAAATGCTACTAGTGTCAGTATTACAAGCAATCTTACCTGTTGGTTGCTTGTTGGTAGATATCGCAGAGACGTTATGGACTGACTTCCCTTTACTGATAACTAACACCCTGTGATGTATCTTAAACACTAAGGTAATTAGGTAGGATCTAGGGAGGAGGGCCGGATCGGGGATGCTACTTGTTCCTGGTTGTTGACCTGCGAGGCAACAAGGAAAGAGGATTATAGTAACAATCTCCCTATCTATCTAGTTTCTTACACTAAATTCTGTACAGTTATTGCTAATTATTCACGATGTGTACCCAACCTGCGATCTTGGGAAGTCTGGCGTCGCATCCATGTTGTCGTTTTGAAGTGTGACTTGTCTTCTCTTGTAATAAGTGGAGAGTAGTTTGAAGAAAAAGTCTTTGATCACCTATGTGAAGAATTTAACATTTGAATAAGTTACTGTTTTTTTCTTATGTGGTTTCAGCGCCAAAATACTTATTAGAGTTCACTTCTGTTTCACTTACTCCTTTAAATCTCCTACTTGTTTATCTTCACAACCTGTATTTTGATAAGAAATACATTTAAAAAAACATTCACCAAAGAATATCAACTAAATTAAGCTAATTTGTTCTCTAAAACGTGCAAGAAATGTCATCTGCCAAGAAATCTTGCAAGCGCTAAGTACTCAAGTCTTTTAAAATATCTTTTGTCTTTCAGAGTCAACTCCAAATGTTTGTTATGTTATGTTATGTTAATAGAAGCTTGTAAAGTGCACGGTCACTGGATGGTTTCATGGCGCTGATCATTAAGTGTGTCACAGCGAGACGAGCTATGTGTAGGTTTCCTCAAGGTTTGCCTTCAGAAATGATTACAAGTAAGTATTCTGATCCTTGATTGTAGCTGGCTTGCGGTGGGCGCCTGAAATTGTGTAAGAAAAAACGTTCACTTAGCTTCTTTTCTTTCTTGCAGCTTCGTGAAGGATGAAATCTCCAACTTCGGCAGGCTCCCGTGATGTCCAAATGAAGAACAGATCCAGGAAACAGGAACTCAGGTAAGTCTTCTAGTAAGTGCGGAGGAAGGCAAAGCATTTTGGCATCGTTGGGTGTGGCTATTTATACCCTTGCCACACCCAAACGGCCGCTGACGCATTGCGCACATTTTCATTACGTGCGTCTTGCGTCCATGTTTTTCATTATGCCTTCAAACGTTCTGAATCTAAAGAGTGTCTCCCGCTGTCAGCATGCAACCTGCAAACCTTTGACCTGACAATAAACCATATCCCGCATCCTTAACCCAATACAAATTCACTAAATGAATCATGAATCAATAAAACGTTTCTGTACACATTAGACATATAAATGAACAGTGCTAATTTACATGTGTTTGAAACACAAGCCAGACCAGTATTTAAACAGAACATATCTAGTACATTAACACTTTGGTGTGCAGGATGCACGGGACAGGGGTGGGTTTCTTGATGGGGCAAGCTCTTTTTGGAGCACTTTACTGTGTCATTTTGATGATGCAGTGAACGTCATGACAACTAGTGGGCGTGTAGCACTGATTGTGTCACTCACTTAAATAGCATTCTAAACATGTCTCAGACCTCATTGCAGTATGTCTGTGAGTGCTCTTTTAAAATGCCTTTTGGATCTGAAAAAATAAATCTTTAGCCAGGCTCAACCCTTCCTTTTTAATACATTTAAGTCACCCCTAAGGTAGGCCCTGGACAACCTAGTGGGCAGGGTGCAATATATTTTAAAAAAACAGGGCATTTATGTTTACATGTCCTGGTCGTGAAAACTGTTGAATTCCTTTTTCACTACTGCAAAGGCCTTCCTCTCCGATAGGATAACATTGGAGTCACCTTATTACATCTAATAAACTGTAATTTTCAAATGGGGACAGGAAACGTATCCATTTTTGGTATCCTAGGAATTGTAATGAAATAAAATAAAAGTTATGGTGAAGTTGGATTTTAAATTACAATTCTGAAACTGCCACTTTTAGAAAGTTGCCATTTTCCTGCCTTAGCCATTTGTGCATGTAGCCTATCTCTAGGTCACATGACTGGGTGTAGTAGCAGTTGTGCTTTGTATATTTCTCCCAGACAGCCACGCACAATAGAACGTTTATATGTGCCTGGATGGGCCGTCACTGGCAGCATGGGAGGGAGTAGCTGGGCCAGCTACAATTACACTTGAATAGGCTATGTCCTGCCTTCACACAAAGGTCTGCATACCCCCTGTAGTTAGACTGGAGCCAGGGCTAGGAAGGCAGGGCACCTGTGCACCTAAAAGACCTGCCTCTAGACACTCCTCCCACTTCAAAGGCATAGCTTAGTATAGATATTGGACCTCAGTCACCAACTATTTAGTATACCCCTGCACCTGTGGATAGTCTGCCAGGAAGAAGTACTCCTGTGCTGCTGATAGGACTTTCACTCTGCTAGGCTGCTGCTCTGAAGGAACGCTGTCCAACTTTGCTGACCTGGTACCTTTTTGCCTGGATGAGGAGTACTGACTGGGCCTGCATCTCTTGAACCCAGAACCCCAGAGTGACTCCAAAATCATGTTAGCTGGCCTCCAGATATGAAGCCCCTGGGACACAACAGGCTTCCAACAACTCTGCACTTGAACCTTGACTCTGCTATCTGTCAGTCTGCCCTGACAAGTGGTGCCACCCCAGTCACTCATTTCAGTTTCACTGCGTCGCTGTATTTTTGGAGCACCTTATTGCAATACAATATGTCTGAAAAAGATACCTTTAACTTTATTGTTTGTAATGAATTGAATACATTTGATTTGATTCTTGTTCAAAAGAATCAAGTGATGGTTGCGTAATGTTGACGAGGAAGTTGAGGCTCACATTTCCCCCTTAAGAAGCATAATTTGTTTCTTTATTCATTGTCTTGCCCTGATCCCAGGTTTATTGGGCAGCCCCTTTTCTTTTAGCATTTCCAGTGCACATGAAGCCTTTCCGATCTATCATATTGCTTTTTTTCTCAGGCCTGTCACAGTTTTAGTCACTGAACCCTTTTTCCCTAATTAGTGTGGTTTTGGGATATTAGTCAACTAGATGCTTTCACAGGACAATTAATAATACAGTGTTTTGTACTGGTCCTTCACTCTTAGATTCACATTTATGTTGAGATCAGTCCTAACTAGCTTTCTGATCAAAATGCCAAACTGTTTGATCTTCAAATAGAATAATGTGGATAATGTGCATTGCTTCAAGTAACAACCATACTTCATGGTTGTTTTAGGCGGATACGTTGACCTTATAAAATGTCTTTAGCACTGCACTTAGTATCATTTTTAGGATCAAGCAAAATAGCAAGCAGGCTTCATTCACAAGCAAAATGCTAACTTTCACATACAAGATGATAAGACACATGATCTGCAATGTGCAGAAATGTAAATAAAGAGCCAGTGACAACTTCAGCAAGGAAAACTAACCCATCTAAGAGTGCAGATTTCATAAAAAAAGTCTAAAGCCTTGGCCTTCTATTTAGATACCCCAATCATGGATGTGCAACCAGGACGTTACTCTCCATACATATATGTACACACATTTTGGCCTTGAGAAGACCATCTAACAATGTCAGTAGCAGTTTGCCCTGAGGTGGTCCAGAACTTTGGAAGCTGTTAAAATCTCATACCTGTCCCTCCTGGTTGCCCCGTGGTTGCCGCTGGTCCCATTTTCTCCCGCCGCCGCTCTGCTGTCTCCGCGGCCGCCGTGTGGAGAAAACTACAGCCCCCAGAATTCCCAGCCCGGAGTGCGGACCAGGTGACACTAATCACGCGCCCGGAGGCGCCATAAAACCAAGTATACCTCCCGCGTCGCGGGCGGCGCGCGGGCGGGCGCCGGGCTAAGCCCGGGGAAAGGGCGGGCCGTTGTGTGGCCATTAGGAGGCCGGAGGAGGTCAGGTCGGGCCACCCCCCCTGATCGTATGGAGGATGTTGTAATCGCAAGTAAATATTGTTTTTATTGGACACTGTCAGTCATGAGCTACTACTGACTGTACAACGAGACTGCTAATATATAGGCCATATCTCGCAGTGTAGTAGTCACTGTCACTCATAAGATATAAAATTTTATTGCAGTATTCACTCTTATCGCATTAGTTTTTAACTTGCCTCTCTAGTAACCCTCCTGTTCTGTTAACTATAATTGTAATCGTCTATTAATGCGCCCTGTGTTTTGTTATGGTAAAAGCTAAAAATACAATGGATAACTACTTGGTTAAAAGGGTTAATATGATCAACAGTGAAAGACGGAAGTCGTTAGGGAAGGAGCCCTTTGTGGATAATATAGAGTTATCTACAGATGGTAGTGCTTTCACTCTTGCCATAGTGCATCCTTCAACTGAAGCTCCCTTATTGGAAAACTCGATTCATTCCACTGTGGAAATTGACGTTGATACCTTAAGCCAAGGTATATTGGAGTCCCCGAGAGAGTCTGAACTTCCCCCGTCTCTCCCGAAAAGAGCGGTTAGGAAATGCAGAAAGTCCCAACCTAAGAAGGGAAGTGTACATCATAAGTCACCGTCAGACCAACCTCAGAGAAATAGTGTGACTCACGCCAAAACACAGACCCTTAATGAGGTCGAGAATTCTGTTCTCTCGGGGGTCATAGCAAAAATTTTTGAGGAGAAATTAGCGCTTATGACTAAGCCTCTTGTAGAAAAAATTGAAATCTTGTCAACTGAGGTTTTGAGGCTGGGTGGTCTCTTAGATGAAATGAAACAGTCTTCTATTTTGTCTAAGGCACCAATACATCCCGTTCACACTGTCCCGCTACCTACAACGCAGGGTGGGATCCCCAATGGTTCTATGAGATCAGTACCACCAGTTGTTAGTGGTATTTGGTCCAATATAGATCCCCCTAGTAGTAAGGGGCCTAGGGCTATAGTACAGAAATTACACAGTGTCAATCTTCCACCAGCTTGTGAACCTTACGTGGTTGTCTTATCTAATGTTCCTCCACTGGACCCAGTAACTTCTAATTCCCAATGTGAAACGCATGATTCACTCAAGAGGAAATCAGTTGCTTGGTTAAACAAAAATTGTGGCTTTCCTACTAATTATTCAGATCAAATATTGTCCACTAGACGAGTCTTCTGGTTAGGTAATACAAGGAAAACGTGTAAGGGGGATTGTGTTATAATACATTTTAGACACCCCCAACATGTTGCAACCACCCTACTAAGGGCAGCTTCTCTTGCATTAGGAGAGAATACTGTGCGTGTACACTCTTTGGGCTACTTCTATAGACATCTAGATAGACCATTACAAACTACGAATAGGGAAAGATTTACTCGCACTAATAATTCATCAAATTTCGAAATCCCTATGGAGAATAGATATACAGTACTGAGTGAACTAGATGAAAACGATTGACTCATACAAGTTGATAAAAATATAACCTTAGTCCCAGTATTGGTTAACCTTTCGAATGGGACTCCTAAAAGTAGCGAAACCCTTGGTTCGGAAATCATGGTAGCACCGAGGTCTCCAACTATGCCATTAGATGAGCAGCCATATTCAGCTAGGATTTTCAGAGATTGGCGGGGACAGCAAGATGAAGCTGGTTCAGATATGGCTTTGACGTTAAACGTAGCCCGGCCAGAGACATTAGGCAATAATATTGTTGATGTTAAAGTGGAAGTAGGAAATTCTCCAGTCTCACTTGTGGATGATATTGCTAGAGATGACATTAGACTAAGGGAATCTCCTCTATGTGTAACTGAAAATCCTAATATCAGACTACTATCCTGGAATATTGCTGGCCTCTCCAGGAACTTGAAGGACGTG
Organism: Triturus cristatus; assembly: GCF_964204655.1. Lineage (NCBI taxonomy): Eukaryota > Metazoa > Chordata > Amphibia > Caudata > Salamandridae > Triturus > Triturus cristatus. Next base: position 390,317,646 of record NC_140582.1, on the reverse strand, counting down.
GTATTGTGTTCATTTATTGAACAACATGATATTATCGTCCTGCAGGAAACCTGGATGGTAGAAACCACCCATAGAGTTGGGTATAAAACTTTCAGTTCTAAAGCAACTCCATCAAATAGAGGAAGGGCATCCGGGGGGTTGGTTATATGGGTTAAAGTCACCTTGGAAATGAAGGTCAGCCAGTTATCTATCCCCTGTCCTGACCTGTTAGGTTTAAAAATTGTGACTAGTAAAAAAGGCGTCATTTATCTAATAAACATTTATAACAGACCATACCCATCTAACAGGGAATCAAAGGTGATAGAAATTCTGGATTCCACTTTAGAAGGTTTAGGAGACAATGCTCAGCTTTTAATCTGTGGAGATTTCAATTGCAAATATGAACCTATTCAGGGTTTAGAAAGACTGTTTGAAGAACAAGACGTTGCTAACGATATCATGCCCCTGGAAGCTTTAAGTTCTGTTAAAAGTTCAATAGCTGCCACACAGATTCTACAGATGACTGTGTCACATGATTTAAAATCATGTAACGGTCGCTTCCCTTCAGATAGTCCATCAGCTCCCACTTATTTCAAGGGAAGTCTTAGGTCACATATTGATTTCGTAATGGCCTCTCGAAATTTATGGAGATCAATAATTGATTTTAAGATTGACTCCAGAACAGAGAGTGATCACTTTCCCCTCCAACTATGGTTAGATTCAGCTCTCTTTCTACTTAGACTACCTGTAGAAGGCCCACCAAATTCTCCGGTTGGAGAGCTTCACATATCTAATAATAGGCGTGCCATAAAATGGTCTTACATTTTGGGTAAAAAAGAAGCACTGTCCAACATTTACAATAAATTTAATGGAATCATCGGGACACCCCAGATGCCCCTACTAGGCACTCAGGGAGTCCTTGATTTACATCATAAGTTGGTCGATGCTTTATCCCCCCTTTTGAGTAAAGTTTATAAAAAAGAAGGGAATAAAAATATGGATCATCTAGAGCTAGAAAACCAGTCGTATAACCAAGACTGTAGGGTTGCAAAATCACGGCTGATCCTTGCAGTAAAAAGTGGGTGCCAAAGTGATATAAAAAATGCAAGGCTGGCCTACAAAAATATTATGAATCAAGCCAAAAAAGCATGGGATGCTGACCTATGGGAGGCCTTACTGAGTGCAGCTAAGTTACATGATCAAAGTACGTTTTGGAATCTAATTGCCAAGGGAAATAAGAAAGGTAGATCACCCAAGGACATTTTTTTGGAAGAATCGACCTGGAGTGATCACTTCTCCAAACTCTATTCTATTAATAAGGATGATCTGTCCCTTGACAATGTAGACATCAATTCTGATAATAGTACTATACCATTACATTTTAGCCTAGAAGAAACAAACCAGGCATTATTAGCTGTCAAATTAGGTAAAGCCCCCGGTCCTGACAAAATCCCCTGTGATCTACTGAAACATGATGTGAAAGTGTGGGGACCATACATTAACTTTTTAAGCAATTCATTTGTGGCCGGTACACCAATCCCAGAATCATGGAAAGGGGCAGAAATTATAACAATCTTTAAAAAAGGTGACCGCCATGATCCTAGCAATTACCGCCCTATTAGTTTAATAGATATTTTACAAAAAATCTTTGCCAGACATATTTTAAACAGGATTTTAGATTGGATTGAGGAGACAAAGATACTGACCAAATACCAAGCAGGTTTTAGATTAAAAATCAGTACAGTTGATCAGGTGTTTAGATTTATGTGCATTTGCTGGAAATATATAAATATTAGGAATTAGGAGGGGTAGTCTCTATGTGGCGTTTATGGATTTAAGGGCCACCTTTGACCTCATTCCCTGTAAGTTGTTGTGGTCTACATTAAAGAAGTTAACTGTTCCAGGTGAGCTACTTAATGAACTTATTAGACTACATACAGGGAACTATGCTAAAATTAGATGGGGAAAGGCTGGTGAATTATCCAAAGCGATTCCTATAGAACGAGGAGTGCGCCAAGGTTGCGTATTAGCACCCACATTGTTCTCATTGTACGGTAATGATATTCCAACATACCTGAGGAATTGCGTCCATGACTCACCCGAAACTAGACGGCGAAATAATTACTTCCTTACTTTTTGCCGATGATACTATCCTTATTTCCCCAACTCCGAGAGGTTTGCAAAATTTGGTTAATTCCTTCCAAAACTATTGCGTGGAAAAGGGCTTAGAAATAAACCCAATGAAAACCAAATACATGGCCATAAATCCAGTAAAAACCCTTAGGAAAAACTTGTTTTTAGAGAATCGTACACTGGAACAGGTAGAAAGTTTCAATTATCTGGGTTTGATGTTGGATAATAAACTGACCTGGCGAGGTCAGCTGAATAACAGTTTATTATCCCTCAAACAAAACTCACTTCCTATCTTAAAGGTGCATGGTGCAAGCCATTCCAAAGCTATTTCTCCAGCAATAGAGGTTTTTAAAGCTAAGGCCCAATCAGTAGCTCTTTACGGTGCCGAGATATGGGGATACTGTAATACCAACAAATTCGGGATGATTGAAAACAATTTTGTGCGTAGACTACTTAAAATACCGACTCATACTCCCGTTGTCCCCCTATTCTTGGACATCAATCTTAAAAGAACAGAGCATTTAGCTTTACTAAGACCACTATTATATTGGATCAGGGTATGGTCAACCCCTGAGTTGAGGGACTAGAAGTCTGGTCTGATTGAACTAATTAAGTTGGATGACCATCTGAAAACCCCATGGCTGAAGTTTATATGTACATGATTTAAGAGACTAGGGCTTTCACACTATTGGGAGGAGCCCCACAATTTGACTCAGTTTTCCAAAAAACTTCTCAAGGATTCTTTTTGGTCTTATGTTAATGGTGAATTAATCCTGGGACCTACTATTGGTATATTGTCTCAGAATTTTCTAAACATAAAAGACTCACCTATTTTCGAAGAATTTATGGATGAGATTGCTCCTTCTTTAGCAAAATCACTTTATCTAGAATTCAGGTATGGGGTTTTACTGATAAATACCTACACATGTAGGTGGGCTGGGGAAAATGGTTCGGATGCGTGTACTATGTGTTCCCTTGGGGCTAGGGAAGACCTTGCCCACATATTTTTCTTTTGTCCAGCTTATATGAAACCGAGGATCTGCTGGATTAAACCCCTTTGTAAAATATGGGGGTTGAGTCATACAAAGTAGCGGAGCGCATATTAAAATCTAACACCTCTCAATTGATGGTGTTTGGTATAAGTAGATTTCTATTTAATGTATATATCATTAGGAAACGCTCTGGTCATAAACTGTAATAGCAGAGGGAGGAAACTATGGATTACCCTTGCCTTACAGTTGTATTCTATTAAGTCTACCTCAGTTTTATAGTATTATTGGTTTTAAGAACTCTGGCTTTTAATTAAATTAATATTCTTATTTATATATTAATTGGTATTGCTTACTCATGGAGACATAATCACCTTTTGTTTATTGTTTGTTATTGTTATACTATGGCTTTGTATGTAATTGTTTTGTTTATGTATATTGGCTTTTATGGCTATATAGCCGAAATAAAGTATTGACTGACTGACAGTAGCAGTTTGGTAGGAAAAATAGTTAGTTGCAAAATATTTTACTAGCTATTGCGATATGCAGAACACATTTTATAAATTGCAAAAGTACATCATCTATTGTATGTGCACCTTGAACAATAGGCACTTTGTATCATCTGCGTTGCCCCTGAAAATCAGTACTACTTGCATTTACCATCATCTATACCTCTCATGAAAAGTAATACTTTGTGCATTTCAAAACTACATATGTTTGAGTCATATAACTAGGTCATTGGAACTATCCATGTGACAGAAACAATGAGATGATGGCTGCTGAGCTAAGAAACACTTGCAAGAATAAGGTATGAAAGTTTGAGAGAGTACAATTGAAAAGACTGAGGGTGCTTTGTATGGCGGTGTCATTTCTGTCTATCGTTACTGCTAGATTACAGAGTTAATCATACATTTTGGTGCATATGGCAGTATAACCTACCTTACATACAGATGTTTGCCAAAATAAAACCCCAGCACTAAGGGAAATGTGTGCACTAGTACAGGGGAATAAATACACTCTGCTTTTTTTATCCCAAAACATACGAATTTCTTTGCTTTTGTCTTTGTCTTTATAGTTCTCCAATCAACCAGATACAGACAAATGACAACCACAGCACATAGACACCTCCAACTTACTCAAGAAATCTACCATTTCCCCTTCCCATGGGGTTGAACCACTGTAAATAGTTGAATATCAGTGATTAAAACAGAAGAAGGGCAGCGAGGCACTTCACCATCTCCAGATTTGCTGTTTAGGCTTCTGGTAAAGTGGATTTGAGGTGTAACCACCAATGCCTAAAGTTGGACCTGGCCTTCTTTGCAGGGCCACCACCAAACATTTTGCCTTCACTTCTCCTGTTATCTGAATTTGTTTTTGTTGGCATTAAGTCTCTGCACTCTTTTCCACTGCTAATCAGTGCTAAAGTGCTTGTGCTCTCTCCCTGAACATGGTATAATTGGCTTTCATGTAATTGTCACATTTCTTAAGCATGTATGTAATTTGTGTACATGATTGGCATATTTAATGTGCTTGTACGTCCCTTCTAAAGTAGTATACAATATTCACAGGGCCGTGAGATAAATGCTACTAGTGAGCTGCAGCACTGAGTGTGCCACACACAGAAGTGTCCTTTCAAACCTGTCTCAGACCTGCCACTGCAGTGTCTGTGTATGCAGTTTCATTGCATTTCGACTTGGCATATAAAACTATTTGCCAAGCTTTAAACTCCCATTTTATTACTTATGTTACCCTTAAGAGCAGGGTGTTATGTAAGTAAAAGGTATGACATGTACCTGATTGTTGTACATGTTCTAGTACTGACAAACATTCATAGGTTAACATTGGGGACTCCTTAAAATACCTTTAAACTGTAAATATTGATTGCAGAGGAGTAGCTGATTTATGTTTTATATCTTTGGATTGGTAATGACAAATCCTCTTTACTGGTAAAGTTGGATTTGACATTACTAGTTTAGGAGTGTCAGTTTTAGAAAGTGGACATTTCTCTGCACTAACTGCTTTATGAGCCTTACAGGCTGTCTCCAACACACATCTGGGGTAGGGTGACAGTTACACTTTGTGCATTTCCTCCAGACAGCCACGAACACAGGATACGTCAGGGCATCTGCATTCATCTGCATTCTGATTTGCTGGGCAAGGGGGAAATGAGGAGCCGATACCTACACTTCAGTAGGTAGTGTCTTGTCCTCACACATCAACTCCCACAGGAAGGCTGGCAGACAGGACTGGGCTGAAAAGAGACCGGTGCATTTCAAAGGCTTTGCTTTGACATCACCTCCATTTCAAAGGAATTTTCGGGAACAAGTCATAAGTCCAAATGAGGCCCTTAGTCTGTATCTGACTTACCTCGACCAAAGTGGTGGTTTCTGCCTGGTGGGGGTGCATACCTCAGCCAAGCAGGAATCCCATTTCTAACAGCAATCTTTAATGTGAAAGTAGGACATAGCACATTCATTCCCATTTGGAAGTTTTCCTTGTTAAATATAATATGGTAATCCCAATGTTATCCTATGGCAGACGTAGGCCTTGTAATACTGGACAACACATGTAAGAGTTTTTCCCATTTGAAACTTATAAGTACTTCTATTTAAATACATTGCACCCAGCCTTGTGGGGGTGTTTAGGGCATATTCTAGAGGTGACTCATATGTGTAAAAAAGAAAGTTTGGGCCTGGAAAAGGGTGGATTCTTTTCAAGTTAAAGTGACAGTTGCAAACTGCACACATAGTCTGTAATGGCAGGCCAGACACAGGTTTGCAAGGCTACTTAAATGAGGGGCACAACAAGTGCTGTGGGTCCACTAGTAGAATTTAATTTGTAGGCCCTGGGTACATGTAGTACCACATTACTAGGGACTTGCAAGTACATTAAATAGTCCAATTGGGGATGAGCCAATGTTGCTAAGTTTTTTAGGAGTGAATACAGATAGAACTTGTCATGCAGAAAAAAATATCTGCAAAGCAAGGTCAACTGTGATTACCTGAATTAATCACTGGCGTTTATTACTTGATTATAGCAAATTTGTTTTATATACAAACACGGAATTAGATTAGTTCTCACTCAGTTGGACAGATGCCCTAATCCCACATGGTGTCACACAACAAAAAAGGCTAAGAAAAAAGAAATTGACAATGTAACATTTACAAACAGTGTACCAAAACAACAAATAACATTGTCACAACAACCCTAACTGGTCATATACACAGCGTTTTCTTTAACTCTCGGTCCTCCTTTAGGAATTAATGATGATAGTTTTGCAATTCATTTTATGCACAATCCCATTTGGAGATAGTTTTTAAAGTATGCACACATGAGGAAGAACCCTATCCTCTTTAGTCTTTTGAGTGTGTATATGAATTACCATTAACAAAATGTTGTGTTTTTAGAGACTTCTCTGAAGAAGGTGTTGACGCATTTCGGCCTAGTAATTTTGGCCTCTTCGGAACATACGGAAGATAGAGTGCCTATATAAAAAATACAATAATCATGAATACATACCATGTATTCATTAATTATCATAAGATAACCAGCTAAACGCATTAATATGCCAGCAGACTGTTCTACCAAAAGTGTGTGTCACACCAGAATGGCCCGACAAAAATGAAAAGAAAGTGGGAATGAGCTTCAAAAACAACCTTAAGTTTATTTATATTGTGCTGCCTTGATTGTGTCCAAAATATAATTAAGTAGCAGAAAGAGAGGATTCCCATGCTACAAAAAGATAAAGGTTTGCGGGCTCATGCAACAGTGGATCTTTTCGTATTACAAAAATTAATCATGAGAACTCCATCCAAAGAAAACCAAGGTATAGAGTGATAGATTGCTAGATTGCGGTGGCCAGAAGATCTGAGAAAAGTTTGAACCCTCTCGCTCCCCAGGGGTGAAAAGTGCAGTGGGACATAGTTGACATACCCATAAGGGAGCATAGCATCCGTTGGTATCAGTCCAACTTTACAAATCGAAAAAGCCAGTCCTCGAGTGCTTGCAGTCAGTAAAAGCTTTTCACGTCCTTATGAGGGGACTTGTAGTAAATGCGTAGCAGTGTGTTGTCAGTTATATAGCCCAAGACATTGGTTTACAAGTCCGAATTAAACTATACCTTTGTAAAACCTATGTACTATCAAAACAATAAGGACCGTTACGAGCGTGTCCGAGGAGGTACACCAAGTTGCATCATGCCTCGTAGGCTAAAACCTCCTTTGGACCTCCAAGTCTATTATAGGATATAAAACAAACCAAATAAATTGTCAGCCAACACCAGCACAAATATTAAACCCTTCATGAAAAATCATAAACGTTAAGAAAACCCAAGTTTCGTAAGTTATTGGCATGGTGCATAAAAACATATATTACTATTTAGGTGCCGATTCGGATCCTGGAGAAACCGGGTACGAACCATCGGTCGGAGCGTTTTCTCCGTCCGACTCGTACCCGGGAAATAAACATTACAAACATGCAAGTACGATTCCCACGGAAACAACATTTCCGTACGAATCGTAAAAAACACCGACCGGCGAAAAAATACATATCAATGTGATCCGAGACAGCGCCGACGTGACGTCGGGACGCATTCAGGCTGCGGTTCACGAACCAGGAAGTACGATCCGCACCGACATCACCCCGCACGGATAAAATTCTCCGCCTGCCAAAAACTGCCGGGAAATCAGGACGACGCGCACAAGGAGCACCTGTACGCGACGGACAGCCATGGACCCGAACCTACATGTCATCCCAGCCCTCATAGCAGTCCACCTGCTCTACAGGCACCGACGCAGACGCCGCAGAAGGTCAGAATAACACCCAGGGGCAAAGGGGGGGGCAGGGGTAGGACACATAACCCCCACCCAAGTCACAAATTACACATGCCCTGGACATACCTGACCTGCAGGACCTGGTCACCTTGAGGGGGTGGGGGCGTGTCCAGCAACGCAAGCGTCCGCCACAACGGAAGTGGATGTTGACGCGAACCGGCAACACAACAATACCGGTACGTACCGTACCCAGGCCTTAAGAGCGTGGGTACGGGTCGTACCACGCCCACCACTACGTCACCCTAACAATGGCGGTACGGCCCGTACCCACGTTCTAAAGGCCTGGGTACGGGCCGTACCAGCATTGTTGGGGTGATGTAGGGGTACGCGTGGTACGACCCGTACCCACGCTCTGAAGGGCTGGGTATGGTGCGTACCCCTACATCACCCCAACAATGCTGGTACGGCCCGTACCCACGCCTTAAGAACGTGGGTACGGGCCGTACCGCCATTGTTGGGGTGACGTAGGGGTGGGCATGGTATGACCCGTACCAACGCTCTGAAGGCCTGGGTACGGTGCAGACCCCCAATGGGGTGCCGCAGGGGTACGCACCGTACCCAGCCCTTCAGAGCGTGGGTACGGGTCGTACCACGCGTACCCCTACATCACCCCAACAATGCTGGTACGGCCCGTACCCAGGCCAGTAGAACGTGGGTACGGGCCGTACCGCCATTGTTGGGGTGACGTAGTGGTGGGCGTGGTACGACTCGTACCCACGCTCTTAAGGCCTGGGTACGGTACGTACCCAGGTCTGCAAATCGTGGGTACGGGAATGTACGGAGCGTACCCCCACCCGTGTATGAATGGAGCGTACCCCCACCCGTGTATGAATGTAGCGTACCCACACCCCTCCAGTGTATGTACGAAGCGTACCCACACCCGTGTATGAATGGAGCGCACCCACACCCGTGTATGAATGGAGCATACCCACACCCATGTATGTCCCGACCGTACATGCCCAGACATAGGAGGGGTGTGTGCAGAGTCCTCCCAGCAGTGCCCAGACACAGGAGGGGTGTGTGCAGAGTCCTCCCAGCAGTGCCCAGACACATGAGGGGTGTGTGCAGAGTCCTCCCAGCAGTGCCCAGACACAGGAGGGGTGGGTGCCTATCACTCCCAGCAGTGCCCAGACACAGGAGGGGTGGGTGCAGAGTCCTCCCAGCAGTGCCCAGACACAGGAGGGGTATGTGCAGAGTCCTCCCAGCAGTGTCCAGACACAGGAGGGGTGTGTGCCGAGTCCTCCCAGCAGTGCCCAGACACAGGAGGGGTGCGTACAGAGTCCTCCCAGCAGTGCCCAGACACAGGGGGGGTGTGTGCAGAGTCCTCCCAGCAGTGCCCAGACACAGGAGGGGTGTGTGCCTATCACTCCCAGCAGTGCCCAGACACAGGAGGGGTGTGTGCAGAGTCCTCCCAGCAGTGCCTATGGAAAAAAGGGTGCAGTACCCACAGATACAATGCCCACAATAGTCAGTCAGGTGCTCAAAGACCCTGCAGAACACGTAACATGTGTGCGAGGCTGGGAGTACACACATTCATAGTGTGTAAAAGGGAACATGTCCACATGAAGTGACTTCAATATACTCCACACACAAGTACAGTGACCACCAAGGATGCCACAAATGATGCAGGTGGAGACATTGCCCAGCATTCATGGCCAAAGTAGAACGGATCCGTCATACACCAAGGATATGTAGACACAGCTCAGTACAACATTTATGAAACACCCTGCAGGGAAGATGTCAGGGTCCACAGAGGAAGGGACACACCTTGGGACAATGTCACCATGCAGTAAGAGCATACATGAACAATGTTATTTGGCAAATACCTTGTGATGGCACTCAGATACGAGGGTCCATCCCATGAGCAGCACACCACTACATTTGCCAGACACCTAACACATTATCCCCACCCCAAACAGGGAGCAGCACCACCAACAGCAATACCAGAAAAGCAGTAGTGTGCAAAGGGAAAAAACATAGCTTTATTCAGCATAAAAAAAGATTTGTAATTAAAAGTTGAATATGTACAAGGCCCATAGGGCAGTCCATAGTCCAATTCCTGGTGGGGGACACATAGGGACGCGTGTCCCCTAGCTTGCCTGCACAGTTCATACCTCCTTTGCTTCCACAGGGGGGGCATCATGTGGGGGGAAGGACCAGGCACCGCAGGGACAGGAGGGGCAAGGGTAGGTGTTGTGGGTGCAGGGACGGAGGACTCCACCACAGGGTTGGGGCAGCACCAAAGGTGGAGGTCAGAATGGCGCTGCACACGGTTGCAAGGTCCCCCAGCGTCTCCCCTGCACCCGAAGGAACCACAGGCCCCAAGGAGGGGGGGTCGGAGGGATGGGTCGCAGCGCTACTGGGGGCGGTTGTGGACAGGGGGGGACTCAACCACCCTGACCGGGGACTCCTTTGACCGCTTGCGGGGTGGTGTCACTTTGGGGCTCAGGGACAGAGCGGCCATGAAGGAGTCTTTGGTGGAATCCTGGCCAGGAGAGCTGAGGGGAGTGGATTTGGAGGTAGTGGGTTGTGATGAATGTGGACTCCCACTGTGGCTGCGTGTCTTCCATTTGACCCCCGACCCAGTGGGTGTGCCTACTTCCCCCTGTGTGCGTGAGAGGAGGTGTGCGCTTGGCCTTCCCTGGTGGTGTGGTGCCTGTGTCTGCTGGGGTGTGTGCATGGCTACGTCTGGGTGTGCTTTGGACAGGCATGGGAGTGGGAAGTGTGGATGGTGCAGGGGTAGGGGGGGACGTAGGGCTGCAGGAGACCCACTGCTGCAGTCAGTGTCGAGTCAATGGACCTCAGCAACTGGCGTTGGTCAGACTGCTCAGCTGAGATGCCATCCATGTATGCCTCTATCTGGGTGAGCACTCGTGTGTGGCCATGGAGGACATTAAGCATCGCAGTCTGACCAACCTGCAACTGGCGCAGGATGTCCACAGACTCGGCATTGGCGGCAGCAGTGGAGACAGGGGCAGGGGGTGCGGTGCCTGGCAAGAAGGAAACACGTGGTGACCTAGCACGACGGGAAGGGACCAGAGCAAGTGGGAGGCCGGTGATGGGAATCGAGGGGGCGGGTAGAGATCGAGTGCTGCTGTCAGCTGTGGGAGCAGCCTCTGCCCCCTCTGGGAGATCAGCCTCGGACCCGTCAGCGTCATAGTTGGTGGTGTTACTGGACAGGCCTTCGCCTCACTCCCCTCGGCCTCCGTGCCACTCGATGAGCCAGACAAGACAGCACTGCTGCCACTGGTGCCTGCTCCCTCCTCACGGTCCGTGCCAGTGTCTCCCTCGGAGTCCCCCGACGATGCTGTGGGCAAGGTGAAGAGACAGGAAATAATCAGACACCTGTATACATATGTCACATGAGTCAAATCGAGATAGGTCACAGTGCATAGCCTGAAAAGCAACATGAGTAACATCTACAACACAAGGGGCCCGATTCACAGAACTAACTTAAGACAAAATCCTAAACTTACTACCATTTTGGTATTCACAGAAGGCACTTACTCATTTTGGTATTCACAGAAGTTAGGAGTCCTAACTTTAGGACTCCTAAATGCCTTCTTTGAATACCGAAAGTCTTAAAATTAGGATTTTTCTCAGTTTAGTAGTAGTATAGTTAGGACTCCTAACTTTAGGACTCCTAAATGCATTCTGTGAATACCGAAAGTCTTAAAATTAGGATTTTTCTCAATTTAGTAGTCCTAAATTTAGGACTCCTAACTTTAGGACACCTAAATGCCTTCTGTGAATACCGAAAGTCTTAAAATTAGGATTTTTCTCAGTTTAGTAGTAGTATAGTTAGGACTCCTAACTTTAGGACTCCTAAATGCCTTCTGTGAATACCGAAAGTCTTAAAATTGGGATTTTTCTCAATTTAGTAGTCCTAAGTTTAGGACTCCTAACTTTAGGACTCCTAAATGCGTTCTGTGAATACCGAAAGTCTTAAAATTAGGATTTTTCTCAGTTTAGTAGTAGTATAGTTAGGACTCCTAACTTTTGGACTCCTAAATGCCTTCTGTGAATACCGAAAGTCTTAAAATTTGGATTTTTCTCAATTTAGTAGTCCTAAGTTTAGGACTCCTAAGTTTAGGACTCCTAAATGCCTTCTGTGAATACCGAAAGCCTTAAAATTAGGATTTTTCTCAGTTTAGTAGTTGTAAAGTTAGGAGTCCTAACCTTAGGACTCCTAAACTGAGAAAAATCCTAATTTTAAGACTTTCGGTATTCACAGAAGGCATTTAGGAGTCCTAAAGTTAGGACTCCTAACTTCTGTGAATACCGAAATGAGTAAGTGCCTTCTGTGAATACCAAAATGAGTAAGTGCCTTCTGTGAATACCAAAATGGTAGTAAGTTTAGGATTTTGTCTTAAGTTAGTTCTGTGAATCGGGCCCCAAGTACATATGTAAGCCCTGCAACACCCAGCTGGTTGACCCACCATGCCACTGAGAAACAATGGAGAGCATGACCCAACAGCAAATTACTTGTTATCAAATAGGACAGAGGAGCCAGGCTCTGGGGACAATCGTGCACAGCATCTGTACCACACAGCGTTGACAAAAAAGAGATGAGCAGGAACCATGTCTATTAACTTTTTGCACATGCTGCAAAGCCAATACATTAAAACATGCACAGCATGACTGGGTCACTGCACCTTGAGTGTATGTCCAGACAAACATCACACACAGGCCAGACCTAGCAGGGAGACTTCAGATTTGGACATGTAGGCCTTGCCCGCACAAAGCACCCCCTACCTGAGACAATGTGATTGTGACAGAGGAAGTACTTACACCTCTTACTCTGGGATAAGAACACATGGCCTGCACTAAATCCTAATTGTACACACCCTACCCCTGGTGCGCCTGTCCACATATATCATTGACAATCAACCATCATCAGATTGTCATTCCAAGACACACAGGCACTGCCCACTGTGAGTATGCACAAGCAACATTGGGTCACACTGTACAGTGGACACATGTAGCACAGTTTACGTCAATACAGATGAGGCCAGGGTACAATGCCACAGAGCCCAACCTATGCCGAAGACACAGAAAATGTCCACATAGTTGGATGACACACATAATACCTAGGAAAAGGTGCCCCAGGGCACGGTAGTGGCCACACACCTCCATGGTCCTGGATGGATATGACTGCAACTGAAGCAACCGTCCCTGCACTATGCATTAATCCCACTCATGGACATCATGTCAGAGGGCACAACATTGGACATGCATGCTGGAAGGCAGTACACTTTAAAGACACACTCCTATGTTGGGACTCAGCATGAGTGCCAACTGACATGGACCCCACAATGACTGAACTGGCCAGGGCACAGCCAAGGTACCAAAACCTGTTACACTCCACCCCCACACATGATGCTGCAAACATTGGGCACTTGGATTGACTGCCAGCCTAGATTACCTTGTGCAAGAGTGACTACACACAGACTAGGGAACACATGGCAAGGAGGGGAAGGGAGGAAGAACAGCACCGGTTTACTTTGGGAAACTGGTTATGCACTGCACATGTAAACCCTGGCAGTGTATCCATGCAACTGCGCACTTCCAAAAGCTGGTGACACACAACAAACACACATGTACCTACCCCCTTCCTGCTGCTGCTTCTCCAGTAAGCGCCTATCCAAGTCGGGGAAGACCACCGCCAGCACACGCTTCTGGATGTGGGTCAGACGCCGGCGCCCACGGTTCTTCCGGCTCTCAGGTGAGTCCTCCAGCAGGACCCGTGCAATCCTCCTCGTCCAGCACCGGATATCCTGCCAGCGTTTCCTCACCTGGGTTAGGCGCCGCTTCCGACCCTCCGTATACCTCACGGCACTGACGGCTTGCTTCCATATCTCCCCCTTGGCATGGACGCCTACCTATGAGGATGCAAAAGTGAGAATACTTTAATTCACCTGAGCAATGACACAGAGACACACATATTAACAAATTGTCTACTTTGAACAGGCCATGGTATGCAGGCAACTCATTGCACATTTGTCATAGGGACATAATCCACTGTGGAAGGCAAAATGCACTACGTGGCATGGAAGGTACACAGGTGGCATGAGGGGTGCCACACAATCAACGATCCTGGATCACACTGTGCATCACAAGCTACATAAGGATTATGTACAACACCTCAAAGCAGTCACATGTCCCAGCCCACTGACGCTACCTCAGCAGAGTACACAGACACACACAGGCACAGGACAATCACCTGCCATTGCCAACTGCAGGTACAAACCTCGCTCTGCCCATGTGCCACTAGACTGGGTAGTGTCACAGGTGTGGGGCTGGCTCAGCACCGCAGTCACACAGCACTGCTCCCTGCTCACATCACATGGGCAGGGTATATCCATCCCTCATGCAGCTGGTGTGCAACACTCTCCATATGCATTCACCCACATGACAGGGGACTTACACACACACCAATGTCCAGGGGACGAACACATCATTTGAAGACTCACAGCACAGGTACACTAAACAAACACACATCTATGGGTACTTTCACCTGTCACACTGGGTGGACCACAGAATCACATCAGGACTGTAGCAACGACATTCCCAGGAGGAGTAGCCAGGCAGAATGTGGCATGCACCATGCATTGATTGTCACAGTAAGCACAATGCAAGTGAGGAGTGCACACAGGAACCACAGCATGCTCTGCATGAGAGACATGAGGCCTTCCCCACCCTGTGACCCACTCCAAACAACATTGCATGTCTGTCACACAGGGACACAATGCCAGAAGTCACAGTCACAAAACAGGGGCACAGTCTAAGCTAGTGGAGTCTGCACTCACCTGCTCCCCTGGTCGACCATACAGCATGGTGTACTGTGGGAGGATCACATCCACCAACGCCATATTCTCCTCCAGGGTGAATGGCTGGGCACTCTCCACAGACCTGGACATGGTGCCAGAGGAATCACGAGCAGCAGCAGTGTTGTGGAATGAAAGGATGTGCAGGCAAGTGCTCTCTCATGGGACCTGGCTGCCTTATTTCTGCCTTGCTGGCCTGTTTCATTCACAGGAGTACAGAGTGATTGGTCAGTCACATTAGCATCCTACGTTTCCTCCAATCCCTGTAAACCTACCCCAGTGAGTGGCTTTGCATGGTTTAAAAATTGAGCATGATGTCAAGTCAACAACCACTTTGCAACAAAGTATATCGTTTCCAACCGACTTCTGCTGGCCACCTGATGCAATAATTCAAACTTTAAACTCGGTCTCCATGACAACCAGCATGCATTTAGGCCCTTATACTTGTCCCTCATGTGTCCCCTATGTTATTTCAAGATTTACACACAGGTACGGTCCGTTCCATGGCCCTAGGGCACCCCAAATGCAGTGATACGGACCGTACACGCGTGTGTAGGGTCCCTATCACTATGGGAGTGCTGGCGAATGCGTACGCCATAGTGATACGGACCGTACACGCGTGTGTAGGGTCCCCATCACTATGGGAGTGCTGGCGTATGCGTACGCCACAGTGATACGGACCGTACACGTGTGTGTAGGGTCCCTATCACTATGGGAGTGCTGGCGTATGCGTACGCCACAGTGATACAGACCGTACACGCGTGTGTAGGGTCCCTATCACTATGGGAGTGCTGGCGAATGCGTATGCCATAGTGATAGGGACCGACCCTACACACGCGTGTACGGTCCGTATCACTGTGGCGTACGCATTCGCCAGCACTCCCATAGTGATAGGGACCCTACACACGCGTGTACGGTCTGTATCACTGTGGCGTACGCATTCGCCAGCACTCCCATAGTGATAGAGACCCTACACACGCGTGTACGGTCCGTATCACTGTGGCGTACGCATACGCCAGCACTCCCATAGTGATAGGGACCCTCCACACGCGTGTACGGTCCGTATCACTGTGGCGTACGCATACGCCAGCACTCCCATAGTGATGGGGACCCTACACACGCGTGTACGGTCCGTATCACTGTGGCGTACGCATTTGCCAGCACTCCCATAGTGATAGGGACCCTACACACGCGTGTACGGTCCGTATCACTGTGGCGTACGCATTCGCCAGCACTCCCATAGTGATAGGGACCCTACACACGCGTGCACGGTCCGTATCACTGTGGCGTACGCATATGCCAGCACTCCCATAGTGATAGGGACCCTACACACGCCCTCAGAGCATATGTACGGTGCATTTCACACCTGACAGTGGTGACAGGCGGCACACAGAAAGGAATTGAGCTGTCATACTTGGCCAAGGCTGGACATCAAGGCATTGTCTGTGCAGTACTACATGGTTCGGGCACAGGTGGGTCAGGCTGTGATGTGGCACTGTACTCCTGAGGTGTGAAGCTAATTAAAGTATGATGAAGTGAGTACACATGTCATGTGTGATGGTGCCCTATGTGCCACACATCCCCTTCACTCCTTTGACATGTGTGCATGTAGTACAGACTTGGTGAGCCATGCGTCACTGGCATGGCACAGTCACCGACACCCGCAAATGTCCCCTGATGCCATGTACACGGAATATTACCCCTGACAAGTGAATGCCTGCATTGCACGCTGTAACTATGTCATGTGTGTGTCATGTGTTCCCATAGGTTTGCTGTAGGTGTTTGGTCAAATGCATCTGCAGTTGCTGCAACCAACATGTGTCTGTGTGTAGATGGGCATGGCACACTGTTACGCACACCAGCACACATGTGTAATCCGACGTAAGGTGTGTATGTATGCATCGACACGGAGTTTCAAAACAAGGACATATCTGCATACTCTCAATGTATGTGTGATCAGTTTTGACATGTAATCCTTCATGGCAAGGTGTGTGGTCTGTCCTTTTTCTATGACATGTGACCTGTGCCTCTAGTGTTCCACAACCTGTCTGTACAATAAACATCCTTCTTCTGCACATATTTGGATGTCTGTAACTCCTGTAATGCGTCTGCCTGCTCACTTACACTGGCCCACAGCTAGTTTCATGGCATGGCATATTGAGGTTGAGAATCAACGTTTGTAGCTGGCTCTTGGTAGGAGTGTCATATGCCTGGCATACGTGTCCAGGGCATATTGCACAGACCTGACTCTGTATGTAGCATATGTGTATTGCCTGTTGAGCATGTGCTCAGTACATTGACATTGGTGGTGTACTGTACTCACTCTTCGTTGTCCCTTCTAATTCACTGCAGGGCTCCGCCTCTCCCTCGACCAATTCCGGACTTGGCTGACCTGAGGGAACATGACTGTATACGCCGCTACCGCTTCCCCCAACATTTGATTGAGGACTTGACGACACGGCTGGCACCACACCTCCAACCGCTACACAGGTATCCTACTGCACAGACACCCAAGATGAAGGTGATGGCAGCCCTACATTCCTTTGCCACGGGTTCCTTTCAACATACCATTGCCCATGTCGGTGGCATGTCCCAAACCATGTTCAGCCGTGTTCTGCATGATTTTTTAGAGGCCATGTTGGATCACCTGGATGAGTTCATAAAATTCCTAACTCCTGAGCAGTTGACAGGTGTCAAGCGTGACTTCTATGCCCTGGGAGGGATGCCCCTTGTCATTGGGTCCATAGATGGAACACATGTGGCTTTGGTACCACCACAGGCACAGGAGGTAGCGTATAGGAACCGCAAGCATTACCACTCCATTAATGCCCTTGTGGTGTGTCTTGCCAACATGGTGATTTCACATGTCTGTGCTCGTTTTCCAGGATCAGCACACGATGCCTACATCATGAGGCGTAGCAGGGTGCCTGTAATGATGCTGCAGCTGCGCAACGAATGAGCATGTATTGTTGGTGGGTATACTCTGGCAGTTCTGTATTTAACGTCATCTTCCTGTCTTACAGCTTCTCCTGACCCACTGTTGTCCATGATGTTTCCATGTAGGGGACGCTGGCTATCCCAACATGCCATGGCTGATCACGCCTCTCCGCAACCCCAGGACGGCTGCCGATCACCGGTACAACAACGCCCATGGGCGGACCAGGCGAGTGATAGAGAGGACGTTTGGCCTCCTGAAGAGCCAATTCCGTTGCCTCCACAAGACCGGTGGCGCACTCCCCTATGCACCGGTGAAGGTCTGCAAGACCTTCCTCGTGTGCTGCATGCTGCACAACATGGCAGTGGAGAAAGCTGTGCCACTCATCCTGGATCCAGATGAGCTGGACCATCCACCCGTGGAGGATGAAGGGCTTGGTCATGAGGCAAGTGATGTGGAGGAGGCGGTAGAGGACATCCGGAGTCGGCTCATACGCAACTTCTTTGCTTAGTGGTGAGTTCCAGTGTCTGAGTGTGCACGCATTGGGCCGTGTGTGGCATGTGTTGCAATGTGTGTGTCCATCTGCATGTCTGCCAAGTGAGTCAGAGGTGTGTTTGGATGTGTCACTCGAGTGATGGTGCAATGGAAGAATGTTTTTCCAGAGACATCATTGTCACCTAGCATGTTGACAACCTTATACATGTCGAGTACATGCACATGCATGCGGATGTGCTTCTTTTGGCTGACTTCTGGTGTGTCTCTCATCCACAGGTACTTGCGCTTGCTGTCTGCTGGTGGCATTGTTGTGCTCCTGCTATTCCTCATGAACACAGCAACATGTGCTGAATCAGCGTTACATGCACGGACAAGTTTGAAAATCTCCTTAGGGTAAGGGATGCAGCACGGCTTTTTGGGTGTGGTATTTGTTTGGAATGTGTGTGCACTGCTCCTGTTCATGTTTGGATACTTTACATACATGTAGAATCACCATGGGGCACATGACATGGAGCTGAATTCACCTGAATTGATGGTCAGACTTGGTGACAGTCATCTGTAATGGGATTGTGGATTGTGATGAAGCCATCAATGTGTGTAACACTGCCCTCGGAAACATACGGGTTGCACACGGTTGACATGGTGTGTGAATTCCCCATTAGAGGCTCAATGGTGTATAGCAGCCTCTCCGTGAGCAGCAGGGGGTGTTTAGCTGGAACCCGTCACTTGTGTGCCAGTTCTATGGATTTCCAGCATCTGTGGTGCACAGGGGGGTGCCAGTGTTGGTCCCACGTGTTCATCCACATGACCTGTGTATGTGTTGACAGAGTTGCAATAGCATTCCGACACACATGACTAATAAACGTGTCCCTCTGCCTCCAAGGTGCCTCATCTCTGTCAATGGTGGTCTGTTGCCACTGTGCATGCGGCATGTCTGGCATAGTTCTCAGAGATGGTGCATATGAGTCTATGTGTAGAGTAGCAAGATGCAAGCTGTTTGTCAGGGATTAGAATCTGTATTGTGCATGATGTCCATGGCTGTGTAGGTATTGTGGCATGTCAGTCTCCACGACAGCCACTGTGCTGCATGTGCATCCATTGTGTGTGTGTGTGCCATGTTGAACCAGACAGTCCTTCCTTGCCATACACCGTTTGCATGGTTCCTTCCTGAGATCCTTGTCTTTGTGTGCTACTTGTGGCATTGTTTTCTTGACATGGCGCATGCTGCTGCAGGCCCTGCAGCAAGGCCACCCAGTGTCCACGCAAACGAGCTGGTGTTCATCATGGATTGCTTGCTGACATGTGCTATGCAGATCAGCAGCATCTGTGCCTCATGCTGCTGCACACTCTGGATTATGCACAAGATCCCCAGTTCCATCCACCTCAAGGCAAGAGAGACCATCCCCCAGGTCAACTACGACATCCGTGTCTAATCCTACCCTGCATTCTACGGACGTGTGCGTTACAACTCCCATGATACTTGTCCATATCCAGGGTGCATCTGCACAGCTCTGCTTCTACATCCGGCGACCAGGCCACATCAACGTCCAACAGAGATGGGGGGAATGAATCACTGCCAGCTGCAGGATGACCTTCTCAATCCACGCACACACTCAGGATGCAGCCCACAACCACAACACAACCTTGTGGCACTGTGATCCAACACCCCATTGTGCCATCTCCGTGCATCCAACGTTGGCCGGCCCACCATTCTCCACATCCACCTGACTCAAGCCTGCAGGACATGGTTCTGCCACGTGTCTACACATACCTGGGAGTAGCACCCCAGGACACTCCACATGATCCCTGACCTCTGCGCATGACTGTTGCTCTTCTACATTGGTCTGTAGGCACAGTTGTGCGGGCACCCCCTCAGCTGGTTGGGCCCATCACGGGTGAGTATGGTGCTCCATGTCTGTATTGGATGATACATTGTGACCCATGTGTGTCCTGTGCCAGACTCAGACCCCAGGGTATGGATGTTTGGAGTTACTTCTGAAATCAGGCATGGTTTGACTTTACAACAAACACATGTAGTGGAATAATACAAAATGACGGCATCATCTTGTGATTGTGATGAATTTTATTAGTGCTGGGGTAAGTGTTTGGGGGGGTGACAAGAAGTGCTTGGCGGGAGTGTAGAATCCAAAGTTCACAGGGGGAGTTGGTATCCTTGCCATTGAAAGTCATCAGAGTCTGTGCCACAGTCTTTGTAAACATTGGTCAGACAGTGACCAGCAAGGCCATGTGGCAGAGAATGTCATTTGCTGCTGTGCTGCTGTTGGGCCAGAGGGCCAGGTGCCAGGCCAGGTGACCTGGGAGATGGTGATGTTCCGCTGACTCTCACAGTCTTTTGCATGGATGACCCACCTTCCTGCGGGGACCCTCAGAAGCAGGCCTTGACGATGCTAGGGACGCTCCGTCAGATGAATCCTCCTCCTCCTCCCTCCCTGTTTCTGGTGCTGGTCTACGCCTGGTGGCACAGGGAGGGTTTGCCAGGCTTTGGGCGATCTGACGGAGTGATTGGCTCACGTCCCTGTGCACCGCCAGGTGCTCAGCCAGTCTTGCCTCCATCCGTCCATGGTGTTGTAGATGACTGGCATGATGCACGACCTGCATGTTCTTGATCTCATTGAGGGTCTCCACTACCTGGTAGATGCCTCTGGAGTCACGCCAGTATGTGTCCAGGATGTTGTGGACGTGTGACATTACCGGTTCCTGTGCCAACTGGTCAGGTTCGCGCCTCCGACGTCCTCCACTCCCACCACCCCTGCCCACTTGTGCCTGGCCTGCCGTTGTGGGCACATCGGGTCTCCGGGACCCCTGAGGGATGGCATTTGCTGTGTCGCCTGCCTCCTCCTGGGTGCCTGGAGCACCTTGTCCCTCATGGACTGACTGGCTGTGTTGTTGTGTGCGGGCAGGGCTCCTGGGTGTCTCCTGGGATGTGGCAGGAATGGGGGTGGTGGTTGGCACAGTTGTACCTGACGCAGGTGCTGCAGGTGGTTGGACACCAGAGGGGCCAGGTTGGTCTGGGTCATCCACGGAGTGGTGAGAGTCATCGCTGCCAGTGGGGTCCTCTTCACGCAGAGCCTGGTCCTGTGAGTCTTCCTCCCAGTGTTGGGGGGAGATCGACGACGTTGACCTATGTGTGAGAGAGACAGTGTTAATTGTGTTACATGCGACATCCATGTTCATTCATTTTTGATTAGGCACAGTTCCTCTGGGTGGTTGGATTTGGCTAGCATTCCTCTCACAGTGCACTTGTGCATGGGTATGTCCCTTGGCCACAGCTTTCGACACTTTACCTATGTGTAACACAATCTTAGTTGATGCATCTTTTGGGAACGCAGTCAGCAGTGTAGTGAGCGGGCGTAGCAAGCCATGCAGAGCCGCCTTACGTGTTGCACTGTACGTGGCCAAATGGTGTTTTTTCCATGCTATTTGAGAATGCAGGTAGGTAAATTAACAATTTGTGACAGTGGGTGGGTATACTGGGTGTAAGGTTCTGTTTGTGCCTGCAGCACTGATGTACTCGTGCACAGATTGACACATGGCCCAGTGTTTATCAAAGGTTGAAGGGGGGGTTCACGCACTGCCAGACCTTGTCTACATGCACACAGTCCACCTGCTGATGAGCGGACATGGCCACACCACCCAAGGGTGATTTGGTCTCCCTCTGTCTCCCTTTCTCCCTCCCTCTGTCAGCCTCCTCCCACTGTCCGTCTCCCTTTCTCCCTCCCTCTGTCAGCCTCCTCCCTCTGTCCGTCTCCCTTTCTCCCTCCCTCTGTCAGCCTCCTCCCACTGTCCATCTCCCTTTCTCCCTCCCTCTGTCAGCCTTCTCCCACTGTCCGTCTCCCTCTGTCTCCCTTTCTTCCTCCCTCTGTCAGCCTCCTCCCTCTGTCCGTCTCCCT
This sequence comes from Triturus cristatus, assembly GCF_964204655.1. NCBI lineage: Eukaryota > Metazoa > Chordata > Amphibia > Caudata > Salamandridae > Triturus > Triturus cristatus. The sequence goes on along the minus strand of NC_140582.1, from coordinate 390,295,545 downwards.
TTCTCCTTCCCTCTGTCAGCCTCCTCCCTCTGTCCGTCTCCCTTTCTCCCTCCCTCTTTCAGCCTCCTCCCTCTGTCCGTCTCCCTTTCTCCCTTTCTCCCTTTCTCCCTCCCTCTGTCAGCCTCCTCCCTCTGTCCGTCTCCCTTTCTCCCTCCCTCTGTCAGCCTCCTCCCACTGTCCGTCTCCCTCTGTCTCCCTTTCTCCCTCCCTCTGTCAGCCTCTTCCCTCTGTCCATCTCCCTTTCTCCCTCCCTCTGTCAGCCTCCTCCCACTGTCCGTCCCCCTCTGTCTCCCTTTCTCCCTCCCTCTGTCTCCCTTTCTCCCTCCCTCTGTCAGCCTCCTCCCTCCCTCTGTCTGTCTCCCTGTGTCCACCTCTGTCTCTGTCCCTCTCTCTGCCCCTCTCCCTCCCTCTGTGTGTCACCCTCTGTCACCTCAGCCCAGCTTCCTGGGCACACACAGTTTGCAGGTCTTTCAAAGGCCATTGGCTTGTTCATGAGGGTTTGTTTCTTCTCTGCGGGCACCCATTGGGCGGAGTGTCTGAGTCTGCGCTGCTGCTTTGGCGATGTGTGCTGACACTCTTTCAGAGTGATGCGTCTTCATTAGCTGCTGTTATGTGCAACTTGTGCCTTCATACCCATGTCGTCCTGCAACGCGGCCACCATTAGCAGGCAAAACAGTACTGTGTGGGGACACACTGTTTGTATGGCTGTGCCCTAAGCCATATGGGCTGAGGGCATTGTTGTGTGCTTCAGAGTTGCTCTATGTTAGTTTTGAGGCCCACCCTCCCGGCATCGGGGACATCCTGTCTTGTGTTGGTGTTTTGTGTGGCCTGTGACTTGGCATGGCCTTGCTTGGGGCATGGGGCATGGAGGCGCTAGTGGCATGTGTGTGTTTTTGGAGTGTGGTTGTGTACGGTGCAGGCTTTGGGGGGTTGCGTGCATGATTGGTATTTGGGTTGTATATGGCGTTCCCCCATGTGAGGTGAGTTGTTTGTGTACTCACCAGGCTCTCGGACTCCTTCTACTCCGTCTACTCCCACCGGCAGCAGCGTGGCCATCACCTTCTCCTCCCAGGGATGGTAGTGTAGCGGTCTGCGGGCCGGACCTCCTCCAGTGATGTTGGCCTGGTTGTGGTCGTACGTCATTTTGCGGCAGACCGTCCTCCGCAGATCGTACCACCTGGCTTGGCACTCATGCCTGGTCCTTCTGGTGGACCCAACAGCATTCACAGAATTGACAATCCTCTCCCACATGGCAGATTTTTCGGATATGCTGGTCCGTCTGACCAATGTTCCAAAGAGCTGTGGCTTGACTCTGACGATTTTGTCAACAAGGACCTCAAGCTCCTCCTTTGTGAACTTTGGATTCTTGTTAGTGGGCATGGTGTGGGGTGTGGGTGTGGATGGTTGTGGGGGTGTGGGTGTGGATGGTTGTGGGTGTGTGAGTGTGGTTGTGCAGGTGTGTGTGTGTGAATGTGATGAGGGTGTGTTTGTGATGGTGGTTGTGTGAAGGAGTGCAAGTGTAAGGTGTATTGATGTATGTAGTATGGTGCAGTGCGTTGTCTCTGTGGTCTGGCAGTAGGGGATCTGTTGCAAAGGATCATGGTTTGTGTGTGTTGGGTCTTTTTATTGGTCCATTTGTGGGTGTGGCTGTGTTTGAACTTTGGGTGGGTGTGTTATAAGGAGTTGTAGTGGTTTGGGCCTCTCTTTAGCTGTTTGTCAGTTGCAGGTCAGTGTATAGGATGTATTTGGGCTTGTTGGATATGTTTAGTGGTGTTGTGTGCATCAAATTCACTCTCCTTGGGTTTTTTTGGTTTGTCCTGGTTCAGTACGAGTGTTTTTTGAGTCTGTACGGTGCGTACATGGGCCATGTTGTTGTACAGTGCTGTCCTTTGCTATGGCTTAGTACGACTCGTACATGCACGATGTTGTGTGAGGGTGCTGGTGTGTGGGCCTGGGGTAGGGGTAGGGTGCGTACGAACACGGGCATGGTGTTGGTCCGCACCGTCCATCGGTGGTGGTGTTTCGCACCGTACATCCAGGGGGGGCTGGGTGTAGGGTCTGTACATACACTGGTGGGGTGTGGGAACGGTCTGTACATACACGGGTGGGGGTACGCTCCATACATACATGGGTGGGGAGTTGGTACGCTCCATGCATACATGGGTGGGGGTACGGTCTGTACATACACGGGTGGGGGTACGGTCCGTACATACACTGGTGGGGTGTGGGTACAGTCCATACATACACGGGTGGGGGTACGCTCCATACATACACGGGTGGGGAGTTGGTACGCTCCATGCATACACGGGTGGGGGTACGGTCCGTACATACACGGGTGGGGGTACGGTCCGTACATACACTGGTGGGGTGTGGGTACGGTCCGTACATACACAGGTGGGGGTACGCTCCATACATACACGGGTAGGGAGTTGGTACGCTCCATGCATACACGGGTGGGGGTACGGTCCATACATAAATGGGTGGGGAGTTGGTATGCTCCATGCATACACGGGTGGGGGTACGGTCCGTACATACACGGGTGGGGGTACAGTCCGTACATACACGGGTGGGGAGTTGGTACACTCCATACATACATGGGTGGGGGTACGCTCCATACATACACTGGTGGGGGTTCGGCGCGTACATCCACGGCCGGGGGGCGTTTTGCGCGTATATGCGGGGGATGGGGGGGTGTTCTGCGCATACATACGGGGTCTGTGGTGGGGTGTTCAGCGCGTATGCGGGCACATGTCTCCATGGTTGCTATAGGAGTTCGGTCCGTACGGTGTTTTCTCCATCCAGTTGTAAAATCGAGGGGACGGGAGTGATCGTACTTGCGCGGTCGGACTTCATGTTTCTGATTCGTACGGTAAATCGTCCGGGGATGTGTCGGACACATTTTCCGACCCGAGGACGTGTGGGGAAATTTTCCCAATGCGATTCGTATGGACTTTTTCCCATGCGAATCGTACTTGGCAGTTTGTACGCTACTTGTACGATTCGTACGGTAAAAAATCCGAATACGATTCGTACGGGGAAAATTTTTCCAGGATCGGAATCGGCCCCTTAGTGTATTAGACTTCTATCAGTTAGTGGGAAACCCACATCTATAGTTATACTCTCGGTAAGTGCTTGCGTAACATGTGCTCTCAACTCAAAAGGCTCCTAAAGCATGACCTGTATTCCTCCCGGTGGCTCGAATTATGCTGGAGTCATCCAATCCCATTAAAGCCGAGAACACACAGTCTGATTAACATGGCACACAGTTTAAAAATGTACAGAGTAATCGTATGGTTTAAGTCTGGGCGGCCTCATTTGTGTCTCACACATAGACAGCAGAAAGTCTTCTGCTACTGGCTCCCCAGTTACGCCGGCAGGATGGAACGTTATATTTATGCAAAGGTCGAACCACGAAAGGAATGTGATGTATGAAACCTCACCCTGAAGTTCACTGATCGGAAACACAGTGACAATAGAAAAAGGTGTCCCCACCTGGGCCGGACCCCATCTTGTAAGAGTATTGACCAACAATTAGGCTTGCTGGATAGAAAATTACAATAGATAAATAAACAAAAAAAATTAAGTTAACAATTGAAAAAAAAACAATAACCATATTAACAAATAACAGTGACTCACGGACTAAAGAGATTATTTAATAGTCACTGTGGGAATAACAAATACCGATCAAGGCAGCACAAACAAACAAGGAGCCATGGATGCACTGATGTTTGGATGCATATAATATAAGGAAAAAAAAATATTAAAAATATATAAATCAAAGATCATTAATGAACATCATCAAAAAGTAGAAGCAGAACCCATCTGGGTGCACATGTCCACTTATAATTCTGAATAAGTATCTACAATACCCTAGCACTTAACCAATACTTGTCCACATTTGATTTAAATTATTGAGACCTCTTCTCGATGTACAATATCTTTCAATCATTTTTGCCTCAATTCTTCTGAGGATTGTAGCAATGTGACCTTGTGGGGCTTGTGCCACATAGAGAACTGACTACTGCATCTCGTCTTCGGAATGGTGCCGTTCCTTATATTGGTTAACCAAAGCTGCACCAGCTACTCCACATTGTATCCTAGACATATCTTGCATGATTCTAGTCTTAACTTGCTGGGTGGTCTGTCAGATATATGCCAGATTGCATGGGCATTGTATACAATAAACTACATTCTTTGTATTGCAATTGGAAATGTCAAATGTATGTTAAGAATGATGGACTTAGTATCCGAGTTGTAATTACATGTAGTGCAGTTATGACATCTATAGTGACCTACAATTGTTGGCCAACTAGCATTCCACGTAAGTCTTTCTTTTTCTCTTTAGGACTTCCATCCTTGACTAAATGGTCAGATAGATTGTTGGCTTTTTTTAAAGAAAACATAGGTTGTGTTCTTGCCAAGAAAGTTAGGATTTTCCAGCACCTCTGAATGATGTTTCTTAATTTGTTAGATTTGGGGTTAATGTAATCACACAAGTGAGAGGATTAGTATCTTCCCGCTTTTTTGGAGTAATGAGAGTATCCCTGGGTGTAAACCATGCTCTCTTAGTGGTAGCTTTAACTAACTCTTTATTATAGCACCAGTTTTTTAGTTTGCTTGTCGGCATCTCAGCATTCTGACAGTAGTCCTCTTTATTAGAACAATTTCTTCTAATCCGGAGAAATTGCCCATAGGGCAAATTCTCGATCAAAGAATGGGGATGTCCACTAGAAAAATGCAATACAGCGTTGCGATCTCTTGGGTTGATGAACAGCCTTATTTGTACAACCCCTCAGTGGGGAACAACCTTTACAACGCAACTTTTACAACGCACTACCATTACAACGCATTTTTTACAACGCATAATCCATTACAACGCATGACATTACAACGCATGACACTACAACGCATTTTTAAAAACTACCTTTACAACGCATTCCATTACAACGCATACTACCATTACAACGCATACCATTACAACGCATAATATTACACTATACTATCCAACACTTACCCTACTGATGCACCCCCTGGAGTTAGAATAGTAATTTTTACCCCTATACTATCCAACACTTACCCTACTGATGCACCCCCTGGAGTTAGAATAGTAATTTTTACCCCTATACTATCCAACACTTACCCTACTGATGCACCCCCTGGAGTTAGAATAGTAATTTTTACCCCTATACTATCCAACACTTACCCTACTGATGCACCCCCTGGAGTTAGAATAGTAATTTTTACCCCTATACTATCCAACACTTACCCTACTGATGCACCCCCTGGAGTTAGAATAGTAATTTTTACCCCTATACTATCCAACACTTACCCTACTGATGCACCCCCTGGAGTTAGAATAGTAATTTTTACCCCTATACTATCCAACACTTACCCTACTGTTGCACCCCCTGGAGTTAGAATAGTAATTTTTACCCCTATACTATCCAACACTTACCCTACTGATGCACCCCCTGGAGTTAGAATAGTAATTTTTACCCCTATACTATCCAACACTTACCCTACTGTTGCACCCCCTGGAGTTAGAATAGTAATTTTTACCCCTATACTATCCAACACTTACCCTACTGTTGCACCCCCTGGAGTTAGAATAGTAATTTTTACCCCTACACTATCCAACACTTACCCTACTGTTGCACCCCCTGGAGTTAGAATAGTAATTTTTACCCCTACACTATCCAACACTTACCCTACTGTTGCACCCCCTGGAGTTAGAATAGTAATTTTTACCCCTATACTATCCAACACTTACCCTACTGTTGCACCTCCTGGAGTTAGAATAGTAATTTTTACCCCTATACTATCTAATACTTACCTTAAATGTAATTTAATATTATGCGTTGTAATGGTATGCGTTGTAAAGGTAGTATGTGTTGTAATGGTAATGCGTTGTAAAGGTATTTTTTAAAAACGCGTTGCAGTGTCATGCGTTGTAATGTCATGCGTTGTAATGGATTATGCGTTGTAAAAAATGCGTTGTAAGTGCATGCGTTGTAAAAGTGTGCGTTGTAACGTCATACATCCCCCCTCAGTCAATGTATATCCAAAGATCAAGGAAATTGATCTTGCTCTTATTCTTGGACAGGGTGAATTTAAGATCAGGTGTTTTATTATTACGCAAGCTGTGAAAGGCTTCTAACGTTGTGGCATCTCTATCCCAGATCATTAAAACATTGTCAATATAATGATACCATTGTGTAGTCTGATAACTGTACGGGTTATCTCGGATATACACCCACTTTTTTGCAAAATAGGAAATGACCAAATTAGCTATTTCCATGGGAAAGCTGCAACCCATTCCTATTCCCTTAATTTGTAATTAAAAATTCTCTTTGAACTGAAAAAAAAAATGTTCTTACGACAATGGGAAGCAAGCAATGTTAAAAACTCAGTTGGAAAGCCATGTGGTGTAGGTCTTGTGTTCAAGATGTTTGTAATTACTGTGTGATATATTGTGGGATATTGGTGTACAGGATTTCGATGTCAAAGGTCACTAAACACTGTTTGTTATCATAGAAAGGCAGTCACTCAACCTTGGTGAAAATATCCATAGTATTTTGTACATAAGTCTGAGTCTTTGTCACAAATGGCTTCAAAAAATGATCTATGTACTAGGCCAACCGTTCTAGTAATGAGCCGCAGGCCGAAATTATGGGACGTCCTGGAGGGTTGATTGGATCCTTATGAATTTTAGGTAGAATATATATAGACAGTGTCCTACACTCTTCTCTATTCAGAAACTTGAATTCTTTCTTACATATCCAACTTGCTCTGAGGGCTTCTGTTGTAAGTGCCTGGAATTTAGAGGAAAGTGCTCAGTGGGATTTTTCAAGTGATAGGCGGTAATGTGCAGTGTTATTGAACTGTCTCATCACCTCATGATTAAGGAGTGAGCACACATATTAGCACTGGCTAGCAGTGGCAGAGTGCACAGAGTCCTAAGGCCTGCAAAAATGAGATCAGAAAAATATGGAGGAGTAAGGCAAAAGTTTTGGGAGAAGACTGCTGTAAGGCTTGGGATTGTTGGCTGAGAGGGGCCTCCATCCCCCATAACCAATAATTCAATTTCTTACATCAACTTTTTTTAAATAAGGTCTGCTGCTAAAGAGTCAAGATGCTCTGCACTATTTACACTGGAACTCGCATGTGTGTCTGCTGAGACAAGAGGAATTATGTTTGTTTTAGCCTGGTGCCTGCGCAGTAGCCTTCCCATGGATTGGACCCAAAATAAATTGGGAAGCTAAAAAAAGAAATGCCCCTTTTGGTATTAGCTAAAATGTTAGTCTCTATTGTTTGTGATGTATTTAAATATTGTGTGAAACTTCCTTAAAATGTAAGTCTAAATTGGCTCAATGTAGAAACGCCTGTGTCATGAAGTTTCTCATAATCTCCTGGGCTCTGAACACATATTTAATATGTGTTCTGAAATATATGTGTTCCTTTATGTATTTCGAGCTTGTTAGAATTTCCCTGAGCCAGCCTTAATAATAACTGGATTTTGAACTACCATGCAGGGCCACGTTAATGAGTTTGCTCAAAAACTGGCAGTTCAAAGCCTCTCTCTCAATACTAGGGCCATTTAGGGTGATTACTCTTCTCCAAGGAGAGGAACGGGGGGATCTACAAAGATCAATTAGCTGTCTCCCTCTGAGGAACTTGAGCATGTTTTTCTCCCAGAGACAAATACACTTTAATACCCCTGCCCAGGGGCATAGACTTTGAGATGGGGAGTTAGTTAGACTTTCCATAGGAACAAGGTTTTTTGATTGGCTAATAACATTGGAGCTGTTTAATGAGTCTGCACTCAACTTTCCCAAAAAAAGTTCAACCACCTCAGCTGCTTCTTGGAAAGTATTGGGCTGATCTATCAAGTGGCAGCTGAGAAAAAAGGGGGGTCCCAAAACATTTTTTCCACATGCAATATCTATGGGAAAAATTAGATAAAGGCACAGAATAAAATGACTAAATAGAATCACACCAAATTGGGAGAAAGTGAGATATTTACCCAGAAAGCATGCTTTTTGAGATTTGGTGTATATATGTCCAGTAGTTTTTATAGAAATATCTGTTGTCACAGGATTCCCGTTGGATTCCTGGGACCTCACGTGGGAAAAGAACAACCAAAAATAAATCTAATTGGCTGGTTCCATGGGTGTCTCAAGGCACCAAAGGTCCTGAATTGCGGCGGCAACCTGAAGAAAAATGTTGTGGCTGCCAATTCACGTTCGCCACCTTCATTTTTCACTCTCGCACTCAAAACAAACAAAATGGCGGTCGACACTTCCTGATTTCGACTGAATCGAACGTTGACTGACATGTAACCACCAATCAGAATTACGCTCGCGCACGTTAGGGTGCGCGCACGGTGCGCGACTATAGATATTTATGTACTTTAACTGCAATTTTCTCAGGAACTACTGAACAGATTGACTCCATATATGCAAAAGGCACATCCCTGACCTGAGGACTACCTCTTTGCCAAATTTCAAGTAATTCTGTTCCACCGTTCGGGTCCTATGGGAAAATGCATGGGGAAAACATGCTTTGGGACCCCCCTTTTTTCTCAGCCCCCGCTTGACAAATCCCCCTGAGACTTTCAGGGTAGGAGCTGCGCGGAGCGACCCATTAGATTTGAAAATTTCACGAGGAAATAGATAATATAGTTATATATATATATATATATATATATATATATATATATATATATTCACTGAAAAAACCATAGGTTTCAGGGGCGTTATAGTTAGCTGGACTTTTCACTCGTACAAAACCATTGAAATTCCCCCGTTATAGTTAGTTCAGCTAACTATAACTCGCGCGCCCGCAATGCACTGCTGATGACGTCACATATTACATCACTCATGACATGGTCAGTGACATCACTCATGACATCACTGATGACATCTCAAATGACATCACTGATGACATCATCTTTGTGATAGAGTGGCAGACCTCCTCTCCCCCTAATATAACCTTTGATACACACATTCAAAAATAGAAACTAAAATTTTCAAAACAATGGACATACCAATATCAGTTACAACAACCTATTCAGTAATTCTAAGATCCACATACACATCCACTCATTCACCAACAGTCCTATACAGTCACTCATACATGTACTCATTCATCATATGTACTCATACACCTATACATCCTGTTACACAACGCCACTCATCCATAGAGTTACTCACACACATAGTCACTCATGCTAATAAAGAATCAAACATCCATTTACTTGCATATACAGTTATACAAACACCACCACACTTACTTCTACAGAAACTTACACATACTTAGTCTTTTAAACAATCACTTATATAAACTCATACTTATTCATACAGGAACTCTTTCAATCTCTCACTCTCACATATACTCACTTATATACACCAATAGTCACATATACTAGTTTAAAACATATGTAGTTACTCATAAAGACACTATTGAGACAGTCATTCACTCACTAACACACCCATGCACACACTCATCCACCAATACAGTCCTGCACACATGCTGTCTTCAACACATACAAACAGTGAGTCACTCATTCATGCACTGATACACTACATAATACCCCCACCGAACCATACAGACACTCAGACACTCATTCTGATACTCAAAAAACCAACTAATAACCTATATAGACACTCATGTAGCTACTCACCAACCCATGCAGCCACTTATACACAAAGTGAGAGACTGATACAGATATTTACATATTAAAACATTACTCACTAAGCCATGTATTCACTAAGATACACTTAATCAGTCAGTTATACAATCTATTTTTCAAAAACAAATCATCCATTTAGACACTTATATACCCATTTATTCTTCCATCGACCTTGAGATATACATCTATAAAACATATGTAATTTTCAGAAAAACACACATTCACTGGATGATGTCATCAGTGATGTCATCAGTGATGTCATTTGAGATGTCATCAGTGATGTCATGAGTGATGTCACTGACCATGTCATGAGTGATGTAATATGTGACGTCATCAGCAGTGCATTGCAGGCGCGCGAGTTATAGTTAGCTGAACTAACTATAACGGGGTAATTTTAATGGTTTTGTACGAGTGAAAAGTCCAGCTAACTATAACGCCCCTGAAACCTATGGTTTTTTCAGTGAATTTCTAAGGTTTTTTAAATGCTAATTCCTAACTATAACGTGCCTGAAACCTATGGTTTTTTCAGTGAATTTCAAAGGTTTTTTAAATGCTAATTTCTAACTATGGCTACAGCGATAGGACATGTGAAGAAAGAAGAAAAAACGCACAGAAAGAAAAAAAGTAATGCAGAAAGAAGCAACAGAAGTCCTCAAAGACGAAGAAAAGTGCAGGAAGAAGGATAACGTGCAGAAAGAACAAACAGAAGAACAGAAAGAAGCCTTGTTGCAAAATCATCCTGTACCCTCAACTTTTTCAGACGGATACTGGTGTTAACTGAGTCTGACTAACCAGTCCTAGAGCCAGTGCTATGTTAAAAGACACTCAGAATACAGTGAAAACACCTACATACACTAGGTAACACTATGCGTTGGGGTCCCCCTGTGATCAGCATGACCTCCTCTGTAAGCCCCTAGTATATAATAGGGCAGGTGATTAAAACTACCTCTTAAAACGCGCCACAGGGCGTGTTTGCACACGTCATCTCAGGCCCCGTCCCCTCACTTCCCCACTGTGTAAACACGTCCTGTGGCCGTTTTAAGTTGGGAGATTAAGTCCCCTTGAATCCTGAGGGTTCCTAGGGTCCAACTAGACCACTAGGTACCTCCAGTAAGCGCCACAGAGCTGCGTTGCAGAGAGATGTAAAAAGGGGCACGGCCAAGACCACCTCTCTGTAACGCAGCGCAGTGGCGCTTACTGGAAGCACCTGGTGGGCTAGTTGGCCCCCAGGGGCACTCAGGATTGAAGGGGAATTATTTCCCCAACTTAAAACGCGCCACAGGGTGTGTTTGCACACGTTAACTCAGGCCCCGTCCCCTCCCTTCACCACTGTGTAAACACGCCCTGTGGCCGTTTTTAGTTGGGAGATTAAGTTCATTTGAATCCTGAGCGTCCCTAGGGTCCAACTAGCCCACTAGGTACCTCCAGTAAGCGCCACAGAGCTGCATTGCAGAGAGGTGTAAAATGGGGCACGGCCTGCACCACCTCTCTGCAATGCAGAGCAGTGGCGCTTACTGGAAGCCCCTGGTGGGCTAGTTGGCCCCCAGGGTCCCTCAGGATTGAAAGGGAATTATTTCCCCAACTTAAAACGTGCCACAGGGCGTGTTTGCACATGTCACCTCAGGCCCCGTCCCCTCCCTTTACCACTGTGTAAACGCGCCCTGTGGCCGTTTTAAGTTGAGAGATTAAATCCCCTTGAATCCTAAGGGTCCCTAGGGTCAAACTAGCCCACTAAGTACCTCCAGTAAGCGCCACAGAGCTGCGTTGCATAGAGGTGTAAAAAGGGGCGTGGCCTCAGAACACCTGTCTGCCACGCAGCTCCCTGGCGCATACTGGAGATACCTGTTGGGCTAGTTGGCCCTCAGGGACCCTCAGTATTGAAGGGGAATTAATTCCCCAACTTACAACTGGCCAGGGGCTGCATTTGCAGAGTGCTGCTAGGAGGGGGCGTGGCCAGTCTTTTATTTATTTTTTTAAGAAGGAGGGCTGTGTGGCCCCCCTTCTTTTTCTAATTTACTGGCCCTGGAGACCCCATCCCCCAGGGCCTGCACCCTAATTTTTTTGTTTAAAAAAAAAATGTGGCCCTCCCAAGGCCTTAATCGGCCCCGGGGACCCCAAACCCCGGGTCAAGGCCTTTTTTTTTTTATTCTTTAGGAGGGGGCTGCGTTGCCCCCCCTCCTCAGGCCACTTATGGCCCCGGGGACCCCATCCCCCAGGACCGGCCTTTGTTTTTTATTATTTTTAAAAAATATATATTTATAGAAACACTTAGGACATGCTGGACAAACCGTATGTACCTATCACCATGACGATTTGCGTGATAATCATTAAAAGGCAACTATGCATAGAATGAATCCACATGGAATGTATTTACACCGCTAGTGAAGCTCTGACGTGTCTGGCGCCCTACCGTGCCTAATCCGGGCGCCCCCGCCGGTGGGTACTCTCCAAGCAGACACCCTTGTCGTTTATTTATACAAACATGGGTAGCTATTGACGGGCACATTTAATATGCACGCACACCAAGCCATTCAAAGGGGATTCCTAAAAAATTTGACCAAACTATGCAAGAAACCCCCCTCACGGTTAATAAAACACACATCCACCGCCGGATGTGTAATACTTTTTATTTTACTCTCTGGAAAGGAGACGAACCTCACTTGAGAGTCACAGTGTGCTCCTGGCTGAGCCCAATGCTGTGTTACACCCACCAGTGCCCGCCGAGTGCCTCACACCTCTGTGTTGTATTCCACCAGCTAGTGCGTATGCTATGACACTCTCTAGCCCATGTGCACTGTAACACCACCCTGTGAATATGTCGTGCCACACTTGCCTTCGAACGGGTTATATTGCCCCATCTAACGTGCCTTCCTCGATGCCTATGTTATAACGCACATCGCTATGCCATACATATTACAATCTGGGATCCATATCTTTGTCACAGTGTATATGCAACGTTACACTCCCCAGCACATATTTTATATTACAACTTTAGAGACTAGTTAGGTTACACAACACTGCCCTGTGCATATTACACTCCAAGGCGCATATCGCATAGCACGAGCTAGTGCCTGTGCTATCTCGCGCTCTCCAATGAATCTGTCATTGCGCACAATGTATTGCATATTATATTTCACGCCCCGGTTCATCTTATATCACACTTTTTGGTGCATAGTTTATACCATATACTATATCTAGTTTTCATTTTCAATCGTGCTCTCAGGACTATGTTCTATATAACACTGCGTCCACCTACCCTTTTCACGGACATTACATTTTGCGATGGGGGTGGAGGATCAGGGGGTGTTTCTGCCAAGTGACCCCGGAGTCACAGTCACAAACGTCCTCTTCTTCCTGAATAAAAGTGAGATTATGCTGCATACTTGTTCATATTTTAAGTAGTTCGCACAGACACACATTTTAAAAACAATAAAGTTCCTAATAACCACCTTCTCTGAACAGTTAGCTTGCTGCCCCATCCACCTCCTCCCTATCCTCTGCTGTCTGAATCCATGCATAGCCTCCTCCCTCCTGCCATGCATGGTCTGATGTGCTGCCACTGCCCTCCATTTAGCATGATGTACCAGTCCACTCCTCCTGCCCTCCATTGCCCAACTCTATGGCCCATCATTGACCTCCTGCTTAGCCTCTGTGCTTAGCTTGCTGCCCCTATTCTCCTTCCCCCTGCAATCCGATGTCTTTGTGCATGCCCCTGCTCCATCCCATGGACCTGCCACTCCTATCTACTCTGCGTGTTCTGTTGAGCTGCCACTTCCCTCCCACCTGCCTAGCATTGTCAGATGACTGTAACCTGTCCCTGCCACCTCCACCCTGCCTGTCCACATGCCATGCCCCTATCCCCTTCCTCCTGTCCTCCATGGTCCATTCTACTGCCACACCCTTCTGCCCTCCCTGGTCTGTTGTGCTGCAACTGCTCCTCCTGCCTGCCCCGTGCGGTCTGTTGTGAGGCCCCTTCCCCTGAACTCTCTTGTCTGTGCCCAGGTCCTGACCCTCCCTTCTATCCTCCATGGTCCTTTGTGCATGCCCCTGCACCCTCCTTCTTGCCCATCATAGCCATTGTGCTGCCACTAACCCTCCTGCTTGCCATGCATGGTCTTCTGTGCTGCCATGGCCCCTCCCACCTTCCCTGTGAGGTCAGCTAGCTGCCCCTGCCCCCTCCCACCTTCCCTCCATGGTCTGTGTGTATGACATCATAGTCTCATTGATGCTCTCCATGGTGTGTCTTGTTTCTAGTGCCCATACCGCCTGACCTCCATGGTCATCTTGCTGCTCCTGCCCTGCCCCCTTGCCCCAGCCCTCTTTTTCCATGTGCAGACCCCTATTCCCTCCCTCCTGGCTTGCCTGTTCCATTGTAATGCCCCTAATCCGTCCCTCCTGCCCTTTATGGTCTGTTATGCTGCAGCTTTCTCTCCTGTCTGTCCATTATGGTCAACTAGCTACCATTGCCTCTTTCCCCTCTGTTCTCTGTTGTCCATGTGCATGGTCCTGTCCCTCCCTATTGCTTTCCATGGATTGTTGTGCTGCACTCCCTGATGCCTGCCCTGTAGGGTCAGTTTGGTGCACCTCTCCATGTTCCTCCTGTCCTCTGTTATCCGAGTCCATGTCCCTACCCCAATTCCTCCTGCCTACCATGATCCAATGTACCATACTTGCAAACATTTTGAACTTGGTAAGAGGGAGATTTTGAAAAAAAACTGGGGTATTGATTTTCCCCTTTGAGTTACATTAAAAAGAGGAGATTGTAGACAGGAGACAGATCAAGTAAAGCCCATTTGAGCTTAAAAACATTGGACGTTTCCTGGCTGAAACGGGTCTGTTGGCATGTATGGTTGTACTACCACTGCCTCTTCCTTCTGCCCAAAATGGTCTATTATATTGCCACAGCCTCTCTTGCCAGTCCTGTATTGTTGGTTTGTTGCCCCTGCCCCCCTTTCCACTGCCCTCCATAGTCTGTTGTGCAGCCACTGCCCTTCCTGCCTGCCCAGTGTGGTCAAATTGTTGCCTCTGCACTCTCCTACCTGCCTTCAATTTTCAGAGTCCGTGCCCCTGGCCTCTGCCTCTCAACAGTATCCCAATGAACAACTAGATTGCTAACATTCTATATTTATTACAAAAGTGTGGAACGCCTGACGTCATCGTGATGTAATCAAAACTGTAATACTTAGAGTATTTCCTTTAGAAATTACATATATGAGAGGGTCTTATTTGCATCACAATTATGGTTAGTGCTCTAAAAAACTAAAATGAGGACATATTTTCTGAGTTTTCAAATAGCGACAAAGAACTTTTAAATTATTTGTAATCTTTATGTTTTTTTATCCAGTTGACCACTTGATTAAATGTTGCACCTAGGGGAGAGGATGTGGTGTTACTTCCAGAGCTGCAGACTTTGCAATTGGGGAACCAGGTTGGAGTTTCTGCTTCAGCTCAACATTCTGTGATTCTGGTCAAATCACTTAATCTCCCCATGTCTACAACCAGAATGAATTTGATCTTGTGTGATGTAACCAATGCTCATGTAAAGCACTCCAATACCTGACAAGTCTGCACTATATAAAACTGCAAATACACAAAAAATAAGTGTTTTGCACACTTCTGTCATTGGGCTACATGTGGGCTACATCTGGGTGATATTTGTGCTGCATTTGGGCTCTTTTGTCTCTGGTGGCCATCTTGGGAGATTTATTTGTTATGAAGTTTCCTAATTTCCTCATTTACTGCAGTCTCCTCAGTAGGAAATGCTTTCAGTTTTTTACTTTGATTCCATCAAGAAGGTATTCAGATATGTCACACATTTGCCATAAACTCTGAATGTTAGCACTCCAGTTGCTCATTAGATCACTGTAGTAAAGCTACTGCTCACCAATGAAGTCTGCTACTGGTATTAAAAGTGCATGTTTCAATCTGCATGTCAGAATTTTTTTATGAAATAGAAGAGGATTTGAGAAGTCAAAATGTTCCCTAATTTTTCTTTCTGCACCACTAATCATAATTGCTGTGGCAAAATGAACCCCCTCAGTTAGTTCCTTTGTAAATTAAATGTTTTAACTGTTACCACTTTATTCCAATCAAGATGGCTTCAGGTGTGCCATACTTTTGTCATAAGTAAGACTGTTAGCGCTCTAGTTGTTCGTTAGAACACTCTGGGACATTCTGTCATTGGGCTATACTTGGGCTACATCTCGGTGATATTTGGGCTACATTTGGGCTCTTTTGTCTCTGGTGGCCATCTTGGAAGATTTATTTGTTATGAAGTTTACAAATTTCCTCATTTACTGCAGTCTCCTCAGTCGGAAATACTTTAAGTTTTTTACCTTGATTCCATCAAGAAGGCATTCAGATGTGTCACGCATTTGCCATAAATTCAGAATGTTAGCACTCTAGTTGCTTATTAGATCACTGTAGTAAAGCTACTGCTCACCAGGGAAGTCTGCTGCTGGTATTGAAAGTGCATGTTTCAGTCTGCATGTCAGAATGTGCCCTAACTTTTCTTTCTGCAGCACTAATCATACTTTCTATGGCAAAATGAACTCCCTCATTTTGTTCCTTTTTAAATTAAATGTTTTAAGAGTTACCACTTTATTCCAACCAAGATGGCTTCAGGTGTGCCATACTTTTGTCATAAGTAGGACTGTTAGCGCTCTAGTTGTTCTTTAGAACACTCTGGGAAGCTGCAGTAGAACACAAAGGAATCAACTGACAGTCCCTGCCCTTGTTGGATGTACATGTTTTACTGAGAATGTCAGACTTCATTCTCCCATGACTGAGAAAGAGAATGTGAATTTACCGAAAATATGCTCTCAGTTTAGCTTATTGATCACCTTCCAAACCTCTGTGGGAAAAGCATGAGAAAATAGTTTTCTCTCAAGCATGATTCATGATATCACAGCAGAAGGCTTTTTCACATGGTAAAATCACCTTAGAACACACAACAATTCCTAAAATGAGTATGGTACCATCAACAAATGATTTATAATGTAACTAAAGTCTTAAAATCTTCTATTAACTGCAAGGCTTTTTAATGAAGTGCTATCATGTATATTGGTCCCAAGATGGCTGCCAACACTTCTTGGATGAAGTGCTGACAGCCAATCAGATCTCACGATGAGATGTGTGGTTAGGCTCCGCCCAGATATATATATGATTTTACTTTTGATTTTCTCAGGAACTACTGAACGGATTGACACCAGATATGCAAAAGGCACATCCTTGACCTGAGGACTACCTCTTTGCCAAATTTAAAGTAATTCTGTTCAGCCGTTTGGGCTGTACCTTGGACTAAAGGTCCCTATGGAAAATTGCATGGGAAAAACGCGTTTTGGGACCCCCCTTTTTTCTCAGCCCCCGCTTGACGAATCCCCCGAGACCTTCAGGGTACAAGCGGAGCGGAGCGGAGCGCCCCACCTATTTTGAAAATTTCGCGAGGATTCGTCAATCGGCGCCAAAGTTATTCCAAATAGAATGTTGCGGATTTCCTATGGAAACACGGTCCTAACTATAACTATCTACTGGCGACCGCCAGTAGATAATATATATATATATATATATTCATCAGGAAATCACCAAACTACCCGTCCGGCAGCAGCAGGCATCCACGGCACCCCAATCAGGACTCGAAGCAGATTTAAATTCTTTTATAATTTATTCCATCACCAAGGTAGGGGATACAAACGGTCTACGCGTTTCGGCGATGTGCCTTCGACTGGACCATCGAGTGTCTATATAGGTGTATAAATGCATATGATAGTCTTGTACAGAGTGACTGTAAGTATGAGTGACTGTACATGTAAATGAGTGGAGGTGTATGTAGACCTGAGAGTTAATAAGTGGATATGTAGTTATTGGTATTGGAGTATCTATGGTTTTGAGAATGGACGTCTGAAATTTTGAGTTCGTGTATCAACGGTTAAATTAGGGTGTGAGAAGATGCAGTAATTTATCACATGGATGATGTCATCAGTGATGTCATCAGTGATGTCATTTGAGATGTCATCAGTGATGTCATCAGTGATGTCACTGACCATGTCATGAGTGATGTAATATGTGACGTCATCAGCAGTGCATTGTGGGGGCGCGAGTTATAGTTAGCTGAACTAACTATAACAGGGGAATTTCAATGGTTTTGTATGAGGGAAATGTCCAGCTAACTATAACACCCCTGAAACCTATGTTTTTTTCAGTGAATTTCTAAGGTTTTTTAAATGCCAATTCCTAACTATAACGCCCCTGAAACCTTTGGTTTTTTCAGTGAATTTCGAAGGTTTTTTTAAATGCCAATTCCTAACTATAAGGTGCATGAAACCTATGTTTTTTTCAGTGAATTTCAAAGGTTTTTTAAATGCTAATTCCTACCTATAACTTATCTCTGAAGATATCATGAAAATCATTCTTTTTTAAAAGTAGGGTGCACATTAGTTTTGTAGAAAAGCATCTTTGTGATTGGTTAAGAAAAGCAGTTTCAACGTGGAGTACATATCATAGGATAAAATTTGCTCAGCTCAACCACACCTGCTACTTGCATTTAGAAGGCACTGTTCGAACTTAAAACAATCGTCAAATTTTAACCTGCACGTGTCATTAAATGTTCAAGAAAATGTTACAAAAAAAATCATAAAGTTTTAAAAAATTGATGCACTTTTAACCTGCACGTGTTGTAGAATGTTCTAGAAAGTGTGTTGATAGAATACGTTGCACTTCTGACTTCTATGTGTTGTTGAATATTAAAAAAACGGTTCATATGGAAAATTAAAAAGAAACCAATAGAGAAGTTTTGAAACCTAAAAGAATCAAGGAACTATTCTAATTTATTCTTTACATGTATTTATGTGTGCAGCAACAAAATTGTAGACACAACAGCACCAGGAAGAAGCAGGGAGTGGGGGGATGAGGGAAGATGGGAAGAATGGCACACATGCACAATTAAGTACAGCACACGTATAGACAAACAATGGCCAAAATGAAACACACCAACAAGGAGCACAAGTCACACAACCCGCCAACATCACACCACTGAACGAGCATGGAAGTGAAAACCACGCTGCATTCATACAGGATGTGTACAAAGGCCAGTCGTTGGTGTTGTGGGATGTCTGCGACCGTGGTCATCATGGATGAGATGCCCAGCATGTGGCACATGGTCGAGTTCACTGTGTGTTATGTTGCCAAACGGCTGTTCCTCCCTCCCACGAGCCCCCACACTTTTGTACGGTGAGCTGTTGTATCTCATGCACTCGTACGGCATGCCATTGTAATGCCTATTTGCGAATGTCCTGCTACATTCCAACAACAACATCACAGTGCCGTTTGGAAGTGGTACATGCCACTTTACAACATCGACTGCTGTGGCTCTTGTAACAGGCCACACCAGAACACAGAGACACACTTACCACACTTCCTGTACACGGACATGTCCGTGACACCCCATTCCCCTTGCCGGATAGGCACACCCCTCCACTGACCTGTGAACCCAAGACCAGCACACACCAGTTGTGCATGCAGGAGGATGCGTACATAGCTACACATCCAGGCTCACTGCCAAAGCTGAGGTGACAGCACACTGTGATGTTGCAGGGCTTGTGCCTATCATGCTAAGACAATGACCACAGGGAAACACTTACTAAGATATGGGTTTGGGGGGCATTGGCGGTCCTGGAGTTTGAAGAACCAAGACCTTATGGGCCTGGTGGCGCAGGGTACGCCTTAATCTCCTGAGTTCACCTGCTTTGTTTTACAGAGACACGGGACACTCCGTTAGGCGTAGAAGATAAGGTTTATTAGCTGCAGCTAAGTACAGTTGTCCCAGAAGTACACTCGGTATGTTCTTAGGAGACTGCCACTTTACTTCGTGGCGCACAATCTTTTATAACACACATATTCACAAAGAACACTCCCAATGCATACAGGGTTAACCAATGAGAAGAATGTGAAAACAAGATATTAAGTAACTCAAATAAGCCTCTCTTCCAACTGTGTTTGTCACCCTTCCCCACAAGTTAATCAGTGGTAGTGTTTATAAGTCGACTTGCAGGTGGCAGGACACATTTGTATGCCCCGGAGGACAGTTGTGAAATGAGATAATACGAGTAAAGAATAGCGAAGGCCAGAGGATAAGATAAAGTCAGGAAAGAATGATGCGAACCAACAGATAGTTGAAACAGGGATCAGTCAAACCAGACGAGGATTAGTGGAGTCGGCCGGACCCTGACACCAGCTTTAAACAGAGGCAGGAGGTTATTTGACACGTTGCAGTAGGAAGAGGGAAAACAACACCTCGTTCACCGTGCTGCCTGAGTGAGGGCAACACAATATGGCGGAAAGACACAAAATGGTGGCTAAATATGAACGGGATCGGAAAACTGAATTACCCCAAACCCTCCTTTTGCCATTACTCATGGCCATGAGGTCATCAAGCTGTTGCTGCAACATCATTTTAATGCCCTCCGTCTTCCGTGGCACAGGCCTTGGGACACACATAGTGGCACAAAGACCACAGATGGCGGGGCCACACTGCATACAGAGATAACAGGAAAAAATGATGCCCAAAACCACTCCAAGGAATGTTAATACCTTCCATCCCCATTTGGACAGTAATCCCCAAAACCATTCCACTAACGACCAATCTCCTTTGTCCTGATGAATCGACTCGGAGATCACGTGTAATTTGGAGATGGCTTGGTATACCATAGGGGCGTCGTCAGGTATATAAATGCAACAGCTAGATCCGATCAATTTACAAACTCCACCACGATCCGCAAAATAACATCCAGAGCAATCCGGTTCTGCAATGTCACGAGACGATCTGCCTGAAGTTCAGCTGTGAGATTACTCAAGGCTCCCACAGTGACATCTATGGTAGTCTCAACAACACAAACCAATTGTCTCATGTTTCTACTGTTGGCCATTGGGCCCCAAAAAGGGAGAAATCCTTTAAGGAAATCACCTCCCTCTTGTCCTGCCGTCTCTTTAGAATCAATAATCCCTCTGCCATATCTGTTTCTGTGATGTCCCGAAGGAGCAGTGTATGTAGGGGGGAGAAGAAAGGCTATATAGCACGTTCCTGAAAAATCCGTCGGTAGCCACGTGTAGGCTCTATCGTGACAGACAAAATACGTGCCCTGGGATGGCACTAACGGTGGCGAATTCTGAGATGTGTGAATGTGTGTATGGGAACAAAAACTCTTTCCTTGTCCAGTGCCATTAGTCTGGCCATTCATTTGTAAACAAAAGTTACCTCGGTGAGGCACAGTCCAAATTGGTGGAGATTTTCCCTGTTTAACTCTATCTGTAAGGCTAGTAGCGTAACGAGTCACGTTCCAACCATCGTATGCCCGTTTCTCATCAACAGGAACCCTACTATTCTCCACAATTCTAGCCATAGCCACTATTCCTTTTATCAGAGAACTATGACTAAAATCTTGCCCACTACCATATGAACCAACTGGGCCTCTAAATCGGTTCTGATATGCATTTGAAAACATCACAAAATAGGCCCAAGCGGAACCTTCATAAGAAAATGGAAGGGCTAAATATGGCATCCCTTTGTCTGTGGTATGAGGCATAAGTCCACACACCCAACAGTCGGTTGTGTTGACTACCAATTGGTGTTGATGCAACAACTGGACAAATGAATTGTTAAAATATTCTGTTCTCCTGATTAGTTCATGTTGGGGAAGCGTATATAATTGATGTGGGGATATAGTAGAATGAAGAGGCAAGGAAATAGAAGTAAGGACAGATTTGTGCTGCATAGCATGAACAATCCAACCTGCACAAGCCAATAAGATACTAGAAAACATAAGAACACACAATGTTATGCCACATTGACTGTACACTAATTTACAATATTTCTTTCTCATCTCTTCCTTCTTATTATTCTTTCCCACTTTGACATCCATCCTCTAAAATTGTTGCTCACGGCAATCTTCCTTACTCACTTGGCTGTGATTATTAGACGGCCTATGACACTGCAAGTCCTGGGGGCCTAGCCACTATACAGGTCACGAACCAAGACTCCCACCGTGACCCTGCAACCTGGACAGATGATACATGTCACGAAAGAGATGAAAATCTCAGGTGTCCTTGACCAGTCTAGGCCTTAAATTATATTGAGTTCTGTTCAGTACAGTTTGGTCTTGAAATAGTGTCTGTGGATCTGTAGTGTTCAATCGGAGATGTGGCGGTACGGCTTCCTGTAAATCTTCGTCATCTTCTTTCTCTGACCGAGCTCCATCTAGGTGTGCACTACTGAAAGGTACAAACCGGGGGACCCTTTCACCTTCAAAATCACCTACACCCTTACGGACCCACTGGTCAAAAGGCAGGCAAGGGCAAGGGCACCTTTTTGCAGTGCACGCCATGGATCCAGTTCTTTTTCCCTTCGACTTTCACTGCTGTATGTGTCATCAGAAGAACTTGTCGAGGCACCTTCCAACGAGGTTCCAAATTCCTTGTCCTCTGACAATTTTTCACACAGACCCAGTCTCCCAGTTGGATAGAATGACCTGGGTCTGTGGAGGCCTCTGGTAAAGCGTTTTGAACCTGTTGGTGGAGAACACGTAATTTAGTGGTGAGGTCGTGTAAGTAGTCAATCAGCATTGGATACTGTATGTCAGAATACTTTTTAGGGCGAGGGACTCCCCAAACATTAGCCGGGCGCCCAAAAACAACCTCGTATGATCTGAGTCCCAGACAAGAATGTACAGCTGTTCTAGTGGATAGGAGAGCCAAAGGTAAAGCATCGGGCCATGCAAGTCCCATGCTAGCCTGTACCTTTGCAAGCTTAAGTTTGAGAGTGCCGTTATAGCACTCTACCAAACCCGCTGATTGGGGATGGTTCGCCGCGTGGAATTTCTGCTTGATACCAAGACCGGTACACACCTTTTTCATAATTTGGCCCACAAATTCACTTCCATTGTCACTCCAGACAATGCGTGGCAAACCAAACCTAGGGAAGAACTCTTTCAGAAGAACTTTGGCAGTGGACAAAGCAGTGTTGTCTTTCAGGGGGTAGGCCTCTATCCATCTGGAGAAGGCACACACCACCACCAAAACATATTTGAGATTGTTGCATCGTTCCATGTGAATATAATCAATTTGCAACACCTCAAAAGAATATGTTGGGGGAGAAAAATGACCTGCTGGAGTTGTTGTTCCCTTTCCTGGATTATGCATCAAGCAAATAATACAATTCTTCACTAAATTATCTGCACATTTTGGAATCTCTTCGTTCAGCCACACTGGAGCCAGAAGCTTACATATTCCTTTCGCACTGATGTGGGCTGGACCATGTGCCATAGCAACTACAGGCAGTACATAGGCATCTGGTAACAGCCAACGCTGATGTTCTGACAATTCTATCCAACATCCCATCGCGTCTAACATTCCTGTACTCTCTTTCCACTTACTCAACTCTTTCTCTGTAGCCTCTCTTTGAATCGATCTCACACTTTCTATTGTATCCTCACACATTCCTTTTTCCTTGACCCAATTTGCAGGGCCCGCAACATACATGCGACTCATAGCATCTCTGGCTCTTTCTTTCGCTCTCTCATCCGCAAAAGCATTCCCGCGACCAGCATCATCAGTAATCCTCTTATGCGCACTACACTTTACGATTGCTATCTGGGTAGGCAAAGCAAGTGACTCAAGAAGATCAGCTACCAACTGACCATGCTGTATTTTAGTACCGTGGGAGGTGAAGAATCCTCTTTCCTTCCACAAACGACCAAAACTATGTGCCACACCAAACGCATACTGGCTGTCGGTATATACATTCACTCTCTTCCCCTTAGATAACACACACACTCTGGTCAAAGCTATCAGTTCAGCCGCCTGAGCTGAATTATGTCTGATGCGTGCTGTCTCCACGATTGTATGCAAGGTGGTAACAGCATAAGCTGAAGTTGTTTCACCATTAGGGAGTTTAAAACAAGAACCATCCACCCATAGGATCCCATCCGGGTCCATTAGTGGTGTATCTTTCAAATCAATCCTACCTTTTGTCTCCTTCTCAGTATGGAGAAAACAATCATGTTGTTCCTGAATACCTTTCTCTTCTGGAAGAGGTAACAATGTGGCTGGATTTAAAGTGTTACATCGTTTGATGTGCGCATGACTAGCCAAGAGCGTCAGCTCATACCCAGACAAGCGAGCGCTTGTAAGATGCTGCGTTTTTGTCCTATTTAGCAAGGTATCCACTGCATGTGGTACCATGACAATAAGAGTGTTATCTAGCACCACTCCAGCAGACTGACGAATAGAAATTGCTGCTGCTGCTGTAGCTTTAAGACAACTAGGGAATGCCTTGGCTACTGGATCTAATGTAGCCGAAAAGTAGGCACATGGCCGCTGCCTGTCTCCAAATCGTTGTGTTAATACTTACAATGCACAACCCTCTCTTTCATGGACTTAGACCGTGAAGGGCTTACTGTAATCCGGAGTACCCAACACAGGAGCAGAGCACAGAGCAGCACGTAAATCAGAAAAACTCTTCTGACATTTGTCAGTCCAAGGAAGGGGTTGGGGTGTGTCTTTCAAAGTGAGTGCCAACAAAGGTTTAGCCAACAAAGAAAAATGTGGAATCCACTGTCTACAATAAGAGGTAATGCCCAGAAAGGCACGCACTTCTCTTTGTGTGGATGGCACAGACATTTGTGCAATTGCTTGAATACGTTCTGGGGTCAGTCGCCTTCCCTCCTTCGACAAGAGATGACCTAAATAGGTAACCTCTTGGCGGACATATTGTAATTTAGAAGGTGAAACCTTATGGTGAAGGTCAGACAAGTGACGCAATAGTGCAATAGTCACGTTCTTGCAAATATCCTCTGAATCAGCAGCAATCAATAAATCATCCACATACTGAATAAGGGTAGCACCTGGCGGCAAAGGAAAAGCATCAAGCTGGCATTTCAGAGCTTGGCTATAGATGGAGGGACTTTCATAATAGCCTTGGGGTGCACGCTTGAACCGGAAACTTCGGCCTCCTAAAGAGAAGCCAAAAATATCACTACTCTCTTCAGCAATGGGGATGCTGAAGAAGGCATTTTTCAGATCAATAACAGAAAACCAAGCTGCCAAGGCAGGTATCATAGTTAAAAGTGCATTGATATCTGGAACAACAGGAAACTGTGGTACAACAATTTTATTAACCTCCCGGAGATCAATAACAAAGCGATAAACAGGAGGCTGAGAAGGATCAGTGCATTTAAGAGCCGGGAGAACAGGACTATTGCATACATTTCCCCTCGTCTCCTCGACCACACCCTTCTGAACCAAATCCTAAAAAATAGCAAAAAGTGCTCTTTCACCATCGTTGGGAATTTTGTATTGAGGGATGCGTGGCAATTTAGCATTGGGCTTGAGGGTAACAACATAGGGTGGGATCTCAAGACAACCAACATCATTTGGACCCGTAGCCCAAAGTGTTGCAGGGAGAGAGAGCAATTCAGGTGGAAATTGATCTTTAGACAAATACATTGGAGAAGTCAGTTTCTGCCCCAAAACGAGATGCACACCAGAAGGAGAACAATATATTGTTGCATGCAATCTTTTCAATAAATCCAAACCTAACAGATTTTCGCCGCAAACAGTCGTTAAAAGAAGCGGAGCTTCCAAATTATAAGAACCAAGTGAAATAGGCAGAGGACAAGAGACCGGGCTATGAACTGGGACGTCAGAAAATCCTACGGATACGTTTGTTAAGCCAGACAAAGGTGCCCCAGGGAGTTTGGAGTGAATAATAGAACTTCTCATCGCACCAGTATCTAAAAGAAATGGCTCTGAAACACCCATTGTAGTGACATTAACATAAGGCCCATTCTGATCTACTGGAATCGATACAACTCCCTCACTTTGTCTATGGCTGTCCTAGTTAGCGTGAAGACCGTCATTCTCACCTTCAACATAGTAATCAACATTGTAATACTGTGTAGACTGAGTATTTTGCTGATCAAAGTAGTTCATAGAATGTGGAGGTGGAAGGGAGCGCTATGTCTGGGGCGACATACCTTGACCTCTACCCCTGGGCGCTAACTGGGAACCACCACGACCTCATGGAGTAGATAGTCCTCCATTACGCTGTAATAAAACCGAGCAGCCATTCTTAAAGTGACCTTCCTCCCTACAATAGGCGCATTGGTTAGGACCTAACAAAGGCCACGGAATATAGGGCTCAGGCTTTTGAAACACCCTCTGAAATTGGGGAGGCTGTTGAAACTGGCGCTGAGCAGAGCGAGGAGGATAAGCTTGTTGCAGAAGAACCTTCATTTTTAATTCTTTAGTCTTCTTCTCTTGCTTGTCTTTTTCCTCTTTGTCCCTGTTTTCGTAATATTGAGCAGTAGCCAATATCTGAGCAGAAGAAGAAACAGCCCATGAACTTTCAGAGTCTTTTAACTTATGTGACAACTCGGGGAGCAAATTAAATACGAATTTATCTACAAATAATCGCTGTCCACCCTCCGTAGTCATATCCTGACCAGTGTGATCAATAAACGTCTCCTCAAAATGAGTGAAGAAATCGGAGACACTCTCATCTTTCTTCTGTCTGCACGCAGCTAATTTATCCCAATTAACTCGTAAGGCGGGCATCATTGTTTTCGTTAAAGTAATAATCCTACCAGGGAGTTTTGTGATCAAAACATCAGGCTTAGCACCAGCCACTTGTGCTCTATCCGAGGCAGTTATAGCATTCCAGGTACCACCCAATTCTTGAACGTGATCCTCTCTACGAATCCGAGCCCATAACGCTTGTGAGACTACATTTCCCATCAACATGTCAATATCGGCTAAATTCATAATACAGGCATCAACAGTCTGGGACAATTCTTTATAGTAACCAGCAGGGTTTTTACGGGGATCCGGTAAAGATTGTTTGAGGGCCAAAACATCAGATCTCTTCCAGGGCACATGTACCCATATACGCTGGAAGTGAGCGGGAATAGCTGGATTATTACCTGCTTGTGCAACCTCTTCCCTCCATATCGGAGGAACCTCTCTCATTGGGTAATGTTTCAATGTCTGTCGAACCGCAGGATCAGAATCAAGAAAAGTTTGTGAAGAGAATAAGGACCTAAAAGTAACAAGTGTCCTTACGGCGTCCTCAACCTTAGAACCCACAATGAGTCCTTTATCGAAATTAGCCTGAACATCCAACAGACCCTGGGGAAGTAAACCCAAATCCATATCCTCCAATCCTTTAGCGAGAGTGTCACACATAACATTAAATACATATCTCTGCGTGGGCGCATCCCACTGATGAAAGGTGATCATGATATCTTTCACACTATACTGGGGACCCTTCTCGATCCATTTGCGAGCGAGAGAGTCCAACACCACCCGTTCGTCGGAACCTGGAAGTTGACTACGAGACTGTCTTCGAGAAAAAGCCGGAGACATGTTCAGAGTCCCAAAGAAAGGGGACAGAAAACCAGAGACAGTATCTGTTATTCGTTTGCGCACAGTAGGAGAATTAGACATAAGGACAGGGGACAAGGTATTAGGCGATACAGGAGAGGAACTGGCAGTTATAAGGGGAGCCGAAGGCAAAGAAGATTGATGTTCAGGAGATGAAGACAAAGGAATCGGTGGCATGAGAGGTGGGAGTGGCAATGCCGGAAGGGGCAAATGTGGAAGAACCGGAACAGGTGGGGGGACAACAGGCAACTGAACAGGTTGTAACAACGGAGGTGCATTAGCACCTTGTACATAGGGTGGAGGCAATCTCAATAGGTGAGACATCAAAGGGTCTTCCTCCAGATCCTTACTTTTATCAGAAGGGGAATTAGGCAACACCGGATAGCATCTATCTATTGTCATACGATGCTGTCTCTCTGAAATTTCCATTGCATTATCAATCTCATTATCTTTAAACTGCTGGGCAGCCTGTATAATCGTCATATTTTGTGCTTTCTTATCTCGCTTTGCCTGCTTAATTTCTTTCTGTTTGGCTTCCTTACGCCAGAGGCGGAAAGAGTCAAACATTGCCGGCCGGGCTTGTCTTTTGAATAATATCGCTTCCAAATTGTCCAATTTGTCAGGCTCAAAATTACCATTTTGTGGCCACTGTAGAACGCCATCGTTCTTTGTGTATCGGTTCCATGCCTTATTAAAGGCAATGGGGCCGACACCATGTTTTGAATAAAGTTCATGGGTGGGAGGTCCAACCGGAGGAATCGGACAAGAGTCCTCCAGCCGGGAATCCCTATTACAACCAAAGCAACGGAACTTCCTAAACTTACTCAGAACAGGCATCGTTATTTCACTGGACTGTTCACAAACATCAAGGGGTTAAATCAAATAATACAGCACAAACATACTCACCCCTCGGCTTCGGCTTTTGCAATAGCCGAATCAAAGACCCAAATCAAAACAAAATAGTGGGAGCTACCCACCAATACTTAACTAAGTGTCTTCTTACGCCAACAGACGCCCGTCTAATGTCTCGTGATACCAAACATCATCAAAGGGACCAAAACAGGGCGGCAGTCAGGGCAGCAGTCGCCAGCAGCCGTCAGAAAGGAGAAACCGCGCTGCAAAAGACCTTCGGACCACTTCGACATACAGGCGTCGCTTGACGTGGTTCGCAATTCCTCCAGAATTTTCTTACGGGGCTCCTCACGATCCTCGGGCAGAACTGCTACCTCTGAAGCCGGCCCACGTTCGGGCGCCAATTGAAGAACCAAGACCTAATGGGCCTGGCGGTGCAGGGTACGCCTTAATCTCCTGAGTTCACCTGCTTTGTTTTACAGAGACACGGGACACTCCATTAGGCGTAGAAGATAAGGTTTATTAGCTGCAGCTAAGTACAGTTGTCCCAGAAGTACACTCGGTATGTTCTTAGGAGACTGCCACTTTACTTCGTGGCGCACAATCTTTTATAACACACATATTCACAAAGAACACTCCCAATGCATACAGGGTTAACCAATGAGAAGAATGTGAAAACAAGATATTAAGTAACTCAAATAAGCCTCTCTTCCAACTGTGTTTGTCACCCTTCCCCACAAGTTAATCAGTGGTAGTGTTTATAAGTCGACATGCAGGTGGCAGGACACATTTGTATGCCAACGGAGGACAGTTGTGAAATGAGAGAATACGAGTAAAGAATAGCGAAGGACAGAGGATAAGATAAAGTCAGGAAAGAATGGTGCGAACCAACAGATAGTTGAAACAGGGATCAGTCAAACCAGACGAGGATTAGTGGAGTCGGCCGGACCCTGACACCAGCTTTAAACAGAGGCAGGAGGTTATTTGACACGTTGCAGTAGGAAGAGGAAAAACAAAACCTCGTTCACCGTGCGGCCTGAGTGAGGCCAACACAAAATGGCAGAAAGACACAAAATGGTGGCTAAATACGAACGGGATCGGAAAACTGAATTACCTCAAGTTGTTGAGATAAGTCTTCTGGACCTCATGGGTATCCCTGTATCATGCTCATTGACTTTATGGCACCTGTGGGTGTTCTGGTGTGGCTCTTGGCTGTCTTCCCTTTCATGGTGCAGGTTGTTGTCGTGCTTAAAACCAGCAGAAAGCAGGTGTAAAATCCCTAGTGCTAACATGTCTTATCGCCGGAATTTGTTTCGCATTGCAATTAGTGTGAAAGTTGTGATGTGATTTTTTTCGTATGCAAAACAATATACGAACTGAGCAGTGTATCTCGTCAAGATCCAGCACCTGACCCACTATTCCCAATCAATATAAATACAATGAGATTTCTTAATAGATTTTGTGTGTACAATGTAAGTGCAGCCAATACCTCAGTGCAATACAATACAGGATTTTAGTATTTAGAATAAATCGCAAAGGTGCACCTCATGTCTTTTTGCACGGGAACAGCTACTCTCCATTTCATTATCAGCACTTTAACGGAAGTAAAGTTGAGATAAATCTAACACACTATTCAGAAGTTGGTGCAAACTACAGATATCACTAGTATTCCAGCGATAAGTGCCCCAAAATTTAAAACCATGGTGGACTCCATCAAATAACAGTAATAAGAACAAAAAAGAGTCACACAGCAGTTAAGAGAACAACCAAAAACATTATTAATTTTTTTTTCAAACTTTATTTTTTATAATAATAAATATATAAACGATAAACTATTTTCAAACTTTATATTTTTATTAACATAACTATAAACAATGAACTAAAAAACAAAATGTAACAACAATAATACAAAACAACAAAGCAGAACACTCCTGTGGGAACCACGGATGTCGACCACAGACCTGGAAAATCAAAAAGATTGTTAAAAAAAAACCAACATGGTATTCTTAACAAAATGTAGAGAACAATGGGAGAGCTAGGGAAAAGGGAGAGGTACGTCCGTATCCCCTGGATGTAGATAAGTTTTGTCAATGGTGGACGGACCCAATGTAGTGTGGTACGGTCACTGTGAAGCAGTGTTTGGGAACCCACAAGGTAGGTTAAAAGGCCCCTCACACACCAACCTGGTTGTTGTCATGCTTCATCATTGGGGCCCCAACCAGGTGGCCGAATGTCCCCCGGGTGGGCTGCGACACCTGGCTACAGCGGAGCTAGTGTGGTGCAAGAGTGTGATGTAGTGATAATTAAAAACATATATCTCTGAGAATCCTTGCCTTTAGAAGATTTATTATTGGCGGCTCAGGATATAGACTAAAAGGGTATGTGATGCAACTAATGAAGAAATAATTATCTGCTAGTTGGCTGTGTTGTGGGTCTACATGTTTCAGCTCACGTATAAAAATAAGGAGCTTTCGTCAGGACCAGTGTATAGTGAGTGAGTGGCAAAGAGTGAAGTGCCACGTGGTGAGTGAAAAATATTAAAAAGGTTGTTTACCTACACACTCGCTAAGGTGTGTGGACACAGTGTCGGCACAATTGCGGCCACTGCGGCGCAAACCTGTGGAAGAAAACAAGACAGCACAGAAAACACATATGAGAATTCCACTTGGTGCCCTAGAATACAGGCAACTATCAAATACATTCTTAAGTGCTGTGATAAATCAAACCTGTCTTCAGGAAACGTACCGTAGGTGACACACACACTATGGAGGTGTATCATGCTGCTAAGCGAATAAAAACGGAGGCAAGACAATTAGAGATGCTAGGTAAGACGCGAAGCGCTTTGTGAACTAGGGGTGCCAGGTGGTCAATAACACGGCACTACTACAGTGAGCAAATAGTGAATTGTACACAAATAGCGCCAGGTGAATATACCGGCAATGATCGTGAAACCTCAACAAGAGGTGTGTTCACAGTGAGAGGCCCACTGAGCGCTAGTGAGAAGGGGCTGAATGGAGCCATGAACAAAGCGCTGGAGGTTCAGGGTGGGCACAGTTTAATGAAAAGAAACACAATGCGCAAAGCAGGGAAGGGATAAGGATAATTACACTATGGCTGAGTGAGAGCGCTGTGCAGGAAACGGGAGGGGGGCGCTCCTTACAACAATTCTGTGGACAAAAGAAATAACATGTTAAGGGGCGAGGTAGGATGGGAAGCAGTGATTCCCAGGGAGAGCGAGTAAAAGCCACCTTACTTGGTTGAGAAGCTACCATCGCCTGGCACCTACTGTGGTCTCACGAAGTCCCGGATGCTGTGGGACCCATGGGAAAAGGAGATTAAATAGGGAGGTCATCCATTGCATACGTGCGTGTTTGCCGGTGAACTCGAGCGGGGCCGAGTAGACCACGCATGCGTGTAGGAGTAGCGCGTGCCCGGCGCGCTTGCGTGAATGATGCCGGGGGGTTAAAAGGAATTGCGCCTGCTCAAAGGAGCGGAGTGTTTTCTACGCGCATGCGTAGGAGAGGAAAGGGTGGGGATGGCATGGTAGGTGTGTCACTGAACCTGTGCATGCGTGGTGGTAGAAATACCAGTTGGCAAGATGAGCCGGTACTGAATTAAGTAGGGGCAGGGAGGTGTGAGGTGAAAGAGGTGGAGATGCTCATTGAGGTAAAAACATGTTATAGATAAAAATATGTTGTAGAAAAAACCACGGAATATACATAAACATCTGATGCCAACTAAGTTGTTTAAGCCTATTATTGAGAAAATCAGGAAATTCTCAGACTGAACCTGCACATGCGCGGTGGTAGAAATACCGGTTGGCAAGATAAGCCGGTACTGAATTTAGTAGGGGCAGGGAGGTGTGAGATGAGAGAAGTGGGGATGCTCATTAAGGCAAAAACATGTTGTAGATAAAGACCACGGAATATACATAAACATGTGATGCCAACTCAGTTGTTTAAGCCTATTATAGAGAAAAAAATCAGGACTTTCTCAGACAGTTCCAGGGGATATTATCGTTCAAGCCGATGATGTGGCTGGAAAGGCGATATATCCATCTTTGTTCCTGTTCCAGGAGGCGAGTCTGAATGTTGGGTAGGTTGTGGTCTAGGGCTTCGAGTATGACCCATCTCATATCGTTGGTCGTGTGGCCTTTTTCCAAGAAGTGATTGGTCATTTTTGTAGTGTTTTTCTTGCAGCGTATTGTGCTGCGATGTTCGCAGATGCGGGTTTTGATTTTACGGGTGGTCATACCAATGTAAGTAAGATTGCAAGGACATATGATCCGGTATACAACATTCTCTGTATTACAGTTGGTATGTTTGCGTAACTCCCATGTCCTTCCAGGTTCAAGGTTCAGGTATTTGGTTGTCTCTGTGATGTGGCATACGCTGCAATTACGGCAGGGGTAGTGCCCTTTGATGTTAGGGAGGCCCCAGGAGTTGAGCACCGTGTTGAAAGGTCTGGCGGGGAGAACCGGTCTGGTAGATACTATAGTGTCCTTGATGGATTTCGCTCTTTTGGTTGAGAGAAGGGGAGGTTCCCATTTCAGGTGGCCTGTGTTCAGGATCTTCCAATTCTTCTTGATGATCTGGGAAACTTTGTTGGTCACCGTGTTGTAAGTGGTAACACACGTGAGTGGAGGAGGGGTGGGTTCTCTAGGGTAGGTTTCCAGTAAGCCTTCACGGTTTTGGTTTCTGGCCCTCTTGTTAGCGGTCTTGGTTATGTGATTAGGATAGCCGCGTTGGTGCAGCTTATGGCAAAGGTCTTTGGCTTGCATTTAATAGTCTTTAGGGTCACTGCAGTTTCTGCGAAGTCGCAGAAATTGGCCATACGGGAGGTTTTCACGGAGGGCTCTGGGGTGAAAACTGGAAAAATGCAGGAGGGAGTTATGGGCAGTAGGTTTGAAATGTGTCTTACTCATGAGTCCTCCTGAAACTGCTTGGATGTCAAGGTCTAGAAAGGTGGTCTGGTGCCTGTCAAAACTGTGTGTGAAACGTAGGTTGGGGTCACACGTGTTTAGCCAGTCACAAAAGGTGGTGATTGATTCGCTCGATCCTTCCCAGATAAGGAGGATGTCATCAATGTAGCGTTTGTAGAATTTGATTTGTGGGATTCGTGGCTGGTTGTTACTGAGCAGGTGTTTGGTCTCAAAGTTGAAGACATACAGGCCCACTATGCTGGGAGCGAAAACGCTCCCCATCGATGTACCATACTTCTGGAGATAGAGCTTGCCCTCGTATTCGAAGTAATTCTCTTTGAGTGCGAGGGTCGCACACTTCAGTACGAATGAGGGAGGCGTGTGGTATTGCCAGTCAGCCTCGTTGAGGGCTTCTTCTAATACTCTTAGAGTGTCATCTTGGGGGAGGCTGGTGTACAGACTTTCTACATCTAGTGATACCAAAAAAGAGGTGTTAGGGTCGTAGTGTATGTTAGCTAGGAGTCCTAGAAGGTCTTTGGTATCTTTGAGATACGTGCTGGTTGACTGGACCAGGGGTTGTAAGAAGTGGTCGCAGAAACGTGAAAGGGGTTCCAGCAGGGACCCGATGCCTGAAACGATAGGGCGACCAGGGGGAGGGATCTTGTTCTTATGAATTTTAGGAACAGTATAGAAGTATGGTATTTTCCCTTGTGTAGTAGTAAGGAATTTGGCCTCGCTTTTCGAGATCTGGCCATTCTGTTCCGCTTCTCCCACCAGGGTTTGGATGTTCGTTTTTAGAGAGATGCTGGGGTCATGTGTGAGCCGTTCATAGTTCTTTGTGTCATTGAGTAGGCGCTGGCATTCTAGGTGATAGTCCTCTTTGTTGAGGATTACCGTGCCTCCCCCTTTATCGGCTGGTTTGATGATTATTTCGGGGTTGTTCTTCAATGACTGTAGGGCCAGGCGTTCTAGTCTGCTGGTGTTTTGGAATGTGTGGGGTTCCTTGAGAGCTTCGATTTCCTTAAACACTGCTTGCTCGTAGACCAAGATTTCAGGTGGAATAGAGCTGGGAGGTGGCATGAAGGTAGATTTTACCCGTAGGGTGGTATCCCCCTGATCTCTAGGGTCAGGGAGAGTAGGAGTGTTCTCAAAGAATGCCTTAAGTTTCAGTTTGCGAAAAAATTCAGCTAATTCGCAATGTAGTTTGAATTTATCAAGTTTGGTCGTGGGGGCATAGCCAAGGCCTTTCTCAAGGATGGCTTCCTCTGTAGGTGTTAGAACGTGTTTAGAGAGGTTGGTAATGAGACTTAGCGTGTACTCGGGCCTGGTTGTTGATCTCTGGTTTGGCTCCTCGTCTGTGCTCCTTGTGGAGGGTCGTCTTGCCAGTGTACTGTGTTCCCTCTGCGTCTCCTTCCGCGACCTCTTCGGCCTCTTCCTAAAAAAGACTGTGGTTGGTTCTGGTTCATGTATGGTGGTGGTGGACCAAATGGTGGGTTTCAACCATACCCAAATTGTGGGTGTATGGGGGGATACATGGATGGGTATAGTACGTTGGGTCACCGGGGTCCATGGTTGTTGCCATCCTATGGGGCCCCCTCTACCTTGCTGACGTCGGTGGTAGCTGCTGTTACTGGAGCCGCTGCTTCCGGATGAGTCTTCATCTGATGATGTCCCTGACATGTCAGCCCGATGAGGTGGTTGGTAGTCCGCTGCGGCGTAAGGGTAGGTCTTTGTATAGGAGAATCTCTTAAGGTCCTTTTGAAATTTGGTGATTTTGCTTTGGGTGAGGCCTTCTTTGTATTCGTTTATTTCCTTGTTAGTTTCCTCTAGTTTCTTCTTGAAGGAGGAGAGAGTAGCTTTGAAGTGAGTTTCCGTGGTTTGTATTTCAATAAGGAATGCGTCAGAGAGGCGTTTAGATGTTTGGATGATGAGAATCATCCAGTCACGTGTGCATCTCCATGCTATTTGTGCCCAATCTTTTCGAAAGGTGGGATCTTCTAGAAAGATGCGAGGGGCATTAGTGACTATCAGGCCTCTTGGTGCAGTATTGTTCCTCAGATATTCGGTTAGAATTACCCCGTGGAGTATGGTTCTAATCCGGTTGCGTTTTTTCTCATTCAGGTTGTCCCAATCAGCTGTTTGTGCAATCGAGGTTGCCAAATTGAAATCTGCCAGTAGTGGAGGGTTCTCAAGAATACTGTTGACATCATCCAAGGTGAACCCTAAGCCAGGGTTCTCAGCCATAGTGAAAAAAGAGGGGGAGGGGGGGGGGGTTGTGGTGTTTGCGCAAGGTATGGAAAAAACTGCTCTCACAGCTGTGCGCTGTGAATAAATGTAGAGAACAATGGGAGAGCTAGGGAAAAGGGAGAGGTACGTCCGTATGCCCTGGATGTAGATAAGTTTTGTCAATGGTGGACGGACCCAATGTAGTGTGGTACGGTCACTGTGAAGCAGTGTTTGGGAACCCACAAGGTAGGTTAAAAGGCCCCTCACACACCAACCTGGTTGGTGTCATGCTTCATCATTGGGGCCCCAACCGGGTGGCCGAATGCCCCTTGGTTGTGCTGCGACGCCTGGCTACAGCGGAGCTGGTGTGGTGCAAGAGTGTGATGTAGTGATAATTAAAAACATATATCTCTGAGAATCCTTGCCTTTAGAAGATTTATTATTGGCGGCTCAGGATATAGACTAAAAGGGTATGTGATGCAACTGATGAAGAAATAATTATCTGCTAGTTGGCTGTGTTGTGGGTCTACATGTTTCAGCTCACGTATAAAAATAAGGAGCTTTCGTCAGGACCAGTGTATAGTGAGTGAGTGGCAAAGAGTGAAGTGCCACGTGGTGAGTGAAAAATATTAAAAAGGTTGTTTACCTACACACTCGCTAAGGTGTGTGGACACAGTGTCGGCACAATTGCGGACACTGCGGCGCAAACCTGTGGAAGAAAACAAGACAGCACAGAAAACACATATGAGAATTCCACTTGGTGCCCTAGAATACAGGCAACTATCAAATACATTCTTAAGTGCTGTGATAAATCAAACCTGTCTTCAGGAAACGTACCGTAGGTGACACACACACTATGGAGGTGTATCATGCTGCTAAGCGAATAAAAACGGAGGCAAGACAATTAGAGATGCTAGGTAAGACGTGAAGCGCTTTGTGAACTAGGGGTGCCAGGTGGTCAATAACACGGCACTACTACAGTGAGCAAATAGTGAATTGTACACAAATAGCGCCAGGTGAATATACCGGCAATGATCGTGAAACCTCAACAAGAGGTGTGTTCACAGTGAGAGGCCCACTGAGCGCTAGTGAGAAGAGGCTGAATGGAGCCATGAACAAAGCGCTGGAGGTTCAGGGTGGGCACAGTTTAATGAAAAGAAACACAATGCGCAAAGCAGGGAAGGGATAAGGATAATTACACTATGGCTGAGTGAGAGCGCTGTGCAGGAAACGGGAGGGGGGCGCTCCTTACAACAATTCTGTGGACAAAAGAAATAACATGTTAAGGGGCGAGGTAGGATGGGAAGCAGTGATTCCCAGGGAGAGCGAGTAAAAGCCACCTTACTTGGTTGAGAAGCTACCATCGCCTGGCACCTACTGTGGTCTCCCGAAGTCCCGGATACTGTGGGACCCATGGGAAAAGGAGATTAAATAGGGAGGTCATCCATTGCATACGTGCGTGTTTGCCGGTGAACGCGGGCGGGGCTGAGTAGACCACGCATGCGTGTAGGAGTAGCGCGTGCCCGGCGCGCTTGCGTGAATGATGTCGGAGGGTTAAAAGGAATTGCGCCTGCTCAAAGGAGCGGAGTGTTTTCTACGCACATGCGTAGGAGAGGAAAGGGTGGGGATGGCATGGTAGGTGTGTCACTGAACCTGTGCATGCGCGGTGGTAGAAAGACCAGTTGGCAAGATAAGCCGGTACTGAATTAAGTAGGGGTAGGGAGGTGTGAGGTGAAAGAGGTGGAGATGCTCATTGAGGTAAAAACATGTTATAGATAAAAATATGTTGTAGAAAAAACCACGGAATATACATAAACATCTGATGCCAACTAAGTTGTTTAAGCCTATTATTGAGAAAATCAGGAAATTCTCAGACTGAACCTGCGCATGCGCGGTGGTAGAAATACCGGTTGGCAAGATAAGCCGGTACTGAATTTAGTAGGGGCAGGGAGGTGTGAGATGAGAGAAGTGGGGATGCTCATTAAGGCAAAAACATGTTGTAGATAAAGACCACGGAATATACATAAACATGTGATGCCAACTCAGTTGTTTAAGCCTCTTATAGAGAAAAAAATCAGGACTTTCTCAGACAGTTCCAGGGGATATTATCGTTCAAGCCGATGATGTGGCTGGAAAGGCGATATATCCATCTTTGTTCCTGTTCCAGGAGGCGGGTCTGAATGTTGGGTAGGTTGTGGTCTAGGGCTTCGAGTATGACCCATCTCATATCGTTGGTCGTGTGGCCTTTTTCCAAGAAGTGATTGGTCATTTTTGTAGTGTTTTTCTTGCAGCGTATTGTGCTGCGATGTTCGCAGATGCTGGTTTTGATTTTACGGGTGGTCATACCAATGTAAGTAAGATTGCAAGGACATATGATCCGGTATACAACATTCTCAGTATTACAGTTGGTATGTTTGGTATGTTTGCGTAACTCCCATGTCCTTCCAGGTTCAGGTATTTGGTTGTCTCTGTGATGTGGCATACGCTGCAATTACGGCAGGGGTAGTGCCCTTTGATGTTAGGGAGGCCCCAGGAGTTGAGCACCGTGTTGAAAGGTCTGGCGGGGAGAACCGGTCTGGTAGATACTATAGTGTCCTTGATGGATTTCGCTCTTTTGGTTGAGAGAAGGGGAGGTTCCCATTTCAGGTGGCCTGTGTTCAGGATCTTCCAATTCTTCTTGATGATCTGGGAAACTTTGTTGGTCACCGTGTTGTAAGTGGTAACACACGTGAGTGGAGGAGGGGTGGGTTCTCTAGGGTAGGTTTCCAGTAAGCCTTCACGGTTTTGGATTCTCAGAGATATATGTTTTTAATTATCACTACATCACACTCTTGCACCACACCAGCTCCGCTGTAGCCAGGCGTCGCAGCACAACCGGGGGGCATTCGGCCACCCGGTTGGGGCCCCAATGATGAAGCATGACACCAACCAGGTTGGTGTGTGAGGGGCCTTTTGTTAGACCTGCCATCATTGGCATGAGTCTCTCCTCCATTTTTTTCTGTTTGCCTCCTCTGTTTACGATGTTTTTGCTGGTTTATTGCTTTGGGCACTGTGCCACTGCTGATCAGTGCCACAGTGCAAGTGCTCCCTATGTTAAATTGTTACATTGATTGGTATTACCATGATTGGCTTGGTTGACTTACTGTTCAGACCCTAGTCTAGTGCACTGCATGTGCCAAGGGCGTGTAAGTTAACTGCTGCTGGTGGGCTTGCAGCACTGGTTGTGCCACCCACAGAAGCAGCGTGCAAAATGTGTCTCAGGCCTGCCACCGCGGCGCCTGCGTGCAGTCCCTGACTGCCATGTCGACTTGGTAAGGAAACCTACTTACCAGTCTCTCAACCTTCACTTTGCCACATTTCAGACACCTCTATGGTAGGCCCTAGGGCAGGGTGCATTGTTGGTAAAAGGTAGGTCATGCCCTGATGTGTGTGGCATGACCTAATAGTGAATTACAGCCATTTTCGTTTTTCACTATTGAAGGGCTACCTGCCTCCAATAGGCCAGACTGGGCAGACTGATTATTAACTCCATTATAATCTATCTGACTCAGGGAGCATGGTAGCAAGTCGAGTTTAGTATCCCTGAACTCAGAATTTAATAACACACCCTTTAGGATGGATGGTTTTTAAATTCTATGTTTGAAAATAGCACTTTTAGAAAGTGGCTATTTTCTTGTCCAACTATCTACCGGTCTCTGCTGGTTTGGTGTGTGTCAGGGGCTGGGTGGCTCCAGAGGTCTGAGTGAGTCAGTGTGGGGTGAATGGGGCGTTTACACGTAGAGTGAGGGAAGAGTAGCCTGCCCTGCCTGACACAATACTGGCTCCGCCTCCTGCTGGGCGACTGATAGCCCTGCTCCTGCCAGTGACAATACTGGCTCCGCCTCCTGCTGGGCGGCTGAGGACTCTGCCCTGCTCAGTGAATAGGCCAGGTGCCTCTGCCTGGCAACACCCACAACAAACCTGAGATGGTGGGAATCGCCCTGCTTGGACAAAGGGAACAAAGGGAAAAAGGGGTATAAGAGAAGGACCCCTGAACCAAGAACTCAGATCACTTCTGACAAGGAAACCTGTACCAAGGACAAGAAGCCTGCTGATCTAAGGACTTGCCTCCCCTTTCTGCCAGAGTGCTGTTTTGCTGTGGAGGAACCTGAAAGCTGCTTCTTTATTTTTGCCAAGGAACAAGGAGAGAGGAACTTGGTGTGTACTATCTGAACACTTGCTAGGAAATCTCCAAGGACTGGAAGAGTGCCAGTCTCCTGTTGAAGTCACAGGGCCAAAGGACTTCACCATCTACTGAATTGCTGAATTGCTGGAAAGTGTTGTTTCCAGTACACAAGGGAAAATCTGCAGTCTCGACGCCAGCAGCAACGCCAGTGAGCAGTGGGTATCGGCCCCGGCTCCAAGTGACCCCGTCTCGACGCCGGTATCGACGCCAGTGAGGAGTGAGTATCGGCTCTACCTCCAAGCGACCCCGTCCCGACGCCGCTGCTGATCGCATCGACTCGACGCCCTTCTCGACGCCGTGAGCGCTGCTCCGGCCCGACATCCCTCGACACCGCTGCGGATTGACCCGACTCCGAGGCACGATCGACGCCGACATCTCGACGCCGTGGATCATCGTTTTCTTCGTTTCTCAAGGTACTGTACTTGTGGGGTCTGTTGCGACTCCAGGCTCGACGTAGCGCTCCTCGCGGTCGACGCCGAACCTTGGGAATCTTGTAGACTCGACGTCGTGGGACTCCTGTGGGGGTTACATTGTTGCCAAAGAACTGTGCTCAGAAGAATACTTTGCTAAAGAACTATTTACCAAGAAGAAACCTTACTTGAACTATTATTTTTCCTTCCAAAGAGTATTTATTAAGACTGTGGTATATTTTTGTCGTTATTTGGTCTTGTGCTAAGCCTTATATAAAAATACTATTTTTATAATAACTTCTGTGTCGTGTCCATCTGTAGTGTATTCACTTTATTACTGTATGTGGTCATAAATGCTTAACACACTGCCTCTGAGATAAGCCTGTCTGCTCTGCCAAGCTACCAAGGGGGTAGCAGGGGTTATCTGAGTGTGTAATCCCCTTTCCCTGACTAGAGTTGGTTGGTCCCTATTTGTCAGAAGTGTATACCTCTGCCAACTAGAGACCGCCGGTTCTAACATTGGTGGCAGCGGTGGGATTTGAACTTTGCATTTATGACTCATGTGCAGTGATTAGTGTACGCTACATAGTGAAAGCAGACCATAACGCAGCCACAATCTGTTTGGTAGGATATTCTATTTTTGTTCTCCGCTTTCCTGGAGCTTATT
The DNA here is from genome assembly GCF_964204655.1 of Triturus cristatus. Classification (NCBI taxonomy): domain Eukaryota; kingdom Metazoa; phylum Chordata; class Amphibia; order Caudata; family Salamandridae; genus Triturus; species Triturus cristatus. The sequence goes on along the minus strand of NC_140582.1, from coordinate 390,255,123 downwards.
TTCTTAAACACTGCCAGTTTTGACCATGGAGAATGCCGGAGCTGCTACACCTGTGGAGAATGTTGTGGGGGAATTCGATAAGGAGAAGATAGATTCCTACACGCTAAAAGATCTAAAAGGATTTTGCAAGCAGTTTAAAGTTCCTACCACAGGTGTCTCAAAGAAAGAGGGCTTCCTCAAAGCGCTGAAGGCCTGGTTAGAGGCCAGAAATCCCTCTGATCCGGTGGTGGTACCGGAAGAGGAAGAAGAAGAGGAAGAGGAAGAGCCCACAGGTGGGCCAGTGTCATCTCCAGGCAGTAGTGCGTCCTCTAGGAGCCTTTCCCCCGAAGAATTAGAAGACAGGGAGAAGGAGAGGGGGTACAAGTTAGAAATGGCAAAACTTAAATTAGGAGGGCAGTTGGAATTAGAGAATGCGAGAAGCAAGAGAGAAGCTGAAATGGAGAGCAAAAGATTAGATTTTGAGAGAGAGAAATTAGCGTTTGAACGTGAGAAGATGGTGAGGGAGATGGAGCTTAAAACTAAGAGTTTAGAGTTGAATCCCTCTGGTGGCAGCACTCCATCTGTGCCTGCAGAAAGTAGGTTTTATTTTCCTAAAGATGTGATCAAAGATTACAGTAAGAATGAAGATATTAGCCAATGGTTTAAAGCATATGAGTTAGCGTTATTGGCCCACCGGGTCCCTGAGAAAGATTGGGGAACGGGGTTGTGGAGCCGCTTTACAAATGAAGGGAGAGATACCTTGTTGAGCCTCCCTGCTGAGGATAGGATGTCTTATACTCATATGAAAGATGCTTTAATGCTGAGATATGGCTTAACTCCAGAAAAGTACAGACAAACCTTTAGAGAATGTAAGAAGTTGCCTGGTACTACGTGGGTTGAATATGTGTCTTTTTTCTGCAGAACCATGGATGGTTGGATAAAGGGTAGCAAGGTTGATAGTTATGATGCTCTTTATGATTTGTTTGCTTGGGAGCACTTGTCTAATAACTGTTTTCCAGAGCTACGCCAGCACCTTGTTGATAGCAAGATATCTAACCCTAGAAAACTTGCTGAGGAGGCGGACCGCTGGGTCAGTACCAGGGTCCACAAGGGTCCAGTGGGAGACTCAGCCAAAGGTGGGCAGGGTCCCCAGCAGAAGAGTGGGGGGGACAGGGGTAAACAGAGGGAGTTTCAGAAAGGGCCCCAAAGTAGTCCCCAAGGGAACCAAGGGAAGGGTTCCCAGCCTCCCCCTGTAAAGAAGCCAGAGGCCCCGACAGGTAAACCTGTTCACAGGGGCCCCATGACCTGCTATGCCTGTAAGCAGGTGGGACACCGTTATTATGATCCCCAGTGTCCCATGAAGGATTCGAATGCACCGCCGCGTGCACCCCCTCGTCAGGTAGCGAGTGTAGCCCTGGGAGGGGAGGAGATGGGTGCCCCCGGTGGGTGGGGTCCCGCAGAAATGTCCCTGGTCTCTTTAGGAGACGTGGAAATGGTCCCTCCAACCCCTCTGCCTAGTAACACTAAGAAATATAGGCAGTGGGTGACCATTAATGGCCATAGGGTGGAAGCTCTCAGAGACACCGGAGCGAGTGTGACAGCTGTCAAGTGTCACTTGGTGTCCAGAGAGCAGGTGGTCCCTCATGCATTCTACCCCGTTGTAGCTGCTGACAACTCACAGAGTCAGTGTGAGGTAGCTCAAGTTCCCTTTGAGTGGGGGGGGTCTCAGGTACTCTTCAGGTTGCTGTGAGGCCCGCCATGCCTGTTGATTGTCTCTTGGGCAATGATTTGGAGGACTCCCCTTGGGCTAAGGTGGAGAGAAAAGCGCATCTGGAAATGTTGGGTCTGCCTGAGTGGGTGTGTGCGTATTGCAGGAAACAGTGGTCCCTGAAACCAAACGATAGAGCAAATAAATGAATATAGTCAAAATTGGAACTATATTATAGCCAATGTCCAGCCGGGCATGGCAACTTTAATAAGTAGAAATTCTTGACAGTAAACAAGGAAATGTAAGTAGAAATTCGGTGGGACACAAGCCTGTATCCTATGACTTACATACCAAGTAGACAGAAAATGACAAAACACATTCAGGCAATTACAGTGATGTTTCTTTGAGAAATAATGAATAGCGAAACATCTGATATTCAGATTGCCACCTTCACATTATATTACATACAGCAATATTTAAGGTGTAGGGTGGGCAACAGAGTCGACGGCGTTTCGATCCTTATGAGAGAGATACAGGATCATCATCAGGACTAAATTAGTTAAATTGCCCTTATTTAGAATGCCTGAGTAAACATCGGACATAAGGCAAACGTACAACCATCATAAATATGGGAAAAACAATGAAAATAATAAAGGGGAGGGAAGGGAAAAAGGAAAATAATAATCAATCGATTTGTAATTACATATAAACATTACATTTCGCATCAAAAAGGTACTACGTCAGATCAAGTGCTCGTTCAAGTGTGCATTCCTATGCAGAAGTGACATCGCAAGCAGTTGTTTTATGGCAACTAATGTCTAAACAGAAATACGAAAATAGACGATTTTAAAGGTTACGTTAAAAAAATGTAAAAGACATCATGACAACCGTGGTTTGATAGTCACTAGTTGCGCGGTACGATGTGGACCCGTGAGGCGCACGAGGACGCTAAGTGAAGAAGCCTGTAGAATCCGAAGGGTCAAAGGAGGGGTGGCGGGGAACGAAGGTGAAGAGGGGGTAAGTGGATGGGGGATTACCTCATGTTGCCATGGAGGCAACGGAGAAGATGCCGATTCACGATAAGGTAACGTTGAGTTAAGGATGCGAGTTTACGGTAGGACAATGCCTGTGAATAAATGGAAAACATAAGAAGGGCGAAGTGTAGTAGTGAATGCGTAGGGCGTGCCGTGAATGAAGGGCTTACCTACGGACAATTCTTCCGGGAGGAAGGACACGGATTGGTCTAGTGAAAGAAAGTGAAAGAAATGAATAAGGATCCAAGTATAAGGAGCGGGACATCTGGATCGCGAGTGCGTGGTGGAAGGGCTTACCTCAATCAACTTGCAGAAATGGGTTCCGTGGCCATGCAGTGTGTACGGACGATGCCGGATCAACTGTGGGGGCAGATAGATGAAGCTACCTAATGTAGGTGTTTCAGGTCATGTGGGTGGTCACATGGTGTATCATGTGACCAGGGAGCAAGGTCGTGCGAGTGTGAAGGCAATTGTCGGCGGAACCAAGGCGCCATGTTGGAAGGGTAATTAAATAATGAGAAAAGTGGCCAGCGGGTAGCGGGACGAGTGGAAAAGAGGAGGGATTCAGTGAGAAAGTGAATGGTAAACGCAAATCGCATGTTACAAAGAATTTACAATATGTACATACATATAAATAAAACATGTGATTTATGTGGAGCAATAACCATCAGACATCCAGTGATGGGAAACGATTACCATTAGTCACGGAGCCTGGTGTGGAACCCACGGGGGTGTGACCTAGAGTAGGTATTAGTCATTGTTCAGAAAATTGCAGAGTGAAAATGAATCCAAAAAAGTTCATAGTAAAGAGGTCCAGTCCTCAAGGCGATTCAGCCCACTGTGTATGCTTCCTGTTTTGAGAATCCATTTCAATTCCTCTTTGTTTAGCAGTTGGGCGAGATCAGCGCCTCTGGGTGGGATCTTCACTACAGAGATTACTGTCCAGCGTATTTCATTCTCAGAGTGGCCCTTGGCCTCAAAATGTTCAACCAATGGAGCGTTCGGAGTTTTGCATCTTAATCTGCTTCTGTGTTGGCAGATTCGTACCCGAATTTTTTGTGTGGTCTGACCTATGTAGATCATATCGCAGGGACATAAGATAGCATAAATCACATTACAGGTGTTACAATTACTGAATTGTGTGAGTGGTTTACGTATATTACCATATACAAATTCTTTGCAGTCATTGGTAAAACCACATACTGAACAATTGCCACATTTATTATGACCAGTCAAAGAGGGTAACGACCAATGGTCATGAAGGGTACCAGTGTTTGTGGTGCTGGGGAGAGCTGCTCTGACCAAGTGGTCCTTAATGTTTTTGTTTTTCTTAAAGGCGAAGAGAGGTTTCTCTAGGTTCAGTATTCCAGCATTGATTACATTCCAATGCTTTAGAATGCTTTTCCGTAGTTTGTGTGAGGAGAGGGAAAAAGTTGTAACGCATACTATGCGATTCTCTGATTTTTTGTTTTTGGGTTCCAAGAGAGTGTCCCTGGGACAGTACCAGGCTCTTTTGAGGGAGTTTCGGATCAGTCTTTTGGGATAGCCTCTGGAGGTCAGTTTGTTGCTTAGTACTTTGGCTTCCCTGAAATAATCTTCCTTAAGAGTGCAATTGCGTCTGATGCGGAGATACTGAGAATAGGGAAGAGAGTCTCTAAGAGCCCTGGGATGATTGCTGCTGTATTTCAACAGAGTATTGCGCTCAGTGGGTTTTCTGAACAGGCTAGTGACCAGAAATCCGTCTCTGTGAATTATATTGAGGTCAAGAAAAGGAATGGAAATTTTGTTGTGTGTGAGTGTAAATTTCAAACCACCACAGTTGTTGTTCAGCCAATGAAGGAAATTTTCGAGCATTGCCTGGGTGTCATGCCAAATAAGGAAAATATCGTCTATGTATCGTTTCCAGTGTGACAGGGCAGAGAAAAAAGGATTGAGTGGGACCAGTATACAGTTCGTCTCCAGAGCATTCATGTAAAGGATCGCCAGATTTGGGGCAAAAACTGCCCCCATCGATGTTCCTTTAGTCTGCTGATAGTAATGCCCGTCAAACAAAAAGAAATTCCTGGTCAGGCAGATCTCAAGAAGTTGCAAAATAAAAATAGTTGGAACTGCGTGTGGTCTGATGCGTGTCTCTAAAGTTTCTTCAATAACGAGCAATGCATCTCGTTGGGGGATGTTAGTGTAAAGAGACTCCACATCGAGAGTGCAGAGTGTATCTGTAGAGGGATCAAAACTCTGGTTTTCTACCAATGTAATCATCTGCATGCTGTCTCTGACATAATATGGTGTAGATGGGACGAACTCCTTTATGAAAAAATCTACATACAAGCCCAATGGCTCTAGAATGGAGCCGCAACCGGAGACGATAGGGCGTCCAGGGGGGTGTTCAGTGTCCTTGTGGATTTTGGGAAGGGTGTAAATGACTGGTATCCGAGGGGCCTTAGCATTCAAAAACTGGTATTCGAGTTTAGAGAGGAAACCTTCGTCTAGGCCAGATTTGGTGGTTTGTTGGATCATTTGTTTGAGTTCATTAGTGGGGTTAGTGGGTAGTCTACAATAGTGATCTGTATTCCCTAGCTGTCTTAATATTTCGTTTTTGTAGGTAATGGTTTCCTGGAGTACTATCCCTCCCCCTTTATCAGCAGGTTTGATGACTATCGTGTTGTTATTCTTAAGAGTCTGAAGTGCTGATTTTTCTGCCAGTGAGATATTGTAAGGTATATAGTGGTGTTCTTTGGCCAGTTGTGTCAGGTCATTTAACACCAATTTTTCAAAGGTGGAAATCTCCGGTGGGACCATATTGGCCGACGGGGAGAAAGTGGAAGGAGGCCTCAAAGGAGTATTGGGTGCTTTCGGTGAAAAAGGATTTAGCAGGAAATAGCTGTGTAATCTCAGTTTGCGAAAAAATCTCAAGACTTTTGTTTGTAGGTCGAGAAAATTAGTTTTTGTGATGGGTACGAATGACAAACCCTTGCTAAGTATCGATAATTCTGAGTCATCCAAGTGGTGTTCAGTGAGATTGAATATAGGGAGTGAGAGATTGGATTGTATCTGGGTGTGGGAGGTGGTGGTGTCCGTGTGCTCAGATTGGTCTACCAGCGGTAGTAATTGCGTCGGGTTTGCCGTTCGCCTGGTTGGTTTTGCCAATGGGCACGTTTCAGACCCCCTCTCCTTGGTGGCTCGTGCTGGCCACGTCCTAAAAAAGAGGTTGAAGGTTGTGGATTAACTGGTGTTCTATTGGCACTACTAGTCCCTTCGCCTGGGTCTGAGCTATCAGAGGATTCTACAGAAGTGTCAGAGAATCCAACTAGAGTTTGTCCTCTGTTGAAACGTCCCCAGGGGCGGTTGTTGCGTTGGTTATTATAGGATCGATTAACGTAGAAATCTTTGGTGAGATAGGGATATGTACGTTCAGTAGAATAGCTCTTAATATCTTTCTTTACTTTGGTAGATTTCTTATTCTGTTCTATTCTATAGAATTCTTCCACTGTTTTTTGAACTTGTTCCAACAGCTGCTTACTGTCAGAAATCGTGTCGTTGCTTGTTATTTGTCGTTCAATATCTGTTATCTCTTCAAGTAGTTTTTTAAGTTCCTCTGTGGCTATGTCGATACCTAGGACCATCCAGTGCCTAGAGCACGTTGTGCTAATGTAGCTAAAATTTGTGATATATTTGGGAATGTCGGTGAAAATTCCAGGTATGTTCCTGACTTGGAGGCCTGCGGGGATAATATCAGCTTTTAAATACTCTGTGAGCATTCGTATCATAAGTTGTAGCCTGACTGATTTCTTTTTCGTTTTCTCTAATTGTTCTGGTAATGTGGAGCCAGTTTCTTGAGGAGCATTGGCGGAGTCAGAAAAGAGGGAAGGACCTTCTAAAATCTTTTTAATGTATTCATCGGTGTATAAAGGTGCGTGATCTGACATGACACGAAGTGATGCGAGGGAAAAAGGGGAGACAGTTAAGGATATGGTAGTCGGTAGGGAAGGAAAGCGACCCACTATCTAAACAAGAAGGGGAATAGGACCATAAGCCCTTGCAATCCAGCGATTGCGCTTACTATATTAAAGGAGCAACAAGGGCACCCAAAGGAATTAGACAGGGACCTTGGGTAGATACGTATTGCAGGAAACAGTGGTCCCTGAAACCAAACGATAGAGTTAATAAATGAATATAGTCAAAATTGGAACTATATTATAGCCAATGTCCAGCCGGGCATGGCAACTTTAATAAGTAGAAATTCTTGACAGTAAACAAGGAAATGTAAGTAGAAATTCGGTGGGACACAAGCCTGTATCCTATGACTTACATACCAAGTAGACAGAAAATGACAAAACACATTCAGGCAATTACAGTGATGTTTCTTTGAGAAATAATGAATAGCGAAACATCTGATATTCAGATTGCCACCTTCACATTATATTACATACAGCAATATTTAAGGTGTAGGGTGGGCAACAGAGTCGACGGCGTTTCGATCCTTATGAGAGAGATACAGGATCATCATCAGGACTAAATTAGTTAAATTGCCCTTATTTAGAATGCCTGAGTAAACATCGGACATAAGGCAAACGTACAACCATCATAAATATGGGAAAAACAATGAAAATAATAAAGGGGAGGGAAGGGAAAAAGGAAAATAATAATCAATCGATTTGTAATTACATATAAACATTACATTTCGCATCAAAAAGGTACTACGTCAGATCAAGTGCTCGTTCAAGTGTGCATTCCTATGCAGAAGTGACATCGCAAGCAGTTGTTTTATGGCAACTAATGTCTAAACAGAAATACGAAAATAGACGATTTTAAAGGTTACGTTAAAAAAATGTAAAAGACATCATGACAACCGTGGTTTGATAGTCACTAGTTGCGCGGTACGATGTGGACCCGTGAGGCGCACGAGGACGCTAAGTGAAGAAGCCTGTAGAATCCGAAGGGTCAAAGGAGGGGTGGCGGGGAACGAAGGTGAAGAGGGGGTAAGTGGATGGGGGATTACCTCATGTTGCCATGGAGGCAACGGAGAAGATGCCGATTCACGATAAGGTAACGTTGAGTTAAGGATGCGAGTTTACGGTAGGACAATGCCTGTGAATAAATGGAAAACATAAGAAGGGCGAAGTGTAGTAGTGAATGCGTAGGGCGTGCCGTGAATGAAGGGCTTACCTACGGACAATTCTTCCGGGAGGAAGGACACGGATTGGTCTAGTGAAAGGAAGTGAAAGAAATGAATAAGGATCCAAGTATAAGGAGCGGGACATCTGGATCGCGAGTGCTTGGTGGAAGGGCTTACCTCAATCAACTTGCAGAAATGGGTTCCGTGGCCATGCAGTGTGTACGGACGATGCCGGATCAACTGTGGGGGCAGATAGATGAAGCTACCTAATGTAGGTGTTTCAGGTCATGTGGGTGGTCACATGGTGTATCATGTGACCAGGGAGCAAGGTCGTGCGAGTGTGAAGGCAATTGTCGGCGGAACCAAGGCGCCATGTTGGAAGGGTAATTAAATAATGAGAAAAGTGGCCAGCGGGTAGCGGGACGAGTGGAAAAGAGGAGGGATTCAGTGAGAAAGTGAATGGTAAACGCAAATCGCATGTTACAAAGAATTTACAATATGTACATACATATAAATAAAACATGTGATTTATGTGGAGCAATAACCATCAGACATCCAGTGATGGGAAACGATTACCATTAGTCACGGAGCCTGGTGTGGAACCCACGGGGGTGTGACCTAGAGTAGGTATTAGTCATTGTTCAGAAAATTGCAGAGTGAAAATGAATCCAAAAAAGTTCATAGTAAAGAGGTCCAGTCCTCAAGGCGATTCAGCCCACTGTGTATGCTTCCTGTTTTGAGAATCCATTTCAATTCCTCTTTGTTTAGCAGTTGGGCGAGATCAGCGCCTCTGGGTGGGATCTTCTTATGTTTTCCATTTATTCACAGGCATTGTCCTACCGTAAACTCGCATCCTTAACTCAACGTTACCTTATCGTGAATCGGCATCTTCTCCGTTGCCTCCATGGCAACATGAGGTAATCCCCCATCCACTTACCCCCTCTTCACCTTCGTTCCCCGCCACCCCTCCTTTGACCCTTCGGATTCTACAGGCTTCTTCACTTAGCGTCCTCGTGCGCCTCACGGGTCCACATCGTACCGCGCAACTAGTGACTATCAAACCACGGTTGTCATGATGTCTTTTACATTTTTTTAACGTAACCTTTAAAATCGTCTATTTTCGTATTTCTGTTTAGACATTAGTTGCCATAAAACAACTGCTTGCGATGTCACTTCTGCATAGGAATGCACACTTGAACGAGCACTTGATCTGACGTAGTACCTTTTTGATGCGAAATGTAATGTTTATATGTAATTACAAATCGATTGATTATTATTTTCCTTTTTCCCTTCCCTCCCCTTTATTATTTTCATTGTTTTTCCCATATTTATGATGGTTGTACGTTTGCCTTATGTCCGATGTTTACTCAGGCATTCTAAATAAGGGCAATTTAACTAATTTAGTCCTGATGATGATCCTGTATCTCTCTCATAAGGATCGAAACGCCGTCGACTCTGTTGCCCACCCTACACCTTAAATATTGCTGTATGTAATATAATGTGAAGGTGGCAATCTGAATATCAGATGTTTCGCTATTCATTATTTCTCAAAGAAACATCACTGTAATTGCCTGAATGTGTTTTGTCATTTTCTGTCTACTTGGTATGTAAGTCATAGGATACAGGCTTGTGTCCCACCGAATTTCTACTTACATTTCCTTGTTTACTGTCAAGAATTTCTACTTATTAAAGTTGCCATGCCCGGCTGGACATTGGCTATAATATAGTTCCAATTTTGACTATATTCATTTATTAACTCTATCGTTTGGTTTCAGGGACCACTGTTTCCTGCAATACGTATCTACCCAAGGTCCCTGTCTAATTCCTTTGGGTGCCCTTGTTGCTCCTTTAATATAGTAAGCGCAATCGCTGGATTGCAAGGGCTTATGGTCCTATTCCCCTTCTTGTTTAGATAGTGGGTCGCTTTCCTTCCCTACCGACTACCATATCCTTAACTGTCTCCCCTTTTTCCCTCGCATCACTTCGTGTCATGTCAGATCACGCACCTTTATACACCGATGAATACATTAAAAAGATTTTAGAAGGTCCTTCCCTCTTTTCTGACTCCGCCAATGCTCCTCAAGAAACTGGCTCCACATTACCAGAACAATTAGAGAAAACGAAAAAGAAATCAGTCAGGCTACAACTTATGATACGAATGCTCACAGAGTATTTAAAAGCTGATATTATCCCCGCAGGCCTCCAAGTCAGGAACATACCTGGAATTTTCACCGACATTCCCAAATATATCACAAATTTTAGCTACATTAGCACAACGTGCTCTAGGCACTGGATGGTCCTAGGTATCGACATAGCCACAGAGGAACTTAAAAAACTACTTGAAGAGATAACAGATATTGAACGACAAATAACAAGCAACGACACGATTTCTGACAGTAAGCAGCTGTTGGAACAAGTTCAAAAAACAGTGGAAGAATTCTATAGAATAGAACAGAATAAGAAATCTACCAAAGTAAAGAAAGATATTAAGAGCTATTCTACTGAACGTACATATCCCTATCTCACCAAAGATTTCTACGTTAATCGATCCTATAATAACCAACGCAACAACCGCCCCTGGGGACGTTTCAACAGAGGACAAACTCTAGTTGGATTCTCTGACACTTCTGTAGAATCCTCTGATAGCTCAGACCCAGGCGAAGGGACTAGTAGTGCCAATAGAACACCAGTTAATCCACAACCTTCAACCTCTTTTTTAGGACGTGGCCAGCACGAGCCACCAAGGAGAGGGGGTCTGAAACGTGCCCATTGGCAAAACCAACCAGGCGAACGGCAAACCCGACGCAATTACTACCGCTGGTAGACCAATCTGAGCACACGGACACCACCACCTCCCACACCCAGATACAATCCAATCTCTCACTCCCTATATTCAATCTCACTGAACACCACTTGGATGACTCAGAATTATCGATACTTAGCAAGGGTTTGTCATTCGTACCCATCACAAAAACTAATTTTCTCGACCTACAAACAGAAGTCTTGAGATTTTTTCGCAAACTGAGATTACACAGCTATTTCCTGCTAAATCCTTTTTCACCGAAAGCACCCAATACTCCTTTGAGGCCTCCTTCCACTTTCTCCCCGTCGGCCAATATGGTCCCACCGGAGATTTCCACCTTTGAAAAATTGGTGTTAAATGACCTGACACAACTGGCCAAAGAACACCACTATATACCTTACAATATCTCACTGGCAGAAAAATCAGCACTTCAGACTCTTAAGAATAACAACACGATAGTCATCAAACCTGCTGATAAAGGGGGAGGGATAGTACTCCAGGAAACCATTACCTACAAAAACGAAATATTAAGACAGCTAGGGAATACAGATCACTATTGTAGACTACCAACTAACCCCACTAATGAACTCAAACAAATGATCCAACAAACCACCAAATCTGGCCTAGACGAAGGTTTCCTTTCTAAACTCGAATACCAGTTTTTGAATGCTAAGGCCCCTCGGATACCAGTCATTTACACCCTTCCCAAAATCCACAAGGACACTGAACACCCCCCTGGACGCCCTATCGTCTCCGGTTGCGGCTCCATTCTAGAGCCATTGGGCTTGTATGTAGATTTTTTCATAAAGGAGTTCGTCCCATCTACACCATATTATGTCAGAGACAGCATGCAGATGATTACATTGGTAGAAAACCAGAGTTTTGATCCCTCTACAGATACACTCTGCACTCTCGATGTGGAGTCTCTTTACACTAACATCCCCCAACGAGATGCATTGCTCGTTATTGAAGAAACTTTAGAGACACGCATCAGACCACACGCAGTTCCAACTATTTTTATTTTGCAACTTCTTGAGATCTGCCTGACCAGGAATTTCTTTTTGTTTGACGGGCATTACTATCAGCAGACTAAAGGAACATCGATGGGGGCAGTTTTTGCCCCAAATCTGGCGATCCTTTACATGAATGCTCTGGAGACGAACTGTATACTGGTCCCACTCAATCCTTTTTTCTCTGCCCTGTCACACTGGAAACGATACATAGACGATATTTTCCTTATTTGGCATGACACCCAGGCAATGCTCGAAAATTTCCTTCATTGGCTGAACAACAACTGTGGTGGTTTGAAATTTACACTCACACACAACAAAATTTCCATTCCTTTTCTTGACCTCAATATAATTCACAGAGACGGATTTCTGGTCACTAGCCTGTTCAGAAAACCCACTGAGCGCAATACTCTGTTGAAATACAGCAGCAATCATCCCAGGGCTCTTAGAGACTCTCTTCCCTATTCTCAGTATCTCCGCATCAGACGCAATTGCACTCTTAAGGAAGATTATTTCAGGGAAGCCAAAGTACTAAGCAACAAACTGACCTCCAGAGGCTATCCCAAAAGACTGATCCGAAACTCCCTCAAAAGAGCCTGGTACTGTCCCAGGGACACTCTCTTGGAACCCAAAAACAAAAAATCAGAGAATCGCATAATATGCGTTACAACTTTTTCCCTCTCCTCACACAAACTACGGAAAAGCATTCTAAAGCATTGGAATGTAATCAATGCTGGAATACTGAACCTAGAGAAACCTCTCTTCGCCTTTAAGAAAAACAAAAACATTAAGGACCACTTGGTCAGAGCAGCTCTCCCCAGCACCACAAACACTGGTACCCTTCATGACCATTGGTCGTTACCCTCTTTGACTGGTCATAATAAATGTGGCAATTGTTCAGTATGTGGTTTTACCAATGACTGCAAAGAATTTGTATATGGTAATATACGTAAACCACTCACACAATTCAGTAATTGTAACACCTGTAATGTGATTTATGCTATCTTATGTCCCTGCGATATGATCTACATAGGTCAGACCACACAAAAAATTCGGGTACGAATCTGCCAACACAGAAGCAGATTAAGATGCAAAACTCCGAACGCTCCATTGGTTGAACATTTTGAGGCCAAGGGCCACTCTGAGAATGAAATACGCTGGACAGTAATCTCTGTAGTGAAGATCCCACCCAGAGGCGCTGATCTCGCCCAACTGCTAAACAAAGAGGAATTAAAATGGATTCTCAAAACAGGAAGCATACACAGTGGGCTGAATCGCCTTGAGGACTGGACCTCTTTACTATGAACTTTTTTGGATTCATTTTCACTCTGCAATTTTCTGAACAATGACTAATACCTACTCTAGGTCACACCCCCGTGGGTTCCACACCAGGCTCCGTGACTAATGGTAATCGTTTCCCATCACTGGATGTCTGATGGTTATTGCTCCACATAAATCACATGTTTTATTTATATGTATGTACATATTGTAAATTCTTTGTAACATGCGATTTGCGTTTACCATTCACTTTCTCACTGAATCCCTCCTCTTTTCCACTCGTCCCGCTACCCGCTGGCCACTTTTCTCATTATTTAATTACCCTTCCAACATGGCGCCTTGGTTCCGCCGACAATTGCCTTCACACTCGCACGACCTTGCTCCCTGGTCACATGATACACCATGTGACCACCCACATGACCTGAAACACCTACATTAGGTAGCTTCATCTATCTGCCCCCACAGTTGATCCGGCATCGTCCGTACACACTGCATGGCCACGGAACCCATTTCTGCAAGTTGATTGAGGTAAGCCCTTCCACCACGCACTCGCGATCCAGATGTCCCGCTCCTTATACTTGGATCCTTATTCATTTCTTTCACTTTCTTTCACTAGACCAATCCGTGTCCTTCCTCCCGGAAGAATTGTCCGTAGGTAAGCCCTTCATTCACGGCACGCCCTACGCATTCACTACTACACTTCGCCCTTCTTATGTTTTCCATTTATTCACAGGCATTGTCCTACCGTAAACTCGCATCCTTAACTCAACGTTACCTTATCGTGAATCGGCATCTTCTCCGTTGCCTCCATGGCAACATGAGGTAATCCCCCATCCACTTACCCCCTCTTCACCTTCGTTCCCCGCCACCCCTCCTTTGACCCTTCGGATTCTACAGGCTTCTTCACTTAGCGTCCTCGTGCGCCTCACGGGTCCACATCGTACCGCGCAACTAGTGACTATCAAACCACGGTTGTCATGATGTCTTTTACATTTTTTTAACGTAACCTTTAAAATCGTCTATTTTCGTATTTCTGTTTAGACATTAGTTGCCATAAAACAACTGCTTGCGATGTCACTTCTGCATAGGAATGCACACTTGAACGAGCACTTGATCTGACGTAGTACCTTTTTGATGCGAAATGTAATGTTTATATGTAATTACAAATCGATTGATTATTATTTTCCTTTTTCCCTTCCCTCCCCTTTATTATTTTCATTGTTTTTCCCATATTTATGATGGTTGTACGTTTGCCTTATGTCCGATGTTTACTCAGGCATTCTAAATAAGGGCAATTTAACTAATTTAGTCCTGATGATGATCCTGTATCTCTCTCATAAGGATCGAAACGCCGTCGACTCTGTTGCCCACCCTACACCTTAAATATTGCTGTATGTAATATAATGTGAAGGTGGCAATCTGAATATCAGATGTTTCGCTATTCATTATTTCTCAAAGAAACATCACTGTAATTGCCTGAATGTGTTTTGTCATTTTCTGTCTACTTGGTATGTAAGTCATAGGATACAGGCTTGTGTCCCACCGAATTTCTACTTACATTTCCTTGTTTACTGTCAAGAATTTCTACTTATTAAAGTTGCCATGCCCGGCTGGACATTGGCTATAATATAGTTCCAATTTTGACTATATTCATTTATTTGCTCTATCGTTTGGTTTCAGGGACCACTGTTTCCTGCAATACGAATCTACCCAAGGTCCCTGTCTAATTCCTTTGGGTGCCCTTGTTGCTCCTTTAATATTGAGTGGGTGTGTGCGACCACCCGGTCCATGTCAGTCAGTAAGGGTGTCGATGGGGGCCCGGAGCCTGAAAGTATGGCCCAGGTCCCAACCGTGAAGAGAAGAGGCAGGGGGCGCGGGAAACCGTCCCCCATCGTTCCCGCGGTCCAGGAGGGAGCAGACCCTGAGGGGGATGCCCTGGAACCGTCAGGAGAACAAGTGGCCGAACTGGGAGACCTGCCCGAGCTGACCCATTGGCAGCAGGATGGTGGTCCCTCCTGGGAGGAATTTTGTGCTGAACAGAAAGTGTGCCCTTCTCTTGTGGGTATGAGGCAGCAGGCCTCAGCCCAAACGACAGGTGATCAGTCAGGATCACATTGGGTCTACTGGGAGAACTACCTCCTGTATAGCGAGCCTAAGGCTGCTGAGCCTGGGTCAGCCCGTGTGCTGGTGGTACCCCAGCGCTTCAGAGCCTTCCTACTGGGGTTGGCTCATGACGTTCCGTTAGCTGGACATCTGGGGCAGGATAAGACCTATGACAGGCTTGTCACCCATTTTTATTGGCCCCAGATGAGAAGGGATTCAGATATCCATTGTAGGACCTGTCAAACTTGCCAGGCAAGTGGGAAAAGTGGGCGGAAGCAGAAGGCTCCCCTCCAACCTTTTCCCGTCGTCAGTACCCCCTTGGAGCGAGTGGGAATTGACATTGTGGGGCCACTGGACCCCAAGACAGCCATGGGCAACAGGTTTATCCTGGTCTTGGTGGACCATGCCACCCGGTACCCGGAAGCCATCCCTCTCCGCACAGTGACGGCCCCCGTGGTGGGACAGGCACTGATGGGTGTTTTCTCCCACATGGGGTTCCCCAGAGAGGTGGTGTCAGACCGGGGCACCAACTTCATTTCGAATTATATGAAGTCTCTGTGGAAGGAGTGTGGGGTAACCTACAAGTTTACCACTCCTTACCACCCTCAAGGTAATGGGCTGGTTGAGAGATTCAACCGGACCCTAAAAGGCATGATCATGGGTCTTGAAGAACCAATGAGGCGTAAATGGGACGTCCTCTTGCCATGCCTGCTGTTTGCTTACCGTGAGGTGCCACAGAAGTCTCTAGGGTTCAGCCCCTTTGAGCTTTTGTATGGTCACCCGGTAAGAGGACCTTTGAGTCTGGTCAAAGAAGGCTGGGAGCAATCTCCCAGGAAACCTCCCCAGGATGTATATAGTTACATGCTGGCCTTTAGGAACCAGACTCGGCGCTTCAGAGATCTTGCTCAGGCAAATCTGGAGGCCAGCCAGGAAGAGATGAAGCGGTGGTACGATCAGAATGCCACTCTGGTTGAGCTTCAACCCGGTCAGAAAGTTTGGGTCATGGCCCCTGTGGAACCTTGTGCGCTCAAGGACAGGTGGACTGGACCATTTGAGGTTGTGGAGAAGAAGAGCGATGTCACCTACTTGGTGGACTTGAAATCTCCCAGGAACCCCTTAAGGGTCCTGCATGTCAACCGGTTAAAGCCCCACTTAGAAAGGTCCGAAGTGGGCATGCTCCTTGCCACAGATGCTGGGATGGAGGAGGAGAGGGAGCCTCTTCCTGACCTCCTGTGTGCAAAAGAAAAAGATGGGTCAGTGGATGGTGTTGTCCTCTCTGACACACTGACCCCTGAGCAGCAGCAAGATTGTCGCCATCTGTTGGTACAATTCCCTGATCTGTTCTCCTTAATCCCTGGTGTCACTCAGTGGTGTGTCCATGATGTGGACACTGGGGACAGCACTCCTGTGAGGCACAAGGCCTACAGGGTGACTGAAAAGGTCAGAGCCTATATCAAGGAGGAGGTCTCCAAGATGTTTGCCTTAGGGGTGGTTGAGTCCTCTAGCAGTCCTTGGGCCAGCCCAGTGGTCTTGGTCCCAAAGGCTGCAGCGCCTGGTGCTTCACCAGAACTTCGGTTCTGTGTGGATTACCGAGGACTCAATTCGGTCACCAAGACTGACGCGCACCCCATCCCCAGAGCTGAGGAGCTCATCGATCGGTTGGGGGCTGCCCGGTACCTTAGTACGTTTGATCTAACGTCTGGGTACTGGCAGATCGCCTTGACTGATGGGGCAAAAGAGAGGTCTGCATTCTCCACACCAGATGGGCACTACCAGTTCCGTGTGATGCCCTTTGGGATGAAGAATGCCCCTGCCACATTCCAGAGGTTGGTTAACCAGGTATTGGCCGGGCTGGAAGATTTCAGCGCCGCCTACCTGGACGATATAGCAGTGTTCAGCGCCAGCTGGGAGGAACACTTGCGCCACCTCCAGGAAGTGTTGTTGGCCCTGCGCAGAGCAGGCCTCACAATCAAGGCTAGTAAGTGCCAGATTGGGCAGGGTTCCGTGGTGTACTTGGGGCACCAAGTAGGGAGCGGCAAGGTGGCCCCCCTGCAACCCAAGATAGATACCATCCTGGCTTGGGAACCGCCCAAAACCCAGACTCAGGTGAGAGCCTTCTTGGGTCTCACGGGTTACTACAGGAGGTTTGTCAAGGGGTATGGCAACATTGTGCACCCCTTGACCTCGCTGACTTCCCGGAAGCAGCCGAGACTTGTGATCTGGACTGACGCCTGTCAGAAAGCCTTTGACACCCTGAAAACTGCAATGTGTACAGCACCGGTCCTCCAGGCACCCGACTTTTCAAAAGAATTCATTGTCCAGACGGACGCTTCAGAGCATGGTGTGGGGGCTGTTTTAGCACAGATGAATGAGGAGGGCCGAGACTTACCTGTAGCCTTCATCAGCCGGAGGTTACTTCCCAGGGAACAAAGGTGGAGTGCGATAGAGCGTGAGGCATTTGCTGTGGTTTGGGCGCTGAAGAAGCTAAGACCCTACTTGTTTGGGTCTCACTTCCGGGTTCAGACAGACCACAGGCCCCTCAGATGGTTAATGCAGATGAGGGGTGAGAACCCAAAGCTGTTGAGGAGGTCCATTTCCCTACAGGGGATGGACTTTACGGTGGAACACCGCCCTGGTACAGATCACGCCAATGCTGATGGTCTGTCCAGATTTTTCCGCCTTAGTGATGAGGACTCCCTGGGTGAAGGGTAGATCTCCCCACATTTCAGCTGGAGGGGACACGTGTTAGACCTGGCATCATTGGCATGAGTCTCTCCTCCATTTTTTTCTGTTTGCCTCCTCTGTTTACGATGTTTTTGCTGGTTTATTGCTTTGGGCACTGTGCCACTGCTGATCAGTGCCACAGTGCAAGTGCTCCCTATGTTAAATTGTTACATTGATTGGTGTTACCATGATTGGCTTGGTTGACTTACTGTTCAGACCCTAGTCTAGTGCACTGCGTGTGCCAAGGGCGTGTAAGTTAACTGCTGCTGGTGGGCTTGCAGCACTGGTTGTGCCACCCACAGAAGCAGCGTGCAAAATGTGTCTCAGGCCTGCCACCGCGGCGCCTGCGTGCAGTCCCTGACTGCCATGTCGACTTGGTAAGGAAACCTACTTACCAGTCTCTAAACCTTCACTTTGCCACATTTCAGACACCTCTATGGTAGGCCCTAGGGCAGGGTGCATTGTTGGTAAAAGGTAGGTCATGCCCTGATGTGTGTGGCATGACCTAATAGTGAATTACAGCCATTTTCGTTTTTCACTATTGAAGGGTTACCTGCCTCCAATAGGCCAGACTGGGCAGACTGATTATTAACTCCATTATAATCTATCTGACTCAGGGAGCATGGTAGCAAGTCGAGTTTAGTATCCCTGAACTCAGAATTTAATAACACACCCTTTAGGATGGATGGTTTTTAAATTCTATGTTTGAAAATAGCACTTTTAGAAAGTGGCTATTTTCTTGTCCAACTATCTACCGGTCTCTGCTGGTTTGGTGTGTGTCAGGGGCTGGGTGGCTCCAGAGGTCTGAGTGAGTCAGTGTGGGGTGAATGGGGCGTTTACACGTAGAGTGAGGGAAGAGTAGCCTGCCCTGCCTGACACAATACTGGCTCCGCCTCCTGCTGGGCGACTGATAGCCCTGCTCCTGCCAGTGACAATACTGGCTCCGCCTCCTGCTGGGCGGCTGAGGACTCTGCCCTGCTCAGTGAATAGGCCAGGTGCCTCTGCCTGGCAACACCCACAACAAACCTGAGATGGTGGGAATCGCCCTGCTTGGACAAAGGGAACAAAGGGAAAAAGGGGTATAAGAGAAGGACCCCTGAACCAAGAACTCAGATCACTTCTGACAAGGAAACCTGTACCAAGGACAAGAAGCCTGCTGATCTAAGGACTTGCCTCCCCTTTCTGCCAGAGTGCTGTTTTGCTGTGGAGGAACCTGAAAGCTGCTTCTTTATTTTTGCCAAGGAACAAGGAGAGAGGAACTTGGTGTGTACTCTCTGAACACTTGCTAGGAAATCTCCAAGGACTGGAAGAGTGCCAGTCTCCTGTTGAAGTCACAGGGCCAAAGGACTTCACCATCTACTGAATTGCTGAATTGCTGGAAAGTGTTGTTTCCAGTACACAAGGGAAAATCTGCAGTCTCGACGCCAGGAGCAACGCCAGTGAGCAGTGGGTATCAGCCCCGGCTCCAAGTGACCCCGTCTCGACGCCGGTATCGACGCCAGTGAGGAGTGAGTATCGGCTCTACCTCCAAGCGACCCCGTCCCGACGCCGCTGCTGATCGCATCGACTCGACGCCCGTCTCGACGCCGTGAGCGCTGCTCCGGCCCGACATCCCTCGACACCGCTGCGGATTGACCCGACTCCGAGGCACGATCGACGCCGACATCTCGACGCCGTGGATCATCGTTTTCTTCGTTTCTCAAGGTACTGTACTTGTGGGGTCTGTTGTGACTCCAGGCTCGACGTAGCGCTCCTCGCGGTCGACGCCGAACCTTGGGAATCTTGTAGACTCGACGTCGTGGGACTCCTGTGGGGGTTACATTGTTGCCAAAGAACTGTGCTCAGAAGAATACTTTGCTAAAGAACTATTTGCCAAGAAGAAACCTTACTTGAACTATTATTTTTCCTTCCAAAGAGTATTTATTAAGACTGTGGTATATTTTTGTCGTTATTTGGTCTTGTGCTAAGCCTTATATAAAAATACTATTTTTATAATAACTTCTGTGAAGTGTCCATCTGTAGTGTATTCACTTTATTACTGTATGTGGTCATAAATGCTTAACACACTGCCTCTGAGATAAGCCTGTCTGCTCTGCCAAGCTACCAAGGGGGTAGCAGGGGTTATCTGAGTGTGTAATCCCCTTTCCCTGACTAGAGTTGGTTGGTCCCTATTTGTCAGAAATGTATACCTCTGCCAACTAGAGACCGCCGGTTCTAACACCTTTTAACCTACCTTGTGGGTTCCCAAACACTGCTTCACAGTGACCGTACCACACTACATTGGGTCCGTCCACCATTGACAAAACTTATTCTTAACAAAATACCACAAGAAACAAATTACAGATATATAAAATGTGTACAGCTTACAACATTTTATAAGTTTAACTTACAAAAACAGTAAATGTTGCCGCTTTAAAATATTTACCGAATCTGAGGAATTTTTTTTGCAGAAGGCACCACGCCCACAACGTTTTTCATCAGTGGTGAAGAAATTTTAAATTTTTTCCAAGGGGCAAACAAAGACCAATGCCACCTTCTTCATTCGCAAGATTTGCCAAAGAGTTCTGCTACGAGGGGAACCTAACAAAAAATACTCGTGCGGCACAGCAAGTATGATGAAACACCTAAGGACCCTTCATCCAAACAATCTGCGACTATAAGGTTTATACACAAATCTTAACAAAAAGACTATCTAAAGTAGCCAGCCTCCTAATTGATAAAAACCAGAAAGGCTTTATGAAGGGTAGGCAAATTCAAGAATTAACTCAAGAACTTATCACAGCTATAGACTTAGCGACTCAGGAAAAACTCCCACTAGTTATCATCACCTTAGACGCAGCTAAGGCGTTCGATAGGGTTAACTGGGCATATTTGAACGCAGTTCTGAATAGATATGAGTTAGGCAACAACTTTCAAGACTCAATCAAATCAATATATAAAAACCCATCAGCTAGAGTCCTAGTCAACAACAGTCTTTCCAATAAGATACAAATCATGAGAGGCACCAGACAAGGTTGTCCTCTGTCGCCACTCCTCTTTAATCTTTATATAGAGCCTCTAGCAATAAAATTAATGAACAACTTTAACATATCTCCATTCTCTTATAATGGATGGACGAAAAAAGTCGCTCTTTTCGCAGATGATCTGATGATATTCACAGATAACTTCTTAACATCTCTCCACGATATCGAGGTGTCTATCAATCAGTTTGGTGCAATTTCTGGATATATGGTCAACCAGTCCAAATCTGAAATCATGGTGTGGAACTATACTAACAACCACCCTTTGATAAAAACGAAAATAAGATATCTAGGCTTAGACATAATTACCGATATAAACAAAATTGCAGAAATAAATTTTAAAAGGCTACTTAGTGAAACTAGAAAATTGTTAAAAACTTGGAGTGGCCTACCGTTAACTTTTATGGGAAGGTCAAATATCATCAAAATGACAATATTGCCGAAATTCACTTATATTTTTAGCACGATCCCGTTGGAATTCGATAGAACATCAATAAAAAAACTACAGGGAGAATTAAACTCCTTTATCTGGGCTAATAAATCCCCACGAATCGCATGGAAAAAACTTAGGAAGAAGAAAGATCAAGGGGGTATAGCCAGCCCAGACATATTACTATATTGCTGGGCCTTTCAGTTTAAATACGCTAGGATTTTATTAAATGACTACAAATTCTATCCATCCCACTTGCAAGCTATAACGAAACCTATGGGAAATTTTTTATACAAATTTGGCCACCCAAAATTCTTCAAAAAAATAAAGTTAAAGATCCTCTTATCTGCAGTTAAACTGTGGACACAAATAAGAAGATTAACTAAAATCCCTTATTATAGCGAATATGCCCCGATCTGGGACTCCCCCGGCACGCCAGATTGCCTCCAAGATAGCCTCTCAACTCCCCTACTATTAAATGGGATTACTAGATGGGGGCAACTGATAAAGCAGGAACATATCATAGACTGGCCTCTCTTGGATACTACTATGGGAGGCTCCCTATCTAAATTTAAGTTCTATCAGCTATCCAGCTGGATTAAGACTTTGACGGAACACTATGAAGGAGATAGAGAACTCGAGCTCAAAATGCTTAACATCGGAATCCAAGAGAAAGAAGTCTCTATATGGTACTGGTCACTTATAGAATCAGGTGAAGACAATCTTAAGACACTAGAGAAGATCTGGAATACCGCACTGCCGATGAGTGACATCGAAAACATATGGCAAGTATCTATGGGGAAATGCTGGGGTGTTATAAAATCTGCTGCCTTAAGGAGGAACCACTTGTTCACTCTCCATAGAGCGTACTGGACACCGAAAAAACTCTCAAAATTCAAAAACTCGGATCGGAAAAAATGCCCGAAGTGTGACGAGGAAGAGGTCGACGACTTGCATATGTTTCGGCAGTGCCCGCAGATCGATGTCTTCTGGAGAGAAGTGGCTAAAACCCTAGAGAAGGTACTTAAATATCCAGTTGACGTAAGTACCCACTTGGTTATCTTTGGGGTTAGAGAAGAAGGGGCAAATCTTGCTAAACTAACGAAAGAGCAAGAGGATCTGCTATTTACACTAATTTTACTTGCTAGAAGGGAAATATGTGTGAATTGGATTAGATCTACTCTCCCCTCACATATGGGGTGGTTAAATAATGTTCATAGAATTTCACGTTTAGATAGAAGTGGGAGTGCTAATAAAAGATTCCAATTTGGGGAAATTTGGGAAACAGAGTCTTGACCAACTAAACCATAGGCTGCTTCAAAATGGGTCCAATGATTATGCAATAGCAATACAACCAGAAGGCTTGACGACTGGAGTAGCCTGAATGGCTAGCTATTCCCACCTTCCTCAAAAGGGTAAAAGAGATACAGTGTCATTGGCAAAAAGGGAAAGAGAGCAACGTAAGTGCCAAGAGATCCCTGAGAAATCTCAAAACCCGGTATTGCACAATGAGGACTAAAAAAAAAAAAAAAAAAAAAAAAAGACTACATGCTAACTGACTAAATGATTACAGTACTATAAGGAGACACACTGGGTGAGTGACAGGGTGTTTGCTAGAAGAGTATGAATACTAACTAGAGAATTGAAGGTGTGAAAGACAACTGTGTAGTTGATTAGAGGCCTGCATCAATACTGCATAGCCATTAAAGCAGTCCATGTGCTAAGGCCTGGCTCACTGCATGACTACTTGGGTACTGACTGAATGATTTGAGTACAGCAAGGAGAGTGCCTAGGCAAATTTATAAGTGCTAGGATTTTCGCACAGGGAATGGATTAGTACTTGGTACTGAATGAGTCACTAGAGGAGTGCAAAGGCAGTCACAAGTGCTGGACTGTATGGATGCTGACTAGGAAATTGAAAGTGTGAAAGACAAGTGTCTAGGTGGTTAGAAGACTGCATGCATAGTGCATAGGGGTTTGAAGCAGTCCATGTGCTAAGGCCTGGCTCAGTGTATGAATACTTAGGCACTGACTGAATGATTAGAGTACTGCAAAGATAGTATCTTGGTGAATTTATAAGTGTTTGGGTTTTAGCACAGTGAATGGATTAGTACATGGTGCTGAATGGGTCACTAGAGGACTTCAAAGGGAGTGACAGGGTATTTCCTGGAAGTGTATGGATACTGACTAGGGAATTGAAGGTGAGAAAGACAATTGTGTAGGTGGTTAGAGGACTGCATGCATAGTGGATAAGGGTTTGAAGCAGTCCATATACTAAGGCCTGGGTCACTGGATGAGTACTTGGGTACTGACTGAATGATTAGAGTACTGCAAGGAGAGTGCCTGGGTGAATTTATTAGGGTTTGGCGCATTAAATGGATTAGTACATGATGCTGAATGGGTCACTAGAGGAGTGCAAATGGAGTGACAGGGTGTTTGCTGGAAGTGAACGGATACTGACTGGGGAATTGAAGGTGTGAAAGACAAGTCTGTAGGTGCTTAGAGGACTGCATGCATAGTGGATAGGGGTTTGAAGAAGTCCATATGCTAAGACCTGGCTCTGTGCTTGAATACTTAGGCAGTGACTGAATCATTAGAGTACTGGAAAGAGAGTGTCTTGGTGAATTTATAAGTGTTTGGGTTTTGGCACAGTGAATGGATTAGTACATACTGTTGAATGGGTCTCTAGAGGACTGCAAAGGAAGTGACAGGATATTTCCTGGAAGTGTATGGATACTGACTAGGGAATTGAAGGTGTAAAAGACACGTGTATAGTATGTTAGAGCACTACATGCATACTGCATAGACATTTGAAGCAGTCTATTAGGTACTTAGAAACTGACTAAATAATCAGACTACTTCTAGGACAGTGCTTAGATAAAACTTTAACATTTTCAGTTCTACCACAGTGAACAGAATAGTACATGGTACTGCACCTTAGTGTCAAACCCTGACTCATGTTATCAATGCATAAGCAAAGACTAGCTTCTAATGCTACTAAAACTTGACAACATGAGAGGTTTTAAAACAGTTTTCTGTCAGCAAATACACAATGTTACCAAACGCTGCTTTCACAGTGGTTCTCAAATGCACACAGACTCACAGTGTGATTCTAGACAAGTACCACTATCCCTAGGAGTTTACCAAAACTCATTCACTACAGTGGAAGTGGTAAGCGAACTGCACACAATCTTCATATTTCAGGACTGCACTTTTATGTCAAAGCCTGACTCATATAATCAAAGCATAAGCAAAGACTGGCTTCTAATGCTACTAAAACTTCACAACATGACCGGTTTTAAAACAGGTATATGTCAGCAAATACACGATGTTACCAAATGCTTCTCTCACAATCCTTACCCAAATGCACACAGACTCACAGTGTGATTTTAGACAAGCAACACTATCCTAGGAGTTTACCAAAACTCATTCACTACTCTGGAAGAGTTAATGGTACTGCACACAATCTTCATATTTAAGTACACCACATCAGTGTCAAAGCATGACTCATTTAATAAACACATAAGCAAAGACTGGATTCTAATCCTACTAAAACTTCACATGACACTTTTTAAAACAGTTATCTATCAGCAAATACATGATGTTGCCAAATGCTTCTCTCACAGTGATCCCAAATGCACACTAACTCACAGTGTGATTCTAGACAAGCACCACTATCCCTATGAGTTTACCAAAACTCATTCACTACAGTGCAAGTGGTAAGGGAACTGCACACAATCTACATATTTCACAACTGCAATTTACTGTCAATGCCTGACTCATATAAGGAAAGCATAAGCCATAACTGTCTTCTAATGCTACTAAAACTTGACAACATAACATGTTTTACAACACTTATCTGTCAGCAAATACACAATGTTACCAAACACTTCTCTCACAGTGGTTCCCAAATGCACACAGACTCACAGTGTGATTCTAGACAAACAACACTATCCCTAGGAGTTTACCAAAACTCATTCACTACAGTGGAAGTGGTAAAGAAACTGCATACAATCTACATATTTCACAACTACACTTTAATGTCAATGCCTGACTAATTTAATCAACGCATAAGCAAAGACTGGCTTCTAATGCTACTAAAACTTGACAACATGACAGGTTTTAAAACAGTTATCTGTCAGTAAATACACGATGTTACCAAATGCTTCTCTCAAAATCCTTACCCAAATGCACACAGACTCACAGTGTGATTTTAGACAATCAACACTATCCTAGGACGTTACCAAAACTCATTCACTACTGTGGAAGGGGTAAGGGGACTGCACACAATCTACAGATTTAAGTACAGCACATCAGTGTCAAGGCATGACTCATTTAATCAACGCATAAGCAAAGACTGGATTCTAATGCTACTAAAACTTGACAACATGACAAGTTTTAAAACAGTTTTCTGTCAGCAAATACACGATGTTACCAAACGCTCCTTTCACAGTGGTTCCCACATGCACAAAGACTCACAGTGTGATTCTAGACAAGCACCACTATCCCTAGGAGTTTACCAAAACTCATTCACTACAGTGGAAGAGGTAAGGGAACTGGACACAATCTACATATTTCACGACTGCACTTTAATGTCAACGCCTGACTAATTTAATCAACACATAAGCAAACACTGGATTCAAATGGTACTAAAACTTGACAACATGACAGGTTTCAAAACAGTTTTCTCTCAGCAAATACACGATGTTACCAAACACTTCTCTCACAGTGGTTCCCAAATGCACACAGACTCACAGTGTGATTCTAGACAAACAACACTATCCCTAGGAGTTTACCAAAACTCATTCACTACAGTGGAAGTGGTAAAGGAACTGCATACAATCTACATATTTCACAACTACAATTTAATGTCAATGCCTGACTAATTTAATCAACGCATAAGCAAAGACTGGCTTCTAATGCTACTAAAACTTGACAACATGACAGGTTTTAAAACAGTTATTTGTCAGTAAATACACTATGTTACCAAATGCTTCTCTCACAATCCTTACCCAAATGCACACAGACCCGCAGTGTGATTTTAGACAATCAACACTATCCTAGGACTTTACCAAAACTCATTCACTACCGTGGAAGGGGTAAGGGGACTACACACAATCTACATATTTAAGTACAGCATATCAGTGTCAAGGCATGACTCATTTAATCAACATATAAGCAAAGACTGGATTCTAATGCTACTAAAACTTCACAACATGACAGATTTTAAAACAGTTATCTGTCAACAAATGCATGATGTTACCAAATGATTCTCTCACACTGATCCCAAATACACACTAACTCACAGTGTGATTCTAGACAAGCACCACTATCCCTAATAGTTTACCAAAACTCATTGATTACTCTGGAAGAGTTAATGGTACGCACACAATCTACATATTTAAGTACACCACATCAGTGTCAAAGCATGACTAATTTAATCAACGCATAAGCAAAGACTGGCTTCTAAAGCTACTAAAACTTGACAACATGACAGGTTTCAAAACAGTTTTCTCTCAGCAAATGCACGATGTTACCAAACACTTCTCTCACAGTGGTTCCCAAATGCACACAGACTCACAGTGTGAGTCTAGACAAGCACCACTATCCCTAGGATTTTACCAAAACTCATTCACTACACTGGAAGTGATAAGGGAACTGCACACAATCTACATATTTCACGACTGCACTTTAGTGTCAATGCCTGACTCATTTAATCAACATATAAGCAAAGACTGGCTTCTAATGCTACTAAAACTTGACAACATGACCGGTTTTAAAAGAGCTCTCTGTCAGAAAATACACGATGTTACCCAATCCTTCTATCACAGTGGTTCCCAAATGCACACACACTCACAGTGTAATTCTAGACAACAACCACTATACCTAGGAGTTTACCAAAAATCATTCACTACTGTGGAAGAGGTAAGGGAACTGCACACAATCTACATATTTCAGGACTGCACTTTTGTGTCAAAGCCTCACTCATTTAATCAATGCATAAGCAAAGACTGGATTCTAATGGTACTAAAACTTGACAACATGACAGGTTTCAAAACAGTTTTCTCTCAGCAAATACACGATGTTACCAAACACTTCTCTCACAATGGTTCCCAAATGCACACAGACTCACAGTGTGATTCTAGACAAGCACCACTATCCCTAGGAGTTTACCAAAACTCATTTACTACACTGGAAGTGAAAAGGGAACTGCACACAATCTACATATTTCACGACTGCACTTTAGTGTCAATGCCTGACTCATTTAATCAACACATAAGCAAAGACTGGCTTCTAATGCAACTAAAACTTGACAACATGACCGGTTTTAAAAGAGCTCTCTGTCAGAAAATACACGATGTTACCCAATCCTTCTATCACAGTGGTTCCCAAATGCACACACACTCACAGTGTAATTCTAGACAACAACCACTATACCTAGGAGTTTACCAAAAATCATTCACTACTGTGGAAGAGGTAAGGGAACTGCACACAATCTACATATTTCAGGACTGCACTTTTGTGTCAAAGCCTCACTCATTTAATCAATGCATAAGCAAAGACTGGATTCTAATGGTACTAAAACTTGACAACATGACAGGTTTCAAAACAGTTTTCTCTCAGCAAATACACGATGTTACCAAACACTTCTCTCACAATGGTTCCCAAATGCACACAGACTCACAGTGTGATTCTAGACAAGCACCACTATCCCTAGGAGTTTACCAAAACTCATTTACTACACTGGAAGTGAAAAGGGAACTGCACACAATCTACATATTTCACGACTGCACTTTAGTGTCAATGCCTGACTCATTTAATCAACACATAAGCAAAGACTGGCTTCTAATGCAACTAAAACTTGACAACATGACCGGTTTTAAAAGAGCTCTCTGTCAGAAAATACACGATGTTACCCAATCCTTCTCTCACAGTGGTTCCCAAATGCACACACACTCACAGTGTGATTCTAGGCAAGCACCACTATCCCTTGCACTATACCAAAACACATTTCTTCATCTACAAGGAGTACTACATTTTACTGCAGAAACATAACTCATTTCACAAATTCATAAACAAGGACTGGTTTCTAATTCTACCAAAATATAAAAACTGCATAGTTATCTGTCTACAAACACATGAAAAAAACAAATCCTTATCAGAAAATGCTTTCCACATGCACACACACTGTCAATAAGATTGTAGAGAAAAAAAAGTACTCCCTACACTTTAGCAGGAAAAATACATTAGTCTGATTAAAATCAAAATAGTCTACATACATCTCCTCACAATTAAATAACTCATCTTTCACGTTGTTTTGTAGATTAAGAAGTATATCAGTCACTCACCATATTTTCTTTTACAGAATCTCTGCACTGTGCACCTCTCAGCAAAAGCAAAGAATGTAAAAGTTTCCCTTTCATTTTCCACACATATACATGTAAATCAAATCACAATCCTTCGCACATAAACTCAAAAGCAAACACACATTTTTATTGGTTAAACATTTCAACCCTTTCCAACTGAAATACATTTCAACCCTTCCCCCAATCTGCCTTCTGCCTGTTACCATAGAAACAGCTCATGGAACACTGCACTGAGCTCACAGGTCACAAGTTCAGCACACAATGTTCCTACACAAGGCAGGAAGTGTGCTTGACTTTTCAAAATATCAGCTTATCATATATAATGTTCCTTACAATCTGTTTTTTTAACCAATAACAATCATACCTTTAAAAAACAAAAATATACACCCTACCTTTCAGTGTAGAAAGTTGTTATGCAACCAATGATTTCTTGTCGTTTTTCAAAAAACGTTGCTGTGGATCCGCACACCTACCGCGAGAGAATCCGTGCATCCAATGCGATAGGATGCACGCACCGTGCGCGCATTTCACCACTTTTTTTTTTTAAAAAGGGGGGCCACAGGGAGTCCTTCTGAGACCCCCTAAGCAGATCTAGAGGGTCAGAGTATTTCCACTCTGCCCCCTTTATATCTTTTACACACTTATTCCCCTTCTATCTTCAGCCTCGCTTCTACCGAGGCAGAAAATGGCCGCCAACAGTTCTGAATGTAGAGAGACGCTCGACAGCCAATTCAGCGCGCGATCGTGAGGTTGCGCGCTCGGTTCGGGGAGGGTGCGCTTACGGTGCGGGTACGGTCCACGGATCCTCGCGCCATAGATATCACTAACTTTTTTACCCTAATTTTCTCAGGAACTACTGAACAGAATCACACCATATATGCAAAAGGCACGAGTCCGAACTGAGGACTACCTCTTTGCTAAATTTGGTGTCATTCCATTCAGCGGTTCGGGCTGTAGCTGCGACAACAGATCCTATGGGAAATTGCATGGGGAAAACGCATTTTGGGACCCCCCTTTTTTCTCGCCCCCCCGCTTCACGGATCACCGCAAAACTTTCAGGGTAGGAGCGGAGCGGAGCTGGCCAAAAGTTTGGAGAATTTCGCGAAGATTCGTCAATTGGTGCCAAAGATATTCCCAATAGAATGTTGCGGATTTCCTATGGAAAATAGGTCCTAACTATAACTATCTACTGGCGACCGCCAGTAGATAATATATATATATATATATATATATATATATATATATATATATATATATATATATATATATATACTTATCTAATACATTGATTTACTGATTAATTGATTTGTAACCTTGCTTAAAATATCTTAATAAAACCTTCATGGTTTGGATGCCATCATCTCTGTTTTTTCTGTGGATCCAAACTGGTTTTACTGTAATGGAAATACTGTGATGAGGCTAGCTCCTTTTACACACTTCCAGTCGATAAGTCCATGCTACCAGTGGAGCAACTTGAGAGATGATTATGCCTGAGTTATAAGTTACAGGAAAGTGCACTGGATCAAATCAAATTCTCTCGCTGTGAGCCAAGAGACACCACAATGACCTCCTTGAGTACTAAGTAGTCATTTATTAAGCATTAGTGTAAGCAAGAGCCAAAGATATACTGAGAAGGGTGCTCTTGTAATTACAAAGTAAATAAAATACTTGTGCCTCTGGCTATCAAACAAATAAACACATTCAGCATATTATTTGACAACATAAATATCTACTTGCGGTTGTTGTTGGCCTGTAGTATTTAGCTGATGAAGGTTCTGCTTTTATGTCTATGAACTGCTTTATGATAATGACTTGCATGAGTATGAAAATAACGTTTCTAAACCAAGCATTAGCAGCTGCTACACTGTAAATACCCTCCTGAGAGTCTGATTGAGAGCAGGTGCATTAACCCACAGGAGAATGTGCAAAATCCCTCATTTTCTTTTAACGTTTAAAATAACTGTATTGAGCTTGAAATGGCATACAATAGAATAATACAAAGCAATCAAGCAAGAAGAGTAAAGAAAAAGAAAAAGACAAAAGAAGAGGCAAAAAATGTATAACAAATTGGCTGTCTGATTATTTATCAACTATACATAATAGAAGAAATATGAGGGAATACTTGATAAAAATAAGTCATATAATCAGGAAAGGGAAGTCAGGGAGGCTGTAGAACTTCCTGGATATGAGGTGGGGGCAAAAGTTGTGATGGCAGAATAATCAAGGAACTGAGTAACAGGTGTCCAAAGGGCCTTTCATTTTAAAACAAGAGAAAAGGGGTGCATATGTGCAGTATCCAATTGGTGATTAGGACAAACTGCATACCATCACGCTTTAGAAGATAATTGGGTAAAGTCTTTCCAATTATGAGTTATCTGTCGAAAAGCAAGTGCTAATAACAGGTCTAGGATCTGCATGTTAAATGACGTATTGACCAAACTTCGGATACACTTCCTAAAAACATTGGAGAGTGTGAAATCATTGTTACTCTGGAAAATAACATTAATTTGACGCCAACTTGCAACCAGAATGTAGAGACAAGGTAACAATTGAAAAGTAAGTGTGTCAAATCAGCTTGTGGTGCAGAACAAGTCCAACAAATGTCTGGAATATCCTGAAGGGTGTCTAGTGCCATAAAAGTGATTGTGTAGTATCGGCTGCACTGGAGGAATTTCTCATTTTAATCCAGATTTGTTTCCAGGTGGGTATGGGTAAAGTTATGGGTGGATCTTCCTCCCATGCAAGTTCAGTCTTAAACTTGGATCTTAAAGGGTGAGCATAAGGTAAATGGGAATAAATAAGGGAAGCCTTATGACACTAAATAGTAGCCAATTGTGCAGACTATACAGTACCAGAGGATGGAATAGATTTGAAGTAATTATATGTTTGAACTATAGCCTGCTATAGAAGAAGAAATTTGGCCTGCAAACTAGACGGGAGGCTAAAGAAATCCTGAATTTGAGGAAAAGTAAGAAATTAATACTGATCAAATAATTGATGAACCCAAATCAGCCCTTCAGTTCTCCTGGGATGCCCATAAATAGTATGTATCTTCACCTGAATATATTGGTTATTCCAAATTGTAGAAGTTAGAAAAGAATGCAGATCCGTTGGAGAATAGGACATTTCAGAATTTCATAATTTGCAGGTATTATGGATAATAGGAGTAGAAGTGTTTTGAGGTTTTCGCATGAAAGTTAGGAATTCTGAAAAAGAATAAGGAAATAAAAAAGCTTTTTCCAAATCAACCCATAACGGAATGTATAACGAGGAGGGTGCAATCCAATTAGAGAACCGTAGTAATAGGAAATACTTATGATATTTGAGGAAATCAGGAAAGTGTACTCCACCTTCGACTTTAGGCCTCTTTACCTTAACTAAAGACATACAAGTCTTTTGATTATTCCAAAGGAATGTAGATAGTATTGAATGTAGTTTCTTGTAATGCTTAAGAGGGACTCGTAAGGGAATATTAAAAAGAGTAAGAAGAATAATAGGAAACAGCATCATCTTAATGGTGTCAAGACAACCCCACCAAGACAGGTAAAGAGGGTGCCATTTACTAGTTAGAGAATAGAGATTGTCTGAAAACAAGTGTCTATATGCATATAAATAGAAGAGGTGAGGGAGGAGGAGAATTGAAGACTAAGGGGCTGATTACGATTGCAGATGGACTGAAGTCCGTCCACTATCGTCTCGGGGAATGGGACCGCCCATCTACAAGGCAGCGGTCCCAAAGGTGGTATTACGATGTGGCAGCCACCACGGCAGCCACAAGTGCCAAATTTAAGATTGCGCCGGTTGCTGCTGTCTGCAGGACCCACTGCAATGTTATAAATGAACATTTTACATTTCCCTGCAGAACTTGGCAGGCACCATGCTTTGCCTGCAACATGGTGCAGGGAAATATAGGGCCAAAACCAAAGTGCCCGGGTGAAAGGGGGACCTGCTACGGGCCCCCAAAGTCCATCCTCACGAGCCTTTCCATGGCGGGTGAACCACTGTGAAAAGGTTGACGAGGATGGACCATCGTAATCCCAACCAGGCACCGCCGCCATTTATGGGAATACCATTGGATGTGTGTCAGTTGAAGTTCCGACCGACACAGTACCGATGATGGCGGTGAACCCGCTAACAACACCCTGTCGGTGGCGGATTCACCACCATTGTAATCACCCCCAAGTTGTTTAGAAAGAATAATCATGATTAAAAGTGAAGTTATTACAAGGGAAAAATTTGCATTTCTCGATATTCAACTTATAACCTGAGACAATAAGAAGCAAGTTCTGATGCAAAAGCAGGGAGTGAAAAGTAAGGTTTAGACATAAATAGCAAAATGTCATCAGCATACGCAGCCAATTTAACATGCTCTGAATCATGGATGAAACCATTCTGATGATTCCAAGATAGAAATGGTTTTAATGCTAAGTTAAAAAGGAAGGGGGGAAGGGGACAACCCTGGTGAACTCCTCTGTGAAGGGTGGAAAAAGAAGATGTCAAACCATTAACACAAATGGCTACCTTAGGGGAAATGTAGAGGAGAGAAATTAAAGCCATGACTTTCAGTCCAAAACCAAACTGGGTTAAAGTTTGAAATAAGTACGGCCAGGGAAACGATTGAAAGCATTTTCAGCATCTATAGCAATGGCTGGCAAACAATCAGGCAAACTTGAATACCTAGAAATAATATTTAAAAAACACAAATGAGTATTATCTAAAGGATATCTACTCTTGACAAAACCAGATTGTTCTTTTCCCAAAAGATCAGGAAGAATTGGTTCTAGATGAGAAGCTAATGTTTTAGAGAATAGTTTACAATCCAGGTTATCTAAAGAAATGGGTCGGTAATTTTTTATAAAGTGTGAATCCTTAAATTCTTTTCTAATGAGACAGATGAAGGCATCTAGAAACGAGCCAAAAGAGGTAGCTGAATTAACAAAAGAATACATTAACAAACGAAGTTTGGGGAGATGCAATTTGGAAAAGTGTTTAAAAAAATTCAGCCATTAAGTCTTCCGCCCCTGGGGCCTTGTCTTTTTTAAGGTTAAGCAATGCAAGATGAAGGTCAGTTTGAGTAATGTCCATCTCCAGGGATGAGAAGTCCGCTTGAGAGGAAGCTGACTTAAAAATACAGGATAGATTACTAAAAATTGCTGGTTCTGAGGGTAGACAGTCCGGCGTGTAAAGATTTGTGTAAAATTGCTGGAATTGAGCTAAAATATCCTGGTCTTTATGGTGAGAAGAACCAGCATCATTAATAATTGATAGTTATCTAGCAACTTTCCAGATTTAGTTTGCTCTCCATAATACTTAGCGCTATATTTTAGAAGGTAAGAGGCAGCGTTAACAGTAGATACTTTATTAAATTAAAGTTTGGCTTTAATTAGTTGATTTAGAGATTGTTTGAATGGGATGTATAGTAAGAATGCTCTAAAAGTTTAATTTAATTAAGAATTAGTTTAGACTGCGAGTGAGATAGTCGTCTCTTTTTTAGAAACTCAATTAATTATACAATCGCGGGCTGAGGCTTAAATGCATCCCATACGGTATAAAAGTGAATATCTTCTGTCTGATTAAAGAGGAAATATCTTGGGAAAAAGTAGTGAAAGAGGAAGTGAAGGAGGTGTCCATTAATATTTAATTATTAAATCTACATCCTGTAGAAAGAGTGGATTTGGGTCGGACGTTTAAATGTACAGATACCCGGGTGTGATCGGAGATCAATACGGAACCAATATCCACTGAAGGTAAGGATTGAGTTAGTCAGTGTGAAACCAAAACATACTCAATTTGAGATCGTTTATGATGTATTGGGGGAAAACATGTATAAACCCTTAAAGTGGGATTGCATAAGAGCCAGGCATCAGTAAGGTGGCATCATTGAAAAGCTTGGGTAAAAGTGTTGGGTGCTTTGTTTAGAATGTATTGAGATGAGGAGTGTCTGTCCAGAAAAGGATCAAGCGGTAAGTTGTAATCACCAGACAGAAATAGATTGTCATCAGGATATTGCAAAAACGTCTGTGAGATTTGAGACCAAAATTGACAATTGGGTGCATTAGGCCCATATATTTTGAAAAGAGCAATTGGTATCTTATCAAAATACACTTTAAGTAATAGCCATCTCCCCTCCTCATCTTTTTCCTGAGAAAACAACTGAACTTTTAAAGATTTATGAGACAATATCACAAATCCATGTTTTTCCCCATAGCAGGTGAAAAAAGACTTCACCCACCCATACCCGCCGCAATTTTTATAGATTCAATTTTCGAGAGAATAGATTCCTGCAAAAAAGATATGTGAGCGTTAAGTTTTGACAGATAAGTGAGAACATTTTATCTTTTATTTGGAGAATTCAAACCCCTGAAATTCTAGAAAAACATTGTCAACACCATTGAGAGAAAACAAATTGAGGAAAACTACCAGACACTAATTGAAAAAGAAAACAGCAAAGCCACAAAACTCGTAGAGGAAAGAACATTCTAGAAGAGATAACAAAGGATAAATGATCCAAAATAAGAAAGGAAGAGGGAAAAAGAAAGAAGAAGACAAGAAGATAAGAGAAATCCATAGAGAGAAAAAGAATACATTGAACACTAATACAGCATAAGCAGGGCAAACAAACAACAAGAAAGGATAACATACCAAACAAAAAGTTGATGAACGTAGGGGAGGGACCACACGGAGAGGACTTCACGTCTGATCCACAGGAGGAGGCATGGCGTGGAAGAGGCAGTGCAATAAGCAATGGGGAATGGAAGCAAACACAACTTAAAGGAAACACATGATAGGTAAAAAATAACAATATATAATGTTAAGTCTAAAAAACGAAGTAAAAAAACCTTCAAGTATTATACTAAAACAACAAAACTCAGCAATAAGAATAACATACTATAATCCCGTAATGGCAAAAAGTAACAAGCAAACTCAACAATTCAGACAACACCCATCTCCCTCCTCCCTCACCAAAGAACCCAACATCACCAGGCACAACTTCCAAATGAAAGCCGTCACCACCTGGATGAAGAAGAGCTGCCTAAAACTCAACTCAACTCACAGAAAACAAAACATAAGTTCTCATCCTTGGCTCCACCCCTTCCGCATGGGATGAGACCTGGTGTCCCCCGCCCTCGGAAACCCTCCCACCCCCACAGACCAAGCACGAAAACTCAGCATTAGACTCATCGCTCATGATGAACTACCAGATCAACGCCGTGTTGTTGACCTGCTTCAACACCCTCGCATACTCCGGAAGACTTTTAAAGATGAATCCCACCCGAATCGAGAAAAACAGACATGTATACCTTCATCAGTGGCAGACTGAACTACAGCAACACCCTCTACACCAGAATCAACAAGAAACTCCAGCCCGTTCAAAACACCGCAGGTAGACTGATCTTGGACATCCCCCGTCACAACCACATCACCCAACACCTCTGCGATCTCCACTGGCTCCCCACCAAAAGAAGAATTACCTTCAAGCTCCTCACCCATGCATACAAGGCCCTCCACAACATCAGACCAGCACACCTAAACAATTGCCTCTCCTTCCACACTCCCAATAGATCCTTTCATCAGCTGACCTCTCTCTGGCCACCGTCCCTCTCATCTACAAAACCAGAATGGGAGGAAAGTCCTTCTCCTACCTCAGGGTCAAGGCCTGGAACGGCCTCCCCCTCCACCTCTGGCAAACACCAACACTGCTCCAGTTCAGGAAGGACCTCAAGACCTGGCTCTTCGGATGACCCCAGTTCACAAAGGAGCTGCTCCCCTTCCCCCAGTGCCTTGAGACCCTCCTGCGTGAGTAGGTGTGCCTTACCAACCCCTGATTGATAGATCGAACAACAAAATGCAGTCATGTTGAAAGAATAACATCCATGGCATCTGCTTTGCAAAAAGTAAAGAAATCCCTCTAACGAGGTGGGTCCTCATGGGATGTTGTTTTATTCTTATGGGTGACTTTGAAAAAGCAGGGATGGAAAAGTACAAACTGGGCTCCTCATGGAACGAAGGGCAGGTCTCATACTCAAAAAGTCTCTTCTCCTGTCTGTTCTAGTCTTCGCATAGATATGAGAAAAATATATAGCATGCCCTGACCAGGAAATCCGTTTAGGATGACGAGCAGCAGAATTAACCTGCATTAGTTCCATATACTCCAAAAGGTATAGGATGACACTTCTAGGTTTTTTAGGTTTTGAAGCAGTCGAAGGAGGGTGACCCAATCTATGAGCTCTCTGGATGTTCAATTGCAGACTTTTGGGTAATTGTGAGATCTGAGGCAAAAAAGTTTTAAAGAAAGAGAGAGAGTCAGCCCCTTCTGTACCCTCGGGAAGACCATAAATGCGCAAGTAATTCCTTCGATTTTCAACCTGTATCTGTAAAGAAGAAACCTGTAGCTGTAGGGAGGTCACTTTCAGAGACATATCATTAAAGTGTGTGATTTGTTGCTCCACCCAAAAAAAGATGTTCCTCCATGAGTGACTATCTATCACTGAGAGTTTGCAGTTTGGCATTAGTGTCCTCCATAAAATGGTTGAGCGCTTTTATTTCCTCCATTAAAAGGTTCAGAGAAGCCCCTGTTACAGACTTTGTAGGTGAAGGTGGGTTCTTTTTAAGCCTCTTAACTTGTGCCTTACTGACATGGGTTTGAGATGGCATTGCAGATGAGATATGAGACTGAATTGTACCCTGTATTTGAAGTGGGATTTTATGGCATGCCATGGAGGCTAACATTTTGCAAATCTCCTTTTGCCAGCTCACAGCAGCAACAATTGAGGAATATAGAACCTTAGTAATGTTCTAATAGGCTATAAGGTCCTCCAACACGCAGTCTTCTCGCTTCTTTATTGCTGCTGCTTAGTACAGCATTTTACTTTCTACTTAACATATGTTAATTTTGCCTTCAAATATCCCACCCTCCCCTATAGTCAATAACAATATTGTTACCCTGATACTAATAGAAAATAACTTAGGGTATTTATGTGACTTCCCAATGCCTCTTCATTATGTCTGGGAAGGAAGGTGGTCATTGGTTTATTAATATTCATTAACTGCGTCGCGCCAGAGTTTTCTCTTACCCCTGTGCCTGACACAACTTTTGGCATTTCCCCTCAGCTCCTTAAGGCGGAGAAAGACGCCTTTATAGGTTCACTTCTCTCTCTCTAGAAAGACCGCCCTGTGTACTCTTCGGCAGTAGGGAAGATTTTTTCAAACACTGCGCTCACAATTTGCGACCCGCTCTTATAACAGTGGGAGCGCTTTTTAAAAACAAGCCCGCAAGGCGAAGAGTGCCTCGCGAGGGACAACACCCCACCCCTGGAGGCCGCTGACCTGTGCGCAGTGACTCACCTCATCAGCACATTGATCATGGCCTCAGAGAAGGTTACAATTTTCATAGGTTGGGAAACAGTTTTTCACTAGAGTGGCCATTTTAAGTTTTTGGGCAAACAGATAGAATTTTGGCAGTTGTAGTTAAACCAACTAGGTTTACTTGCACAGAGCCCTAGCGACCTTGACAAATACTCACCTTTTACCATGTCCCTCGAACCTTCAGGGAATATTATGGAAGACAAACTAGTGGGACCTAGAAATAAAGCCTGGATAAAGTAATGGGGTCACTGGACAGCATTATTAATAAAAAATAGGAGATCCTTTCCAAGAAAGGTTGGCCAGTTGCTGGCACTAGACACCCTGAAGGGGCAGATGGGGCAGTTAAGGGCCAAAGAAAAAAAAGCTGCAGGGGAAACTGTGCCTAAGGGGGATAAAAAATCCAAAGGTTCAAACCAGATGACATGACGCACTGGTGGTGACACGAATGGTGCCTTGGGCAGTACAGGTGGGCAGTAAGAAGGCCCAGAGTTACCCATCCCCATTGATAGTGATGAGGGATTAGAGGAAGAAAATAACCTCACCTGCTACTCTGATTTTGACACAGATATTGAGGAAATATGGGTACGACTGATGAGTTATCAAAGGCCTCTGGGTCAAAAGTGGACAATGTGGAATAATTTGGGGAAAGAATGTTCCACCCACTCCTTATTAAACATGCCT
The DNA here is from genome assembly GCF_964204655.1 of Triturus cristatus. NCBI lineage: Eukaryota > Metazoa > Chordata > Amphibia > Caudata > Salamandridae > Triturus > Triturus cristatus. The sequence goes on along the minus strand of NC_140582.1, from coordinate 390,216,504 downwards.
TATCCCCAGAATGGGCTCCATCCTAGCACACTGCTGAGTATCTCTCCTTTTGACCCCGGAAGGAAATCCCGACAGAAGTCAGGTCTCGCCTGAGATTCGAATGTCAACGCCCCTCCCTCCTGGATAAGGTTGCATCAACCCCAGACATTGACGCAAAGGTCGTGGCATTTATCGCCATGGGAGGAAAAAAACCTAGCAAAGGTCTTGATAAAGTGCTAAAGTCCTGTCAATACAAAGACATTATGGGTCCACTGACAAAGATGTTCAAGATGGCTGAGGCAGCTTACCTTGAAGATACTCATGGATCCTAAAGAATTGGGCCCATGGGTGCAAACAGCCATCTGTCTCCTGTAGAATGTGAATACTGCACTCTCCAACGAGAGAAGAAAGAGCATACTACTCAAATTAGACCTCAAACTAGTCGAACTGGCCAATAAAGAAGGAGGAGGGCCTGTCACGGTCTACTCTTTGTGGACTCTTTGTGTTCATCAGAGATATGGCCAAATACGTGTGGGGGCATACAGCTCAATCCAAAAGTCACAGAGCAACATCAAGAAAGTCTTCCAAGATAGAGTTTTTGGCAAAGCCAGGAGAGCATAGGGTTGGTTCCTCGACCATGGCCAAAGCCGTTCAAGACCCTACCTGGGACGTGGTGCAAGATTTATGCACCCATGCTTCACCATCCATTCAGCCTTCTATTCCCAGAAACAGAGGTTCCGTGGGAAAGGCTTCAAAAGAGAGAAGAGACAATGGGCTTTCTCAACAGGTATGAGCTGTGAAAGACCCTTCAGATACCCCTATAAAGGTGGGAGGTAGATTGCCCAAATTCTGTGGAAACTGGAACTTTTTGAGTAAGGATCCCTGAGTTCTAGAGACAGTGAAGGGATACAAGATACAATTTATAGGTGCAACAATGCACAGGAAAATCCATCTGTAAATGATCTTTTCACAGGAAGATTCTACTAGTATCACAAGAGGTAGAGGAATTGTTGACCAAAGGGGCAATTCAGCAATTCAGGAGATTACAGAGCCAGGCTTTATCAGCAATATTTTTCTAGTGGAGAGGAAAGACAAAGGGATTAGGCCAGTGAGAAACCTAAAATAGTTGCACGCATGGGTGGTTTACTATCATTTCAAAATGGAAGGGGTGCACCTCCCAACAGATGTACTACCAAAAGGGGACTGGCTAATTCGCTTAGACCTAAAAGACGCATTACTGACGATACCACTTTGGCCACCACAACAAAAAATGTCTTCAATTTACCTGGGTGGGCAAAAGTTGGCAGTTTTGCAGTCTCCCTTTCGGACTTTCCTCTGTCCCATTGTGTTTTACTAGGGTCCTTTTCCCTGTAGCAGGTTGGCTCAGGACAAGAGGAGTGAGACTAATCCTCCATGTAGACGATATACTAATAATGACCTAATCCAAGGAGATGGTGTCACGTCACAAAGAGCTCACCATAAATCTCTTCTAACACCAGGGGTTTGTCATAAACAAGAAAGGATCTCTCATTGTACCAAGTAAGAAAACACAATTCTTGGGTTTTGTCATAAACACTATATGGACAGAATTGAAATTTCCGGGGTAGAAGTTACTAAAAATTCACAAGGAATTGAGGAAAATCTTAGCAAGAAAGGAATTCCCCTTGAGGGCTCTAGCAAGTATCCTAGGTCTCCTGTCTTCAACGGTTCAAGTGAATTATCTAGGCCCCTTATACTACTGAGCACTCCAAAGATTCAAAGCAAAAACATTGAGAACAAGTCAATCTTTTTCTCAAATGTTGCGTCTGGACCTGGACTCTAAGAAGGAACTATTATGGTGGCTGAGGAATGCAGAAGCATGGAATGGCAGAGCCATTTTTGGAGATGAACCAGAGATAGTGATAGAATCAGACACAAGCTTAGAGGGATGGGGTGTGAGATGTGGTGACTCATCAGCAGGGGGATGCTGGACAGATCAGGAGGAGTTGCACATCAACTGCTGAGAATTACTGGCAAGCTCATTTGCAATTTGTTGCTTCACCAATGACTTAATGAAATGTTCTGTGATGTTACGCATAGACAACGTTGCTGCGGTCAGCGATGACAACAACATGGGGAGCCCCACTCCAAGGTGCTAGTGGATTTGGCCAAGGTCTTCTGGGGGTACTGCTTAAGCAAAGGCATCTCGGTAGTGGCAGAACATATCTCTGGATCAAACAATAGTGTTGCGGATTGGTTCTCGCAAAACTTTAGGGACTCCAGCAATTGTAGGTTGACTGGGGAATCTTCCTTAATATCCACATGAGATGGGGACCTTTCAGGGTGGATCTCTTTGCAGACAGACTGAACACTAAATTACCAAATTTCTTCAGATGGAGGCCGGACCCTCAAGCCTGGGTTGTGGATGCCTTCCTTCAGACCTGGAGGAGTTTAGCACCCTATGCTTCCTTTCCTCATTTTTCATGCTACCAAGGCTACTACTGCATGCATGCAGGAACAAGGAGATCACGGTAGTGATAACACTGCTTTGGGTGTCACAAGCCTGGTTCCCAATCCTATTAACAATGATTTACCAATCCTATTTCCAACTTTCAGGGAGATAATTACAGGCCCAGAGGGAGAACCACACCTTCTTTTTGTGCAAGGACGTCTAACACTGATGGGCTGGAGAATTTCAGGAGACAGTGGCCAATCCCAATTCTTTCAGCTGACTCTTTCAGACACATATCAGAGTCATAGGCACCAGGCACAAGCAAAGCTTATAGACTGGCCTTGGGAGAAATGGGTTTGCTGGTGTCTTCAATAGGATTACAGTCCATTTTCAACTGACCTAGTACATGTAGTTAATTACTTATCCAAATTATTCACATCAGTACTCTCTCACAGAAAATATACTGTTTACACATCATCTATTGTAGCAGGTCACTACCTTGAAGACAGAGTTTCTGTAGGACAAAATCAATTGACCAAAAAAATCAAGCGAAGTATGTTGGTACTAGACCCACCTTCTGCATAAAATGTGCTGCCTTGTGGGACATTAGAGATGTCCTACAGGTCCTAGTAATTTGGTGAGTGAATTTGGGGTTATCCCTAAACCGTATCTCTTATAAATTAACTGTCTTACTCTCTATAGTATCGTTTAGACGGACCTCGGATGTGTAAGCCCTAGACATCACCAGCAGGGTCTACCAACCTGAAGGGGTTTGCTTTTGTTTAAAAAGAGGAACAAAGACCATGTCAACTTCTGTTTTCTGCCCCTTCTTTACTCAGAATGAAAGACTTTGTGTGGTTAAATGCTTGATGGAGTATGAGAGGAGGACTGTGAATCTGAGAGGAAATATGGAACAAATAATAATATCTCATAGATAATCTCATAGAGCAGTCTCTTTCCACCCCTTAGCACAATGGGTTAAGGAAGTAATGAAAGAAGCAAGTGTAGACATTTCTGTGTTTGGTGTACACTCCGTTAGGGGTGCTTCAACCTCCAAAGCACTTTTCCTGGGAGGAGGTTTGCAAGATATTGTTAGGGCCACGGATTGGTCCAATGAAAGTATGTTTAAATCTTGCTATTTTAGTCCTGTTACAAGTGCAATCGACCATGTATTAAATGCTCTCACAGGCTATCAAGGCCAGCCATTATATGAAACTAAATCATACAGAGTTACTTATAAGAAACTAAAACATACAGAGTTAGTTATAAGAAACTAAATCATACAGAGTTACTATTACATTTTAAAGAGCTGAAACTGAAAAATTACAGCAAAGGGTTTTTGCAACATTCGTGATTTTTTCCGATTGTATTTTTTGAAATCCAGCAGCTATAAATCAATTGCAGGTCAAATAAATGATAAAAGCCACCAATTTTCAATTGTTATTTGAGAGAATTTTGACTAATTTGTTCATTTAGATGACTTGCGTGCCATAGTTTAGTCTCTGGGTTTGTTCAGTCACCCTTGGAGTGAATCCCAGATGCAAATCAGCAAATCAATGGGAGCCGTTCCTCAAGCCACTGCTCGGTCAAATTCAGGAGCCAGAGAACATAATCAATTCACTCCTCTCTTTTGAGCTCTTGACTGGCTTCCACTACATCGCAGATTAACATTTAATAGAGTATATACACATCAAACATTTGCACGGCCTTGTTCCTGTACAGCACTATTAGGACAAAATTCCTCCACAGTTACTTTGTTTTTTAAACGTACTTCAAGATGTATTGGTTTATGGGTTTTAGTTTCTCTCCAGTACTTCTGTTTTATGATGATTTGTATAACTTCGCATGTGGCTGGTTGTATTATTCACTGTAAATCGCACATGATATTATATATCTTCCACCATTATCACAAAAAACTCAAACGTTAGTGAATAAATTAAATAGGTCACTTCCACTCTTCCAGTGCAGGATAAACTCCTTTAGATGGACGAAATGTCCTTCGTAATTCATTCATGACTGACTCTGTATGGCCACCCTTCGATGCATATTCGTATGTCCTTCTGTTTCCAGAATATAACTGGCAAAGTCGTGAAGCATTGTTTTACATTAGATTTCTCCGCCATGCATACCTTTAGGCAGGCATAGATTAGACTGAAAGCACAGGCTAAATGATCTTTAAACATATACATAGGACACCTAAGCAAGAAGGGTCGTGGTTTATTATTAAAGCATAAAATGGTAAACGGCAGAAAAGATATGGGAGGTTACACAGTATCTTCTGAAGACCCCTCCTAAGTCATGCGGATTGACAAATGCAAACTATTTTACTGTGTGCTATAATATATGAAGATGGGTAAAGAATGATAATGTTTAAAAAGAACTACAGAGAGCAGCGCCACAGTGGACTATAGTGATATATATTTCTACCAATATTTTGATTTATTAAGATTAAAATACATTAGTAGAATATTCCTGCAGTTAAAAAAGTGAAGTCACGATTTTAAGAAATAATTGCCGTGTGCTCTTCTATGTACTGAAAGATTGTCCTTCCTTACAGTTTGCATCTAAATCCTTTAAAAGTCTTTCTCGTATTTTGAATGCAATGTACTTTCATAACTGTTCTCATGTTCTCTTTAAGTTGCAGGTGTCGTATCTACTTTGTTATTTAGATTAGCCTTTTGTTTATGATAAGAAACTGTTAGATTAGAGAGCCCTAATTGTGTGGAGATAGCCTCCTGTACCAAGCAGACCAGACCACCAATACTTTCCAAGACCATGCAGCTGTGGGCTTCTTTGTTCGGTGATGGGAATGTGGAGAGTTTACCTGTTCCCAGGAGACGGTATATCCTGATTGGTCCATCCAGAAGGAGCTGGTGTGGCGAACCTTCCAGAACCTTCTATTTTGTATTTATTGTGTGTACCTTACAATAGTTAGTAGATCCTTACCTGGCTTCGCTGAGGAAAGACCTTTCCTGAACTTTGCTGATTGCCCCTATTTGTGGTGTTGAGCTTTATGTTTAAACACTGCGCTTATTTCCCCTTGAACCTTAGTTTACGTTGCCAGATGCTGACACTTTCTCTGAGAATTTCCCCATGCCACTTTCGATGTCTCATTTAGCTTATGCATTTAAAGGGGTAAAATAACATGGTATGACACAGTATTAAAAAAAACAGGTGTCAATTGTGCGCATAGGTGTTTGAAGAATGCTTGTATACATTTTTCAGTTACTATGACCCTTTTTGATTTCTTTTTTATTTTTCCCCACATATTCTGAGCGAAATAAAGCAACTTCAAGCCTTGTGTCTGAATGCACTGGTTTTTATGCATTCTTTAACAGATCCCGGGGTGTAACTGCCCTACAGTGGTGGTGGTGGCTATTTTAAAATTATTACGTTTTCCTGTAATTTCAGATGGGCAGTGAGGGAGGGAGAAAGCGGGTCAGTTGGACCCGAGCTGTTGTGAAAAAAAACGGCATCGGTGATGCTTGAGCACATTTTAGTGCAGCTGTCTGTTTAGACCTGAGTGAAAATAAATCTTGTTCAAAGGTTTCACTACCAGAGAGCAAGAGAATATTTTGGGAGGGGGGCACACTCACTTATGAAAGGTTTATGGGTATGCTACAACAATTATCGGTGAGTTGTTTGATATTTAGTCATGTTTCTAAATAGTCTTCCTGGAAAAATCTGTTTTTTTTTTGCTACAGGCTAATATGGTCACAGTGAAGGCGTGAAATACACCATCTGCTCTTAAGACGGGAAACATGTCCGACCGCTCGCACACTAATTGCAATTCTGGGGATTTTTTTGTCCAAAAATATATTTTTAATTGGTTAGAATGCTTTCCATAAACACGATTTTCTCGGGCATATCTGAAATTGATCAATTTGTCTATACAGTCACTGATCCCAGAGCTTAAACCGCTGAGCCTCGTCGCCAGCCAGTTGATCGTATTTTGACATTCAAGTTATTAGCCAAAAAGGAAGGTGTTCATTTAACCCAATATTACCTATGACCAATGCCCCACAAATCATACAACCACACCCTTAAATCTATATTAAAATAGGGATAATGGAAAAAGCCCACGCAGTACAAACTGTTAGGCCGTCTCTAGCACTAGTGGCGCCCTGTGCCACAATGTTTGTTCGGCTCCCCCCTCCCCAATGACGACCTCTGCCACAGATTCCCTCACTCCCATCAATTGACAATGCCCCTCAAGTCTCCATAACCACTGTCTCTTAGATTCATTTAGTTTTATAGCACCACTCATACCAGTTTAAGGTGTCAGAACACTTTACATCACACACACATTGCACATCATGCATGTGTAAATCTGTGTATAGGAAATGTTACATAAGACAGAGGCATACAAGGTGTAGGAGTCACATGTCATCCATACAGGTAGGCAGTATAGTTAAAGAGTCCTTGGTCTGGAAAAACACAAATTCTGTGGGAAGGGAATACGCATGCGCGGGCTCCCGCGCATGCGCAGTTCCCAGAAGAAGACACGCTGGAGGAGGATGGAAGCCCGGGGACGCCACCGATAAGGTAAGGTTATTTAAACATTGATTTTTTTATGTATTTAATACTGCGGGCGGCCAACTTCCGTTATGCCCCGAGTGTGCGGAGATTTGCCCTGTTTCTCTGCCTATTATCGCGGAAGGCAGAAGGGCAAATCTCCGCACATTCCGTGGGTGGAACGGAGTTGTCTGCCCACCCTTATTCTCAACACCTCACTTGGGAAGGCACAGCATTTTGACGCATTCCCAGGTTTACTAACCATAAGTAAATCTGGGAATGCATGTAAAACCATGTGTAGATGGGTGGTAATACCCCTGCAACACCCACTAGGCACCAGTGATGATAATTCGCACAATTTGAGGAGCTCCCCTTTATCTTGGACATATATTTTGACAGTTTCAGCCACCCACGGGGGCAGATTGGCAATATTTTTAGACACATCCACCCGCAAAGGGGCAGAAAACCACTAGACACTAGGGAAAGTTTTGGTGTGTGTTCAGCTACCAGTCTGCATGTACAGGCATTTGGCTGGCTGTGAGTGTAATGGCATTTTGCTGTAGGTGTGTGTGGACATGCCCTTTGCTGGTGATGTGTGTGGACTTGTACTTAGATGGAAGTGCATGTAGACAGGCACTTGCCTGGCAGTTTATGTAAACAGATGCTTGCCTGGGGGTGTGTGTGGACTGGTGCTTGGCTGGGAGTGTGTATGGACTGCTGCTTGGCTTATGGCGTGTAGGACTAGGAATTTTGCTGACGGTGTGTGTATACTGGCTTCTGGCTGGTGCTGTATATTGACTGGTTCCTGGCTGGCAATGTGTGTGGATTAACCCTAGGCGGTGAACTACGCTATGCTAGCAGAATTTGCAGAGTTTCGGCAACTTCACGGTTCGCTTAGAATGCGTAGTTACTGAACACTATGCAATCTGCAATGTAGCGTAGTTGTTTTTCTTCTTCGCGTGCTCAATATGTGTTCTCGCGCACACTATAACGACTTACCGGGATTCTGCATTCACCGACGAGATTTCCTATCCGTTCGCATGCGCAACGAGATTTGGTATCCAGCCGCACGATCCCACGAGAGTGTGCGAACAAGTCATTCGGAAACGCCATCTGACTTCCGGCGGCAGTGTTGGTAAGATCGCGATCCCCAACACGCAAAAATTGCACTCTGGTGAAGAATATCTCTCCAGCTTCATAAAACCTTCTTGAAAATGATAATTGTGCTCAAAAAAACTCCTCAGATTGTGATTTTTCTGTATTTGTTTGTGCATGGAGTCCTTTTTCTTTTGTTACTTTTTTTTCAAGATAAAGGAAGTGCCCCTGAGTCTCACACTTCCTGTTCCTGTCCAGCAGGCTCCTCCCAGTGCTTTGTCCATGTGATTGAATTGCAAAATGTGGTTTTTGGGGTGTATTTCACTTTTTGGGTATGTGTTAAATAAATGCCTTTGTTGCATGTGTATGTGTTGTTGCTGTGGTTGTTGTGTAATGTTCCAACCTTTATAGCCATGTGGATTTTCGTTTTTGCATTAAAGCTGTGTTGTTTATCAGGCATCCTATGTCTGGCCATATATGCCTGCTTGAGTTGATTGTTTTCCGTGCCTTGTGCCTGTGAGTGACCATGTGACCGGGCCATTTTGTGGTGGTAGTTAGTAGTGTGCTGTTTTTGCCACATAGGCCTGCATGTCTTTCCATTATTCCTCTTGGCTTACTGCTTCCATCCCCATTGCCAGCTGCAGCTCCCTGATGCTGCATCCATCCCACATGATGCAAAAATTAAGGCCAAACAGGTTCCACTACATTTGTATTTTTGTTTTTGTTCTTTGCTATTCTTATTCTTCCTGAGTGTACACAGTACACAGGAAAGCCCTTGTTGTCAAAGTCTCATAAATGGCTACACTGTTGTAGTTCACTGAGTTACTAAAATGTAATAATTGTGACCACCACACACTAAGTTATATAGTATATATTATATTTGTTTGATTGTACTATTAGTAATTTAATCAGAACAAATTCCTTGTTTGACTGATGTTCTTCTGGCTTTTTTGCTTTTAGGTGCACAAAAGACTGAGGAGGAGGTGTCATCATCTCCCGTTTTACTGCCAGACAGACATCCTGCTGCTGTACACGACGTGACATGTGACCTGACCAGACATCTCTGCAACTTGTGCAACTGAGTGCTGCTGACATCTGAAGAAGATGGCCCCAAAGAAAGCAGATACCAGGTCCTCCATAACCAAGAAAGTTGCTATTGAGTAGAAGGAACAGAAGAAGGAAGTGACACTTAAGTCTGGTGTGCCGCCCAAATCCTTTTTTGGGAAACCAAAAATGACGCCTGCAGCAGTGGTGTCCAGGGGGCAAGCTAGGTGCAGCACCTCCGCATCAGTTGGCCCAACCCACCAACCCAGGCCCAAGCACATGAGTGTGGAAGAGGTAGCCAGCCTAATGGTGGAAACCAGTGATGCTGAGCCTTATCGCTATCTCAAAGTGGTACCAAATCAACGCAGGAGGAAACACAGCAGATAAGTGGTCAACAACAGCCGCAACCACCGGCCACAATAGTGGTTGTTCCTCCTGAAGTAGGGGCAGTTCAGGAAATCAAGCCCCATGCAGAGGAATAAGAAGAGGAAGCCACTCATTGAGAAGATCCATTGTCTTCCACATCCCCAGCAAGGAAAAGGAGGATTAGTCCATCGAGTTCTTTGCCAAGCACCCCTTCTGATGATCTAGATGCCATTTGGGAGCCACAAACTGAGTCTGAGAGGGAGACACGTTCCAAGACAAGGCATGGGAAAAGGAAGGTTCCAGAAAGCCTAACACTTATGGAGGTTGATGTAGAACATCAGGATGATTATCAGCCAGTCATCATGGACATTAGTCCCACCCCAGTGGAGACCAACATTACCACATCGCAAATTGCTGTGAGGGATGTGGCACGGATAACACCAACACAGGTAACACCAACATCACCTACACAGTTCATCCGGCGTTGGAAGTGGCACCTCCAGCAGGAGACAAAAGTTAAGCTCCCCAGTTTGAGACTTCTTTACGGTTAGCGAAAAGGACATTGCTATATGCTCCATTTGTAATACCTCTGTTAGTCGGGGTAAGCTTGGTACAAACTATGGTACCAAAGGCCAAATAACCCATCTGAAAAAACACCAGTTGACCGACTGGGAGGACCACCTTCGCCGCATAAAAACTGCTACCATTGCTGTTGGTGGGGGTAAACGAGTAGAAGATCCGATCACGGTGGAAGAGGAAGGAGAGGGAGACATTCTCTCTGGTAGTGGTACACAAAGTAGCCCTGTCCCCAGCAGTGCAGTGGTATCACCCACATCCTCAGAAACATCTCACTGGCACAAGAGTAAGAGTCAGCCTGAGACAGCAAGGAGTACCGCAATGAAAAAAAGTGCATCGTTGAGCCTAACAGAAAGGAAAACCATGCAGCCTACCATTATCAGCATGTTTACTAGGGCAGAGGGGCAGTACGAACGCAACCACCCTAGCTTGTTTGTACAATGCGAAGCTGGCTAAAATGTTAGCACCTTCTCCCTTTTTCTTTTGTTGAAGGGGTGGGTTTTCTGGAATTTGTGACAGCCATCTACCCAAAATGACAGGTTCCCAGCTGCTACAATTTCGCCAGAGTTGCTGTTCCAGCACTACATCACGACGTGCTGGAATTGCTTGCAAAAGCCTTGAAGCAGAGTGCTGTTCAGAGTATCCACCTGACAACAGACATGTGGACCAGTTGACAGGCCACTGATTACAAGTGCATCACTGCACACTGGATCTCTTTTGTGGGGTTTAGAGAAAAGATATCTGCTGGTGTTGACGCTGCTGAGATTTTTCGTGCCACTCACAAACATGCAACCGTAGCCATGTTTGCCATGGAGAAATCTCATACTGCTGCAAACATTTTGGATGAGTTTACCAGCAAGGTCTTTGAGTGGCTGCACCCAATAGGGCTTAACGTTGGTTTTGTTGCCACGGACAATGGCAGTAATGGAGTTAGGGCCATGAAAGTTGGTGCCTATTTCAGGGTCCCGAGTTTGGCACACTGCATTAACATTTTTGTTCAAGACTTTCTGAAAAATGAATACAAAGTCAGCAACTTATTGGCCACCTGCACAAGAATATGCACACATTTCAGCCATTCTTTTAAAGCCCGGAAGCAGCTGATTCAACGTGAGTATAAAATGCCAGTCAAAGCACTCATCCAGGAGGTGCCAACACGTTGGAATTCAAGTTATTACTTGCTTGATCGTCTTTTTTGAGCAGTACATACCACTCAATGCTTTTGTCATGCAAATATTAGGGGATCCTACTGTGAGAGGCATGACCGTTGAGATGGGCCAATGGGACCTCGTCAAATGCCTGACAGAGATGCTACTTCCTTTTGAGGTCTTCACACATGAAGTCAGCAGGGAGGACTGTACTATGGGCCTAGCTATCACATTGTTGCACATGCTAGAGCAACAGTTGAAGGAGGTGTCTGAAACGTACGCAGGTGTGGATGACAAACAAGACGCATATTATTTGGCGGACTCCTTAGCCGTTCGCTTATCTGAAAATACAAGGATTCAAAATAACAATGTGTCACATCAACATTACATTACTGCCACAATTTTGGATCCACTGTACAAAGTATTTCTCAACAGTAAGGCAGTAATTCCGTTTTCAGAAGTGGACGTTGCCAAGTACAAAACTTTGATACCTGAGGAAGCCACTGACTTCGAAAACGAACGGCTGGTAATTAGAGGCCAGCCACCCCAGGCCAGAACAAGTACTACAGGGCATTCAGAGTCAAGTTCTACTTCAGAGCCAGCAGTCACCAACACTACCAATAACATCAACAACAGCAAGAACAGGATCATCAGCCACAGTACAATTGGCACCTAATTGGTTTCAACGGCATGGGTATGGTAAGTCCAGTGCTGATGCAAAGGCGAAAAAGGCCAAGCAAATTGGAGCTCCCCTAAGCATTAAGCCTACGTACCAGACCTATCCGGATGACACAACAGAGGTCTTCATGGATCGAAACTCATTGGTGTATTGGTATGGGGAAAAAAGCCAGTGGACAGTGCTCAGCAGGCTGGAGATAAAGTATCTGGCTTCCCTGTCGCAAGTGCCTCTTCTGAGCGTTGGTGCTGAGTGCAGCTGGTGCCATTGTAACAGTGAAAAGGACCAGTCCCTCGTCCAAAAGCGTGGAGAGCTTAACCATGATCAAAATGAATCAGCACTTTATACCACCAGAGTACAAAATACCTGAATCACAGCAGGATGAGGAGAGCGACTTAGGTGATGGAAGTAGTGTGTTAGATGACCTACTTCTGATCAAACCACCATAGTTTGAGGATGAGCTCCTCTTCCCTGACAACTTGGCTTTCAAATTGTTACTTTCTTCCTTCCTTTATTTGTGTGTGTGTCTGTCTTTCTGGTTGGAATCACAACAAATCCATCACCACCGTCTTCTCTTTTATTTCCATATTGGAGTTGCACCTCTGTGCATTTAACTGTCCACTCCTCAGAGTCATGCTCCATCTTCCTGACTCACCCTAAATACATTTCCCTCAAGCCAGACATTGGATGGAGAATAGTACAAGAAATGTTGCCTCTAACAGTCCCTCCAGAAGAAGTGGAACATGACTATAGCTATTCTCCTTTTGTTTCTAAGCCAAAATTCATCACTGTCAGAAGGCTACCGCCTCTGCAGGCATCCAAAACTCTTCACTGTCAGAAGGCTTTCGCTAGTCGGCAGGCATCCAAAAGTAAACTCATAACTGTCAGAAGGCTACAGCCTCGGCAGGCATCAAAAGCTCATCAATGTCAGAACAGAAGGTACTTGGCAGAGAAAGACAAGACTCCTTGAAGAAACTTGATGACATGCCACATTTCTGCAACATTATTTGACCAATGACCGCTACCCAGGCCGCGGCCCATCTCACAGCGCTGACCATGTGAACCAACTTCAACTGCGACAAAGTCCCACAGATGAGTAAGAAAACCAAAACAGCGACTATCACTCAAAATGAATGTGGAGTAATAACGAGGCCACAGTCATCGGGAGCTACCCTTGTGGCACATGTAGCATTTGCGAACATTGCCAGACCACCAAATCAGTCACCTATAACGGTTTTACAATGTGGTCTAAAGACATGAGCAACTGCAGAAGTTGCAACGTGGTTTACCTCTTATTGTGCCCTTGTGGTCTAGCATATGTCGGTGAAACCGGAAGAGAGCTTAGATTACGACTTCTTGAACATCGATCAGCATTAAAGACTAACAAACAAAATGCTCCCCTTGTCGAACACTATGACACCTTGAAGCACAAACATACCGAATTTAAGTGGTTTGTAATTGAAAAAATCTCTGGAAGCCTCAGAGGAGGCAACTTGGAAATGAAAAGAAAAAACAGAGAACAGTGGTACATTTCCGCCCTCAACACTATCTATAAAGGGCTCAACACTAGGGAAGATTGGATGAAACTTAGTTCTTAGAATCCCCATCCCTCTGTGAATCCCTGCCTAAACTAATTGGGTTTCAATCACCACTTGGTTAATTCACCTGCTTTCACTGGAGCCTTTTAGAGGATCAAGTTTTTCACTCTCTTCCTGTGATTTTTTAGTAAGCTAGTTTTTCATCCATCCTTACATTTATATATGTCCCTGTTATTACGTCCCTTTTTAATAATGGACTCAGATGAAATGAGTCCAGGAATATTTAATAACTTCAAAAAAATTCCTTTTTAAGGTACACATAGTGTCCTCACTTATTGTGTAGTCCCTATTTCACATGAGAACCAGCGTGAATACTGCATACTCCGCTTTTACAGACACACATTTATGTGAGTCTGTAAACTTGCTCATGTATAATGCAATGCCACCTATAACAATGGGTCATATGTTGAAGATACACGGGCCACGGACAGAGCAGCGTATTATTTGTATGTCCTACAGACTAATTGTATATCTACTCGGAGACAGCTCACGTATTGTCAACAGTATAGGACATGGTAATTGAGATTTGTATTTATAGAAAAAACGATACTCAAAAAGTCTCCCACTCCAATATGGAGCCTGTTTTAACAGTGGGCCAGTAACCTTCCTGTATTCCTAATTTAGAGTCCTTTGTTACTCTTCATGTCTACTTGCTTAATCACGTGGGCTTATAGCGGTAACAAAAAGGAAGGACGTAGGAACAGGCCTTGAGATAGGCGATTCTGAATCGGCGACGTTTGTTTGAACGCGTACCGTCATTGACGCAGGTAAGAAACCACGAAGCCCTTGAATAGTGGCGCGAACGCTCGGGTGCCTGCGTTGATTTCCTCTAGCTCACGGGGGATACAGCAGCTTAGCTAGCCAGGCCAATTGTGGTCAAACTCGGGTTTTAATTTTGGTTATAAGTGGGCAGCAGGTTAAGTAGCGAGATAATTAGAAGCCTTCCCTTCACGCACAGACGCCTCTTGCGATTTCAGCATGACTCAAGCAAGCAGACAGAACAGCGGTGTCCTTCTGCACCTACGGAAAAGAGTAGATTAGCTGAAAACTGTCGTTCAGTTCGGGTTTTAATCGGCAGTACAAAGCACTTAGTGAATGTAGTGTTAGTTCCCTGGTTCGGAGTGAGGGAACACTGACACTTATGAATTTCCGCATGACAGATAGGGTCTGAATTAGGATTAGCGCGTTTGTCTTTTCTTTAAATAAAATCTAGCCGCGCATCATTAATGTGAATTTCATCTTCATTTTTACTCTCAGCCATACCCAAAACGTCGGGTGAACGAGACAAACATTTCTCTGGCCCTCATTGAACGGCTCGCATAAATAGATGCTTTGGCAACCCAACAAATTACCCATTAGTGCATCACCATATAGGGTAAGTGTCGCAGTCTAAGAACTTAGTTTTAAGTTATGCCTTTATCGATATGCACGAAATAAATGGATCACAGTGGATTTCAATTACTGTTTACTCCTAGAGATCGTATCATCCCTGAAGAGTAACCAAATAGATTCTGGATGTGCCTTATTTTTATGAAGTTTTCGAAACGTCTAGATAATGAACATGACCTCATGTATGCAGTAAGGCCCCACCTTGTTGGATCAAGGTGAGATTATACGACACAAAATACTCTCGGGCTATAAATAGTATTGCCAATACTGAGGAGAAGTAGTATCAATAATGGGTTCTATTTTTCTGAAATTTTAAAGCACTCTGTGATATCTTTAAATTTGTATTTGTTTCAGACAAAAGTTACACGCCAAAGATAGGCATTATCCTAGCCGCCAATTCGCCTGTCAGCAATATTTTATTGGGACAGAGATGTAGGTATTATTTACCATTGTTCTATATAATTAAAATCGTGGTATTAGATAGAGATTCCACTTAATATTATGAATGGAGTGGGGCCCTAAAATTAGAGAAAATTGATCTACACATTTATACATTAGCTATATCTTTAACAACAATGCTTGCCATTATATATTCTGCTAAAATGAACTTAGGTATGAATTATGAATGAGATTTGTCTCCCCCCCCTTTTTTTTGCATAAATGTAGTCCCTTCTGTGTAATGTTGGAAACTTTGAGGTTACTCTATTACAACTAGGATGTAGCTAGTCTCTTTATAGGGCAATGTCTACCATCTAGTGAAATAAGCAAAAGAATGAAAAAAATTTTTTAATGTGTAATTAGAACATATATATGTATTTCATTGTTGTGGATTATGATTTTTTAATGGTTGTATTATGTTTTATGTTTAGGGACGTTTGTTAAAGGTATTCTGTGGAGGAATTTTAAATTGTCAGTCCTGAAGAAGGTGGTTTTTATCACGATACACCACCGAAACGCGTCGACGCATAGATTGTTTGGTGGAATTTGTCGCAGAACAGAACTCCGAGTAACTAGGGTGCATTGTCACCAGACTGTGTCTGTTTAATGGTATAACAAATCCACACATCCAAGACATAACATGGATGTTTGTCATTGTTCCTCCCATTACACATCTACATGTATGTCTTATTGTGTTTTTTTTAATTTTTAATTTATATTGAAAGTTTTGCTTGATAATTACATGTGTCCTTTGACACAACGTATATATATATTTTTACCTTATTGTCACGGTTGAGGTTTAAATTTTAGCCAATGTGTCTGATTTTTCTTTAATTTTTGATGTACTGTGATTATGTTATATGTTTTTTATCTTGTTAATAAATTTCAATCAATGCTTTTTACGAATTAAAGAGTTCCTCTATTGATATTTTTCCAACACTACACGTTAGATGGTTATTACCTTGTCCGAACGCTTGCGAGTGGGTGAATGGTAGTAGGTTTTTTGTTGCAACATAAGTCTCTATGTCTGTACAAAGAGAAAATTCTTTTTAACCTAACAGTTATTGGTGCTCTATCTCTTTGTACTTGATTGAGCCCCTCCCCTTGTTTTGCAAAGAAAAAAGCCAGTGGACAGTGCTCAGCAGGCTGGAGATAAAGTATCTGGCTTCCCCTGTCGCAAGTGCCTCTTCTGAGCGTTGGTGCTGAGTGCAGCTGGTGCCATTGTAACTGTGAAAAGGACCAGTCCCTCGTCCAAAAGCGTGGAGAGCTTAACCATGATCAAAATGAATCAGCACTTTATACCACCAGAGTACAAAATACCTGAATCACAGCAGGATGAGGAGAGCGACTTAGGTGATGGAAGTAGTGTGTTAGATGACCTACTTCTGATCAAACCACCATAGTTTGAGGATGAGCTCCTCTTCCCTGACAACTTGGCTTTCAAATTGTTACTTTCTTCCTTCCTTTATTTGTGTGTGTTTCTGTCTTTCTGGTTGGAATCACAACAAATCCATCACCACCGTCTTCTCTTTTATTTCCATATTGGAGTTGCACCTCTGTGCATTTAACTGTCCACTCCTCAGAGTCATGCTCCATCTTCCTGACTCACCCTAAATACATTTCCCTCAAGCCAGACATTGGATGGAGAATAGTACAAGAAATGTTGCCTCTAACAGTCCCTCCAGAAGAAGTGGAACATGACTATAGCTATTCTCCTTTTGTTTCTGAGCCAAAACTCATCACTGTCAGAAGGCTACCGCCTCTGCAGGCATCCAAAACTCTTCACTGTCAGAAGGCTTTCGCTAGTCGGCAGGCATCCAAAAGTAAACTCAGCACTGTCAGAAGGCTACAGCCTCGGCAGGCATCAAAAGCTCATCAATGTCAGAACAGAAGGTACTTGGCAGAGAAAGACAAGACTCTTTGAAGAAACTTGATGACATGCCACATTTCTGCAACCTTATTTGACCAATGACTGCTACCCAGGCCGCAGCCCATCTCACAGCGCTGACCATGTGAACCAACTTCAACTGCGACAAAGTGCCACAGATGATTAAGAAAACCAAAACAGCGACTATCACTCAAAATGAATGTGGAGTAATAACGAGGCCACTGCCTCGGTAAATAAACACACACCTGTCAGAACTAGGCATCTAACAGCCAAAGAGAAGAGCAAGACAGGTAATGATGGCATGCACTGGATGCTGACTCCGAGTGATTGCTGTTTTTTGTGTTGATGACGTTGTGCATGAATTCGAACTGTACTAGTAATTGATCTACCAATAAAAGTGACTCAAGTGACAGTCAATGTTTCCCTTAACCAAATTGTACTCCTACTACTGCAGGCCAATATCCATTGCATGTTTTTTATATGGAATATGGACTTACTCGGAGTCTGTACACTACAGACTGAGTTGGAGTTGGATAACACGTACAACACCATGATGATGACCATACTATCTTCGCAGTCAGTCAGTTGGATCGGAGATGATTGATGGAATAACTCGGGCTTTTTAAATCAAGTGGCATAAAAGGTAAATAAGTCAACAACCACAGCAGACCTACATGTCTGTGTAGTGGTGGACTCGAGTAGTCACGAGTGTAGTAGTGGAGGTATGACTGACAGCCGTGTGTTGATTTAGTTACTTACTTTGGAAAATGCTATGTTGCTGTATATGTGTCCTGTTTCAGGTTAATGCTGGAAACAGACTTGTTGTTTAATAACAAAATTGTACATCTACTGCAGGGCTATCCATTGGATATTTGAATATGGACTCTGGACTCACTCGGTACACTACAGACTGAGTTGGACACCATGTTCATGATGACCACATTCTATACTCTTCGTAGTCAGTCAGTACTTAGGATCGGAGATGATTGATAAAATAACTGCGTTTCATGAAGTGGCATAATAGGTAAACACAAGTCAACAAGAACCACAGCAGATCTACATGTCCGTGTAGTGATGAAGTTGAGTGTAGTGGTATGACTGACAGCGGTGCATTGATTTAGTCACTTCATTTTGAAAATGCTAGGTTGCTGTATATGTGCTTTGTCTGGCTCTGTCAAAATTTAAGCTACATGGAGGTTTGGTCATGGCCCGGTGCTGTGGGCTTACTCTGTCCTGTTGTTGTTGTAACTTAATGCTGTAAACCGAGTAAACATGATGTTTCCATGCCGCCTCAGTCTGAAAGTGTTCTCTTCCTCTTGTTGCACTCCACAGTAATTGGTGCATTTTTTTATTCATTGATTTTTCAATATCCCTTTTGTTTTTCCATTTACACTTGCTTTTACCCTGTGCTATACTTGGAAAAACAATGCATACTCACCTTACCAATGAATCTACATCTGCCAGGCAGGCAGTGGCGTCACCAAAGATTGATGGACGCAGCATCCATGGAAGGGAGGACCAAGAGGATTGCGGAGATGCAACTCCCCATTTTGACAAGGATAACACATTAACAGTATCAACTTTCATCATCTTTTAAATAATTGGATTAATTTTTTGTCTTCAATCATTACTACCGTGTGTTGTTGCTATTAATATTAATTATGTTTGCTCTCTCCTTATAATTCATCCCTACAGCTATTTTTAAATTGTCTTTGCTATCTTTAAAAGTAAGCCCGGTACAACAAAACACAAACCGTATGTAATCCAGGTCTCTATGAGGGCAGACAGGCAAGGCAAATTGCATAATATTAATATACTGCTGCCCTGTACTGTCTAATTGTCTAGTAGTAGTTAGTAAGTACTACTTATCATTAACCATCAAGTTATCATCATCATGCATGCATTTCCTTTTTCTCCCTTAACAGATTTATGGATATGGTAGTCTACAAAGATTGTGTTTTGTTCTTACCCCGGGCTGTGTGATTTATTGAGGTGTGACTAAATTAAATGTACACCAATAATTGATCACACGCTTGCTGGGGCAGATGTGGCAAAAGCAATACTAATTCTATTTCAAGGCAGGGCAAGGATCTTCTTCTGCTTGCCCACCCATGATCAGTATATTTGCGAGGTAACTTCCACGAACCAACTGCTTTTCAATCTACCCTAAAACAGTGATGAATTTTGATGCATCAGGGTGATTTTGGATAACGCCTTATTGGTTGTGGTATTTGATGACAAAGTTTAATGTCTTTTTAACTCTCGTGTTGTGATTTTAAATTTGTGGTATTGATTTTAATATTGTCACTTTTTGGAGGATAAGAACTTTTCTTCTTCCTGTCTGAAATGTTTTTATTGTGTATTATTCTCTCAATAAACTGACTATACTTTTGTACAATTTGTAGGTTTCTGGGCCAACACATCTGTAATTGATTTTAATAGTGATCCCTCAGGTTGAATGAAGACCGCTGATTGTGTGGGATAGGATCTTATGTATGGTGGAAGTGGTGTATTATAATTACTCCCAGGGGACATCCTTTCTTGAGTGTCAGATAGTAGAGGCCATTGGTTACTCAACTCACGCTGCTAATGCTATTGCTAATGCTAAGTAAAGGGTGTCTTCGTCTTCTTCAATCGTTGTATAATGTTCACTACAACTTCATACTTACTAAGGGGCATATTATCAAGCACCGCGTTAAAATTACCGCCGCGTTTGCGGCAGAAAACTGC
Organism: Triturus cristatus; assembly: GCF_964204655.1. Lineage (NCBI taxonomy): Eukaryota > Metazoa > Chordata > Amphibia > Caudata > Salamandridae > Triturus > Triturus cristatus. Next base: position 390,196,634 of record NC_140582.1, on the reverse strand, counting down.
AGCTAAAGTGGCGATAATGGGCTTGACAATATGCCGCAGAGAATTCCAATAGAAGCCCATGTTGACACCTGAACATGGGTTTCTATTGGAAATCTCTACGGCATATTATCAAGCCCATTAATGCCGCTTTAGCTGTAGTTTTCTGCCGCTAAAGCGGCGATAATTTTAGCGACGTTTCTTGATAATATGCCCCTAAGTCTCAACAGTACAGTAAGTGTACATACTTCCAGCTAGTGTAATGTCAATAAGTAACTGCTGCTGGCTCACCCCCTGTAGCTCCTGCAGGTGCATCATCTCTTGCTCACTCTGAAATGGCCGCATCGCCGCTGGCCCCGGCATTTTTAGATGCCATATATACAACTCCCCCTATTTATTCTTTTTCACTAGCAAGATTGAAAAAAAGGTTAATACATACATTTACAACATACATCACTAGTCCAAATCGGGTACTAGAGTAGAGTAGACACTAGTAGTGTTATGGTCCCTAGGGTCATTCTAGTCTACTCTACTCTTTGCAAAGTTAGCCTGAGCCATGCAACCATTTTAGCTTCATGTCTTTTGCGCACGTTACCTCGCAGTTTGTTGTGTAAGACGCCTTTGAGCCCACATGAGCTCATACAGCTACTGTCTAGGCGTTGCGTACACGACGTCGAAAAACAAGCCACTTTGTTGTGGAGTTTGAGTCAGTCTGTATTGCTTAGTCATAACATGCTACATTTTTTGGCATGATTAAGAAATTCATGCATTATACTATCTAAAGCACACCATATTTCTCATAACAGACGGAAGATTTCCTTCTACTAACCAGAGCTGTGCAGAGCTTATGATGTATCCAGTACTTCTACGCTCTAAGGTAAGGGGTCCCCCAGAATTCGCACAGAGATCTTTTGCCTTCTGTGGACTTGAAACAATGTTTAATGTTTTAATCTTATGCATTTTGCTGTTGGAGCTGGCTTGTATTGTATACTGAATTGTAGAATAACGTACAGAGCTTGTTAGTTGAAAATAAACCTTTTGAACGTACACATAGTCTATGTGTAAGCTCAAAGGTTTGTGGTATTTGGTGTGGTGGACTTACACGAGTGAGTGAGCGAAAGGGTGTTATGTTCTGGGTTGTCTAATCATTGGGTATCTTCGGGGGTTCAGGGACCTAATGAGACACTATAGCTAGTCGGTCAGGTGATTGTGGGTTCTAACTGAGGTGTGAGGAAGGTCCAACCTCCTATCACCAACATCCTATTTTCTTGTGCATAGTTCTGTATGTGGCTGCGCAGAATCCCCACAACAGTAGTAGTATGTACTATATCCTAACAAAAGTAGTCAAATATCTGGTTGGCCATTTTGTTGGTGGGAATTGTTGAAAAGCCTCAAGATTAAGAAGACTAGAAGAGGACAACCCAAAGGACTGGACTCAGTGGCTAGAGGTATTGGTCAATCTGAGTTTTATTTAAAACCTTTTAAATAAAGAGTGGCCAACTGGGCAAGCTCAGCTATAGACAGACTAATAGTAGTAGTACAGAGAGTCATAGGAGAGGAAGTTAGAGGCAGGGATAACAAGAATTTAGAAACAGATAGTCAAGATCAAAGAAGATTTTGTAAAAAATAGAATTAGGAACCAGAATTAATAGTTCAGAAAAAATAAGGTGCAGTAAAAGTTAGGGAAATATAATTATTAATATTAACCCCTGGAGGACTTACTGGGGCCAGCAGCAGAGCGCTCGGTAGAGGAGCAGTCCTGGCCATGGAAGGCATCTTGTTCTTGTTGTCCTGCCGACTCTGACCCCGTCTTCTTGTCCCTGGGTGCTGATCATGTAAGATATAATAAAGTAAAAACATTAATGATTGGTGTGAAACAAATAAAATATTTTAAAAAACGCTCCAAAAACATTTTAGAAAACAACAATTGCAATAAAATTGACCTATCTAATCAGATCGACTAGTAGTATTATTGCGGGATTCACGGACCGCCTACTTATTATTCATGAACACTAATCCAGTGTTCCATTCTGATTCCAGAATACTAACTAAGCCTAAGTACCACCTGACCTAGCCCACCTATTCCAGACAGGGCAATTGTTCACTAAGTCTGCATTTCCATTTATTTTAGCCCTCAAAAATGCATAGATGGAGGACACATGCATAAATGTGTGCATACACCAAATTGTTGGTTGGATGCGTCTGATATTCTGCTAGTGACACTGCTAAGCCTTACGACTCACTAAACAAACTACAAAAGGTTCTACTAAAGACTGGGGTAAGCAGCACTCAGTGACAGAGGATGCATCACGAAGACCGCTAAAAAATTACCAACTAATACTAACTAAACCTATCAATCCATCCACCACTATCTCTTCTTAGTGACAGGAGGACAAAGGAAGGACTAGAGTCTCTCTAGCAATGGCATTACCTAACTTAAGTTCTCTAAAGTAAACTCTTACATAATCAGCTCAAGCGAGCGCAAAGTTGCAAACAAGTAAGAGTTGCGCTGAGCACCTGTGTCATACAATCACAGAAGATTCTGAAACATAATTTACCTGCAATGTAAGCAGCAGTATTCTTGCTATTCGGAAAAAAATTATACACAATACTTATACTACTAATATATTAGCTACTCACCAAGCCCCACAACCTCGACACCTAGCAGGTCCAGCAGGTCCTGCTCCCAGTCCAAGATGTCAGACCTCCGGTGGACCAGCTGGTTATGGGTGCGCCGGACCCCTGAGCAGCGAAACACTGCCCGGCGCACCTTCGCCCACCGGCGGTGACGCTCCTGGGTAGGGTACGCGGAGCTAGGCCTGCTGCCTGCTGCCAAGGTCAAGGGGAGGTGGCGCTACACAAAAAAAACAAGGGCGGCCACATCCTCCTCGCAGAAAAGCTTCCGGGCCTGCACCCCGGCAGGGCACAGTCTGCCGCAAGGCGGGCGGCTCTTGGGCGCAGGCGCCTTGCCCTTGGAGCCGGTAGTGGTGGTACCCTTAGCCATGGTTCTGGGTGTGCGGGAGGTGGAAAAGTAAATTTAGAAGGAAAAATAAAGTTAGGGGAAGAAGTAGGAGCTTAAAGAAGGAAGTAATGTAAAACAGAAGAAAATTGAAACAAACGCAGTAAAAGTAAAAAAAAAAAAAAATGCAAAATTTAGACTTAGGGACAGAGAGGGATAGATAATAAATAAAACAAATCAGAAAAACAGTGTAAATAGAGGAGGATAGAAAAGCAGGCCCAGAACCATAGCATAAAGTGAAAAACAAGATGGCCGCGCCCATTGCGACCGCGTGGGTAAGTTTGCGTGATATTTCCCCCCAAGCACACAAAAAGAGTCGCGAACATGTAAAACGCATTCCCGAACATGAAATGTGTATCACGAACACGCTATACGCGACCTGGAACAGTAAATAAGGCATTGCAAACGGGTGGGACAAGTGAAAAACAAGATGGCCGGCTCCATAGGCAACCGCATGGGCAAGTTCGCGAGATACTATCCCCCGAGCATGCAAAAAGCGTCCCGAACATGCAATACGTGTTCCTGATCTAGAAAAACGAATCATGAACAGGCGGGACAAGCAACTACGCATGCTCGCATAGCTACTCGTAGCTCACATAGCGCTTTTACAACTTTGCGTAGCCTCGTGTAGAACTACGCCCAGGCTGAGTGTGGATGGCATTTGGATGGTGATGGGCAGGCTTCACAGTGTTGTATAATGTTAACTGTAATATGTGGTTTTGGCACTGGTATCTGCGGAAAACGACTTTAACAACGCGCTCAAAACAGTGCAATACATTTACATCACTGCTTTTACAACGCAAGTCGTTACAGCCACTTGCGCTGGATGGTGCTATAGACTAATGAATAGTGTGATTTACTATTCCAACACCTTCCCTACTGTACGTAGGCTGGAGTTGGAATATTAAATCATACTATTCCTAAGTCCAGCGCCCTACAGCGCAAGTCATTGTAATGACTTGCGTTGTAAAAAACAGCGATGTAATGTAACGCGATCTAAATGATCGTTTTGTAACATCATACATCGATATCTGCAGTTTGTGTATTTGCATGTGTTTGGTAAGAAAAACTTTTTAGTACTGTTTACTCCAAATGGGTATCATTGCCCTGCGTGAAAGCATTTTTTCTAAATGGTGTAACAATAGCAGCATATTTAGCTTTGGTTTTATTGTGTTAAATTATCCTTGTATTTGTGCAAGATGTGTAATGTGTTGTCTTGTGTGAAATTTTCTTTTGTTTTTACTTTTTAGTGGGATATTGTTGGTGCTTTCTGTGCCTGTGCAGAGTAAGTGCAGGTGATCCTCAGTCTCTAGCTGTCTTTGGCAAGTGAGTGTTTTAGTTAGTGAGTATATAGGTCTTTCAGTGCTTTGTATTGATTGACTTTTCCTTCCAGATCACTATATTTCACTAGATTTACTAACTGTTTGATACAGTCACAGTTTTTGTATTACTTTTTTACACAATGTTAGTTATTGTTGACTTATTTGTTGTGTTACTTTTATTAGTAAGGATGATGGGTAGCTGCAGGATCACCGCTCAGCAGGTTGTTAGTTTAATTTTTAAATCTTTCTCTGACCATGATTCTGAGACTGACTCTGCATCAGAAGCAGTCCAAGATTTTGGCAGTGAATTTTCTGTACGAGAGCAATCATCTGATGATGCAGCAACTCTCAAATAGGAGGATGTGCCTCTTTTAGAGGAGGACACTGATATGCCGAAAGTACAGCAAGAGGCATCTGTATTGCAGCCTTGGGCTGAATGGCTTGCCATTGGAAGTGCTGAACTTTGCGCTGACCCAAACGTGGTGCAGCCAGCGTTGCCTGCTGTTGGACCTGGCACCTTGGCGTGGGTCTCCCTTCCATGTTTTTGCTGGCTATAGATGCTTTGGGAACTGTACCACTGCTGTCCAGTCCCACAGTGCAAGTGCTCCCTATGGTAAATTGATGTATAGATTAGTGACTCCATGATTGGCTGATTTGGTTTACTTGTCAGACACTAGTACAGGGCACTAAGTGTGCCCAGGGCTGGTAAATCCAAATGCTGCTGGTGGGCTTGCAGCACTGGTTGTGCTACCCACAGAAGCAGCCTTGTAAAGTGTGTCTCAGGTCTGCCATTGCAGAGCCTGTGTGCAGTCTGGTACTGCCATGTTTACTGGGCAAGTGCACCCACTTGCCTGTCCCTAAACCTTCCCTTTTCTGCATATCAGAAAATATCATACCATATCATATATATGGTAGGCCCAAGGGCAGGGTACACTGTAGCTTTAAGGTAGGACATTCCCTGGTGTGTGTGACATGTCATAGTAGTGAATTACAGCCATTTTCGTTTTTCACTATTGCAAGGCTAACTGTTCCCCATAGGCCAGAATGGGCAGTTTGATTATTACATCTTATAATCCTAACTGACTCAGGGAACTAGGTAGAAATTCGAGTTTAGTATGCCTGAACTCAGGATGATAAAATGCATCTTTTAGTGAAGTTGGTTTTAACATTCTTTGTTTGAAAATACCACTTTTAGAAAGTGGGTATTTTCTTGTCTAACTATCCAAGCCTGCCTCTGCTAGGTTGTGTATTCCCTGTCTGGAGTTTGAGTGACAGGGGCTGGGAGATTCCAGGAGACAGGGTGAGTCAGCACAGGGCTGAATAGAGAGATCTGCATGCAGATGGGAGGGATGAGTGGCACCTGGGACCTGAATAGTGCTGTGCCTTCCCTTCACAATGTTGGCTCCACCTCCTGTGGTGCGACTGATGTCCCTGGCCTGCACTGTGAAAGGAAGGAAGGAGTCATGTAAACAGAGCTCTCCACGACTGACCAGAACTGGTTTGGACTAGGTAAAGGCCTCTCTGCCTTCAGAGAACAAAGAAAAACTGTGTATAAAAAGGGGGACCCAGACCCCAGAACTTTAGATCACTTTTGGAAAACAAGAAGAAACCTTTGCTGAGGAGAGGAACCAGAGAGACTGAGGAGAAACTATCCCTAAGCGTGAGGGATTGGTCTGCAGTGGTTGCCTGACTGCCAAAGAAAGGAGAAAGGAACTTTGAGTGTACTTTATTCAACTTGTGAAAGATCTCCAAGGGCCTGAGCTAGAGCTTGCCTCCTGCTGCAGCCTCAGGGACAACAGACTTCACCCACCAGCTCCCCAAGAGTTCTTTTGAAGTGCATACTGTTGTGTTGGGCCTTCTGAGGGACTGTGTGTCGCAAGGAACTGGAAGCGCGACTCATGAAGATGAAGCGTGTCGCCGAACTGCCACTGTCACTTCACAACGCGAAAGCTCCTCGCATCACCAGAGAAGCGGATCGACGTCACACCAGACGCATCGCTGGGAAAGCGTGTCACCGCTGCAGTTGTCGCATCTTTGCCGAAGCGCCTTGCATCGCCGGAGAAGAGGCGACGTCCCATCAGATGTCGCCGCATCACCGGGAAGCGTGTCGCAGGGCCTGTCGCAGCTCAGAAGAATCGCTGAGTCGCAGCACGGCCGTCGGGTGTGCACGCATCATGTCGCGCCATCGCTGAAGCGCCTCGCATCGCCAGAGAAGAGGATTGACATCGCATCAGACTCTGCCACATCACCGGGATGCATGTCGCAGGGCCTGTCCTGGCTCAGAAGAATCGTTGAGTAGCGACACGGCCATTGCGCATGCACGCACCGTGTCGCATCAAGAAGAAGATGCCATCTTTGTTTCATCGGACTGGATCTTCATCGCATCACAGTGTTGCCGGTCGCATTGCCATGAAAGCGCAGACAAGAACCAACGCACCCCCTAGGCATCAGTAGGGACCTGATGCATCACCGTTCTTGCGTGTAAGGAACCGACGCATCACCTTCCCTGCAACACTTTTGTTGTATAGCGTTACGCATCCTAACGTACATTGAACTCAAAGTGTCGCATTTTACATCTTAAGAGAACTAAGCTAATTCTGCCATTTTTAAAGTACAGTACTGTGGATTTTTGTCACTTGTGGTCTTGTGTTAAGCCTATATAAAAATACTTATTTTTATACTACAACTTGTGTAGTGTCCATCTGTAGTGTTGTCACTGTGTTACTGTATGTGTTCACAAATGCTTTACACACTGCCTCTGAGATAAGCTTGTCTGCTCATGCTAAGCTACCAAGGGGGTGAGCAGGGGTTATTTTAGGAGTGTACCCCCTTACCCTGACTAGAACAAGGGTCCCTGTTTGGTCAAAGGTACTTACCTCTGCCAACTAGAGACCCCCCAGATCTAACACCTGCCTTTAGTGGTGTTGCAGGCTGCAGAGTAAATAGTGATAATTTTTTGCCTATGAATTTCTTTCAGTTGCTTATGGCTGATATATTTTTGGATGAGATTATCGAACAGATTAATTTGTATGCAGAACAGTAATTGAAGGACAACAGTGGCAGACTTATTCCCCACTCTAGAGCTAGCCCGTGGGCTCCCTCAAATCTGGATGAGATGAAGACGTTTTGGTGTTTAACTTTTTTGATGGGATTGATAGGGAAGCCGTTGCCTGCTTTCTATTGGTCTACTAGTCCCTTGATGGCCATTGCTATATTTCTTGCAACCACAAGTCAGGAATGGTATTTTCTTCTACTTTAGATGCTGCATTTTCTAGATAATGCCTCAGCATTGCCATGAGATCACCCTGATCGTGACTACCTCTTCAAGATTCGGCCTGTCCTTGATCATTTTGTAAATCACTTTGCAGAGATCTATGTTCCAGTGAAGGAAATAGCTGTGGATGAGTCTTTGGTCCTGTTCAAGGGCCATTTGGTATTTAGGTAGTACATTCCTAGCAAGAGGGTACATTATGGAATTAAAATGCATATGCTAGGGGACATGGTGTTGCCACGAAAAAAAGATAGGCACCTGAATTGGAGCTCCACGTGCTGGTGGGCCCTACAGGAAGAGACATATAGTGGGGCTCAACACACGTGAGAACAGGAGTCCAGCAGGCGTCTTCCCCACCCATGACTATAGTACACTGCACAGTTCACCTTCTCTGATAAGGGACTAGGCCCAAGATTCATTTTCTCTCCCCTGATTGTGGTCCAGTAGCCACAGTGTCTGGTGCTTAAGACCCGGTAGTGGTCAGGCAGCTGAAAGCAGGCTGCCATTTTGAAAGGCACCCCTCGCTGTGCACACGTGGACCTGCCCAGACCGAGGGTGCAGATGGGAAATGCCATCTTGAGACGGGAAGGAGGTTCCCATGACAAACTGCAGGAGCCCCGGAGGGGCAGCCTCACAACCAGTAGGGATAACGGTGAGTGAAGCAACTGGGGGTCGATGCACTTACACAAAGGAGTTAGAAAGGCCTCCCATGCCTGAGGCTCCTCTGCAGAACCCATCACCAGTAGTTACCCCGCGAAGGTACCACTTCCTCTACCCCCTCTCCCGCCTAGCTCAGGGACTTGGGGATAATGGCACCATGCACTAGGACACAGATCGTCTGACAGCGACCACTGGGGGCCTGCTCTGAAGCAGCCGAGAAGTGTGATGGCTGGAGGATCACCCTAGAACTGCCCAGATGATGCCAAGTCTTTACACATAGCTAGCCATATTCACACCTATCCCTTATGGCAGGATGACACAGGAGTCGCTGGACTGGATGAAGGAGGATGAGCATACCCAGAGATCCCTTAGCACCATGCAGACAGCCAGGCCCTGCACGCTGGTCACTGGACAAGGGCCCTAGAGGAGAGAAGTGCTATTGGAGGGGGACCCAAGGCTGCTGTTGTCCCCCTGGACTACCCTTGGGGGTGATGACCAGACTAGATGCGCGACCCACACTGACCACACCACACACAAACACTGATTCCCTCTAGATGGGAGGCATACCACTGATCCTGTACCAATCCCACACGGACCCCCTGGGATAGGGTGAGACACGATCCAATGGACTGAAAGTCTGGGGCCACTGCTCAGGTCCGTCAGGGACTAGCTACCACACAATGACAGGTGCAGCATTAGGCAGGACTGAGGAGGAGCCCTGCATCACCCTGGAATCGCACCACTGTCTGCGGGCCAGACAGAAGAATCACTGGCACACCCCACTCCCCTTCTCTCAGGGAATGCACCCGCATGCCTTGGGCCCCTGAATGGAAGATGCCCAGTGGCAAGTCCACTGGCAAAACTAGCTAACAGCTGCTCTTCTCAGAGGCTGTCACTCAGCACCATACCAATGCAATGCCAAAAGGAGTACGGGCCACTGGACTGCCAATGGCCCCCACAGGCATAACAGCAGGAGTTCACCATGGAGTACATGGAGTACATCCTGCAGGAGGTCATGGCATTAGGCTGATGCCTGGAAGCAGTGGACTCTAAAATACCCAACGTTGTGGCCAAAACCAAATCCATCTGCTCGTACATTGCACACTTCCAGGCCTGGGTGGAAAAGATAGAGCTATGGGTCATACCTATAGAAGACCAATTCAAGAGAGGGCCCAGGAAATCTTATGCCACAGGAGAAAAATCATCGACCTGGCGGACAGAAGTCAGAGGGACAATGTCTCCTTCGTTGGCTTTCCAGAACATCCTTCAGGGGTTTCTTCAAGGGCCTCCTCTCCAACCTCACCGGCACCTTCACCCAAACCCTGAAACTCCAATGTGCACACCACAAGGACCCTGTGCACCAATGCCAAACAGGACGGCCTTACCCCATCATAGCCTGCTTCCTTCAGCACGAGCAAGTACAGCAGCTTCTAATCGTGACCCGTTTGCACGGCCACCATAACCACTAAGTGCAAGAAATCCATTATAGCTGCAGACTTCTCACGGGAGACCAACAAGCGCAGAAAGGCTTTTCCGTCCAGCCCTAGTTCCATCAAATGGACATCAAGTATGGACTGTCTGAACCAGCTTGACTGTGGATAATGAAAGACGACAGGTACAAAGACGTTTTTGACCCAGAAGTCCTGCATATTTTCCTGGAGGACTCACCGTCCATGCTATCGACACTTACCCCCTGGAGTCACATCACAGACCATGTTCCCCCACCACGCTGCCTCCCCCCACCAACTATGGTGGCCGATGGTGCAAGAGCAGGAAACGTGACAGGGGCAGAGTTCTAGAGAGGGTGGCTCGCTGCCAGGATGACAGGGACCTGACCCTCAAAGCAGTGGCAGCCATCATGAAGAACCAGGGCCGAGACATATTCTGGTCACCACTAAGGTCTGTCCACCCCAATGGCTGAGACATTCAGTGGGCCTCACAGCCCGTCAACCCCAAGCCTAGGGCACGGATGACTGTGGGCCGTGACCTCCCAGCAGCAGATGGATGAGTACCCTGTTACATGCCTGTACTTCTTCTTAAAACCGTGTGAATTGCACAGCTAGTGGACGGTTGTTCTTATGCAGCTGTGCAGTATTTTGTTATCTTTTACATTGCCTAGCTTGATGTGCACCCGCAGACCCCTGGTCCATCCTATGCAATGGCTTGCTTTGATGTACTTTGATGTATTTCCGATGTTCCCCACTGTTTGGCTTGTCAGCCTGCAGGTAACCACTACACCATTAGCGGTAGTGAGACCCTAGGCTAACGGCTTGCCAATATGGCTAACATCATTCCCCATCCCTCCACTTGGGGCCCTCTTACTCTTGAGGATGCTCAGAGGCCTCCTGCTTGCACCCCCTTGCCCCAGTCCATGCTACTGTTGACACTGCCAGACCTCCATGCTTAACAGTCCCTGAAATGTGTCATTGACTGCTGGCTAGACATCGGGGGGTGCACCAGACCATTCTCACCTGGACTCCCACAGTGGTCGTTCCCGCACCCTGGTTAACTTTTAGCCACTTTCTACTCTGCCCCTCCTGGTGGGGTTCTCCCTAGTATGATGGCGCTGCAAGCATAGACCCACAGTCTACAGGAGTAGTGCTGGTTAGTTAACCCTTCCCACTCCAGCCCCACTACTCCTTTTTTCTGCGCTCTTGGCAACCCACCCTGGGATGTGTCTGACTGCTGCCTTGCCCCTTCGTGTGTCCCCTCACCCCTCTTCTCCTTCCCCCTTCTTCTCTCCCTCTCTTACCCCCACAGCACCCTCCCCAGGCTTCTCCCCGTCCCTTTGGCCTCTCCCTTCAGGTCTTTCTTGCCCGGGTCTCCTCCAGACCCAAGCCGTGCCCTAATGGCCATGCCCCTGCCTGTAGCCTCTTCTTGTGGAATGTCAATGGGCTAATACGCTACATTAAGTGCAAGAAGGGCTGTCATACCTGCAGCCAAAACGGGTGGATATGGCCCTGTTACAGAAAACACACATTGCCTGCCTAGAGTCCGAAAAGCTGTGCCGGGATTGGGTGAGCAGAGTGGTCCATAGCAGCTGTCCAGCGTCGGCGGGGACGGGAGATGAACCTCCAAGGAGTTGTGGTTCTCCTCCACAAATGCTTTTGCCAAGGTGAAACTTGGGGAATGGAGGCTTTGTGTAGGTTCACTGTATACCCCTATAGGCACCAAGCGTCCCTATCTCTTTCAGCTGAACCTCCTCCTCACCGAGATTAAGGCCTCCCACTACTTAATTTGGGGTGACTGGAACCTAGCGTGGGACATTGTGATGCACCAAACAGGCCCACTAGACGTTGGCAAAAGTATGGACAGGGCTCTTCTGGTGGACGTGCTCTCTGCCCACGGCTTGGTGGATCACTGACCTCTCTCCCATCTGGCAGACAGGGAGTAAACCTTCCTGTTGCTGGTACACACTACCCAATCCAGACTGGACTACTTTCTGGTCTCCCACTGGTTGGTGGCCATCACTCTGGAATCCCGGATCATGGAAGCCATGCTCTCTGACCATGCATCGGCCTTGCTAGCATTGGACCTAGGCCTCGCCTCTCTGGGTTGCAAGCCATGGTGCCTGAACATACCGCACTCCAGTACCCTCACCCTTGTAAAGCCCAACTGCGCACACACATTTTCGGATACCTGGAAGATAATAGGGGTTTGGTATCCTCCCTCAGGTTCCTGGGGGCAGCCTCAAAGGCACCATCCACAGCCAGCTCACGTAGGACTGAGCGCTAGTAAATAAGCACAGAGTAACCAATCAGAGAGAATTGGGGAGTGAGATAGCGACTCTCACACACCTTTACACCGCAAAACCCTCACCTCACATGCACCATCAACTAGAGAAGGATTGCATGCACCGAAAGGTGTTATACACATCCAAAGCTGAATACGCATTGCAGAGGCTTAAAGGTCGCCACTATGAGCAAGGCAAAAAGGTGGGTAACCTCTTGGCTGCTCAACTGCACCAATAGGAGGCTGCCCTGGCCATCCCCTCCATCCAGTCCACCGGCAGTGAGAACCTCACCCAACCACAAGACATACTCAATGAGTTTGCAACCTTCTAAGGCACTCTAAACAGCCCAAAGATGAAATCTGGAGATGAGCAACTGGATGCCTTCTCTGAGGGCGTGCACCTTTCTAGTCTCATTGAGGAGGGACAATGTATGTGATGTATGCTTTGCTCGATTCCCTCCCGGCTGCATCTCATCCCCCTACCCGTTTAGTATTGCTTCCTTGTACCATTGCTTTGGTTTCCAATAAAGAATTGCAACACAAAAAAAATAAGTTTATGCTGTCTGAGACTACAACTAGATATATCTATAATTTCAGGATATACACCAGTGGGGATTCCACCACTGACCTCCCTCGTTGTCTGTCCACTTTTAGAGTTAGAGCGAAAAGTATGTGGGACCTTGGAAGAGGACTTTTTAACAAAGGGCACAATTTATACATAGATAACTACTACACAAGTGTGCAATTGTTCAAGGATTTGTGCAAAGTGGTCCCTGTTGCATGTGGCACAATCTGCTCTAAACGTAAAGGTTACCCTAAAAAGCTTGGGCCTGATTCACAAAAGTAAACTTAGACTAACAGTCTAAGTTTAGACCTGAAGTCTAAAATCCTACCAAAAGTTTAATTTTACTAGTAGTAAAGTTAGACTTTTGGTATAAGTTAGACTTTTGGTCTGAACTGAGACCAAAAGCCGACCAAAAGTCTAACTTTACTAGTAGTAAAGTTAGACTTAAGGTCTAAATTTAGACTTTAGGTCTAAACTTAGACTTTAGGTCTAACTTTACATTTGTGAATCAGGCCCCTTGTTTGTAAAAAACGTCAGAGGGGAAAGTGCAGTACCTTAAGTAGTGATGAACTTCTAGCTGTGACACTTTCAGACAGGAGAGATATCAACATGCTGACTACCATTCAAGATGAAGTACTGCACCTGTTTCTGTTTGGGGTCAGCTTACAGAAGTATGCAAACCTGTGTGCATTTTAGACTTCAATAAGCACATGAGTGGTGTAGATAGAGCAGAACAGAGGCTGGAGGCTTAAAGTACTGTTCGTAATTCACGCATTTGGAAAAAGAAGTTGGCTGTCCATCTGTTTCTTTTGGCAACCTTCAATGCTTTTGTTGTATTCAAGGAATGTGCTCCAGATTCAATTACTTTTGTTCTGTTTCAGCAGGCTGTGATACTCAGCCTTGCTGTAATGGAGCATGTAAGTGTTCCTAGAGTAGGAGTGGTGAAGGGTGTGGCTAGATTGAAGGATCGCTACTTTCCTGATTACATTCCTCCCATACCCCCAAAAAACTTTCTCTGTAGAATATGTAGAGACTGTGTTCAAAGAGGCATGCGGAAGAAGAGTCTGATGCACTGCCTTGAGTGTCTTTCTAAGCCTGAGCTATGTGTGCCCGCATGTTTTAAATTGTACCACCCGTAATTGAATTATTGGGAGCAACTATGATCTTAAAAGTGAACTAACTGGTATGTATAATTTTGTATTTTGTGTTCAGATTCACAGTTGGCAGTAGTTTAATGTATTTAGTTAGACTGCTTGTGTTTGGGGTCATAGTAGTTTTATCATCTCCTTCAAATTGGTTTATAGTTTATTTTTGTTAAAAAACTGTTGGTGTGTGGACTGGTGCCTGGCTGGTGGTTTGTGTGGTGTGGATAGGCACTTGGCTGCTGATATGTGTAGACTGATGTGCGTCTGGCAGTGTGTGTGGACTGGTGTTTGGCTGGAAGTGTGCATAGACTGGTGCTTGCCTGGAGGTGTGCAAGGACTTGTGCTTGCCTGTTGAGTGTATCGATGGTGCTTGGTGGTGTGCATGGATGGTGCTTGGCTGGCGGTGTGTGTGGACTGGTGATTGGCTAGCAGTGTGTGTAGACTGGTGCTTGCCTGTCAGTGTGCATGGACTGGTGCTTGGCTGGCATGTGCTTGGATGGCATTTAAGTGGCAGTGTGCATGGATAGAGCTTGGCTGGTGGCGTTAGTCGATGGCGCTTGGCTGGCGGTGTGCGTGGACTGGCACTAAGTTGGTGGTGTGTGTGAGCTGGCATTTGGCTGGTGGTGTGTGTGTAGAGAAACCTCTTGTTAATAAAATTTTAACCTTTCACTCACCCTTTTGTCAAATTCAACCAGTATGTGGGTGCACTTGAGGAAAAGATGGTTGTACGTAATATTTGTCTTTGATGTCTTTCTCTGCAAGGGTATATATTTTCTGTAGGGAAAATCTACCAACTCTAGATATTTTTGTAAACTAGACACCCAGGGGAGTACAGGGTGGTGTGCCTCTCATGGATCCCATCTTAACCACAATGCCCTGAAAAACTCGAAATGTGACAAAATCAAAAACTTTCCTTGCATTTCTCTGCCATATTATTCCAGAATCAGAAGGAAACAATCCATTTCTTACCACTCGGTGTTTCCCCAGGGCTCCTGATAAAAATGCTACCACACTTGTGTGGGTCTGCCAAGGGACCGCAACAGTGAAGGGCACAAAGCTATTGTGGAAACCTCAAAATTATCTTTTACAAAATTACCTGGTTTTGCAAGTAGGGCACCTGCAATTTGTGTCAAGGCCTCGGCAACCATCTAGGAAAACCTACCAAACCAGCACATTTTTTAAAACTATATACCGGTGGAAGAACAGGGAGGTGTAGTTTGCGAGGATCCCTCAGCGCTTTCTTACCCAGAATACACTGTAAACCTCATATTTAGCTAAAAAGTCAGATTTTATTCACATCTATGTGTGGGAAAGTTGTGGGATCACTGGACCAGGCCACACCTCCCAGTACTCCCCCAGGTGACTAGTTTTTAGAAAAGTCAGAGTTGGGAGGTTTCCTTAGATGGCCGCCGAACCCGGGACCAAAAACTCTGGTGCCCCCCCTTGAAAAACCAGGTTGTTTTGTGAAAGTTGATTGTGATGTCTCCACAATACGTTTTGGGCCCTTTCCTGTCATGGACACTTGGCCTGCCAAAATAAATTAAGCACCAGTTTCCTTAGAAGAAAGAAGAAGAAAAAAGAAGAAAGAAAGAAAGAAAGAAGAAAAAACGAGGAGAAATGAAAACATCTCTCCTTGTTGCGCCTCGCTACGCCACCTCTAGGGTGGCATAGCATTCACACGCATCTCCAGATTTACGATTTCTCGTAAATCTGGAGATGTGTCTTGTTCCATGGGTGTTGCGTGGGAACACCCACAGCAACACCCATGGAACGCCCCTTCAATGCACAGTGCTGCATGTGAAGGGGCCATATTTACGAGGAGAGGAAAAGTCACGAAGGGTGGCTTTTCCTCTCCTTGTAAATATGGAGGAGCCCCCTGCGCCACCAGTACATCACAAAAAGTGACATAGTGGTGGCACAGGGGGCTTGTAAATCTGCCCCCCAGTTTTCAAAATTGTGCTGGTTTGGTAGGTTTCCCTAGGTGCCGGCTAAGCTGGGGACAAAAATCCAGAGCTAACCACATTGAAAAAAAAAAATTGTTTTTCAGTGGAAAAATGTGATGTGTCTATGCTGTATTTGGCACCCTTTTGTGTGGCAAACACTTGGCCTACCCACACAAGTGAGGCACTGCTTTTCTTGGAAGACTTAAGAGAATGCTGGGTGGTAGGAAATTTGAATCTGACTGCATGTTACAGGACTATTCCTCACAGAAATACAAGAAAAATGTATTTTGTTAGGCAAAGTTTGAGCTTCGCAGGGGACTCTGGGTAAAAAGGAACCTGGTGGGAGCCATGCAAGTCACCCCACCCTGGACTCCCCCGGGTATCTAGTTTTAAAAAATGTGCTGGTTTGGTAGGATTCCCTAGGTGCCAGCTGAGCTGGAGTCACAAATCCAGAGCTACTGATTTTGTAAATAACACAGTGTTTTTCAGTGGGGAAATGTAATATGCATATGTTGTGTATGCTACCCTTTCGTGTTGCAGGCACTTGGGCTACCCATACATGTGATGCCCCATTTTTCTTGCCAGACCAGGGGGAACACGGATGGTAGGAAATTTGTGGCTGCCTGCAGTTTTAAGAATTCAAGAATTGCAAGGAAAATTAGATTTTTTAGGCAAAGTTTGAGATTTGCAAGGGATTATGGGTAAAATAAATTGATGAAAGCCACGAAAGTCACCACATCCTGGACTCCCCCAAGTGTTTAGTTTTCAAAAATGTGCTGGTTTTGTCAGTTTCCTTAGCTATCGAATGAACTAGGTCAAAAAATCCAACATTATGCACAATGCAAAAAACATAGTTTTTCAGTGGAAAAATGTGATGTGTCCGCATAACTTTTGGTGCCCTTTCGTGTCTCGTGCATTTGGCCTACCCACAAAAGTGAGGTACTGTTTTTCTCGGAAGAGTTGGGGGAAAGTTGAATGGCAGGAAATTTGTGGATGCCTGCAGATTCCATAACTTTTCCCCAGAGAAATGCAAGGAAAATATGTTTTTTAGGCAAAGTTTGAGCTTTGCAGCGGATTCTGGTTAAAAAGCCTGGTAAGAGCCAATCAAGTCACAACACCCTCGACTCCCCCGGCTGTCTATTTTTAAAACATGTGCTGGTTTGTTAGGTTTCCCTATGTGTCTGCTGAACTTGAGCACAAAATCCACAGCCAGCCACAAATAGCAAAAAAAGACATTATTTTTCAGTGGAAGAATTTGATGAGTCTGCATTGCATTTGGCACCCTTTCGTGTTGCAGGCACTTGACCTAGTCACACAAGTGAGGCACTGATTTTCTCTGGAGACTAGGCAAACTGCTAGGTGGTAGGACATTTGTGGTTGTCTGCAGAGTCTAGGACTTTACTTCACGGAAATGTGGGCTGAATTGGATTTTTTAGGCAAAATGTCATGATGCATGCCTCCTGTGCCATCTATGCACCACATTCCCACAAAGACTCTCTCTCTATGGGTGGAAATTAAATTGGTGATATAATTAATGACCCCCTACGCCCCTCTCCCTATACTACTACTCAATGATGTTTATGGTTATGTATGAGTGCATATGTTGGATCATCACTTCAACTTGTGCCTTTCGTTTGTTGTCGATCAGTGTTTTGTTTGCATAGCCTTGGCACTCTGCTTGACCCAGCTCAAGATTAGTATGCAGGAAAGATGTATCATGGCCTTGCTCTAGATTAGTAAACAGAAAGATGAGTAATCCCTTGGTATTTGGCTTGACCTTGCTTAAAATGAATAAGCAGCCAAGATGAGCCAACAGCTCACACATTTAAACAGGATGAATGAGCTCATTGGCACACATGGCTTTGACCTCATGCTTGGTCCCTCCCAGGATGAGTAAGCACACAATCATTGAGCTTCCTCTCCTTGGCCTGGGAGTTCTGGGAGAGCGCATCACTGGTGCATCTTCTGCTACTCGACTCTGTCTCCTTGGCATCAGCATTCCAGATCCCTGCCTTCCAGACATCTCTGGCCTAAGCCCTGCCAAAGGAAAAAACAAAGACTCATGAAAGTCCTCACTACACTCTCTTATTAAGAGAACATGTTCAGTGCACAGACTGTTCTGTGCTGAATCAGAATTACATAAGATTTGTGACTATGGTTTCTTTATCTGCTTGGGACCAATAATGACATTCCTTAAGAAAAAATCTGTAAGAACTTTGATTTTAAGTGACAGCTCTTCATTAGTTACAATTATTGGGGAAGTTTGGTAATCGGACTGTGTTTTATTTTGCTTATTTCTTTGTAAGGCAAGCTTAAGGGTTCCTCAAACTAGTCTTCCACACTCTGCAAGCCTCGATTCACCCTAATCACCAGTCGCTGAAGCTGCTGACCAGTATTTGTTCATCTCCTTCTCCCAGCCTCTGTTCCCTATTCCTTTACCCATGGGACTAATCACTCACATCCAGTCTCTTCCAGGTGTGGAGGACTAGCTCTCAGGGGTGTGGGCATACAAACTTAGCTCCCGCAGACCCTGGGATTTCAGGTGAGTGGTACTGGCCTGTCACAAACTTTGAACTCTGCAGTGGATTCTGGCTAAAAGAAAACTGATGACAGCCACACAAGTCTCACCAAACTTGACTCCCCTGAGTATTTTTTTTTTATGTGCTGGCTGGGTAGGATTTCCTAGGTGCCAGCTTAACTGGGGCCCAAAATTAATAGCTAGCAACCTTGTAAAAAAACATGCATTGTGCTAGGTGAAATATATTGTCTCCTAGGTTATGATTTGGGGTGTTTTTGTGTTGCAGATGCAAGGCCAAGCCACACCAGTGGGTGCCATTTTCATCTGGACTCTTGTGGGAATACAGAATAGTAGAACATTTGTTATTATCAACAGAATAACTCTACATTTGTGCCCTTTAATGTAAGCAAGTGTGCAACACAGAAGACATTTTACAAAAGGCCCTCTGAAACAAATGCCAGTGTGGGTATCCATAATTTCAGAAGTGTACAAACAACCACTGCTCCTAAAAAAAAATCAGTTTCTAGTGTACTTTTCTGAAATTGAGTTTTTCTTCATATCCTTTTTCAATTCTCTCTCATTTATATTTGAAATGCACTTAATAAAAAAACATGGTAAGGTACAGCTCGGTTGTTGGCTCTGTGTACCTTGGGTTCTTGGAAAACCTACAATCTCCATATATCCCCGCAACCTGAAGGATCCAGCAGATGTAATGGTATATTGCTTTCGAAAATCTGCCATAGTAAAAAGAAGTTACAGATAAAAACGTAGACACAAATGGTTGTTTTTTTCAACTCAATTCAATATTTTTTTATTTGAACTGTTACTTTTTATAGGAACACCTTGATGGATCTACAAAAATAACCTCTTTCTGAATTCTGAATATTATCTAGTTTTCAGAAATGTGTAGCTTTCTGGGATCCACCATGGGTTCTACACCTGCTTCCTCCACAAACTGGAAGAAGGTTGAAAGCACAAAAGATAGGAAAAATGGGCTATCTCCCAGTAAAATGCCTAAACTGTGTTAAAAATTTGATTTTTTATTCAAGTCTGCCTGTTCCTGTAAGGAAAGATGGTGATTTTAGCACTGCAAACCCTTAATTGATGCCACTTGCAGGAGAAAAAACAGACACTTCTGGTTCTCCCCAAAAATAAAATGCAACTATATTTTGGTTCATTTCTTAGTCCCCTCCAGGGGAATCCACAAAACCTGAGTACCTTTAGACTCCCAAGGATGTTGGAAAAAAAAGACACAGACTGGGCGTGTTTAGCTCATTTGGACAAAAAGCCATAAAGAGGCTTAGCACGGGGTGGAAAAGGTCTAGCAGCGAAGGGGTTAAGTGAAAACAATAGCACTTTAACATGCTTTAATAAAAAGTTGCTTATGAGCATGGAGCATAATTGCTGACAGCTCAATTGTAGGCCTCATTGTTTTTTCTAGTCCTGTTATTGTCCAGACTCTATAATTCTACAACCTAAATTTATTTTTAAATGCTTTAAGGCCCGCTATCGCTGGATAATATCGCCTGGTTATTGCGTTATTAACAACGCTAACCGCCTAGGAGATAAAAAATCCAGCAATAGCGGCATTTTGGGAGGTTATCACTGGTAATGCAGCGATAAAACTACAAGCATAGGGATATCCTTGTTGATAGCCCATGGTGGATTTAGCCATGTAATCCACCTCCCATTGGATTACATGGCTAAATCTGAAAATTAGCAGACGTAAAAAAGCAGCGTTAACCGTGGTTAACGCTGCTTTTTTTGTCTCTAACAGGGTTAGCGTGAAGCTTAGCGACATTTCTTTTTTTGCTCTGGAACGCCCACTTTGCATCTCATTAGAGATGCAAAGGGAAGCGTAGTGAAAAAGGGTGCTTACATGCGATTTTGCATGTTAGCACCCTGTTGTTGATAGGGCGATAGTTTTATCTCCGCTTCTTTGGCTTTTAAAGCCAAAAAAGCGGAGATAAAGCCCTTGTTAATATGCCCATCTATGACTAATGTGTCAGATTCTCATTTAAAAAAGGTGAGCACCTTTACAGGAAACTCGACTGTGGTCTCAGTTGATAAGAGCTGTTGCTAAGCTCTCACACAGCGAGAAGAAACTGGCGCCTAAAACTTTTCAAAGAATCTTCTAGCAATTCTAAACCAAGTTACATTAGTAAGTTTGACACAAGCGGCAAGACCTCCCTTGTAGAAATGTGCACTTGGCACATGCACAGCAACACCAAAAGAGCATTACTGTTTATTATTGTTATTATTATTTTGGGTTGTACATAGCGCTAGCTAGACTCGAAGGAATCAGAGCGCTTTATATGTTATGTGATAACGTTTACAAGAGGTACAAATGTGTTCAAATTCCCAAACTAATTTATGGGGAAAAAATATCATTTCATGAATAATATAACAGCATGATTAAAATAGGATATAATGATCAAGAGAAAAAAATATAAAAAATTGTCAATAGAGAAGGTTTAAAAGCAGGCACACCATTTTATTCAGTAGGATGCTTTTGAGAGGGTCCGACGCCATTCTTGCAGGTGGCTGGCAATGATGCGAGGTTACCATGCGTTAGGGAAAGGCATATGCAGTCAGGGCCTGTTTGAAAGACCCAAACTGTCCAGAGGTCAAACGAGCCAGGATAAATATGGTAAAATTATGTTTTTCCTACAGTTTAGCAAAGAGATAGCCCTGCAATAAATATTCAAATCCCAATGCAGATACCACCAGTGAACATGCTGCTAGAGTAGGAGGCAGTTGTTTGTACTAGGACAGTGGTATGTGCTAGCACTTTAAAGTACAGTGCTTTCACTGGAGCTATAGCTGTTTATTTACTACGACAATAAATAGGAACTACAAACAAAGCCAAAGCTGAGACCCCAGCTTTTTTAAAAGGATCTACAAGTCATGTTGATGAAACTAATATTTTAATATTCTAATGCATAATTCTATTGATTCTCCAAGGTGATACATATGTGGTAGGTAGAGATTGCTGATGCAGACACACAAGGGGTCAAAGTGCCTGGGCTGCCCCTGACATTGGAGTGAGGATCAGTATTGCCTTTCAAATCATCATAATCATCATCATTTCCTTGGAAGGAGAAGCTGAATCAGTGGCCAACCTCACATGTATTTTCTTTTTGTGTTCTTCTATGTGAGTCTTTGTTTGCCTTTCAAGTACTTCTGTTAGACCACCATGCTAGCAGGCTTGGCAGAGGGCATGAGCTACAATGTGTCTGTGCTTCAAGTGAACATGAAAGAAATTTTAAATCATAGATTTCTTCTTGTAAACAGGCACAGAATAGAGTGCTTTGGTGAAGCTGCTTTCAGTGCTCACAGGCAAAATCAAAGACAGAAGGAGAATATTGCTATTATCTTGTTGCTATGGTTTTTAGTTTCTGTGATATTAGGTCAGTAGAGACGTCAGGTGCTTCTCTTAGCCAAGAAGTGCCTTTCACCATTAATCACAGATACACTTTCATCACCAACATTAGCAGTAGAGCCAATGCCATCTAGGCTTTCCTGGAACGTCTTTCGGCCTGGTCTTTCTTAATGCTCAGGCACCAGTTCATGCTACTAATATCTGAAATGCTGTGCAATGTTGCTTCTTTTTTCTTGGATGAAATGAAAAAAAAATGTGTTGTGATAAAGCAACTCTCGCTACTGCTGCTACCATGAATATAAATATAATATGATTTCTTCATTTTTAGGTCGAACCTAGGCAGTTCCCATGCGCTGTCTGGTTGACCAGCTGTAATCTCTATACGTAGTTTAAACCCGCCTGCTGATTGCAATTGGTTCACTCTTTTGTCGCTCTTCTTTGCTGGTTCCTCATTGGTTGGTGCTCCCGATACATGCCTTTCGTTTCTCAATCAGGAGAGCCTGCCAACTACAGCTGTTCATTTTTATGTGTTTCTATGGGAACTTCTTGTTTTATTTCCTGCTGGTATTACACTATGTGTGCCTGTTTCTAGTACCATGCACCTTTTATTTGATCATCACTGCACCCACTTAATGTGGGCGCCACATGCATAGCTATTATTTTTCTCCACTGCCAGTCCAGACCAAGCACCCTGTTTCAATAACTCTTGTTAGCTAATCTGCAACCTACTTATCACGCATGCGCAGGAGGTGCAGAATTTTCCTAGTGTTGGGGAGGCTCAGCGTCAGGTGTCATGACTCTCTTGTCCTCAGTAATATGGGACAGAAAAGTGAAAAATGTTTAGTAAAGTGCCACCATCCTTCTGCCAGTGTAACTGGGAGGGTGCACAGGCTCTTTGATGCTGCTGTAGCATTGCTTCTACTGCGCTGTTGGATTAGGAGAACAGACGGGCATTTCAACAAGGCGGCGATAAAAAAATTATCGCTGCCTTAGCGCCAGTTTCTGGCGATAAAACGGCGATAATTTTATCGCCCTATCAGCAAGGCAACGCTAACCCCTGTTAGCGTTACTTTTCCAGCGATAGCGGCCGGAATTTTATCGCCTTTCAAGCCAACGATAATTATCGCTAATGACATGCAAAGTAGGCTTTCCTGACTGAAATCCCACGAAAAAAGTCCCAAACACAGCTGCTCACTATTAACAAGGTTATCGCCAAACCGCTTAGCTACAAAAAAACGCACGCTAACTCCAGTTTTTAACACCTGATAAAAACCTGACTTAAACTGGAGATAAGTGGGTGCATATAAGGAAGAGTTGGCCCGGGCCTTCCCAGAACAGCCACAGAAGCCATGGAGATAGTCATCATGCAGCTTGGAGTCCCACCAATGCAGCAACAACAACCACCGCCAATGCCACCACAACCAGGACCACCACCACCCATGCAGCGACGAAGAAGACAGCGGTCACTGCGCAGACGTGTCTACCTCACAGACTTAAGGCCAGAGGAAGTCATAGCCCACTACAGGTTCAAAAGGACATCCATCCAGCACATCCTGACCCTCATTGCCCACAGGCTGACGCCACCAACACAGCGGACAACCAATATCCCTCTGCAGACAAAACTGCTCGCTGTGCTGCACTTCTTGGCCTCTGGGACATTCCAACCAACAACAGCCACAGTCGGTGGAGTATCACAGGCATCCTTCTCAACCTTCCTCCCCACTGTCTTGGATGGCATACTTAGCACGATTCCTCAGCACCTACACTTCCCTAACACTATGCAGGAGCAGATTGCGATCAAGCAAGGATTCCATGCCATTGCTGGCATACCACAGGTGATCGGTGCAATTGACTGCACACATGTATCATTTGTGCCCCATGCGGACAGCGAACAAACACATCTACTGCAACAGGAAGCACACCCATTCAATGAATGTGCAGGCAATAGTGGACCACCGCGGACTATTAACAAATGTCGTTGCCAAATTTCCAGGGAGTGTGCCTGATGCATTCATCTTCCAACAATGCATCATAAACCAGCGCTTCCAGGATGGCACATATGGAAATGCATTGCTTGTCGGTAAGTACCAACTGAACACACCACATGCACAAAAAACACAATCATGTTGACCCATCTAGAGGGAGAATGTAAGTACATTGCCTAGGACCTGATTGAGGGGGTGCACAAAATGCATGGGCACATGTTGATGTATTGTGTACGAGGATGAGGTATACAGGCTCCACTGAGTAGAGCACGGCTACTTATAGTATGGCCCACATGCTTTCAGCGGCCTGGCAAGCCTTTCTTGTTGGGCCGTGGACCTTGCAGACATTGGGCCCAATTCACAGAACTGACTTAAGACAAAATCCTAAACTTACTACCATTTTGGTATTCACAGAAGGCACTTACTCATTTTCGTATTCACAGAAGGCACATGGGGTTGGCTGGGTCCTGGGAGGCAGCTGTGGTGGGAGGTGCTTGATGCTGGGTGGTTTGTGCAGGGGGTGGGCTGGGCACAATGCTGCTGGGTAGCCCTGCTACTGGGGATGGTGTCGAAGGAATCGAGGAGATGCTGAAACTCGTCCACATTGATGGTGGGTGTTTGCGACGAGTCATCGTGGCGGAGTGGGTCGTCCGGCTGTCCAGGAGGTGTTGTCGCTCCCTCTGAAATGTTCATGGGAGATATAGTTTAACAGTGGTATCCATGTATGGACATGCATTATTTGACTTAACAATCAGACTGAGGGAGACTGTACATTATAGATATTTTGTACAATGCGCATACTAGTTTCTGGATTGTGATTATTTCAGAGACATCACGGATATGAGGGTGTACTTGTACGTTGTAATATCACAAGTTGCCTAGGTGACTAATTCAGTCTGCAACACCTATCAGGCAATGTTGATGTACTCAGATTAGTATGTGTGTACACTGCATTGTGTGATGGTGGAACCTATTGCATTTGTTTAGCTGCCCTTGTCCCTTTCATGAAATGGGCCTTTGACTTCCGTGAATGGACAATGCAGACATGTGGAAATCTTTGTGGATTGTATTTCCTTGTCAGAGTTGTGACACTTGTGCATAGTAGGTCATCAAGTGTCTTGTTCACATCAGGGGTTGTGTGTACATGAGTTTGTGACAGGGTGTGACATGCTCCCTTGAGGATGAGTTCCACACTCCGCAACATCAGTGAGGTGTCCTGCACCATGTGAATCTCTATGTCCTGCAGGCATGCTATCCATCATGCCCTGTCACATGCATTATCAGTGTGGCTCAAGGAGTTTCAGCTTTGCAGGGGCTTGCATATGTGCATGTGTTTAGTGTGCTATTAGTAATGTGTGATGAGTGCCCACTTTTGGCACATTGCAATGGGAGCCTACTTGGGGGCATGTTATCATGCACGGCCATGGTGTTATCGTTGCTTTAGCGGCAGGAAACTTCTGCTACAAGCGGCAAAGATGTTCTTGGAAATATGCAGCATAGAATTCCAGGAGAAGCACATGTTCTGGTGTGAACATGGGCTTTGATTGGAATTCTCTGCAGCATGGTATCAGGCACATTATCACCGCTTTGGTGGCAGTTTCATGTCGCTGAAGTGGCGATAATTTTAAGAACGTCCTTGATTGTATACACCGTGTTTTTTCTACAAAGCTGCACTGTTTAGGACACATGTGCCTTTAAGTCGCTTTGGCTCCTTGCAATTTGTGATCTTGCATGGTTTGCTTCCTGCACTTCTTTTGGATTACCCTTTCAGAGTATGGTGCAGCATGTATAGCAATTGTTGTTGCTGTCTGAGCAGACTGTGTCCACACCCATTATCCACAGATTTGGTCCCACATGTGGAGTGTGTGTGGCAGTGGTGGGCCGTTTTGTGCATCATACCAGGCGCTGACCTTCTAGACTCTGCATGAGTGCTTTGTTTTTAGAAGGGGGGACTACATACTCCATGCAGAAATCACATCGGATATTCGTGCACATTGTAAAGGGGACCAAGCAGGACCTGAGCTTTCTTTAGGGTGCCAATACATATTGACAGCAGCTGTAAAGTTTAAGGAAGTCACATGCCTGTACATGCGCATGGGTCTTGTGGAGCTGCCCCCTTTGGACATACTTAATTGAAATGGGAGGTAGATGTAGGGAGAGAGATACCAGAAAGGGCTTTGCTGAGATTGTAGAGTAAGCATGGAGGTGCACCAGGCACACCCGCTTCCAAAGGCTTCTTTTTAATGTTTTACATCTCCTTACCTCACACCGTCAAAAAGTCAATGCATGTTTCTACATTGACTCATAGGAATGCACAAGGGTTCAGGGGGAGGGGGCAAACTTCCCTCACCTGATTTGGGGGTGACCACTTTGGGCTACTTATTGGACCGTACTGATAACACTATTGAAGGTGTTGACGGACAGGGAGGTGGATCTGTCATAGGGGGCTTGTATCCTACATTGCTTCCCACACATGGCTCAAAGTGGGCTTGCCGCAAGTTTATGGATAGGGGATTATTAGTGGCCATGAGGGGATATTAAGATGCACTGGAAGGCAAGTGGGGCCACGAGTTTAGATCAATGGGAGTGCGAGTTCACCTAATGGGCAGAGTGTGATGGGATAGTTAGGCCACTACTGGTCAAGGGTCCGGTGAGCAAGGGATCACTCGAGGTGGCTAGGGCATGGGACCATTTCTTTGGGCCATTGGTGGACGAAGACAACCAGAGCGATGTCAACACTGAGCCAGGTAAGCTGGTACCAGGGTAGGGCCTTTATAGCCCGTAGATGTGACCATTTGACACCATTGTAGACATGCATGATGGCTGAATCTAAAGCGGCAGCCTGTATATTGTGTTTACCTTCTGGATACCACAGATTACGCACTGCTAAGGCTATCAAGGAGTACAGAGCAACATGGGTAGTGACATGCCTTGAGGGAGTGTGAAATAGACTTTCGGATGGATTTGTGATGATGATGTTTGTTTATATGGCCTGTGAATTGGTTGTTAATCTCCTTTTCACATGGTTCTTAATATTAAAGGTAGTAGAGGAGACATGTCATAGTAACAAGCCAAGGATCCTATGCTCAGAAAGTTGAACATCATAGTGAGGGGAGAGCGACTTGGGGCCATATTATCAAGATCAGCGTTAAAATTATCGCTGCTTTAGCAGCAGGTAACTACTATAAACACTAAAGCAGCGGTAATGGGCTTCATGATATGCCCTTGTGAATTCCCATAGAAGTCCATGTTCTGGTGTGAACATGGGCTTCTATGGGAAATCACAGGGGCATATTATCAAGCCCATTGCCGCCACTTTAGTGGCAGTTTCCTGCTGCTAAGGCAGCGATAATTTTAACGCTGATCTTGGTAATATGTCCCTAGGTTGGCGCGATTGTTAGATTTGAAGATCTAGCTTTCGCAGACATGAATAGTTTTTAATTTGCTAGAGAAAATAGTACATGCCATGCGTTGACGTGGGGCGGGAGAGGGTGGTGGGTATTATGGACAGGGATATGTGTGGATGCAGGTAAGTTGCCTTTGGATGACTGAATGCATTTCATAGTGCGCCCTGCATCGCATTTTGCAATGGAGGGCACACGACTAAGGGGCATATTATCAGGGACGGCAATGCAAATTATCGGCACTTGAGCGGCAGAGAACTGCCGCTTAAGCGGTGATAATTGGCCTGATAATATGCCCTGGGGAATTCCAATAGAAGTCCATGTTCTGGCGTGAACATGGGCTTCTATTGGAATACTCTAGGGCATAGTTTCAGGGCCATTATCGCCGCTTTAGTGGCAGTTTTCTGCCGCTGAAGTGGCTATTATTTTAACGCCGTCCTTGGTAATATACCCCATAATCCGTATTTTTGGTGTGCATTGCATGTGTTGTCGGTATGCAGAGTCACTCATTACTTTCTCATCTTGCTGTACACAGTGCTGCATAGTATGTACAGGCAAGGGGGAATTTTTGTAGTACAGGTATGAGGTTGTCACAATGTCCCCCTTGCCTCATCACCACACTTATCCAAATCTTCTTCAGAAGGCCGCAACTTCCATGTGCCAAAATGAGTATGCAGTGTGAATGTGACTTTTCACGTGCTCAAGTAAGCATGCCAGCGACAGGCTCAGCACACCTGCAACATTGCACATGTGTCTGGCTCGTGTGCAAGGTTGTGTGTGGCCCTCCAAGACATCCTTGTTGGCCTCGCACATCCTTGCACACAAGTCAGCCACATGTGCTATTTTAAAGGTGTGCTGGTCTTGCTGTTGGCATGCTTACTCGTGCACGTGATCAGTCACATTCACACTGCATACTCATTTTGCACATGTGTATTGCGGGGTTGTGATGGTGCAAAGGGTGCATTTTGGTAGCATGCTGCATCTCTATGTGATGTGGCATTTTGCAATGTGATGTGGCACATATTTTGTGGTCTGATGATGTAGCTGGACTGTGGTTTTTTTATGTTTCAGTGCACATTTCAATGTCAGTGTGTCCGTCAAAGTGTGTCTAGCAATGTTTATGTTGGATCAGTTGATATGTGTCCATGCCACCATGCACAGGGCTATCTGGGACCTGAACCACAGTAATTTTCGGTATGCAATGCTATTTATTGTACATGTGTGCCATTGTGGCCGTCCACCCCCGTCCACCCTCTCCATAGTTTGTACTCACCCTGTGGTTGTGTCTGTTCACCTGCAGCGGTGTCCCGACCCAGCACTCCAACCACCGTCTCCTCGGTGATGACTTGCGCCACCATTTCCTCCTGCTCATCCAGCTCCAGCAGGGGCACAGGGCTACCACCTCCAGTGGCCATGGCTGCCCTCCAGTTGGCGGCCATCTTCTCCTTAGTGTTCTTTTTGCTGTTGTTCCAGCACTTTTTTACCTCCTCCACGGTCCTCCTCTTCCTCTCTCCCACAGCATTGACCTTTGCTGTGATCTCTTCCCAGATCTCTTTCTTCCTGGACAATGGCACTGTCCTCCGGATAAAGAGCTCCTGCTGGTGTTCAGCCACCAGGCCATACATGACCTGATTCTCCTGGTGGCTGAACCTGGGGTTCCTCCTCCTCTTTTCCTTCCACAGGCTCTCTCCCTGCTCCTCTTGGCTGGCTGTGGGGTTTGCTGTGGTCTCCGTGCTTGGCCCCGCTTCCTCCATGTCTCTGGTCTGGTCTCTGGAATCCATTTTTTTTTTTAACTGGTTGGGGGCCTTTTATAGTGCATTTTCCCGCTTGCTGCGTGCAAAATGCAGGCCTGTTGGCAATTGTCGGGCTGATTTTAGAGATAATTGGCTTAGCACGACTTTTCGCGGCTTAGCGTGTGTTTTTATTATCGCCGGCGCTAAGATTTTATCGGCATCCATTGGCGCCGGAACTGATTGTTATCGCAGGCTAGCGGCGCCTTGTTAATACGTCACTACTGCGGATAAAAAAAGGACTTCGCCGACGATAAAATTTTTAGCGCTAACAACGCTTAGCGATAATTATCACTATTTGTTGTTGATATCCCCCAGAGAACCGGCACTCCTTCCAGCATGGCGTTAATGGCTGCCAGGTCCAGAGTTTAGTGCTCCTGCTGTGTGAAAAATCCAAGGAGGCTGAGTATGCTCTGACGCCAGGACAATGCAGTTCCTGGGAAAAAAGGGCAGCTGGCTTGCTGTGCTGCCATGTTAGGAATTGGGTTTGTATTAGGTGGCGCTGCAGGCAGGGAGTCAGTATGGAGTGTACGCTATGCCCAACACTACCTAACTACACTACCTAACTACTGGATGGGGAACTACTACCTGAACACTGCTCCTGGTCCTCCTATTCTGCTGCCTGGCTCAGGGTGCAGTGTCCCGCCTGTGGAGCTGCGGTCCATGCTGGCAGCAGCTGGTTTGGCATGTCACTCCTTTATTACATGGCAGCTTCATTCTTGCCTTATATCTAACACTACTTTTTCTGTGAAACTAGTGCTGGAGACCTGTAATGTGACATGCTGTGGTCTTCTGATGGGTTGTGGTTAGAACCTATGGTTTTTAAAAATGTTAATGCTTGTATTGTTTGGCTGTAGCTACTAGAGTGTGCTACCTCACAAATAACTGAAGGCACTGCATGGTAACCAGTACGGGACTGCTGCACTGTAAGGGCCACATACTTGGGGAGATAATATAGTCTTGCAACTGATCCTGCAATAGCTTTGCTTTGTCAAGTGTGTATTGGCGTTTTTGTGGTAGTTGAACACGTGTGGTCGCGCAGTCCTTGACCACGCATGTGAAACTCTCCAGTATCATAAAATGACACTTAATGTGAACACCCAAAACACTAAAGGAAATTTAAAAAAAATAAGGATATTAGGTCCTTACACAGCTTTACATTGGTTTGCCACACATTAGATGACTCCACTCACAGAAGTGTCAAGGATTACAAAACGCCGCGTCCAGCGGCTGTAATCAATACCATCCTATAAGTTGTAGAGGCGACATTAAACCATTGCAATACACTCGAAACGCGCATGTAGTACACAAGATTTGCTAAAGTGGCTACTACAAAATAAGTTTAACATTCCCGTGCTAGATGGAACATGGAATTTGCATCACTGAAAAACACACACATGCAGCAGATTCTTGCAAAACTGCACACCACTACCCCATTGCTGGACGGACAACAAGCTACTAAAAGTGTAGTCTTTTCACAGAGCTGATTATATATGCTTACAGTGCCATGTGTACAAATGGTAAATCATGCCTGCTTTTATGTATTTTGTTTTTATTACTCCTTCAGGCTGACTGCTGTGCTCATTTTTTTATGTGTCCACTCCACTGCAAATCTAAACACTTGGTTAAAGGAGATTGTTATTTAGAACGGCAATAGCTCTAACTCACGCAAATGCGAGACCTATTGCATTGCAAATGCTTGTTTCTTTCTGCGATTGCCTTCTATTGTTTTCTGTGTCTCTACTGTGACACCTTGGATTGCTTACACTGCAACTGTAAAAGGTGGAATAGAATGTTTTTAGGAAACAACTATGGGGGATATTCACAAGGAACTATCGCTGAGTTAACTGCACTTTATTGCAGCCAAAGTTGCGATAAACTTATCGCCCCAATCACAAGCTGGTGTTAACAGCCCACAGCACCAGTTTACCCACGATAGCAGCCGCAAAAAACATCACCACAGATGACCCCCGCAACTATTGCTAATGAGATGCAGAGTAGGCGTTCCTGTGCAAAAAGCCGCATCAACACCACTCCACAACTTTCACAACGACAAGACAGAACTGTGATAAGAACACAAAACAGGCAATAAGGTGCGTTAGCAGCAGGAAAATAACACCTGCTCTGACCTGGTGCAAAGTCGGACCACAGCCTGCACCACAAAAGGTAGCCCAGCCCACAGCTACATCGGAAGGGCAACAGATGCCACGGAGCCACTGGTCATGCAGCCTGAACACCCAAGAGGACCACAACACCCACCGCCCCCACCCCAGGACCCCAACACCCACCCAGAACCCCCTTCACGGACCACCACAGAGGCTGCACAGACAAAGACAGCGGACCCCCAGGAAACACACCAGCCTCACAGACCCAACACCTGACAATGTAATTGCCCATTACAGGCACAAAAGGACAACCATCCTATGCATTCTGACCAACATCGCCCAACAGGCCGAAGGCAACAACACAGCGGACAACCAACAACCCACATCACACAATGCTGCTGGCTGTGCTGCACCTGTTGGCCCCTGGTACGCCCCAAACAACACCGGCCAGAGTCGTATGAGTCTCACAGCCAGCCACATCCAAGTCCCTCACACCTGTCCTGGACATCACCATCAGCCTGGTACCCCAGTCCCTATACGTCCAACACAATGCACAGGATCTGCTTGAGACCAAGCAAGGACCATACGCCATAGCTGTATGCACGCACGTGTTGGGGGCAATCCACAGCACACATGTCATACCTGTGCCCCCTGGTGACACAGCACACAGTCACAGCAACAGAAAGCACACGTCTCACATCAATATGCAGGCAACATCCGAACACCGTGGAACCTCCACCAATCTTGCCTCCAAATACCCAGCCAGTGTGCATGGTCCCTTCATTCTCCGATGGTCCAGCAGCAACCAGCGTTCCCAGGATGGCACCAAGGGAAATGCACAGCCCCTTGGCCAGTTCCAAATAAACACCCCACTCACCTCAACTCCACAACCATGCAACTCACAACCCTGGCAACGCACACATCACAAAATCACAATCAACCTGCAAAACAACATGCCCACCCACCAGACACGACAGAACAACTCACAATGGTAAACTGGGCAAGCCGTGAACATGAGTCATCAACGGCATGGTACCTCAGCCACACACTAGCCCAATGTGGGGAGAGGTGGCAACCAGGCATGTGTGAAGGATGCAGGAGAACCATGATTGGGAAAGTACACAATGCCAAGAGTGGCGGAGATGTGCTGGACAGACTGCAGTATGCCGAACACACCCATATCCATGGCGTCATACACCTCTGGTGTATGGAGTGTAGTGGACAGTGGACACAACCATGTCACCCCAGCCAGTGGGTGAGTTCGCAGAAATGTTGCCAGTTACGTCCCCCCGTAAGCATGAGCGGAGTGGGATGGACCTGCATATGCCAGGCCAGTGTAGGGGTGTGAATAAAAAGCACGCAGCCCAGGGCGTGGTCCTCTTCCAGAAAACTCAACGTCTCTACCAGGGTGGCGCCTCTCACTACGCCACGAGGCTGACACCATCCTCGTGAGCGAAGTTGCCTGCGATCCTGTGCGCCTGCCGTACCCAGGCCCGTTGGAGCCCGAACACATCTGGCCCGCCCCTGCGCAACCAGGCCACACTGATCATCTTCCGACACCGACGTGTGTCAAGGAGGGTCCACCACGTGCCGGCGCAAACTCCAAGCCTGAGGCCCACGACCTTGATAGCCTCTCAGACCATCACGGCCTCCACGACACAGGCCCGCTTTACTCCTTTCTCGTTGACGTACTCTACTGCCGACTCTGGCCTACACCACGGTCAAGTAGGTCACACATTTGGAATTGAGTCTTGATTACACCATGGCAGTGAACATTATTTAAGGCAGGCATCATGTCACAATACTCCCTTCGATGTGGTGCCGCCAAGTCTGTGCACAGCATTACAACCACAGTTGTCTGTGGGCCTACGCAGACTACTGCCCTCGGCCAATGTTGCACAAGAGTAGGTCACAGAATTGGAACTGAACATTGATTATTCAAAGGTAGAATAGACATAATCACACGTAAGGCAAGGTGTAAGAGGATGACGCATTGCAGTCCGGCGGGAATAGGATCATCGTTACGGAGGTGATCGAACACTACCGACAACTGCCCTGGTGTCACTAACTCTGTGCATCGCGAGCCAACGACAGGTGGGTGTGGGCCACTGCTGACCACTGCTTCTGGCCTACACTGCGGTCCAGTAGATCACAGAGTCTTGATTTAGCGATGGCAGCGATCATATCTGTGTACCAGCGTCATTGCAGACTGCATTCCCTCTCAGCACCGGTGCCACTAAGTCTGTTCCCCGACATTCATGGACACTCTCTGGTCGTACATTTGTGGCATCTGAGTTTATGGACTAGTAGCTAGTTTTCGTCCACATGTAGCTGATACTGAACTGGTGGTAAAAACGAGGCTGTCGCTTGCCACTCCACCATTTGCTGCTTCCAGGTAATATCAGACCTTCCGCATCATGCCCTGGAAAACACCTTCCTCTGTCCCCTGCAAGACTCCACCACATTTACCTTTGACGAGGACCCGCTCACTACGCGTGGACCTACCTCAGCGCACCGGAAGTCACCGTCCCGTGGCAGGGTGCCTGTGCTGGCCGCTGTGCATCTGGGGCCATTAACTCTGTGCTGGTCAGGTCCGGGACCCCTTCTTCTGAGATATCGAATGGCCTCTGAGATGATGGCCTTAGGGTCATCAACGCCATGTGTCTGTGGCCCTGCGCTGTCTGCTGCCTCCGGACTCAAGTGTGGTCCACCAGGGCTCACACACCAAATCGAGTCCTGAACGGCCTGGACGTCACATCACCGCAGGAGGCACACGCCACCACCGCCAGGACCACATCCGACCACCATCTGCCAGAGTCGAAACTGTGGTCCTGACAGACTTACGGAGTTGCTCACACCTGTCGTGGATGCCGTCATCAGACTGATACCCTGCTAGGCACTCCAGGTGCCACTGACTCCTCAAGCCATCGTCCATTACTGATTGAGTTTTGTGCTGTGGAGAGGTTGCCCAGCGATATCATCTCAAGCAGTGTGGGAGACCTGGGACGTTGAAGAGGAAGATGATGCAGGTGTAACACACCCCACTGCATCCTCATCAGGATTATCTCAAAGGGACACAATCCGAGACTTTTTCTTCACATGGGCGCACTCAGCTGTAGTGCCCAGACCTCAGTGCGCTGCAACTCACGGACACGTCTGTTTGCTCATTGTGTGCCCTCTGGACTTGCTCAGGCTACCTCCATGATGCTCCACAGTTGTCCCTGTGATGCTGGTGTTGTCTGTTTACGTATTCATTGTGTTAACTGTTGTATTTTTTGCCAACACCAACAACTCCCTGAGGGCTGGCTTGCACCCACCCCACACACATCCAGCACAGGCGTCACTGTACATGTGGCCCTGCCAATAAAGGGGCCGGGCGCATGTGCCCGTAGCCAGTCCAACATAATGTCTGTGTGTGTCCCTGTGGTCTTGTATGCATGGGGGCCCAGGGCCCTACGACATTCACGGCATGCATGTCACAGCAGGCATAGGGTTTGATCTTGGACATGTTGTTTTGTCGTCACCCACTCAATTTGTAAGGGGAATGGCCTGGGCCATATTACACAGAGCCAACGTGGGTGTGTTACTGATGTGTGGGCCCCTGGGCATGGTTGTGTACTCTGAATGTGCATCTGCATGTGTCTAAATGGCAGTGTGGCTCTCCTTTGTGGGGTGGAGGTGATCCCTGAAGGGTAATAGACACCAACGTATGTGATCTAGTTCACCTTCCATGGGTTTGGAGCCCACGCACACCTGTTGGGCCACCTTTTGGCGTGCTGACACATGGCATTGGGTTCCATGTGTGGGTGGGTGAAGTGTTGTGAGCCGGCTGTGCTTGCAGGTGCTTCCTGCTGTGTGGTCTGTTGCAGGCTCTGTGTTCTCCTCTAAGTAGCTTGGCTGCCCGGGTCCTGGTGGTGGGTTGTGTGGGATATCCATGGGCTGTTGTAGGGCATCGGTGTCGAAGGTGTGGTGGTCTTCTCCGGCATCACAGATGTGTTGTCTTCTGCGCTCTGCTGAGGGTGTTGTGTGCCCCTCTGCAATGTGAAGGGGAGATGCATGTTGACATTGTGTTGACATGTAGGTTGGCGCATTGTACTGGTTTACATGCAGACTGTATGACACTGTACATTGTGACTGTTTGGGAGGTGCTGGATTCTTCTGCAGGACAGTGTACATTTGGAGTACATGACGGATGTGAGGTCGTATGCGTACATTTCCATTTCACAGTTTCCAGCTCTGTCAGACGTAGTAGGCATGTTTCTGTGCATGTGCGGAGCCAGTTGTGCCCTCTGTTCTGCGGTGTAGGCTTTGTGCATTGTACCACGTTGTCGTCAATGTGGGTGTGCTGTTCTTGCTATGTGTGCCAGGGGGATCAGGGAAATGATACTGGGTGATTGTGGATGTGCAGTGTGCTACACCTCGTTGTGCATGTGTGCCATTGTGCCCATCTCCCCCCGTCCCCCCTGGTCATTACTCACCATGTTGATGTTGTGCCAGGTCCTCTCGAGCTGTGTCCGTACTCCCTACTCCTTGCACCATCTCCACAATGTCGACTGTGGCCTCGGTTTCCTCCAGCTCCTCCTGTGGTGCAGGACTGCCACCTCCTGTTGCCGTTGCAGTTTTCCTTTTGACAGTTTTGTGCCTGGTTTAGGTTGTCACATCATGCCAGCGCCTCTTGGCCTCCTCGATTGGCATCCTCGGCACGCCGACTGCATTCCAGGTGGTCTACTTGTGGGTCAGTTGATGGTAGTGTTCTGTCACCTCCGTGACGCTGATCTGGTTTTGCTGCGGACTGCACCCCGTATTCCTCTCCCTCTTCTCCTCGGCCGTCCCCGTTGTTCTTTGCTGGAAGTCTGTGGGGGTTGTGGGGTTTGCGTTGGCCTCAGCACTGGGTCAGGGTGCATCCATGTTGCTACATGCTTTGGCTTGTTTCTGGTGTGTTGTTTCTGTGGTTTTTATGGTGCATTTTCCCACCAGACTCGTTGGATCTGCAGGCCTGTGGCTGGTTTTCGCAACTTTTTGTACAGCGATTGGCCTCAACGCATGATTTTTAGCGTTTCGCATTTTTGTGGTGTGGTGTTGATTTTTGCACGCCCATTTGACACGTTATCTGGTGACTGTCGCATGCTACCGCCGCGTTGTGAATACTTGGTTGGCACGGCGTAATTTTCCCACGATAGGCTGCGATGTTGAGAGTTGCTTGCGGTAGGTATCACACATTCTTGCAAATATACCCCTATGTTGTTAAGTTGGACCCAGTAGAACTTGCTACTTATTGCATCCCAGAAGTACCAGAGTTATTCGGTGTACCCGCTATGGATTTTGCCAAAAGAATGTACAGACTGCACCTACATGGCACTTCTGATCACCTACTGCTACAAACATAAAGAACTAACATAAGCACACACACACTTCCATGGCATAAGTGTGGATGGTCCCACATTGCCATAGAGCTTTATGTTTGCACAAACCTTGCAAGCAGGAAGCCACAAAGATGACACATTTCAAACTAAAAATGAAAGTATATACCATCCTCACTGTTCAGTTGGGATGCGATAATCACTTATGCGCTATAGTATGTTGAAATATGATAACTTGAAATAGACTGAGGCTGCCATTGGGATCTCTAGAAACAAACAATAATATATGCCTTGGTCCTACAAGCTGAATCACAAACCACACACACACCCTAGTTCCCTTCTATGGGTGAAGTAGCTATTCACTGAAGAAATGGTTCATTATTGCAATCCTGACAGCAGGTAATAGAGGAGATGCACTTGAACACTTTAAATACTCATCTTTTGCTTTATGTAAAGGATCTGCATGAACAAATTTCATCCACTAAGTCGAGGGGGCTCATTGCAGAACTGCCTCAATTTTCATGCCATTACCTTTAGTTGACCAATCTCAGTATTGGATGATCACAGCAAATCCAGGTCACTGCAAAACAATTCAGGAAAGGGTTACCTGGACACAGCCACAACACTCTAATCCCAGAATTGTCCCAGAAGTGTTGGCAACATGAAGAAGTTCAGACTATGATTTTAAACAGGAGCACTCTACTATGTATCCTGATCCTGCTTCCTACCCCCGAATGAAAATGCTACCATGTAAGGTGGAAACAGAATCTTTGTTTTATCTTTTTTTCCTTTTTCTTCACCTGATCAGCATGTATAAAACATTTGTGATGTACACATTTCATTTTAATGTCTATAGGGTGTTTTGCACACATATTGCTGCTGCTGCTTTTGCTCAAAATGAGGCATGGCCACTAGGTTCATTGTTGCATATGAGTAACTACCTTCTTCCATTTAGGTCTGCCTATGGTTATGCTCAGATTCATTTTTCATTCATGTCTGCCCTGTGCTCTTCTGTTTAGTTTCCTTTTGCATGGTGCGAAGTTGTAGCGTACTCCCCTCAGATTCTCACCCAGTTTTTACCTTCAGTGTGGCATGTGTTGTGAGTTATCATTGTTTTCAACGTTAACATCCTTTAAACCATTTACCTTTATTCAGTCTTTGTTCATTTCAGTGGTTTATTAATTTGGCCAGAGGTTTTCTTAATAAGTGTGACTTACTGTCCTCTCATATATGGAAAAAGTATGATATTGCTTTGAAACATTACTTGATTTGTGCTCTCTATTTATGAAGGGCAGTTGGTGCCCACCTGTCTCTTCTAATTGATAAGCATAACAATAAACCTACTGATATTTTCCTTGTTATGTGCCCGGGTTAGGCCGATGCAGCAACACTGCACACCTTACATTGTTCTCTTTCTGCACAATAACATTTTAATGTAACCTTTGCTCATATTTGCGTGCATGACAATGTCGAATTTGTTTCTCTGAATTGGCTTTGCATATTTATTGTCATTGTCGTGCTGTCTCGAACACAGAGTATAGGGCCTTTATGCATGCTGTTCAAAGGTTTTTTCTATCTTCATCCACCGGTTGACAGAGCTATCTGCATATTCATAACAATCAGTAGCGGCCTGTGGTGGGAGTGCTGCCGAGCGCTGACGTGGGGCGGGGGAGGGTGGGGGGTAGTAAACTACAGATTATGGCCGATATGAGGTAAGAAAACATATAAATAAATAAAACAAATGTTGTTGCGTGCGCTGCATCGCCAAATGCGATGTTCCTTATGTAAAGCTCTCTGATACCTCCGGGTCTAGCCAGCACTATATAAAACTCAATAAACAAACAAACAAACAAACTAGAAGGATTTGCATATGATAAACCAGGCAGTTCGCTTTTTAAATGTTGTAAAACAGACACTCGATTCTTTAGTTTGCATCACTTTCTCATTATCCAATCGTCATTCTTCATTTCACCGGAATGCTTTCTATTGTTGAGAGGTTAAATGCAATAATTTTGCTTGTGACTCTTAAAGATGAAATTCACTTCAAGAATTACCCTCTGAACTGATTGCTTTGAAACCAAACCAGACTTTAAGTCATTATGGATTGAACTTGTGTGAGTTCTGCTTGTCAAGTCTCTTGGTTTTAGATTTCCTAATTAGTCATGTTCACAATTTTCAGTTGCAGTGAAATATGTCTTAATTGCATAGCAGTGAGACAAGGAAATGTTATGATTGATGGTTTGAGGTTTCAAAATGAATGGCACATTAGTAATCAGCACAGAATGTTTTTTGAAGAAGAGCTTGTATTCTACTGATGGTGAAATTCTAGAGTTGTTTTGGGATTCATCTGAATTCTGTAGAACTCATGTAATTTGAAGTTCAATTCAAAGTGCAGGACAAACCATAGAACAATTTCAGCATGACACAGTTATGACAAGCGATGGATGGGGAAAGCAATAGGCATTACACTCTAAAATGGAAAGGATGATTCAAAGGTTGGCTGTTGTTTTCCAATGCCAACACAGTAATAGTATTTTTATACCCCTGTTGATGCCTATTTATATAAAAACGAGAAATCATTATAAAGTATTTCACTACCTCAGTATTCTCGACAAAATAGGTAAAGGAAAATAATAAGAGGTGGCATTGCATTACCTTTGCTCCCAAGGAACTATAAAATAAATAGACATGGGAAGCATTCAATGGATCGCCTCAAGGGCTGGAGCACCCCTTGAAAAACTGCACATACTTACATGTCCCGCAATAGCGTAAAGGTAGTTAGTAGAAGAATTGGCCTAGTGTGTGTGACATGTTGAAGTGTACCAGTGTTGTAAGATCTGGTACCGCATGTTACGAATCAACACGCCAAGGACTTGACATCCACCAACCCACAAACACACTCTCTGGCGATGATTTCCTTGCTAAGAAAAACATCATACATGTTGCTAAGCTCATACATACAAGATTTAAAAACGAGCCACAACCACTAGTAACCCAATCCAGACAAGCCGAGGCCTTCCCTCAGTTGAGTGATGTCCCTTGTGTCAGTGAGTGCTACAGCTTACCGCCAACATACCTGATACACCAAATAGAATCTGGGAGCATTTCTGCTCCATTCTCCAAACACGAAGTTTCAAATTTAGTTGCTTCTACAAGGAAAAGTGGGGAAAGATTTGGAGAGAGAATGCAAGAATCAAGTTCGTTAATGCATAAATGCCGGATAATTGAATTAATATGCCTGTGTACCTTTGTCATTTTCTTTGTCTGGATTTGACCTCTGTACTGACTTAGTGGAACAATTGCTGACTTAGTAGATTTGACTTCTCAGTATGATATTAATAGACAAAAACATGAGTGTGGAAATACTCTCTGAATCAGAATATGGTATTTGTCATTAAAAAATAAATAAATAAAAATTCCACCATTGTGTCAATACGGTCCACAACCGGTTTTGAAAATATTTTTTGAAGTTTAATTTGGAAATCTTTTATCTGGCAGATAAGTAAAAAAGTGTTCTGGTCAGCTATTGGCTAGTCCTACTTAGGAAAACAATGTCTGCCTAGTTCTTTATCTGCTGGAAGTCTCTTGTCAGCAGTAGCTGTGAGCTCGGAATACCTAACAAAGGTGATTTGCCCTCATATTTGCGTTTTTTCATGTTCAAGTTGATTGAGAATTTCTTCTCTGTGGGAAATAACCCGGATAAAGATTGATCTAAGAATATCTTCTTAATTATCTGCAGGAATTGGCTTTAGGAGATCTCCTACATGAGTCAGAGGTCGGCAGGACCTACTGTAGATTTAGATTCCGTATATAGGTTTCCCGATTTATGCCCTTATATAGGTACAATTCATATTGCCCTTATTTAGGCATTGAAAATCCAGCCCTTATTTAGGCATTGTCCATGCTAACCAAATACAGGCATGGTCTCCTACATCCATCAATCCATGTCACAACGAGTTCTTGGAAAACCAGACTCTTAAGCCTTTAGGAATTTCCCTTGCTTGGATATTGGTTTCTCCAAGAACTCATTTATTATGCATGAACATCTATTCCTTAGGGGTTCATTCATGACGTTCCGATGCCCGACTTTTACGTCAATACA
The DNA here is from genome assembly GCF_964204655.1 of Triturus cristatus. Lineage (NCBI taxonomy): Eukaryota > Metazoa > Chordata > Amphibia > Caudata > Salamandridae > Triturus > Triturus cristatus. The sequence continues at coordinate 390,156,355 of NC_140582.1, read as the reverse complement.
GGCATTCCTAAACACCTTCAAGGTATAAATATACCTGCACTTGCCCTGGCAAACCACGGTTCCGGTACGGTCCAATTTGACTACCTACTTGCAGTTCGCCACAGCAAGTTCGGAAGGAGATCAAGTTCCCACCTGATGCACTGACCAGACGCTGTCATCCTCCTCGCAGAGGATCTAGCTCCAGTGTTTCTGACTCCCCTTGTTAGATATCGAGTCTCGGAAAGAGATTCCAACCTCACACATTCTAAGGTATGGAGCAGACTAGAACTTAGAGAAACTTTTGGCAACTCTAGGCAAAACTAAAACTATAGCTAGCTATACTTTAGAAAACAGCACCTACTTCTTACCTTGTATTACACTTAGGTTAGGTACACTGGGGTAGAACTATTTAGAAGCATCAGATGAGTATTAACATTTTAGCCTGTGTTATTTATGTATGTATTTTATGAATGTATGTCATAGCTACCAACCATGCTATTGCAGTATTATTTTATCTTACTGCTAACCCTGTACATATTGTACTTCGCATCCTGTCTCACGAATGTAGCTGTTCATATCTCTTGCATGAGAAATAAGACTGTTCAATAAACCCCTGTTTATTGAAATGCCCGTCTCTCTATTTCTGTGCAACTCTGTAGAAACGAAGTATGCAGGTTTGACTGAGTGAAACTGTTATCTATTGTTTCCATGGTTCTGAGAGTGTTCCGACTAGGCCTGGGCGAAGCACTACGCTACGCTCGCGTAGTTTGCGAAGTTCGCGCTACTTCGCACTACGCGAACTGCACGTAGCACAGTGCGAACACGCGTAGCGTAGTGTTGCGTAGTGCTGCGGTCATTTTTTGCTTGCTCGCGGTCCTCAACGTCAAGTTGGCGACCGCGAGCAAGCAAAATGACATCCTGGCGAGACTTTTTCCTTGTTCGCGATCGCGAGCATGGAAAATAAACCTCCCGGCGAGATTCACAACGCGAGAAGGTCAGGTTTCTCATTGCGAGGGGTCGCGTATGCTCGCGACCGCTCGCGATGAGAAACTACCAGTTCGCGTTGAGAAAGCTGCAGCTCGAGGAAAAATCTACTCGAGCAGCAGAAAACTACAGCTCGCACTGTGCAAGATGCCATTTTCAATGATTGCACAGTGCCGGTTGCTTGTCCGCACTGTGCAATCATTGAAAACAACATCTTGCACAGTGCGAACATGTTACTTCGCAGTTCGCGAAGTGCTACGCGTAGCTCGCGTAGTGCGAACTTCACTTTGCGTAGCTTCGCGAAGTGCTACTTCGCGAACTACGCCCACCCTTAGTTCCGACTCTAATGGAAACAAAGTTTTCATGTTTATGCGGTTGTCAGAAAGTAATACCTTTTTGTATATTCAAGAAGTTTCTAGTGACCTCTGAGTTAGCTGGCACACAAAAGTAATTAAGTTTATTGTACTCTACAGAGACATACTGACCTCAGTCCTATGTCAAAACTATAGTGTATATTATTCCAATGCGCAGAGCTTATCAGGGACATAGGAACTATACTACATGGCGCCCAACTGTTTGGTAAGGCACTAATTTAACGCTAGATACTGAAGTAACTCAGTCGTGCTTTTCTCAGAGACCCCTACACATAATACTCCATAAGACGTCTGGAGTGGGTAGGGATAGTATCCGCCATAGCTGAGTAGGACAAAAATCGTATGTATTAGCTGTTTGGTTTGTTCAACGTTGAAGGATACAGTGTTCCAAAATATTGTGAGCCTTATCTTTGTTCCCTTGAAACTTGCTCTGAAACTTTCATTAAACAATGACCGAAAATGGCACAAACACCGATACTGGTGAAGCTGTACCCGACGAAATCACAGCAGCTTTTAATATTAAAGGTTTAAATGAAACCAATGAGGGTGTTATAAACATCCATCCAAATTTAAGGAGAGCCATCACTCTAAAACTTATAAAACATGGCCTAACACCAAGAGGTGGTAGAGCAGTTTTTGTGATAGAGGCACATGAATCTCACCAGACAGAGGTATTCTATTCATGGATAGTATTCCCAGAATCAAATCCAGTAACTAAAAGGTTTCACTTCCACAAAGAAGATGAACTACCTGATGAATATATTCCTTTCGAGGATATTGAAATTCCACTCACATACCAGGAGCATAAACTCTGGTTTAAAGGCACCTTAAAACATTACAATAACATTACCAGGCTTGGTCCATTAGGTAGACCAGGAGCAACATGGCCAATTTTAGCCGGCTACACACCTCATCCTGACATTGAAGAAATTACAGATGTAGAATTACTTGCTCAACTCAAAGAGTTGATCCAAATTTATAGACAATTAGTTCAATATGTCATACGGACTTTCACAGTCCAAGCACCATTAACCATTCAAAATCCAGCCCCTCATCAGGGGAATACACTAAAAATTACTCCACAGACATTACCCACAGTCATGGGTAAAATGCCCAACAAAACGTGAACAATTCCATTCTGGATAGCTCAAAAAATTTCTAAAATCAAAATGGTATTTCCTGCAGCAAGTGAAGAAAGAGGCAGGGGGTCCCTCCACTGGCAGACTGTCTGAGAGACCTAGCACGAATTCACGGCTGACACTCACCGAGACAACCGCATCAGAGGTGAGCTGCTGATAGAACAGCTTTACTAGCGAGAGGTTGTGCCAGTGGAGTCTAGCTCCCCATCATGGGGCTTCCAGGGCCACACACCAGCGGTAGAGACAAGCTGCTGACAGGAGCATAGAAAGGAGGTGGAGTACGACGACCATCCTGGGAACAGTGGAGGAGGGTAGCCCTGCAATACAGGAGATACCTGCATCACCAGCGGAGAGAAAAGGGAGCCCCGGAGGAAAACTCTAAAATGGCCGCAAAGCGACTTGTAATGAGCAACAAAATGCCTAAATGAACACACAGGGAAGAAGAGACCTGCAGAATGGGGGCGAAGGATAGGACGACAATGTGCATTTTACAGGGGTATATGTGTGTGTGTTTACATCACCTGGAAGCTGAAAACCTCTCCTTTAGTAGAGGTGCGATTGGTCTTTTCCTCTTACTACAGGTGCAGACAGTGCAAGCTCCTCACAGTTCAAACAGGTGTACCACCAAAATACCCCTATGAGAAATCATGTTTACTGCTGGTGTGCCCATCTAACTCTTCCCATTCCTTCCTTGGTGAGATGCAACACTTGACAGAACAGGTATTCCTCGGCTGTATTCATTTTAATGAAGATTCATGTTAAGCAACTAGCACACTCTTTTCTGCTTATGGATATACCCAAAGCCAACCACCACCGGTGACAGAGCTTCATGCATGTCCACCTGACGCATAGTATAACTGGCTTGGGCAGAGGGTCAGGAAACAGTCGGTGACAACTGCTCAAATGCCCCTCACTCACCACTGCTCCTGGGAATGGGGAAGATCTGCGGACTTTGGAACTGTCCCTTCCACCACTCCTCTCTCCACTCTTGACCTGGAGGTGAGCTGGAGGGTGAGGTGGACGGCATTTACCAGCAACACCATGACTGGTGTTCTTGATGGAACTTTAACGATGCCCCCGGGCGGAAATCAAAAACTGTCTGTACTTACCGAAGTGCCCGAGCAACTTTGGTTGATGCCCGTTGGAGCTGTCATATGCAACTATAGAGGAGTTTGGCTCTGGTTCACCCCTCGGCCGGCACCTACCCAGCCGGACATCAGACACCGTTTTCCTCGCCTCCCCGTTGTGGTGTCCTACCTGCATTCCCTAGCCCCGTTTACCACTCCCCCTCTACCTCTTCACTCCCCATAAGCCTCATGTAAAGCGCTTTGATACCTCTGGGTCTAGCCAGCGTTATATACAACTTTGCAAATAATATCGCGGTGCCCAAGCTACTTTGGCTGATGCCTGGTGGAGCTGTCATATGCAGCTATAGAGGAGTTTGGCTCTAGTTCACCCCTCGGCCGGCACCTACCCAGCCGGACATCGGACATCGTTTTCCTTGCCTCCCCGTTGTGTTTTCCTACCTGCATTCCCTACCCTCATCTACCATTCCCCCTCTTCCTCTTGACTCCCCATAAGACATGTGTACTCGCTAATTTTCTCACATTATTTTGTAACCTCATATTTCTTTTCTTTTTCCGATGTCTATACTTGTCTATGTAACCTGTAACTCACTGATCCTCATGTAAAGCGCTCTGATACCTCCGGGTCTAGCCAGCACTATATAAAAGGTTGCAAATAAATAAATACATAATACCAGCCCTTATGAGAAACATAGGATTCTAACAATCTGTTTACCAATGGGTATAACACCACATCTGGAAGACTGCACCACTTGGGACACAGTATTTGCTGCTATCTACACTAAAACACATGGTGCTCCGTCTATGGCGGTAATACCTGATGTCCTGAAACAAATTCAAAACGAATACGGGGCAGAACCTGCTCTGAATTTAGGGATGAAGTTACTGAAATATTTTGACCAGGTCTCAACAATAATATTATCTACTATTAAAGAAGAAGCAGCATCAGTGGCAATCCGCCAGAAATTAAGGGAATTTGATGTAACAGAATAACCACAAGAACTAGCCAGAATAATAGAAAAATACTATGAAGAATTAGGCCGAGACAGTTTGGGAGGGAAACCAGTTATACCACCACTGTCTGAAAAGGCCTTTACTAAAAACAATCCTACCTCTTCTAAAAAGAAGTGGGAAAATAACAAACAACATTCAAAAGATAAAGATTCTCAATCCCGAGGTAGGTCTCCTCAAAAGGAGCCCTCTGAAAGGAGGTATAACCTCAGGAATAGGGATAATTTGAGAAAAACTGACAGGTATCAAGATACTGATACACGTTCCTCTCGTACCTTTCAGATATCGTCACAGACATCCGAAAGAGGAGGACGGTCAGAGAACAAAGAAGAACGCGTGAAGTCCAAAGACGATCAACACATTCAGAAAAACAAACCAAAACCTCAATTCTCCAAAAAGAAGGTATCAGGTCTGAAGATCAGACATGCCGAGGATTCTGAGAACACAACTCAAGAACGGAGAATGGGCTCAGATAATGTTGGACTGCGCAGCAGAAGTTACAGTAGCTCGCCAGAACCTGAAGGGGCTTCTGGAGACAGTGGACCTGAATGAAGACATTTGAGTTGAAACTGCAGATACCAGGGTTAGTTCTCCGCTTAGGTTATATGAAATAACATTCCGGATGGAGGGAGACATACCAAGAAAAGTGAAAGCACTCTTTTGGGAGCGACATTCAAAGGGTTATGATATACTTCTAGCAGAGCAAGACTGGCCACCAGAATTTGTCAGAGAGTGCCCACATGGCGAAGGCATCATTATGCCAGCGTTCTCTAACCATGTTCCAGTACATTTAAAATATACTTATGCCAGGAAATGGGCAGTGGCCCAGGCCCCAGCATTATATAAGAATCATGTAGGATGGAATGAGGACTCACCTCACCACAAAATCCAGTTAAAAAAATCAACCAACAGCACAAAGACAGGACCCGGTTAAGCAAGAAGCTAAAAAACTGGTCAGGGAGATCTTAGATCAACTTGAATACCAGGGGGTGATTGAAACATGCACCTCATCAATGAACAATCCTTTGTTTCCTGTCTCCAAACCAGACAATACATATCGTCTAGTTTTGGATTACAGACACCTAAACTCTTGTTGTAAAACATTTGCAGTGCAGAATGCACACAGTACAGCATTAATGAATAACATTGTGCTTAAAAAGTACAAAACCACATTAGACATTTCAAATGGTTTCTTTTGTCAAAACATTGCACCTGAAAATAGATATTTGACCACTTTCTCAATAATGGGGATCCAGCGTCAATTTTGTCGACTCCCACAGGAGTTCAAAAATAGCCCGGGGTTATTCTCAGCAAGAGTAACAGAGTTATTACAAATTTATGATGACGAGGCATTGTCATATGTCGATGATATATATCTGACAGACGATGACCTGGACAGACACTTGAACAGGATGAACACCATTATATTGGGCTTAGCCTCTGAGGGTTACAAATTCAACTTTAAAATGTTCAGAATTGCTCATCTCAACACCTTTTTCCTAGGATATGAACTTTCAAGTGAAGGCAAAAGCCTGGCAGCCAACTTTTTAGAAAAGTGTGCGCTGCTCCAACCTCAAAAAATGCTGAAAAACTTACAGTCGATTCTAGGTTTCCTGGATTTTGGAAGAACATACATTCTAAACTATGCAGAGAGGGTTAAACCTCATTACGAATTAATCAAACCTGATTTCAAAGCCACAACTTGGACACAAGAACACACAGAAATTCTGCGTGCACTTCAAACAGACATGTTAGCAACAAAACACTTGCAAACACGTGTAAACGTACGCAACTTAGTCATCCAAATCATTCCGGGTCAATGCGGATTCACCAACTTATCTTTTAACGAAGGTGAAAAAGTACCAATTGCATACAAATCACACTTTTATACACAAGTAGAAATGAAATTCACTTCTACAGAAAAGATTCTGATAGCAGTTCAAACCGCTGTAACAAAAGAAAAAGCCCTAGCACAGGGGAAACGAATACTGGTCGTGACTCCTGTAGCAGTCTTAGGCAGTTTCTAAAGCTAGCATTCCGAATGCAAAAGCTTTGCATCCGAAATGGATACACTGGGTTAATTCTCTGGCTGCAACTGATGTTGAATATGTTTCTGATCCTTGCTTGAAAACACAAGCATACCTGCAATACGAACACGAATGTCCTCTGCCTACTGATATTCTCCCTCTTGATCAGTACGAATTTATAATTTATACTGACGGATCTGCACAACCTGCTGCGGAGAGTAAACAAGCTTACAGTGCAGCATGCGCGATTGTTAAAGGTCGTTAAATTGTTTCAAAGATGCAAAAGGTGGCACAATCAACCATAAAATGCTTTGGGAACAAGTAGTTCAGTTGCGAAACGGACTACAAAACACTTACGTGATACACACGCTGAGTCATCAACGTGATGGCGTTCATGTTGAAGGGAATTCATTGGCTGATGAAGCCGCGAAAGGGGCTGTGCAAACGGCTTCAGTAGCTGCAATCACTCATTCAAAAACGAAAATAGACAGTGAAATTATGCTGACTGTCAGTGCTTCAAGCAAAGGCAGCAGTGCAGCGTTACCTAAAAAGTTTCCACTCAGATACTCATATATAATTGATGCGAATAGCGTTCCGTTTGCTAGAATACCTGGAGTGGGGAATAGGGTAATACCAAACATGGAACGAAGAGCAGCTTTGATTTACGAAGCACATCTGGGAGAGGGCCTAACACATCAGGGATCTCTAAAACAATTTTAAAACTAAAAGAGATGTACTGGTGGCCAGGAATTAATACACTGATTCATATCTTCATCAATAACTGCGTAGACTGTAAAAGAGATCGCAATACAGAACGCCACCAGATACCTGACTACAACATAGCCAGCCCAGTTCAGACACCATTATTAGACAGCATTAGACAATCTACGTGCAGGCGTCCTCTTGGACAAATGCAATCCCACGAACACTAAGTCAAGGTTCCTATGGATGTGGCCTCCGTGCTCGGCTGACGCTCAAACTGTTATAAAAGATTTGCAAGTCATTATCGTCACATACGCAATAAGCACACTACATTCTGACCAGGGTCCTGCGTTTAGCTCTCGAGCTTACAAAGAAACCATGGCCAGTTTGGGCATAGCATTGCGGTATTCTTCTCCATTCCATCCTGAGGGAAATTCTGTTGTGGAAAGAAAAAACCGGGACATAAAGCAGTCTATAACAGCTAGGGTATTAGGTTCGGGTGATGGGTGGGTCAAACACCTTTATGGGGTCCAGCGCGCACTTAACAACTTGCCAAGAAGTTCTCTAGGGGGTGTCACTCCATATGAAGTTCTATTTGGAACTAGAATGTTGGTACCGACCTTGATATGCAAGGCACAGTGATGGAAAATAAGAAATTTGATATCAAAGATCGTTTGGCTGTTTTACAGGACTTAAATGAATTAAGAACGAAACAAAGCAACGTGCTCACTGGTGAAAAACCGGCCATCCCAGCAAGGCCTGTCTGGATCCCAAAGCTTGGTGATCTAGTCTGAGAAAAGATTGCGGACAAGAAGGAATTTGGGCCTTCTTACAGACAACCAGTACCTGTCCTAGCAATCCATGGATCGAGAACAGGACTTTTGCCGCCCCTTGCTGGTAAAAAGGAGAAAAGATTTGTGTCCATCGACCTGATCAAACCACATTATGTGGCCAATACTAAGCAGTAGGCCAAGTGGACTCCGCCAATGTAGCAGACGCACTCCTCTAGCTACAATCCAAGAGGTTCAAACTGAAAGACTCATCACCTTTGAAGATTCTGCAGTGAGAAATAAAGGACTAAGCAACAAAGCTATGGAACTCGTCCCTCTTGAGACCCAAAAACAGTTTGTCCTGATACACATGTCTACAATGAAGTAACAAGTGCTCAACTGGTTCCAGTGATTTCAACGAATCCTGATGCAATTCAAACAATTGACAGAACTGCCTCTGGATATTTCATGAACTTTGATACGTTTTCTGAGGATCCCAGCGAACCTGAAACGACACCAGCACAAAGAACTTTCAAAGAACAAGCAACAGACTTTTTTCATCTCCTGAAAAAGACTTATCTGGTTTCACCATGGATTGAACTATGGATTGTTTGGGGAATATTATTCTTTCTACTATGGTTAGCTCTGGTAAGAACTCTGGGTATGCTGATAAGTGGAAGATATATTCAAATGGACACAGCAAGTAAAAGAGTGAACTTACTTCTCCAGCCACACAAATCATCCCATCGTGAAGCAAGAGACTTGTCAGCAGGGAATATCACAGCCGTTCCTATACATGATGGTATAGTTTGGGACAGAACTGAATAGGACATTTTTGGCCCGTTTGAGCTTTTGAAGATTCCACATTTATTTAAGATTTCATTAAGTGACTTCATTACCTCTAGTACCTTTTCTGATGATTGGGACTTCAAGACTGTTGTCTGATGTCTGATCTAGAGATGTCTACAGTATTCACAGATCATGAATATTTAGAGGGTTCATCAGACTATGAACAAATGTATTGTTATAACCACTATGGTCATCATTTCTTGCATAAATCTGCAATACCTAGAAATGAATTTATGTATAACCAATGAGAACATTGTCCTACACCTCCAAAGGGTAGTTCGAAAACTTTTGCAATGAAATTTCCATATTTTTCAGGCTACAATTTGTCTAATCCAGAAACGTTTTACTTTAAAAATGTGAACAAGACAGGAACAAAAAATATGTTAACCAATACGAAACAGATTTATTCTGCAGCCTTTATTGCTCAACTGTCTAGACAGGGTTTCGACTTTTGGAAAGACAACATTGAGACAAAATCTGTCTGGCGTACAAAAGATTGGCAAATACAGGGTGTAGAAGCTTTGTTTAGAGCCTGTATCATCCCTGAGCAAATTATGTTTTTGATTGACACTGTCCACCAAACGTCTTGCCTTGGATTAGCCAAGATCAAAGACATGAACACACCGACCATACCTATACCTGCAAGTAATAGCTCTACATGGGGGGAGGTCGACGTACATAATATTTTGCATCACAACAGATCAGATTCAGAATGAAAAAAATGGTTGCTCTGGCCCACAGACACAAACAACTGTCAAGATCGATTCCTGAACAAAACACACGGTTTCATTATCAATAGGCCAGACCCACGCTATGTTCAAAGATAGCATCCAGGGGTAGTAACAACATACAGTGTAGGGAATCTTTGCCTTGATTGGCTACAGAAAGCTACACTGAAGGATGTAAAACAACACTTAACTTTACTTCAAGAAGGCGCAAACCTTGGGGAATTCTTGCTAGGACCAAGAAAACCGCGTCAAAAACGTTTCATATATGCCGGTATCTACGCTGCTTATAATGAAGCATTGAAGGTTACCCAATCAGAGACTGCAGAACGAATACGAGAAATTGATCGTATTAATTTAGAGAAAACTCTCTCTGTAGTAGACAATGGGTTAACAACTCTGTCGTCCAGAATATATTCATTGGACAGCATTGTGTCTTCTGTCATAGACATCATGGAACAAGACTTGGTCATGTTGCAACATGGTCAGTCTCAGCTACGTTCTATCATGCTACAAAACTTGCGTGCAGGCTATGTGCCTTGGCGTTTAATCAACACTACGTCACTGTTTTCAGAATTCAATCTCACTGATAAACAGATCAGAGTGGCACAAAAGGGAGCAGACTACACTATGCTGAGCATTGAAAAACTGGAAAAATTACCATTCACAGTGGCAGAAAAACCAGCTACTGAATGGCTCATACATGGTAAAATTACTCTGCCTATTACAACTTTCCATTTTCAGTATTGCCTAAAACATATACCAGTAGGCAAATATGAAAGATTGGGTAAAGGATACATCAAGACATCCTGGGATTTACCTTACACACATAGATGTTGGAGTGGGGAACAATGAAGTCTTTCTTAGCGGTGAAAACTGTGAGCACATACCAAGCGGTTCTCTCCTTTGTCAGGGTATTAACTTACACGGCGCCTGTGATGGTTCCACTACAAACTTATCCTGTAACCTACAAGTTTCACCGGCTGCAGTGATTAACCCAATTTTTGGCCAACTTTCTAATGGGAGTTACATTATGTTGAATGATCACAGCTGCTGTGGCATTTTTCCAGGTATTCCATATCTAGTTACGGTTACATCCAGGGTGACTTGCTGTAAGCAAGTCTTGTTTCCACAAATAGACACGGTCAAGGAGTCGCCTTTATGGCCTTCACTGAACATCTCTTCTATACGAATTGATACTCTAAGCAGAATGAAAGCCATTCTTTTACAGAAAACGGCCAGAGAAACCTATGATCTCCAAGTCGCAAGGACTTCTGCCGAGATACATACCCTTTTGTATACAAATTGCCCTGTACATTTCTCAGAAATGTTAGGTCGTATCTTAAACATGTCTGATACGAGCGGTATATACATGTATTTAAGAATGTATGTGCGGGACTGTTAGTACCTTTTCAAGCAGTCCTCGGCATATTTCCTAACTTCGTGCACTCTGTGTTTGGCGGACTGCCGCTCCTATTAGCACTTGTTGCAGGGATCCTATTTTTGCTCCTACTGCTACGATGTAGCAAGCCAATTCACCATTGATGCCCAATTCACCATGGAGAGAGCTCCATTGGAGATGAAGTGTCGTGAGCGCATCGTCCAAATTTTGGGTTTATCTCGTCTATGAGAATTAAACACCACATGGTTTCTGTCATTCAGACCAATCTGGCAAGATTGCATCTTACCTGTTCTACGCTGCCTGCTCTGCGGTGAAGAATGCTTGCTAGACATCTGTCTAACACTCCCATCAGTCATGCCTACGGATATCGATACTTTGCTGGACCCTCATATGCATCAACCATCTGAGGGGCCTGTGGTCTGTCTGAACCTGGAAGTGAGACCCAAACAGGTAGGGTCTTAGCTTCTTCAGCGCCCAGACCACAGCAAATGCCTCGCGCTCAATAGCACTCCATCTCTGTTCCCGTGGAAGTAACCTCCTGCTAATGAAGGCTACAGGTTTATCTAGGCCCTCTTCATTAATCTGTGAAAGAACAGCTCCCACACCATGCTCTTAAGCGTCTGTCTGAACGATAAACTCTTCGGAGAAGTTGGGAGCCAAGAGCACAGGAGCAATGCACATAGCAGCTTTCAGGGCCTCAAAAGCTTTCTGACAGGTGTCAGTCCAAATCACTTTCCTGGGCTGCTTCCTAGAAGTCAGCGCTGTCAAGGGGGCAACAATGTTGCCATACCCCTTGACAAACCTCCTGTAGTACCCGGTGAGCCCTAGGAAGGCTCTCACCTCTGTCTGGGTTTTGGGCGACTCCCAATTCAGGATGGTTTCTATCTTGGGTTGTAGGGGCGCCACCTGGCCGCTCCCAACCTTACTCGCCTTGATCGTGAGGCCTGCCCTCCGCAGCGCCATCAACACTTGCCAGAGTTGGCGCAGGTGTTCCTCCCACGTGGAGCTGAACACTGCGATGTCATCCAGGTAGGGGGCACTGAACGAGTCCAGTCCAACCAACACCTGGTTGACCAACCTCTGGAAGGTGGCTGGGGCATTCTTCATCCCAAAGGGCATAACCTGGAACTGGTAGTGCCCATCTGGGGTGGAAAATGCTGACCTCTCTTTGGCCCCCTCGGTCAAGGCGATCTGCCAGTACCCAGACGTTAAATCGAACGTGCTGAGGTAGTTGGCAGCCCCTAGCTGATCTATGAGCTCATCAGCTCTGGGGATGGGGTGTGTGTCAGTCCTGGTGTGGTACTGTAAAATTCGGAACCATGTCGGTGGCATGGTCCCACCATGCCAATTTTGGTATCAGCGAACCGCAAATGAGTAATGCGGTATGCATGAGTGTTTTCGTCATGTTTCACTGATAATTTCACCGTCCATACGATACCACATATTGAACCCTTGGGTACCATTTTAGAACAGTAGCCATTTTGTGATTGCCCTCACATAGGCTGCGCTCTAAGGCCCTGCCTAGGCCTAAAGGACACGTACACCTTCTGTGACTTCTCTCTGACCTGTGCAACCTGACTCCGCTGCCCGAGGTCAATCCTGTCCGGCCAGTTCCTTTTCTCGCGGCCTAATGTGATTAGCACCAGGGCTCGACCCATCATAAAGTCCTTGTTCGCACACGATCTCTGACTAAGCTATTTCACACCTGACTCTGTTTCCTACTTTATGGCTTGTTTTACGAGCAGGAGGTGCCCGTTTTATTGGGGTCCGCTGTTATCTGATGAGGGTTCTGAGCCTTGCTGGGTAAAATGACTGTATGCTTAATGAACTGAAATGTGGGATTGTCATTATGGCTCTGCTGTTTCTTTGAAACTAAAATATGTGAATGACCACTTGTAAAATAGGGGCGGTGTTGCCCCAAGCGTAATTTTGTGTATATAAGTAAAGACTGGTTTTTGGTTCGGGAGCAGTCTCCTGAGAACATACATCGTGGTGTACTTCTCGGATACCTGTGATTGGTCTGCAGCCAATAAAATACGATTTTGGATTTCATCTAGAAGACTCTGTGGGTCTGAAACAGGAAGAACCCGAAGTCTTAGGGTGTGTTCCCCTGCACCGCTGGGTTCTAAAAACCCGGTACTTCAGTTGGCGCCCAACTCGGGGCGATTTCAGCGGTACTGGTCCAAGCCAGAGGTTCGTGAGGACTTTCGTGTGGAAATTCTGGAGGAAGGCTGCCACTTCATCGACCCCTGCATGTCGACGTGGTCCAAAAGTCTTTTCTGCGAGGTTCTCCGCGTCCCGACGGCTACGACGGACTGCTGCCCTGACTATCACCCTGTTTTGGACGCTTGACGATTTGGTAGAGCGAAACAATTGAGAGAGTCTTCTGGTGAAGTCATCGATACCTCAGTTAAGTATAAGTGGAGCGTCTCCCAGTTTGTTTGGTATCCTTCGGGATTTTTGGTATCCTTCGGGATCGCTTTGATTTGGAACTTGCAAGTGCCAAAGCCAGAGGACTTGTGTATTCACGAGACTATCGTATTCGATAATCCTTTGAAGTTTGAAACTAGACTAGTGAGCGAAGATGCCTGGTTCTAGTATATTTGGAAATTTGTTTTGTTTTGGTTGTAAAAGGGATTCCCGATTAGAGGATTCGTGTCCGGTTCCTCCAATTGGAACTCCAACTTATGAGCTTTATGTGAAACATGGCGTGGGCCCCATTACGTATAATGAAGTATGGACCCGATACGCCAGGAAGGATGGTGTTTTAAAATGGCCCCAAAATGGTAGTTTCGACACAGAAATCCTAGATAACCTAGAAGTTAAATTATTCAAGAAGAAAGCCCGACCGGCGTTGTTTGATTCTTTCCGCCTATGGCGAAAGGAAGCTAAACAAAAAGAAATTAAATTAGCAAAGAAAAATAAAAGAGAGAGAGGTATGTCGATAATGCAAGCAGCTTTGCAGTTCAAAGATAACGAAGAGGACCAAATGAATGAGCAGTTGCACAGGCAACGCAAACTAGTCATTGATAAATGTTACCCAGTGTTGCTGCCCCTTCAGCAAGAGGCGTTAAAAGAAAAGGAGAAAGACCCCCTAATGTCGCATTTGCTAAGTTCGCCACCCCCGTATGCGCAAAATGCTACCGCACCTCCACAACCCTTAAATGTGCAGCCTCCAGCTAATGCACCACAAGCTTTCCCGCAGCTGCCAGCTCCTCCTCAGCCGGCTCCTGTCCCTGCAGCGCAGCCTTCCCAAGGGACGCCGATTTTGCTACCTACCACTTCTGCGCTCCCTGCGACTTTACCTAGCACATCAGCTGCCTCCCTTGGTCCCCTACCTGCTACTACTCCTGTATCTGTATCTCCACCCGTTTTTCTTCCCTCTGTTTTTTCCCCGGTTCTTGCCTCGACTTCTCCTTCTGCACGACAACGAATAGCTAGTGCAGTCACTAGTCTTATATCACCCCTCTTTGGGTCGTCTAGTACGACCCCTGGTCCACAACGTAAGCAGTTACGTAGTCAAATGCCTGGTTCTAGAGAGAAAGAAGAACTGGACCGCATGGCACGTAGATGGATTGTTTATCCTTCTAGATATGATGAAGAGTCTGTTGTAAATGTTTTTCATCAATGGGAAGCACCACAACAGAGATACGTTTTTGAGAAAATGTGTGAAATCCTATGTGAGTAATTGGAAGATAATGATTTAGACTCACACCCGCAGGAGTTGTGTCAAGTGCGATTTGAATTTGGAAAAGGTACGATTGTGGGTCCCGATGTTAGGAAAGCAGTTGCGACATTGCTATCTTTTAGGATTGAGGATCCTTCGCAGTCACTGTTTGGGCTTGATTCCTCTGGTAAAAAGGTGCGACAGTACCCTATGAGAGAAGTCCCTCTGGTATGGAAGGAAGCTGTTGCGGCTGATGGCGCGCATGGTATTGCTGCTGTGCCAGCTCATTTTCAGCGTGTTTGGGTACATGTTCCCTAGAAACGATCTGAAGTTTTAGCGCTTAAGCACACATTGCCTGACCCCCGTAAGAACCCTGCAGGATATTATAAGGAGTTATCACAGACTGCAGAATCATGTGTCATGAATCTAGCTGACATAGATATGTTGTTTGGAAATGTTGTTCGGCAGCCTTTGTGGGGACTGATTCGTAATGCAGATCATGCTGCAGAACTAGGTGACACATGGGCTAATATCATTAATGCAGACAATAGACAGGTTGGTGGTGCCAAGCCTGAGCCCGCGGTAGCAGAACTCCCTGGTAGAATAATTAACTATATGAAGACTTTAATGCCCGCAATACGTGTAAATTGGGATAAATTATCCGCATGCAAACAGAAGAAAGATGAAACAGTGTCCGATTTCTTCACCAGGTTTGAAGAAACATTTATCGACCACAGTGGTCAAGACATGAGTACAGAAGGTGGTCAACGGTTATTTGTTGATAAATTTGTGCATAATTTGCTTCCAGAGTTGTGTAAAAAATTAAAAGATTCGGAGAGTTCTTGGGCCGTTTCCTCTTCAGCGCAAATACTGGCTACTGCACAGTATTACGAAAATAGGGATAAAGATGAGAAGGATAGAACAGACAAGAAAACGAAAGAATTAAAAACGAAGGTTCTTTTACAGCAGGCTTATCCACCACGTGGAGGTCAGAATAATTATAGGCAAACCCAGGGTATCTATCAGCAACCCCAACAGTTTCAGAATAATCAGCAAATGTATGGGTATTATCAACCACGTGTCCCTATCGGTCCCAATCAGTGTTCATATTGCAAGGAGGAAGGTCATTTTAAAAATAATTGTCTTAGATTGTTGCAGCGCACGAATAATGCTTATGGCGCAAAAGGTAGAGGTGGCCAGCAAGCTCCAAGAGGTAGAGGGCGTGGAAATGTTCCCCAGAACACGCGTCCTCTTCCGCCTCAAAATACGATAAATAGTTTTGATCAGCAAGCCAATGCAACTGGCAAGACAGCGCAGTACTATAATAATGATTATTATGTAGAAGATGATAATACGGACGGTAATGATTACTAGGACAGCCATAGACAGAGAGAGGGAGTTGTTTCAGTGCCAGTGGATCAGAGCGGACCGTATGTTAAGGTGACTACAGCGGGTGTAACAAAGCCCTTTCTGCTGGACACTGGTGCTGCAAAGAGTTCTATTATGCGCTCAAAACTCCCTGGCGCGCCTTTGTCTGGCGAAATGAATGTTTCAGTAGGTTTTTCTGGCGCCCCGGTTAGGAACCCGATCTCAAGTCCTATGGCCCTTTCTGTTGGACCTTGTGAACTGAAAGCACCCCTTATCCTAACGACAGGATGTGGTGAAAACCTGTTAGGATTGGATTTGTTAAAGAGATTACATGCGACATTATATTGTTCCCCCTCGGGAGTACAACTTACGCTGAGTAGGAAAGTGATTTCTCCCATGTATTTGTCAAAGACTAAACTGCCAGCTGAATTGTTGTCTCTTCCTGAAGCCCTTTGGGCCACTGGCCCTAATGATGTGGGCCTTTTGGAAATACCGCCGTATGTTGTCACTTTGAAAGCCATTGTTAAATTGCTACGCATTCCCCAGTACAAGATTTCTAAGGAAGGTGAAAAAGCGTTGTTAGCAATTATCTATGATTTAATTGAGAAGGATGTAATTGAAGAGACAAGAGGCAACGTTTGTAATAGTCCTGTTCTGCCTGTTTTAAAATGTACTGACCCTTCTCAGCCACCTGTTTACAGATTTGTGATCGATCTTAGAGAGGTCAATAAGATAGTTGTGCCACAGTTTCCAGTCGTCCCTGATATAACTGCCTTGTTGACTATGATCCCAGCTTCCGCTGCCTGGTTCTCAGTGATCGATTTAAAGAATGCTTTCTTTAGTATCCCGATTGCAGAGGAAAGCAGGGATATTTTTGGCTTTTGTTTAGGAGGTCGAAGCTTCCGTTTTAAACGCGCTCCACAGGGCTACTGTGAAAGCCCATCAATATACAGTCCAGCTTTAAAAGCGAGGCTTGATGCACTTGTTTTACCTAGTGGTGCTACCCTTATTCAGTATGTTGACGATTTATTAATCGCCGCAGATACTGAGGGGATTTGTAAACGAGCTACATCATCATTGTTGCGTCATTTGTCTGCCTTTCATCACAAAGTGTCTCTCTCTAAACTGCAATATTGTCGACAAGAAGTGACCTATTTAGGTCATCTCTTATCGAAGGAGGGAAGGAAGCTGACCCCAGAAAGAATCCAGGCCATTGCACAATTAAGCATGCCAAGGACACAGAGAGAAGTGCGTGCTTTCTTGGGCATTACTTCATACTGTAGGCACTGGATCCCGAGTTTTTCTTTGCTGGCAAAACCATTGATAGCATTAACATATAAAGATACACCGAATCCTGTCCCATGGTCTGAAGAGTGTCAGAAAAGTTTTTGGGAATTACGCAAAGCATTATGTTCAGCTCCTGTGTTGGGTACCCCCAACTATAGTAAGCCTTTTACATTGTATGTTCATGAAAAAGAAGGGTGCGCATTGTCAGTATTAACACAGTCTTTTGGAGACAGACTGCATCCATGCGTGTATTTTTCGTTGACTTTGGATCCGGTAGCGAGGGCATTGCCAAGTTGTTTAAGAGCCACAGCGGCAGCAGCTGTGTCTATTCGACAGTCTGCTGGATTAGTGATGAATAACACATTGATCGTAATGGTTCCCCATGCAGTGGACACATTGTTAAACAGGACCAAGACACATCATTTAACTAATGCTCGATTGTCAGGGTATGAATTGACACTGTTAGCAAACCATGTGCACATAACAAGGTGCAACACGCTGAATCCAGCTACATTATTGCCAATTTCAGCAGACACAGATGAGGTTGAACAACATGATTGTCTGTTCAGAACAGAAGAAGAAACAAAAGGGAGAGTGGATCTTAAAGATACTCCCCTGGTTGAATGTGATGGTACCTTATGGGAGGATGGTTCGTGCTTCAAGCTTCCGAATGGTGATACGACTACTGCATATGCTATCACGACTTTGCACACGATTGTTGAAACTGCACGTATACCACATAATTCAGCCCAAGCAGCAGAATTAATTGAACTTACAAGAGCATGCGTGTTGTCGAAAGGAATGAAAGTGAATATATATACTGACAGTCAGTATGCCTTTGGCGTGGCCCATAGTTTTGGGCGTTTGTGGCAAGAACGTGGGTTCCTCACCTCACATGGAGCTTAGATTCAGAATGGTCAGTTAGTGAATGATCTCCTTGAGTCACTGACCTTACCATTACAAGTCGCGATTGTGAAATGCAGCGCACACAAGAAGGTTACCGATGATGTTGGGCGTGGTAATGCATTTGCTGACGAAATCGCGAAAGAAACAGCAAAAGATGTGACAACTCGAATGTATGTTGCAGGCCCTGCAAGATGGGTTGGTGACGTTGGAATGTGTGAAGACACGACAGAGAGTGTGAAGTCCCTTCAAGCTGAAGCCACAGAGAAAGAATTGAGTGTGTGGGAAGAAAGTAAGGGTAAATTAGATGAAAACGGTTGATGGGTTGATTTGTCAGAACACCGGCGATGGTTGTTACCTGATGCATGTGTGCTTCCAGTGGTTACGATGGCACATGGAATGGCACATATCAGTGTGAAAGGGATTTGTAAGTTGTTGGCTCCAGTATGGCAGAATGCTGGAATTCCCAAGTGTGCGGAGAATGTGGTCAAAAATTGCATGGTATGTTTGAAATACAATCCTGGTAGGGGAACCCCAACTCCAGCTGGTCATTTTGCACCTCCATCATATCCATTTGAGGTTCTGCAACTAGATTTCATCCACATGGAAAGGTGCAACAATTTGAAATATGTACTGGTTGTTGTTTGCGCTTTTTCTAGATGGATAGAAGCATATCCCCTAAAAGACAATACGGCCTTATCCACAGCTAAAGCCCTTGTCAAAGAATTTTTCCCTAGGTTCGGAATGCCAAGGATGGTATGGAGTGATAACTAGGCCTGGGCGGTAAATTCCGTTCCGTTCGCGGAATTTGCGTAATTTGGGTAATTTCGCGTTCCGCGGAAAACGCGAAATTGCCCAAAAATCTGCGTTCCGCGACTTCGCGTAATTTTTGCTTGTTCGCGGTCTCAATATGCGTGTTCGCAAGATATTTCATCCCGAGCACGCAAACAGCGATCGCGAACAGGAAAAAAGTATCGCGAACAAGCAATTCCGCGTGTTCGCGGAATTTCTGTGTGTTCGCGGAGATTTTTTACCGTTTCGCGGAGATTTTGCGTAACGCGATTACGCAAATTCCGCCCACCCCTAGTGATAACGGGAGTGAATTTGTAGGTCGAGTGATGAAGGATGTGTGTGAGGGACTAGGCATTAAGCAGAAGTTCCACGCTGCAAATCACCCCCAATCAGCTGGATTAGTAGAATGCTACAATGGCACTTTGAAACTTAATTTGGCCAAAATTCAGGCGAGCTCCAGTCTTAAATGGCCTGACGCTCTGCCCTTAGCACTCCTATCAACAAGAATGACTGTGCATTCACGAGTGGGACTTAGTCCGTATGAAATCGTGTTTGGCCATCCGGCCAATGTATGGGGAGTGCCAAGGCCGACAAAATTCAGTGAAATTGAACATCCAGTACTGCTTGATTATCTGTATGAATTGACGGCTAAATTGCGTGTCTTACACCAACAGGTTCACGATACTCTGCCCCAGGCCTCTGAAGCTCCAGGACACCCTATTAATCCTGGAACGTGGGTGCTGATTAAGAATTTTCAACGTACGAAAAATGATGAGCCTCGTTGGATCGGCCCCCACCTAGTCCTTCTATCGACAAGATCAGCGGTTCGAGTGAAAGGGAAAAAGAATTGGATACACGGCATACATTGCAAGAGGATCCCTTTGCCCCTACCGTATGATCGGTGGGTCCAGGAGGGGATCGCTGACTCTGAGGCCGAGACTGTGCCTCGTTTTGTGCCTTTTAGCGATGCACGTGTAAAGGGAACAATTTCAGAGCAAGAAAGTGACGACGTTCTGCAAGAAGCTATATCGCCATCAATTCGATTGGACACCACAGAGCCTGAACTCTTGTTTCAAGACCAGACAGTACCTGGGAAAAACAGGTATAATTTGAGGCCAAGGACTATGGACAAATAAATTTTTTTTTCCTTTGATATTTTTGGATAGCGCAGCTCTCTCATCTGAGAAACTTTTCTATTTTTTATTTTTTGAACCACCATCCGGGTTTAGCTGTAGGGTCGCGGCGCCAAGACTTTGGGGTACAAGCCGGAGACGTTAGGTCAACGGTTCTAGGGCGTTCCCTGAACTGACAGGTGTACTCCTTAGCAGAAGATACTCATCCGCCGCGAACAGCACGATTAGAGGATGGAGTTTCTCGAGATGAAGAGACCCGCTGAGGAAGTAAGTTTTAAGAGCAGAATATGTAAAAAAATGAATAGCAAATGTTTTGTAGTATCATGTCTGTTTGTACTTTCTAACATAATGATGTTTTCTGTAGGTTGTGTATTATTGTCTTTCCAAGTACCATTTGTACCCACTGTACAGCCCACACCTCCTCCTACTGTTTTTCCACACTCTTTTCACCCTCTGCCTGAACACGAACAAGCTAGACGTTCTGAATTTGTAAACAATTCATTTGTTCAACTCCTGCACCAGCACCAACTAGTTATGAACACAACGAATTGCTGGGTGTGTGGTTTGATGCCGCATACCATTGATAAGGGTATCCCATATCTAGTGCTGCCGTTTAGCTATAATGGTTCATCGTGGGCATTCCAGACTATGCTTCTATTTGCGCTTGAAACCTACTCCCCGCGACCACCGCGTTCCACTAGACTTAACTCGAACAATAAAGCCTTGATGAGAGGAGTTGCAGATATGAGTAGAGATATCGATGCATATACATCTATTCCCAAGGATGAGTTGCGAGCTTATGTAGGTTGGAACGCGACGGGGTATAGCATTAGTTTGGGCGAAAGACAGCGCAAAAGTTCATCCCCAATTTGGGTTGTACCACACATGGGTCGCCTTTGTTTACAAGGCAATGGACAAAATCCAAGAGCTCAACTAGGGAGGAGTGACTGTACTGAAACGTATACTTTTCCATCACAGTTTTCCCCTGCGTTTTTGGCTGCCAAGGGTACATACTTTGTTTGTAATGATCGAGCATATACATGGTTGCCCCCTGATTTCTCGGGCACGTGTTATGTTGCGAATTTGCTGCCACCGACATTTACTGCTGCCTCTGATTATCACAAGACCAGAGTTGTGAGAGGCGTTGTTAGTAAGGAAGATACTGCTGGTCAGGAAGCAGGGGACTTTTTCTTGGGTTTCCTGCCGTTTTGGGGACCAATGGTTAATAGTAGGAACCTGAGACAACTGACTCGTGTAGTGGAAACCACTGTTAATGTAACGGCTGGTGCCCTTGGTAACTTGACAGCTGAGCTCCAAGCGGATCGCCTCATGACGTTGCAAAACCGTACGGTTCTAGATGTCATACTGGCAGATCGTGGTGGGGTATGTACTGTTCTCCAATCAAGCTGTTGTATTTTCATACCAGATAACGCTCCGACAATCTATCAGGCCATCTCCAAACTGCATAAAATTTCGGAATCTATCCACGTGGATAAAGGAGATTGGTCGGTAATGGGGTGGTTCTGGGAACTGATATCAGCTTGGGGATGGAAGATTCTAATAGTCATTGGAACGATCTTAGCCATTCTTTTCCTGTTCTGTCTATGTATACAGTGTGCTCCTGTAATGTGTAGCCTCTGTGTTACATCATGTGTAAGGAAACCTGTATCAAGGGACGAGCTAAGCAATAGGATGATGCTACAGCAACATCTCCATGACTTCATGAACATAGCCCTAGACTCAGATTAGTATAGTTATTGCCTATGTAAGGGCAAAAGGAGGGTCTGTGGTACTGTAAAATTCGGAACCATGTCGGTGGCATGGTCCCACCATGCCAATTTTGGTATCAGCGAACCGCAAATGAGTAACGCGGTATGCATGAGTGTTTTCGGCATGTTTCACTGATAATTTCACCGTCCATACGATACCACATATTGAACCCTTGGGTTCCATTTTAGAACAGTAGCCATTTTGTGGTGCCCTCACATAGGCTGCGCTCTAAGGCCCTGCCTAGGCCTAAAGGACACGTACACCTTCTTTGACTTCTCTCTGACCTGTGCAACCTGACTCCGCTGCCCGAGGTCAATCCTGTCCGGCCAGTTCCTTTACTCGCGGCCTAATGTGATTAGCACCAGGGCTCGACCCATCATAAAGTCCTTGTTCGCACACGATCTCTGACTAAGCTATTTCACACCTGACTCTGTTTCCTACTTTATGGCTTGTTTTACGAGCAGGAGGTGCCCGTTTTATTGGGGTCCGCTGTTATCTGATGAGGGTTCTGAGCCTTGCTGGGTAAAATGACTGTATGCTTAATGAACTGAAATGTGGGATTGTCATTATGGCTCTGCTGTTTCTTTGAAACTAAAATATGTGAATGACCACTTGTAAAATAGGGGTGGTGTTGCCCCAAGCGTAATTTTGTGTATATAAGTAAAGACTGGTTTTTGTTCGGGAGCAGTCTCCTGAGAACATACATCGTGGTGTACTTCTCGGATACCTGTGATTGGTCTGCAGCCAATAAAATACGATCTTTGATTTCATCTAGAAGACTCTGTGTTTCTGTGGGTCTGAAACAGGAAGAACCCGAAGTCTTAGGGTGTGTTCCCCTGCACCGCTGGGTTCTAAAAACCCGGTACTTCACTGGTGACTGAATTGAGTCCTCTGTAGTCCACACAGAACCGGAGTTTGGGTGTGGCTCCCGGCGCTGCAGCCTTTGGGACCAAGACCACTGGGCTGGCCCAAGGACTGCTGGAGGACTCAATTACCCCGAGTGCAAACATCTTGGAGACCTCCTCCTTGATGCAGGCCCTCACACTGTCAGTCACCCTGTAGGCCTTGTGCCTCACAGGTAGACTATCCCCAGTGTCCACATCATGGACGCACCAATCAGTGACACCGGGAACCAGGGAAAACAGATCAGAAAATCGTCGCAGCAGCTGGCGACAATCATTCTGTTGCTCAGGGGTCAGGGCGGAAGAGAGGATGACACCATCCACTGACCCATCTTGCTCCTGGACTGACAGGAGGTCAGGAAGAGGCTCGGTCTCCTCTTCCATCCCAGCATCTGTTGCCAAGAGCATGCCCGCTTGGGACCTCTCCAAGTGGGGCTTGAGGCGGTTGACATGAAGGACCCTTAAGGGGTTCCTTGGAGACCGCAAGTCCACCAAATAGGTAACTGGACTCTTGCGCTCCACAAGCTCAAAGGGACCGGTCCACTTATCCTGGAGCGCACAAGGCTCCACGGGGGCCAAGACCCACACCTTTTGTCCAGGCTGAAGCTCTACCAGAGTGGCATTCTGGTTGTACCACCGCTTCATCTCCTCTTGGCTGGCTTCCAGATTTGCCTCAGCAAGTTGCCTGAATCGCCTAGTCTGGTTTCTGAAGGCCAGCATGTAGCTATATACATTCTGGGGAGGTTTCCTGGGAGATTGCTCCCAGCCTTCCTTGACCAGACTTAGAGGTCCTCTCACTGGGTGGCCATACAGGAGCTCAAAGGGGCTGAACCCTAGAGACTTCTGTGGCACCTCACGGTACTCGAAGAGAAGGCATGGCAAGAGGATGTCCCACTTACGCCTCATGGGTTCTTCCAGACCCATTATCTTGCCCTTGAGGGTATGGTTGAACCTCTCAACCAACCTGTTTCCTTGGGGGTGGTAAGGTGTGGTGAACTTATAGGTTACACCACACTCTTGCCAAAGGGATTTCATATATTTGGATATGAAATTGGTACCCCGGTCAGACACCACCTCTAGAGGGAATCCCACTGTGGAGAAAATTCCCATCAGTGCACGTCCCACCATGGGGGCCGTCACTGTCTTCAGAGGGATGGCTTCCGGGTACCGGGTGGCATGGTCCACCAGGACCAGGATAAACCTGTTGCCCATGGCTGTCCTGGGGTCCAGTGGCCCCACAATATCAATCCCCACTCACTGGAAAGGGGTACCGACCACAGGGAATGGCTGGAGTGGAGCCTTCTGCTTCCTTCCACTCTTTCCACTTGCCTGGCAAGTCTGACAGGTCCTGCAGTGAGTGTCTGAACTCCTGTGGATTTGAGGCCAAAAAAAGTGGGTGACAAGCCTTTCAAAGGTCTTGTCCTGCCCCAAATGTCCTGCCAATGGCACATCGTGAGCCAGCCCCAGTAGGAAGGCTCTGAAGTCCTGGGGTACCACCAGCGCACGGGCTGACCCAGGCTCAGCAACCTTAGGCTCTGTATATAGGAGGTCGTTCTCCCAGTAAATGAAATGTGACCCAGACTGATCACCTGCGGCCTGGTCTGCAGCCTGCTGCCGCATACCCACGAGAGAAGGACATTCTTTCTGTGCCTTAAAAAAGTCCTCCCTGGAGGGGCCTCCTTCCTGCTGCCAATGGGTCAGCTCAGGCAGGTCCCCCAGTTCAGCTATCTGTTCCCCGGTAGGCTCCAGGGCATCCCCCGCAAGGTCTGCTTCCTCCTGGGCCGTGGGAACTTCAGGGGCCGGTTTCCCGCACCCCCTGCCTCTTCTCTCTAAGGCCGGTCCCTGGGCCTCCGTCTCAGGCTCCAGGACCTCTTGAGCACCTCTACTTGCTGCCATGGATCGAGTGGAGACACACGCCCAATCCGGCATACCCAACATCTCCAGGTGAGCACTCCGCTCCACCTTAGCCGAAGGTGAGCTCTCCAAGTCGTTCCCTAACAGACAGTCTACAGGCATGGCGGGCCTCACAGCTACCTGAAGAGTACCAGAGACCCCCCCCCCCACTCAAAGGGAACCTGAGCCACCTTGCAGTGACTCTCTGTGTTGTCAGCGGCAACAACTGGATAGAATGCTCCTGCGACAACCTGCTCTTGAGACACCAGGTGACACTTGACAGCTGTCACACTGGCTCCTGTATGTCTGAGAGCTTCCACCCTACGGCCATTGATGGTCACCCACTGCCTGTATTTCTCCTTGTTATCAGGCAGCTGGGTTTGGGGGGCCATCTCACAGTCTCCTAATGAGACAAGGGACATCTCTGTGGGACCCCACCCACCTTGGACTGTCATCTCTTCCCCCAAGGCTACACTAGCCACGTGCCGGGGCGGAGCACCAGTGGGTGCTGGTTTCCCATACAAAGGACACATGTTACCACACTTGTAACATTTTATGGGCCCCTTTTGAACAGGTGGACCTGTCGGGCCCCGGTCGGTTTCTGGGGTGGGGGAGGCTGAGAACCTTTCCCTTGGTTCCCTTGGGGATTACTTTGGGGGCCTTCTTGGGAACTCCCTCTGTTTACCCTTGTCCCCCCCGCTCTTCTGCTGGGGACCCTGCCCACCTTTAGCGGAGTCTCCCACTGAACCCTTGTGGACCCTGGTACTGACCCAGCGGTCCGCCTCCTCAGCAAGCTTCCTAGGGTTAGTCAGCCTACTATCAATCAGGTGCTGGCGTAGCTCAGGAAAACAATTACTGGACAAGTGCTCCCAGGCCATTAAATCAAGAAGCCCTTGAAAATCATTAACCTTACTACCCTTCACCCAACCATCCAGTGCTCTGCAAAAAAAGTCACATACTCAACATACGTACTGTTTGGAATCTTGGTGCACCCCCTGAACCTTTGCCTATACAACTCAGGGGTCAACCCATACCTAGCCATCAAAGGTGCCTTCATATGGGGATAAGAATTATAATCATCTGAAGGAAAGTCTAGCAGTGTGTCCCGCCCCTCACTAAGGAACCGTCCCCACAACCCCGATCCCCAATCCTTCTCAGGGACCCGGTGGGAAGACATGGCTACTTCATAGGCTTTGAACCACTGCCCTATGGCCTCATTTAAAAAAAAATATTTTACAACATCTTTGGGTATGTACACCCTTGATTCTACTTGCACTGGTGGTGTGCTGCCACCAGAGGGAGCAATTTCTAAACTCTGAGCCTTCAGCTCCAACTCCCTCAAAACCGTTTCATGTTCATACTGTAGCTTTTTTTCTTCTAGGGCTAACTTTCTACTTTCCATTTCAAATTCTAACTGCCCACTTAACTTGCGCTTGGTCAGCTCCAATTCATGCATCCTACACTCTTTCCTATCTGCCAGCTCCTCTAGAGATAGATTTTTACTAGAAACACTGCTACCGGCAGGGGAAGGGGTTCTCCTTCCTCTTGGACTCACTGGCCCATCCAGCTGCTCCTCTGCATTATCATTATCAGTGGCATTCCTTGCTTCAACCCAGGCCCTCAGCACCTTGTAGAACTCTGTCTTGTTTTTACATCCAGTTGTAGAAACATTACATTTCTTGCAGAATAACTTTAGCTGTGATACTTTGTAGCTTTCCAGTTTCTCTTCTTCCCATTCCCATTCATTATCAACAGAGATTATGGATTCTGCTTTCTCCACCATGGTTAAGCTTGGCAGTACTCAAAAATAGAAAGTCCCCCAAAAAATCTACCAACAAGTATTGGTTGCGTTAAGGTCTGCACTCACTAAGTAGTGTTCACCAATCACTGTACATAAGTCACAAATGCAAGTCCATAATCCTCACCGGTGACCACCAATGTTAGAATCCGGGTTCTCTGGTTGGCACAGGTAGGTACTTGTGACAAGCAGGGAACCTTTCCTCCAGTCAGGGTAAGGGGTTACACTCCTAAAATAACCCCTGCTCACCCTCTAGGTAGCTTGGCGCGAGCAGACAAGGCTTATCTCAGAGCGTTATAGGTTAAACATTTGTGAACACATACAGTAACCAAGTGGCAACACTACAAATGGACACCACACAGGTTTTTATATTAAAAATAAGGATTCTTTATATAGAATTACCACAAGACCATTAAACAACAAAAATACACAATACTGTTACTTTAGATGGTAGAAGTTTGCTTAGTTCTCTTAAGTTCTTAAATGCAACACTTTAAGTCAATGTACCTTTTAAATGCGACACGCAGGGCAACAAAAGTGTTGCAACGATGCTGATGCGATGAAGTTTTTGGTGCAAAGAAATAAAGACGTGAAGATCTTTCAGATGCGTCACGCTTATCCAATGTTGCGAGAAGACTCGACTCGATGCGTCAGCTACAGCGGCGTCATCCTTTATGGGATGCGACGACAGTGGCCTTGGCAGCGGCACTCTTCTCTGACGTTTGCGAGACACTTCCGCTCGATGCAATGTTGCAACGGCGACACCCCTTTACGTGATGCGACGACAGCAGCTCCGACGGCGGCACGCTTCTCCGTGGATGCGAGGAACTTTCCTTGATGCGGTGCAATGCGACAGCTACGATGGCTGCCATGGCGACACGCTTATTCCTCGATGCGAGACTCTTCTCTTGATGCGGTGCGATGCGTCAGCTACGATGGCTGCGATGGCGACACGCTTCTTCGGCATTGCGAGACACTTCTTGGATGATGCGAGACGCTTTCGCTCGATGCGATGCTGCAGCGGCGACACACTTTACGTGATGTGACAACAGCAGTTCCGACGGCGGCACGCTTCTCCTTCTTGAGTCGCGCTTCCAGCCTCTTGCCACACACAGTCCCTCAGAAGGCCCAACAACAGCAGCAGGCACTTCCAAAGAACTTTGGGGAGCTGGGGGGTGAAGTCTGTTGTTCCTGACACTTCAGCAGGAGGCAAGCTCTATTCCAAGCCCTTGGAGATCTTTTTAAGCACAAGTTCAAATAAAGTCTTTGTAGTCTTTCTCCTCTCCTTCCAGCAGCAAGGCAACCACTGCAGGCCAATCCCCCAGGTCAGGGACAGGACTCCTCCTTACAGCTTTCCCGG
This sequence comes from Triturus cristatus, assembly GCF_964204655.1. Taxonomy (NCBI): domain Eukaryota; kingdom Metazoa; phylum Chordata; class Amphibia; order Caudata; family Salamandridae; genus Triturus; species Triturus cristatus. Next base: position 390,128,435 of record NC_140582.1, on the reverse strand, counting down.
TTCCTTTTCCTCAGGCAGAGGTTCTTCTTGTCAAGCAGGATCTAATTTCTTGGGAGCAGGGTCCCAATACTTATACCCCTAATTCCTTTGTTCCTCTGGGGTAGAGGGGCCTTTGCCCAGTCCAAACCAGTTCCTGAGCACTTTGTTGACATGACTCTGACTTTCTATTCAGGGTGCAGGACAGAAACATCAGCCGCTCCACAGGAGGTGGAGCCAGCATTGTGGTGGCAGAGCACAACCCTATTCAGAGTCCAGGGGCACTCCTCCCACCCATCTGGATGTCAATCTCTCTATTCACCACCAGGCTACCTAGCCCTGCCCCTCTGGGTTTTCCCAGCCCTGTCACTCACACAAACCAGACAGGCAGATACACATCATAGCAGAGGCGGGCTGAAATGGTTAGGCAAGCAAAGACCTACTTTCTAAAAGTGGTATTTGCAAACACAGAATATTAAAATAAACTTTTCTAAAAGATACATTTTATTATTCTGAGTTCAGGCATACTAAACTCGATTTTCTGCCATGTTCCCTGGGTCTGTTAGGATCATAGGATGTAACAATTCTAACAGCCCATTCTAGCCCATGGAGAACAGGTAACCTTACAGTAGTGAGAAACGAAAATGGCTATTAGGACATGCCACACACATAAGGGCTTGTCCTACCTTATGCTTACAATGTACCATGCCCTTGGGCCTACCATATGGGTGACTAATATGAAGTTAAGGGAAGGTTTAGCGACTGGGAAGTGGGTGCACTTGCCCAGTCAGCATGACAGTATCAGACTGCACGCAGTTTCTGCAATGGCAGTTTCTGCAATGGCAGACCTTAGACACCTTAGACACCTTTTACTGTGGGTGGCACAACCAGTGCTGCAAGCCCACCAGCAGCATCTGTATTTACAAGCCCTGGGCACTCCTGGTGCACTTTACAGGGGTCTGACAGTAAACCAAATAAGCCAATCATGGAATACAACCAACATATACATTTTAAATAGGGAGCACTTGCACCGTGGCACTGGTTGGCAGTGGCACAGTGATCTGAGCAGCTAACACCAGCAAAACACATGAGGCACAGCGACAAAAAGTGGAAGGGAGACTCACGCCAAGGTGCCAGGTCTAACATCTACTAAAAATGTTATAACTGTAAAATACAGTAATGAATACCTTTGCAAGATAATTTGAAATATTGGATTAGGCTTATCACCATTTGAACTCTTTATCTCTTAGGAAAAAGATCACACTGTAAAAAAGTCTGACTTCCAAAATCTTTTACACACAAAGTGCAACTTATGTATGCAAAGATGCATTTTGTGGATATAATTTTGAGATGCTGATTCATAGAAACAGGCAACCAGGAAATTATTTTACTGTCATAGATAATTTTTGTTTGTAGATTTAGGTTTTATAGTGGGAACATGATTTCTCTATAAGGAAGGCTGGGATGGCACTGAAAAGGAGTTTACTATCGAAAGTGTTCTAACCTTGGTGGCATTTCCACTACTAGTTAATCCAAATTGCTTAAATAAATTTAGTGCCAAAAAAGACAGGAGACAGTTTGCAATATCACAAACCAATAAATCTTCCATATGTATTTACAGGCTGTGAAAAAAACACTGGTGACATATTTTAGTTGGAGAAAAGAAATTTCACATCATACATCGGAAGGTTTCAGATTTAGCTACATAGCCATTTGGATTTTAGTGAATTTCCAAAAAGAGCAGCTTTACTAAAACCGTAATCTTAAAGCTCTGACTCATGAAGACATGCTTTTTCATTGAATCCGATCCATAATTATTTGTTCTCAGATTTGTGTAACGTGCCAAACACTCAGCAAAACAGACTTTTGACAGGTAGAAATGTATTAAAAACCAATTGCTATCTCAGAAATGTCAACATTTTGTTGCCAGTTGCCAGTTTTTGAAAGTTGTACAGCTGAATTTACCCTCTGTTTTAATATACTCATTAGTAAATGGCAAAGCCCGAGTTTGCTAAAAAGGAACCTACAGGATTTTATATTTGGAAAAGTCATATCTTGTTAAGTATGAATGTACAAAAGGTCAGATTCTATTTTGTGGATGTTAGAAAGATTTTCATCCCCATTAAAAACAACAGGGAAAATTACCACAAAACTCTGAGCTACACATTTAAAATTTGACATTGAACAAGAATGTTGGGCTATTTTGTGACTGCTGATATTTCAAAACGTAAGGCGTTGTTTTAGAGGAGATAAGAGAGTACTGACCAGATTCATTAACCCATTGATACTTACATTCAACCTAGTAGAACAATCACAAATTAATGTTTGAAATTTTCTAAACAAGAATTTACACTTGTAGCACTATTAATGCCCACACAGAATGAAATCGGTATAATGCAATATTATATAGGAGTATGTCTGCCTACTACTGTGTGAAGTTAGTGTGAACGTCTAAAATAATAGACTTGAGGCAGTTACATTTCTAAGGTGTCATATTTTCATCAACTGTGAGGAGCCAGGTGTCAGTGTGGACCAAGACCCAAAATACAGAAGTTGCATGTTCTTTTTATAGATTATATTGTTAGATATTGCACAGATAATACACAATACTCAATGGGGCAATCCTCAGCGTGAGCCAGTCCAAACATTTATTCAATCATTAATCTATATTCAATGAGAGCCCATATTTGAGCATCAAGATAAAGCAAACTATCATGAGAAATAGCAACAACTTGTCACATACATTTGCGACTTGGTCATTTCTCAAGGCCTTGCAGTTACATCAACAATACAGACATTTCAAGTTTACTTTCAGGCCAACAGCAGTGCACTTTCTGCAGGCAGGCTCTTATTGAGTGTCACAAAGTGGAACCTGAAATAAAATAGATTCTGCATTCCCTCCTCTGACACTCAATAGTGTCATTTATTCAAGTTCAATGGTCATAATCTTGCTTGTCTCCTGCTCAATGGGAAACTCTGTTCTGTGCTTCCTGGGCCTACACATTTTAGAGGGGCTGCATTGTGGTACAACAGTCATTATTATGCAAAGAAGTACCAAGATACCAAGTCCTATCAATATTGCTTCCAATATCCATCTTTCCATTTGGCCAGCCAGGCAGCCATGGAATTCCATATTATTCTATTCTATATATTTCTTTCTTCCTCACTTATCTGAAGGTTCTTATTTATTGTCTGTCTCATGTTGCTTCTGTCTTCTGGTACTTTTGGCCCACTGCCTGACATTCTGAATTCCTTAGCAGGCAAAATATGTTATGTTATGTTATGGCAGCTTATATGGCGCTCAATTCCCCGGGGGTGTCCTGGCGCTAGTTACCTTTCCATTACATAAAACAGCAGACGTAATGGGAGATGAATGTGTCATTACTTAACAGAACTATTTGTCAAAAAGCCATGTTTTCAGGCTTTTCCTAAAAGATATTAAATCAGAGGAATGTCTGAGATAGTCAGGGAGGTCATTCCAGGCTTTCGCTGCCCCAAGTACGAAGCTTCGACCTCCCAAAGTGGCTTTTTTAATGGCTGGCACTGTAATCAGCTTGGCTCCAGAAGAGCAAAGATTCCTATTCGGTGTATACCATGTGAATTGTTTCATCAGATATTCAGGTCCAATTCCATGTAGAGCTTTGTAAACCATACACAACGCCTTGAAGCGAACTCTATTTCTCAATGAGAGCCAATGAAGTTTTTTTATTCCTCTAGAAATTGAGGCAAACTTTGGTATGCCGCTAATACGCCTAGCTGCAGCATTTTGCAGTGTTTGGAGCTTATTCATAAAGCGTTCCTGGATGTTTAAGTACAAGCTGTTACAATAATCAAGCTTTGATAGGACCAAAGCGGTAACCACTTTCTGTCGACTACCCAATGGAAGAAAAGGCAGAATCTTTTTTATTGTTGTAAGGACAAATGTGGTTTTAGATGAAACTGCATTTATTTGGTCTCCAAAGTTAAGTTTGTCATCAACAATTACACCTAGGTTCTTCGCCTTCTTCACAGGTACAGGAAGGGAGCTCATGGATGATGGCCACCAGTTGGGGGTCTAAAAGTTAGGGTCATTACTGAATAGAATTACCTCTGTTTTGTCAGAGTTAAGTTTTAGACAATTGTCCCCCATGCAGTTGCCTACTGCTTCAATGCAGTCCGGAAAACGTTTCTCCAACCCAACCTCCTGCCCAGGTAGCAGGGACACCACAATTTGGGTGTTGTCTGCGTACGAGGTAAGATCAAACCCAAAAGCATTGATGAGTGGGGCCAGTGAGGAGACGTATACATTAAACAACGTTGGACTAAGTGAAGACCCCTGTGGTACTCCGCAAGGCAGCACAAATGGTTTAGAGTGGTATTCGCCCCTGAGACACCGCCTGAACTCGGTCCGAAAGAAATTAATGAAGGAGTTTCCACGCTCTGTTCTGGATCCCACAGGCCTTTAAACGGTCCATCAGAAGATCGTGATGGACCATATCAAAGGCCGCGGACAGATCCAGTAGGACCAAGGCCGCTCTACCACCCCGTTCTACAGCTTTCCTGATCTCCTCAGTTGCCTTAATAAGGCCTGATTCAGTAATGTGTCCCTCTCTAAAACCATATTGAGTGGGATCCAAAGCATTAGTCTCTCGGAGAAACGCACTGAGCTGTGTATTTCTCTTCCAGTTTTTGCTGGGAGTTGCGATATTGGGCGGAAACTGTTTGGATATTTAGGTTCCAAATTGAACTTTTCCAGGAGAGGCAGTACTGAGGCCACCTTCCAAGGTTTGGGAAATTGACCTGTTTCCAACATCATGTTGAAGATTAATGTAAGAGCGGATGAAATCGGCCATGTGGCAAGCTGGACCACTGCCACTGGGCAGGGGTCATCAGGAGAACCATATGTAGCTGCCAGAAGCAAGTTGTGAGTGGCTTCCGCTGATAGTGGTGTAAACTTGTCCAGTGTCGGATGAGGTGGAGAGGGTGTATTCAAGACCTCCCCAACTTTAGACCTACCAACCTTACCTGGATCATTGAATGCTGAGAAAATAGTCTCAACTTTATTTAGAAAGAAATTAGCGATATCATCGCAAAGTTCTTGACTAGAATGAACTTTTGCTGGAGGTCGTGATACCAGACGGGAAATAGTTCTAAAAAGTTATTTTGATGAACTTCTAGCCAGGTCAACCTTGTTTACAAAATATTTTTGTTTAGCAGTAAACAGGTGTTGTTTATAGCTTTGGAGGCTTTTTTATACACCTCCTTATCAGCATCTCTATAATCTCTCCGCCAACTACGCTCAAGATGCTTACATTTGAGTTTGTGGTTTCTCAATTCTTCCGTAAACCACGGGGCGGAGGGAAATGATCTTTTCAGGAAAATGGTTCCGACTAGAGCTAATATGCTACATGCATTTTTCAACCATTCAGTATATGTAGATGTAGCTTCCTCTGGTCTTATGGGGGTAGAACCTGCCGTGGATGTGAGGACTTCCTGTAATTCCTTCCCATTTACTTTGTTCCAGGCTCGGAATTCAATCTGTTTCTTGGGGCAGCTACCACCATTGAAATGAATCTTAAATGTCAGTTCAAACTGGACAGCCGCATGGTCTGACCAGACCAGCGGCAGCACCCCAGTGAAATTGAGCCCAGGGTGGTTGGTAAAAATACCATCTAGGGTATGTCCAGCCACATGGGTAGGGGCAGTCACACACTGTACCAAATTAGCGCTTTCCATCATATCAGTAAGGATCGCTGTATCTGAATCATTTAAAGCCTCCAAATGAAAATTAAAATCCCCCAGGATAGCATAACTATCTGTACAGACCGCTTCTTCCAACAGATTACCAATTATTTAGATAAAAGAACTTCTATTTCCAGGTGGTCTGTAAAACAATATGCGTTTAAACATGTGATGGAGGGATAGGCTCAGATTGAAGGACAGGGATTCGCAGTCTAAACTGATCATAGAGCAGAAAGTTGCCTTCATAGTGTTGGGATAAATAACTGCCAGTCCTCCCCCTTTCTTCCGCGGCCTATTTAATGTGGGGCAGGCAAATCCAGATGGAATCGCTTTCACCAGATCCGGACCTGAAGCTTCGTCAGTCCAGGTTTCTGTAATGAATGCCAATTTTATGTCTTGTTCCTCCATTAGCCTAGCACATTCAGTGCTGTGTTTTACCAATGATCTGGCATTTAAAAAAATGCCCTTGAGTACAGCAACATCAGGCCCCACTGCCCTAGTTTCCCTCCTATTTCTCACTGCCTGATATTGCACCTTAGGTAGGGTCACCTTACAATTGGGGCAGGTCATTGCCGATGAGGTGGGTCTGGAGCATAACGAGAGACATAGACAGTTTATATCCGTGGCCGCCATAATATCTAATGACATTTTGTTCTGTATAAGTATGGTCCTCATTGCTGTCATTTCATCTGTGATATTTCCTAGGGCAGCTGGGGTGTCATCCAATAGGTCCTCAATTAACCTTGCCACCTCATTTATCCTATGACTATTATGAGGCATTCCTAGAGGGCGATCCCCAAGCAGAGATCCACTCACTAGCTGCCAGGGAGGCGGGAGCGGCCCCTTGAGCAAGAGCCTTTGCTCCCACAATTGTATTCTGCAACAACCAGTCTTTCTGCCGCCCTGTGGGGCAGAAAGCACCCTAGATGTCAATGATTTTTTCTTTATAGGCCAGGGGTGGGGGCTGCCCAGAATAGACATGCCAATGTCCCCACCCTCCCCCCCAAATAAGGTAAAAGAAGTTCTGCCCCCAGGAGGCAGATGGGGCAATAGCCCTTGATCTATCCCCTGGGGGGGCAGAAAGCCCACTAGGCTCCAGGAATTATTTTTAATACGTAGTGGTGGGGGCTGCCCAGAATGGTCATGCCAATGCCCCTACCCCAAAAAATTGCAACAGTCTATCTGCCCCCCTGAGGCGGATGGGGCAATAGCCACTTATCTGCCCCCTGGGGGCAGAAACCCCACTAGGCACCAGTGAAGTTCGGGGTGGGAGCTGCCCAGAATGAGCATGCAAATGCCCCCACCCCCTCAAAAAATGCCACAGACTTTCTGCCCCCCAGGAGGAAGTTGAGGGCAATAGCCATGATCTGCTCTCCCTGGGGGGGGCAGAGGGCCCACTATGCCTTAGGGATTATGCTGGCTTTTATGTATGTAGAGGTGAGGGCAGTCCAAAATGTGCATACCAATGCCCCCACCCCTCCACAAAACAGTCACAGTGTGTCTGCCCCCCTTGGGGGCATATTGGGGCAATTGCCCCTGATCTGCCACCCCCCAGGGCGACCGAAGGCCACTAGGCACTGACCTTTTTTTCCACAATGTGCCTAGCTGTGGATTTTGGACCCTAAAGCAGCCGGCACCTAGGGAAACTGAGCAAACCTGTACATTTTTTTAAACTAGACAGCAAGGGGAATCCAGAATGGGGTGACTTTTGTGCCTTCTGTTACACAGAATCCCTTGCAAACCTCAAACTTTGTAATAATAAAAACAGATTTTCCTCACACTTCTGTGATAGAAAGGTCTGGAATCTGCGTGGATCCACAAATGTCCACCCACCCCAAATTCCCCAATGTCTCCCAATAAAAATGGTACCTCACTTATGTGGGTAGGCCTGGTGCCCGCAATAGGAAACTGCCCAAAACACAATGTGGACATACCACATTTTTATAGTGAAAACTTACCCTTTTTTTGGAAAGTGCCTATCTGTGGATTATGAACCCTAGCTCTGCAGGCACCTAGGGAGACCAAGCAAACCTATACATTTTTGAAAACTAGACACACAGGGGAATACAGAATGGTGTGACTTGTGGGGCTCTCACCAGGTTCCCTTGCAAACCCCAAACTTTGTAAAAAAAAACCACAAATGTTCCCCACATTTCTGTGATGAAAAGTTCTGGAATGTGCGTGGGTCCACAAACTTACACCCACCCCGCGTTCCCCAAAGTATCCTGATAAAAATGGTACCTCACTTGTGTGGGTAGGCCAAGTACCCATGGCAGGGAAGGGCCCAAAACATAATGTGGAGACATCAAAATTGCCTATCACAAAATGACCTGGTTTTGCAAAGGGGCTCCCCTGAGTTTTTGGCCCTGCTCTCGGCGGCCATCTAGGGAAACCTACCAAACCCAGACATGTTTTACAACTAGACACCCGGGGGAGTTCAGGGAGGTATGGCTTGTGTGGACCTCCCCGATGTTTTCCTACCCAGAATCCCATGCAAACCTCACATTTAGCTGAAAAAATCACATTTGTCTCACATTTCTGTGTGGGAAAGTTGTGGGATCACTGTGCTGACACAAATTTCCTACTACCCAGTGTTCCCCCAGGTGCCCCCCCCCCCCTGCAAACCAGGTCATTTTGTGATAGGTAATTTTGATGTCTCCACAATACGTTTTGGCCGCTTGCCTGTTGAGGGTACTTGGCAAACCCACACAAATCCCGAATTCCAAACAAGAATCCCCTGCAAACCTTAAATTTAGCTAAAACCTCCCAATTTTTTCTCAATTTTCTGTGTGGGAAGGTTGTGGTATCACCGGGCCGCCCCAAATGTACTACCTCCCAGTGTTTCCCGAGGCCTCCTGATAAAAATGGCACCTCACTTGTGTGGATAGCCATAAAAGCCGCAACAGGAAATGGCTCAAATTGTACTGTGGGGACTTCAAAATAACCTATCATAAAGACCTGGTTTTGGACTCAGCTTTTCCCAGGTGTCCAGATAAAAATGCTACCTCTCTTCTGTGGGTGTTCCAAGTACCAGCGACAGGCAAGGACCCAAAACGTATTGTGGAGACATCAAAATGACCTATCACAAAACGACCTAGTTTTGCAAAGGAGTGCACCTGGGTTTTTGGCCCTGGCTCGGAAGCCTTCTCGGAAAACTTACCAAACCCGCAAAATCCATAGCTAAAAAAAGGGTCCGTTTTCACTGTACAAATGTGATGTGTCCACACTGTGTTTTGGCCTGTTTCCTGTCTCGGGCACTGGACCTACCCACACAAGTGAGGTACGATTTTTATCAGATGACTTTTGGGAAAGATGGGTGGGTGGAATTTTGTGGGTCTATGCAGATTCCAGAACGTTCCATCACAGAAATATGAGTAAAATATGTTACCTGCTGAGAGCCACACAAGTCACCCCCTCCTGGAATCCCCAGGATGTCTAGTTTTCAAAAATGTATAGGTTTGCTAAATTTCCCTAGGTGCCTGCCGAGCTAGGGTTCAAAATCCACAGCTATGCACTTTGAAAAAAAAAGGGTCAGTTTTCAGTGTAAAAATGTGGTGTGCCCACGTTATGTTTAGGCCCATTTCCTGTTGCTGGCACTAGGCCTACTCACACAAGTGAGGTACCATTTTTTGGGGAAGACTTCGGGGAAATGCAGGGTGGGTGGGATTTTGTGGATCCATGAAGATTCCAGAACTTTCCATCACCGAAATGTGAAGAAAATGTGTAGTTTGTTTTACAAAACTCGAGATTTGCTAGAGATTCTGGGTAACAGAACCTGGTGAGAACCACTCATGTCACCCCAGCATGGATTTCTTTGGGTGTCTCGTTTTGAAAAATGTATAAGTTTGGTATGTTTCCTTAGGTGCCGGCTGAGCTAGGGTTCAAAATTCACAGCTAGGCAAGTTGCAGAAAACTGTAAAAATGTGGTGTTTCCATGTTGCATTTGGCCCACTCCCTGTCGTGAGCAGTAGGCCTACCCACAAATGGTGCCATTTTTATCGGGAGACTTAGAGGATCACATAATTGTAGAGAAACTTTTTACCTATTGACTTTCTCTGCATTTCTTCTTTCCAAATGTAAGACAATGTGTAAAAAAGAAGTCACTTTGAAAAATGTCCTATAATTCACATGATAGTATGGGTACCCATAATTTCAGAGAAGTGCAAATAGTTACTGCTTATGAACTCTATATTATGTTCCCCTTTGGGAAATACATAGGTGTCCTTGATACCTATTTTTCACTCTTTATATTTTACCAAATCAATTGCTATACACCCGGTAGACAATGAAAAACAAAACAATTGCAAGATGCACCTCAGTTATTTGCTCTGAGTTCCTCAGGTTCTCAGTGAACCTACAAGTCTTATATATCCCCACAACCAGAACAGTCCAGTAGATGTAACAGTTTATTGCTTTCAAATATCTGTCATACTTAGAAGAAGTTATAGGTGAAAATGTTGGTACAAATGGCTGCTTTTTCAACTCTTTTCCAATTTTTCTTATTTTCAACTGTTAGTTTCTATAAAAAACCCTTGAAGGATCTACACAAATGACCCCTTGCTGAATTCAGAATTTTGTCTAATTTTCAGAAATGTATAGCTCCATTATTTCTTTCACACCCATTTCTGCCATAAACTGGAAGGAGGTTGAAAGCACATAAAGTAGCAAAAATAGGCTATGTCCCAGTAAAATGCAAAAACTGTGTAAAAAATGTTGTTTTTTTGACAAAACTCTGCCTGTCCCTGAAACCTGGGTAGATGGTAATTTCAGCATCACAAACCCCTTGTTGATACCATTTGCTGGGAAAAAAACAGATGCTTTCATCTGCAGCACTTTTTCCCCATTTTTCCGCCTAAAAACAGACTTTAGCTGTATTTGGCTAATTTCCGGGTCCCCTCCAGTGGAAACCACAAACCCTGGGTACCTTTAAAATCCCATTGATGTTGGAAGAAAAGGACCCAGATTTGGCGTGGATACCTTATGTGGATAAAACATTATAGGGACCTAAGTGTGAACTACCCCAAATAGCCAAAAAAAGGCTTAGCACGGGGGAGGCGAAGGCATAGCAGCGAAAGGGTTAAAGAGCATTTCACAAATTCTGGAAAGCAGCCTGAAATATGCTGTATAATGTATCCTTATGCATTACAGGCTGGAAGTTACATGTTGTAAGCTCATTATGCACTAACTGAGAAAACTCATTTTCTGGATTTAATCCTGGCACCCTAGAACTGAGTGGTAGTCACTTTGGTGCCACTAAACCTCTATTCTTATCATCCCAATTCTGTGCACATAAAATTGTGAGAGAAGAACAGATTGATGTCACAATTTCCCCTTTTTGCCATGTTTACCTGCAGTATTTAAATTTTCTATTAATCACATGAACAGTGTGCAATGTTTAAAGAAAATGAGCCAACATGAATCGACCTGCAGCTAATTCACCCTGCAACTTAAACAACCATTTACACTTTCATCAAGGTGCTAGAATGTCCTCAGAACTTGCTGACAGTCAAGGCGACTGGACAACAGTGGTAGAGATACAGAGTACAAAACAAATTAAGATATCGGGTGCAGTGTTCATAATGAAATACAACACAGCACAAAGAAAACAGTATGTCATTGTCTAACCAGAAGACAAACATTCATTTTTCACAAATAGGAGGTGTTAGATTTGGGGGTCTCTAGTTGGCAGAGGTAGGTACTGTTGACAAATAGGGACCCTTGCGTCTAGTCAGGGTAAGGGTGTACACTCCAAAAATAACCCCTGCTCACCTCCTTGGTAGCTTGGCACGAGCAGACAGGCTTATCTCAGAGGCAGTGTGTAAAGATTTGTGAACACATACAGTAATCAAGTGACAACACTACAGATGGACACTGCACAAGTTTTATAGCAAAAATAAGTATTCTTGATGCAAGCCCTGTGGCACGCTTCACCATGATGCGGCGGCGTCTGCTGCAAAGTCGATCCCCTTCTCCGGCGATGCGAGGCGCTTCGGGGACCCTGCGATGACTCAACGGTTCTTCTGGGCTGCAACAGGCCCTGCGGCATGCTTCCCGGTGATGCGGCGGCATCTGATGCGACGTTGATCCTCTTCTCCAGTGATGCGAGGCGCTTTCTCGTTGTGAAGCGACAGCGGCAGTGCGGCGACACACTTCATGCTCGTGAGTCGCGCTTCCAGCTCCTTGTGACACGCAATCCCTCAGAAAACCTCGCAAAACAGCAGGCACTTCGAAAGAACTCTTGGGGAGCTGGTGGACGAAGTCTGTTGTCCCTGAGACTTCGGCAGGAGGCAAGCTCATTTCTCAAGCCCATGGAGATCCTTCACAAGTTGAATAAAGTACACAAAGTTCCTTTCTCCTCTCTTTGGCAGTCAGGTAACCACTGCAGGCCCACCCCTGAAGCTTAGGGATAGTCTCTCCTCAGTCTCTCTGGCTTCTCTCCTCAGCAAAGGTTTCTTCTTGTTTCCCAAAGTGATCTAAAGTTCTTGGGTTTGGGTCCCAATATTTATACCCAGTTTCTCTTTGTTCTCTGAAGGCAGAGAGGAATTTGCCTAGTCCAAACCAGTTCTGGTCAGTCCTGGAGCACTTTGTTGACAAGACTCCTTTTTTCCTTTCAGAGTGCAAGGCAGAGATATCCGACGCACCACAGGAGGTGGAGCCAGCATTGTGGAGGGAATGCACAGCCCTATTCAGGTCCCAGCTCCTCCCACCCATCTAGGTGCAGATCTAGCTATTCAGCCTCCTGGAATCCCCCAGCCCCTGTCACTCAAACTCCAGACAAGGAATACACAACCTAGCAGAGGCAGGTTTGGATGGTTAGACAAGAAAATACCTACTTTCTAAAAGTGGTATTTTTAAACACAGAATGTTAAAACCAACTTCACTAAAAGATGTATTGTATCGTTCAGGCATACTAAACTCGAATTTCTACCATGTTCTCTGAGTCAGTTAGGATTATAAGATGTAATAACCAAACTGTCCATTCTGGCCTAGGGGAACAGGTAGCCTTGCAATAGTGAAAAACAAAAATGGCTGTAATTCACTATTTGGACATGGCACACACACCAGGGCATGTCATACATTATACATGGAGGATGACACATGATTGATAAATAATCAATTACTTACACAAGGAGCAGCTACTCTGCCCTTGCACTACGCACAGGATAGGGAACCCCCCTTTGTCCTGTCTCCTAGGGAGGCCTACTTCGCCCTGAAGAAAGTCCTGGACCTTTACGGCCATCATTGGACTGAAACATTTTGGCACTAGGGTCTTAGGACCATAAGACTTCCAATAAGACCCAATATTCTTTTTAGTAACCCAGACAGACCCAAAAATAAAGGGATACCGGGGATCTGTCTGAGGTGTTTTAATCTTTCAGCCCCCAGGTCATAAACTTCTAACAAGAGCTCCCAACACTGTGGTTGAGCCCACCTCGACTTATAGGCGTCGGGGTGACCCGATGATGAAGCATGACACCACTAGGGTGTGTGAGGGTAACTAAACAAAAAGGAAGATTTTCCTTGCTCACCTTTTGGTGAAGAAAAAGAGATTACCCTACCTAAATCCTTCACATCTCTTCCCACTATAGTGCACCCATATCGACCACTGTTGGTCTGTTAGAGTAATTTAAAGTGACTAATTGATTATAAATAGGAGGAGTTACTCTGACTCTGAATCCTCTTTACCCTTCTAGGCATTGGAAAAAGTCTTTTCATTTAGCCCTTAATGTGAATATATACTAGATAGCAGTGCCCAAAGCATTTAACACCAGCAAAAACACATGGGGCAATAGCAAAAAATGGAAGGGAGACCCACGCCAAGTTGCCAGGTCTAACAGGAGGTATAGATGTACAGAACAGGTTCTAGAGGTGTCAAGCCTCTGAGAAGACCCACAACATTGCCACCGAAAAGCAAACTTAGGTCCTGGAGATGTGCGATCTCAAAGATGGATCCTCATCCTTACCACCCACAAATGAGGTAGGTCAACAGACAACATGTTGGAAAGAGGGTCTGTGGAGTGAGGGGCATGGCCAGCCCTTACTGTGACTGCTGATCGTGCCCTTAGAAACATCCAATAATCACTCTGACACACAGAATGGTGGACCACCTTCCACCCCACTCTTTTATGCACATATATTAAAAAACTGCCCCAAAACTGATGCTCTTACCCTACCCAAGCACCACATCTGCATGTTTAATAAATGCATGCATCAAACCATACAATAGTCACATATCATTTAACCGTTAATTGTCCATATGCACAAGCACATTCCTCTGTTCGCCAATCTGACATCTTAAAATCCTGGTATCTGTGTCCAACTTAGATCATATTTACATCTTGGTGCCCCTGACACAAAAACCTTTGGCCACTGCTCGTGAAACACAGTTATCTGTACCTGGGCCCCATGCGATCCCTAGTCAGCAGATCCTCTTACCATGTGCTGTTTTCAGCGGAGCACTTTAGGCCCTGCGCTACTCACATGAAATGATTCTACACCATAAGCATAAAAGCATGCTTTTCCATCAAAGCATGTTACTGTTATACACAACCTCATGTGACCACATAATCTATACACCCTCTTCTCACCACATAAACATATATATATATTACCTACTGGTGGTCACCAGTAGGTAGTTATAGTTAGGACCTAGTTTCCATAGGAAAAGCATTTTGTGACTTGCCTATAACTTTTACATCATTTAACCAATCTATATGAAAGTTTCAAAAAGAAGTGCCAATGTAGGTTCTGTTTCTCATGGAAAGTTTGGGGGTGATCCATGCAATGGGGACCGAGAATTTGGCGCACAAAATAAGGGTGCATTTGAAATGTTAATTCCCATATGAACCTCTAGCCACAGCTACAGCCCGAACCGCAGAATATTAAAAAATATCAGTGTGTCATTAATTTTCATTGTTATAGAGATAGTGAGATTCTGATAAATGTTTTAATAAAGTTATTTATAAAGTGAGTTATCTACTCTAATGGTTAGAATGAATTATATAGTTATAATTTTTTATGTGGTGGTGGCTATTGAATTCCTGCTTTTGCTTTCCGCATTCGCAACATAACCACGGGGATCGCGTTGACCAACATCATCGGGATCTCCAGCCTCCCCACGAAAATGGAAAATAGGTTTCAGAGATGGTTGTTCTAGAAATACACTAGAAAAACATGATTTTAGAGAATACTGTAAGAAACCCCTTGTGCATAAAATACTGTAATATGTGTGGATATATGTGTTTTTGACTTTATGGCAAAGGCGCAATCGTCCTGGTTAACGATGTCACCGCAAAGTCCCGAATAACCACAAAAAATGGAAAATAGGTCTGAAAGATGGGTTTTAACGAAACTTAGTATAGTGATATGAATTTAAACATGATTTGAAAGAAGGATGCATGTAGTAATATGTGTAGTGTAATGTTCAGAATGGATTTTCTTTACATATTATTTTTGGATGTGTTGGTGGTCGTTGAATGTCTGCTCTTGTTTTCCGTTTTCGCGACGTGTCCACGGGAATCGTAACGTCATTGCAAAGATTACCAAAATCTAATAAAAAACCTTTCTAAAACATCTTCACAATATTTTGGGTACTTGGGTGGCTCCGATATGAGTTGTTGTGTTGGTTGTGTGTATATGGTTGCTACACATAATACCGGATGCAGAGTTTCAGGTTACTTTGAAACACCTTGTTGCCTTCATCTGTAAAGTGCACTCCATCATTTCTATAAATTCTGTGCATGTCAAAATGCAGATTGTTGTTATAAATACAGCCCATGAGATGATCTCTGAGGAATGCAGAAACAGTTTATCAACATGTTTCCTGGCTTTGTCAATCTGTGGACAGAATTGATTTGACCATTTCCATTTCTTTCTTTGGCATATATTAGAGTACACCAAGACAGTGTGAGAGAAAAGTGACATCAGTTCTGCAAAGGATTCTTTCATTTGGATTTCCAGCCCTACCACGGTCAATGTGCCTGGGTCATTGCCACCACAGTGCACAATCATGAAGTGAGGAGTTCAGCAATCCACAGGGTTTTAAACACAGCCAGCAACTGATGAAACTTTAACCCTCTCTGGCCAAACCAAGTAATCTCCACATTTGGCAAACCCAAGTCCCTGTCAATACTTCTCTTTTTCCAGCCTCTTTAACCTAATAGATTTAGCTGTGGCTCACAATCTATACGAAGGAGCAACAGTAGTGAAGAGAAGGCTGGATCTGAATGATTTAGTTTTCCAAAGAAAAAGCAGTTAAAATACATGTGTTTAAAAAAAAGAAGATATATTTCAATGGATGCTGTCAGCATGAAAGTGAATACAATTAGGTAGTGTGTTGGATGCCTTAGCAGGAAGTCTTATTATTGGCTGTTGTTTAAAATAAAGAAATGTAATACTGACATGGATATGCTTTGGATTCTGTGAAGTAAAGCACACCTGCTGTATCTTATTTCGAAGTAGCATGCTCCTTCTAGAATGTGAACTTGTCACCTACTGGTTCTACTGGGTTGCTAGTTACACTGAGCTAAGAGTGTTTGGGGAAGGATGTTAAAGAGACAGAATTATTATTTTTTTTTTACTTGAGGAGTGATGACACAATTTAAGTAATGGCAAGGTTTAATTTCCAAATCATTTGCTGCCTTTCTCATGATGATAGAGTGGAAATTTAAAAAGGTTGCTATTTTAGAGTTGCTTTGTGTGAGTGTGGTGTACCATTCTTGTTCTTAGTTTTTATAAATCTTAACAGTCTCAAAACTATCCAGAAAGACCTAAAACAACAATATAATCTATGCATTCCATTCACTGGTATCTATATAACTTTTTTATTATATACAAAATATACGTTAGAAATGAAGATGTATATGGGAGTTTGATTCAAATGAGTATCACAGTGATCTGAAAAAAATATATCAGATGAACTGTATCTGGCAGAGGTTATATGTTTAAGATGTTAGTACTGTTGAAAAGTAACATGAGCAATGCCTTTAACAATGACAATATTTTAAATGTCCAAGCATTATGTGCAGACTAGATACATCTATATTATTTGCGTTCTGGAAGATGTGGTTGTTTTAGTGACATTAAACAGGAGTACTGTAGTCATGAATAAAACATAAGAAAATGTGCTGTGCCTGTATATAAAAAGTGTTTGTCAATGTGGTTAACATGTTTAGATGGTGACATAGAGTTTTTTCCGGTTGCATGGTCATACGTATGATGTGAGTGTTCAGTTTACTTAAAGATGCAGAGAACTTTATAGTTTTGGAAAGATATGCTGAGGGTGTATATTTTTTATGAAATCACATATATGTTTACATGATGATCTATGTTTTTTAAGGCTGTTAAAAATGTCATGTAAATAGTGAGGGTGGTGCATTTCTTTCAACATGCTCTGTTTTAAATTTGGAGTGGAAATAGCGCAGAATGTCTTTTGAGAGTTTGTATGCTAACTTCACTTGGCATCTAGCTTTCCCTTGAGAATTTCTGGATATAAGTTTTAAAGACACAAGAAATATTTGCGAAATGATGTAGGTATGCCATTAGGAAAACGGTTTGTACTTTCAAAAGGTGAGAATTGTTGTTTTCAGTTTTATAAATATATTGATGCATGTGTACGCTGAGTAACAGAGTAATGTATACTCTTAGGGCCTCATGTAGGTAAATAAATTTTACCGGTTCTTAAATACCGAGCCGTACCGAATCGGTAAATTAGAATCGGTAAGTTATATGTAGGTAAAAATTCGGTAACAGTTACCGATTCGGTAACATTCGGTAAATACGAATCGGAATTCACCGATTCGGTAAATACCGAGGTGATAATTACCGATTCGGAAAATACCGAGGTGGTATCTACCGAATCGGAAAATACCGAGGTGGTATCTACCGAATCGGAAAATACCGAATCGGTACGTACGGATTCGGTAAATAACATCACATGACTTGACGAAACAGCCAATCCTGTGCAACGACAGCCCACCCAACCAGGAACTGCCCACACCCAGGCAGGTGTACACAATTAGCCGAAGTGGCCACACCCAGGCAGGTGTACATAATTAGCCGACCCTGGAGAGGCCTGGAGTGCAGAGGAGAGGCAGGGAGCAGTTGCATGTGCGAGCGGGAAACGAACAGCATGTCCAGCCAGAGAACACAGAAAGACGGAGGGGAAAGGAGGAGGAAGCTCAAATTCAGCCCCAAGGAACTCCAGGTGCTGGTGGAGGAGGTGGTGAAGCAGCACCAGAAGCTGTTTGGGAGGCAATCCCTGCAAGTGCCTGAGGCCGAAAAGCGCAACATATGGCTGGCCATCCAGGCGCAGGTCAATGCTGTGGGAGTGACCCACAGGGACATTGAGGTCCTCAAAAAGCGCTGGTATGACCTGAGGATTGTGACCAAGAGGAAGATGGGCGACATCCAGAAGGAGGCCAGCCAGACCGGAGGTGGAACCAACAGGGCACCTGCCCTCACCGAACTGGAGGAGCTGGTGGCGGCCACACTCGAGCAAGAGAGCGTCGTGGGTCTTGGGGACGCCGACAGCTCTGCCAGAGCCGCAACACACCAAGGTAAGACGAAAGCACAGCAATGTAGCCTCCCCTACCCCTATCCCACATCCCCCATTGTGAAACGAGAATCACACTGCAGTCCACACGTGTCAGTGCAGACAGGCAATGCATTCCGGGAGATGTAGTCAGGGCAACACTAACCATGACGTAAATGTCACAGGGCAACAAGGCATGTCACGCACTCGAGGCACAAGGAGACAGAGGACAGATTGGAATGTGAAATGATTTATTGTGACGCTTGCAATGCAGCCCTTCGGGGACACTGAGCCAATGTTGTTTTTCTGTCCACAGATGTGACATCATGCAGTACAGGGCATGCGGCAGGGGAGACGGCACACCGGCCACAAAAATCACCTCTAGCCAGCACGTGTTCAGACCAGGGAGCAGGCCCACTTGCAGCCGCACCACCTACGCAGCCAGCCTCGCCGCACACAGAGCCAGCATCACCTCACCGAGAGCCAGCATCACCACCACCAGAGCCAGCATCGCCACTCATGTTCGATTCACCGGCCACATCTCCGCTTGCAGGTGTGAGAATGAGGAGGCGTCCAGCAGCCAGGCTACGAGCCTTAGACACCTCGTCAGACGACAGCATGGGCCCAGAAGACCGCACCGGGCCCCAGGAAGGGAGCCATCCCACTGTGCCCCACACCTCACAGGCAGCACAGACGGGAGCAAGAGGGCGCCGCAGGTCGCGTGTCCAGAGTCCACCAGCACCCACTGACGGCCATGGTGTCTTCTTGGGGCTCGAGGGCCAAATGTTGAACCAACAGCGCCTGCAATCAAAGGCAGTTATGTCAGTCCAGAGGCACATGCGGGTGATGAAGACAAGCTTAGTCAACATGGACACAAACATTGGCGGCATGGCTGCGGGCATTCGGGACATGTCCCAGTCAATCCAGCAGTTGTGCAGCAAATTAGATGCTGACATCGAAGCACGGCGCCGGGAACGCCAGCGAAGGGACACTACCAGCAGGGCACTCAACCGTCTGGCAACTGCGACTTCCCTACTTTGCCGGCGCTCTGTGACGATGCAGGAGGGCCTAACACAGTGCTGCAGCGACCTGTCTCGGGGGATGGTGCAGGTGACAAGTGCACTAGGGGTGCTATTGAGTAGTCAGGCGTCGACAACTGCTGCAGGGGATGCTGCGGAGAGCATCGACACCAGCAGCAGCATCACACCCCCCGTCCCCGAAGCACGCAGGAGCAGCAGGCGGCTTGGGGTTGGCTCTAGTGAGGATGCACAGGCCGTGCAATCCACCACTGCAGCGCGTATGCGCAAACATTGATGTGGCCCTGCTTATCCACTTGCCATTGGGTGACGTAACCCTGGACATACTCATTGTATAGATGGCATATTGCCAGATTGGCCTGTTCATGTGTTCATGGCGTGGTGCCACATTAAACTACGTCATGACTTCTCACAACTCGCTGTGTCCCCTCACTTACTCAGAAATAGTTGCATGTGATCTCTGCCCGTCTCTCTCTCCCATCGACTGCAGTTGGCACTCTAGCTGCGCTGCCCTCTGGCTGGCCTGACTCATCCTCGTTGTCCTCAAAATATGTTAGTTCCACATCTGTACCTTTTTTCGTGGCAAGGTTGTGCAGCATTGCACAAGTGGCAATTATCTTGCAGCAGGTGATGGGTTTGTACTGGCGTGCGCCTCCGCTCTTGTGGAGGCAGCGGAACCTGCTCTTCAGTAGTCCAAACGTGCGCTCCACCACATTGCGTGTAGATTTGTGGGCCACGTTGTATCGTCTCTCACTCTGGGTTGCTGGGTGTAGGTAGGGAGTGAGGATGAATGACCGGCATGCATATGCACTGTCGCCTGGATGAGTAAAAGGGAACCATCAGTTACATGCCTCTATACACTCTGATTTGCAGGTTTCAAGGGGCGTCACTGTTACTTACCCAGCAGGTATCCCTCTCCGAATTCGCCGGCACTCAGTCGTGAGTAGATCCCACTATTCTGGAAGATGTAAGAGTCGTGGGTGCTCCCAGGAAACTTTGCAACAATATCTGTGATGATGTTCCCTGCATCACAGATCACCTGCACATTGATGGAGTGGGTGGACTTCCTGTTCCTGTAGATGTGCTCTGTATCAGCTGGTGGACAGATTGGGATGTGTGTACCATCAATACAGCCGATGACATGGGGGAACTGTGCCATGTGATAAAAGTCTGTTTTTGTTTTCTGCAGTGCAGCCTGTGTGTTTGGGAAGCTTATGTAGTGGTGCATTCTCTGCATCATGGCATCCAGGAACTTCCTGAAGAAACGGGACAGGCAACTCTGGGATAGACCACCCACCGCAGCTATCACCACCTGATAACTGCCGGATGCCAGTAGATGTAGGCTGCAGAGCACCTGCACATGTGGTGGTATGGCGTGCGCCCTTCTTGTTGGCTGGTCCAGGAGTGGGTGCAGGTCCCTTATCAGGTCCATGATGGTTTCGGGGTGTAGCCTGTACCTCTCATGTATCTCTGCATCAGTCAGCTGGAATAGTGTGATGCGCTGTCTGTAGATTTGTTCCTCCCGTCGCCACACCCTCAGTCCTGCTGCCTGTAGACGTAGGCGCCTTGCGATGACGTACATGGCGGCCATGTTGTCCACGCTGTTGCATTTTGGGATTGCTTATGTGCATTGTTGATGGTTACCACCTGCTTTCCATCCGTGTTAATTACCGACTCTTATTTACCGATTTTCCTGGATTTCTTAATTACCGACTGCTCCTACATGTCATTTTAAATTTTTACCACTTCATATTTACCACTTCATATTTACCGATTCGTTAATTATGTATTCGGTAAACATGAATCGGTATTTTAGAATTCGGTAACTATGAATCGGTATTTACCGCCTCATATTTACCGAAAAGTGGTTTTTGGACTCCTACATCTCACTTGTCTGAATACCGGTCGGTAACGGCATATTTACCGAAAATCGGCCGTTACCGACCGGTATTTCGCTACCTACATGAGGCCCTTAGAGAGGCATGTATGCAATTATATATCAAGTGTGATATCTAGACTTATTCAATCACCCAGGCAGTACACATTCACTCTTCCGATCATGCAGGCACTAATTATGTACTCATTGAACTACACAGGCAACACCCATGCATTCATCCTATCACCGAGATAGTAGCAATATAGTTATGTGAATACACAGGCACTAACTATGCAGATATGGGACCACTGATGTAGTTCATACATACTTAGGAAATAATGCAGGTACTACTTATATTCTGAGGTAATTATGTAGGCACTATCTATGCACTCATCTAATCATTTAGGGAGTATTGCTGTAGTCAACCATAAACACATGTATTTATAAGTTTTAGTGAGGAATGTGTACTCTTTTAGAACCATTTGGTGAAATATATATGTAACCTGTCACACACTGTTTCTATGTACTCTGACGAATTAGAGAGCTATATACTCTGATACAGGTTAATGTGACAATTTTTATATGCAGTGTTTCTCAAAATATAAATCTGACACATCTAAGTAGAAAAGTACTGAAACATTAAATCTACCAGTGACACAGTGGTTGAGAGGCACAGAAATATCTCTCATGTTGTGTTTTCGACTTAGAGTATTGAGTCACTTATGTAGTTTTACACTTTGGTTGATGTTTATTTTAAAATTCACTACAAAGACATAAAGGGGCCTTTTATCGTATGTAAGTGAGAACTCTGATCTGGTGCAGCTGTGTTTTAGGAGAGGGTGCTATAATATTAAAAGGTAAGTGATAAATTAAGTTTTGTGATTTGGTTTGGGATTGGTACATTGCAGTAAGTGCTTGCAGTTATATTGGTAGGTTGATTTGTAGATTTAAAAATGGAACATAACATACAAAATATTTTGTATTATGTGTAAGCCAGTAGTAAAAGTAAAGTAGCTGGTAAATAGGCTAGAAAAAAATCAAATATATATATATTTTAATTTTTTTACAGAAAAATATCTGCATAATTACAGACAGATTGCATACAAAGCTCGTAGGGAAAAGGAACAGAAGGCAGTACAGTATCAATGCAGAACTGATACTCCAAAGGGGTAAAATGAAGAAAAAGTTAAGTGGTGAACAAAACAAGAGCTATTGATAAGAGGACCAACTTATTTCTTTTTTAAATATATGTGGACATTTCCAAAGATGACTAAATAATGAAAATAAAATCCAATCTATGAGATAGAATAAAAATAGACAAAATCCACACAGCAAGAACAGGAAGAATATAACAAAGATATATACACCTTAACCAAGAAGACAGAAGCAGTGTAAGGAAATAAGAGCTAGGATGTTTTGTAGTAGAGTACTTATACATTTACTGAGAAATATTAAGCAGTATAGAAGTAAGAGGCAACCAGTGAGAAAGAAAGACATTGTTGAGAGATTAGTTGATGAGAACTTTGCTTTGAAGGTGAAAGCTTTCATTTTGATTATAAATAGAATGAAGACTCCTGACAAAATGGTGTTGTACATGAGAAGACTAAACCAGCAAAAAAGATTAGTGAATAGAAGTACATTTTGTGCAGATTTTAGTGGAGAATGCATACATACTTCTAGTCTTTCTTTAATGAAGAAAGCTATATTCAGGATAATAGATTAGTTCATGCTTTTGATTACAGAGGTCAATGCTATAAACAGGAAGAATGATACTCCCATAGCAAAAGAGATGATGGTACCTACAAATGTAAAACAAGGAATTGGAGAACAGGTACAGGAATGACTGAATTCAGGGAGCGCCTCAATGCCTGAAATACTGGGATAAATAGCATGTCGAAATTGGAGGTACTTATAGAACTGAGTTCATGGCATATGGTATTCTTACTGAAGATCTTGAATGGATTTGAGCACTGAGTCTTTCATTACTGCCCCTAATATAGCAATCCCTATGTTGTCCCACCCTTGAAATCCAGCTAATGCCGCCTGCTGCGTCAACCGGCCATTTTGCCACAGCAGGGTCTCCCTACTTAGCTTGTTTCACCATCCCATCGTACATCTTTCCACACCCAAAACACCACCTGAGTGGCCGATGGCAAAGACTTACTGATCGGTGCCGAGTACAGAATAGTATGCAGGGAGGACTCCCCCATACACCTCCACTCCACTGCATATGCGGGGTCTCCGCAGTCCCCATATTACCATTCATTGAGTACCAGGAGCTGTGAGGCCATATAGTACGATTGGATCTCTGACGTGGCCAGCCCCCCACAATACGTTGACTGAAAGCAGGTCCGCAGCGCCACCCTGTCAGCCCCTCCTTCTCACAGGAAATGTCCCAAAGCAGCATTTACCTGGTGAAACCACGACGGGGGCACCGGGTATGGATGATTCTGCAGCTGATATAGCAGGCACGGCAATGACACCATTTTAAAAATCGCCGATCTGCCATACAGAGAGACGGGCATATGGGACCAAGTTTACATTTCTTCCCTTATTCACACCCAAATCGGTACTAAATTCCTGTCTTACAATACACTCGGCTAAGCTGAAAGGAATACTCCCAGATATGTCACCCCCTCTGACGATGCCCGTACCACCGTGGCCCAGGACCACAGCTCTGCAGCTCCCCTCAACACTTACAGCGTGGATTTACTCAGGTTGATATATAATCCCGAGGATTCACCAAAGATGTGCATGACACAGAGAAGACTAGGCCCTGTCCTATTTATATCAGTCAGGAAAAAAAGGACATACTTCGTATACAGGGCAATGCGGTCCGAGTGTCCATGGTCCCACTCAAATCGAGCCACCGAGCGTCGATTCTCACCCACGCTGCCAAAGGCTCCATTGCTAGAGCAAAGATATACGGGGACAGAGGACACCCCTGACGGGTGCCTCTGCCTATGGAGAATTTAGAGGATATGAATATGTGACATTACAACACGATCAAAATCATCTCGGAACGTTACATTGCAGTTTTTACAATGCAAGTCGTTACAACGACTTGCGGTGGAGACGCTGGACTTAAGAATAGTATGATTTACTATTCCAATACCAGTCTACGAAACAGTAGGCAAGGTGTTGGAATAGTAAATCATACTAATCCTTAGGTTAGAGCGCCATCCATCGTTGTGACGACTTGCGTTGTAATACCCGCAATGTAAAGGCATTGCGATGCAATGCCCGCGTGGTAATGGATGTTTCCCAAAGGATATGGATCCCGCCACCCACACCAATGCCGTGAGGTCCGTATATAGCAATTTAAGGTAAGCCAGAAATCGTGGTCCTATATTAAGTAAGTCAAAAAGCGCGAATAAGTATACCCATCTGAGGGAATCAAACGCCCAGTCCATGTCCGCCAGCAAAAGGACAGCCGAAACCCCCCTTCCCTGGATGGCAGCGACTGCATTATGCGCCCGCCTGATACTATGGCGCGTGGCCCGCTGAGGCATAAATCCTGCCTGGTCCAGGTGGACTAGGGTAGTTATGTGGGATTGTAGGTGGGTGGCCAATAATTTGGCTAAAATATTTTCCTCGACATTCAGTAGAGAGATGGGGCTGTACGAGGCATGTTGGTCTAAAGACCAGCCCGGCTTATTAAATACGACCACTTCCACATGTCTCCAGTCCCGCGACAGACAGTCCGATCCCTAGCTTCGTCAATAACTTGAATATAGTGCGATCCTAATTTGGAGAAGTATTTCTTTAAGAATTCGCATGGGAACCCATTTGCCTCACCGAGTTCAAGTCCCCCACTGCAGCACAGATCTCCTCCTCAGTGAACGGAAGCTCAAGTTCAGCCCGCGCATCGTCAGAAAGGGCGCGGGGTGGCAGGTCATCTATAAAGCGAGCATAATTTCTTTTAGCTTAATTTTGGTAACGTTTTAGAAAATGTAGCAAAGTAATGTGAAAATACGCTAAATGTATCTCGAGTTCCTCACACCAAAAAATCATGCTGGAGAAAAAACATGCAACACATAGAGCAAAGGCAGGGCCATTCCCTTCTGATAATGCCTCACAATTCCTCATGTTCTTGCTCCCTAGGCCCACCCATCTCCAGCCACGCCACTCTATTCCACCTCTCCCGTTTTATCATCTTTATATTCACTTTTCATTACTTTGTGAGTACTCCTCTGTGCTTGTTTTTCATTTTTTCCTCTCCATTCATGTCTATCTTTCCTTTTGTATAGGTACCTGCATTCCCGCTTCCTAGTTATGACAGTTGGGGTTAATGGTGGTGCGAGGGAGTAGTCCCTCACCACATTTTTAAATTTGTTGAAGATGGCAGCATTGATTTTTTTTTGTCTACTCCCCCTCATGCTGGCAGCAAGTGTCATCCCAAGGAAGGGCTATAGCCTGGTAGAGCACAAGCTGTGGTGGGGGAAAATGCAGCACAGCTTCCTCTGCCACACTTTGGTCTCCCGCACCCAGCGGCAGGTGATGCACCAGAGGGCTGAGGTCATATACCAAGTGCAAGGAATGCTCGAGCTTCTTGGTGTGGAAGTGCCAGGGCTAGGTAATGAAAAACAAAGGGACATATTTATCAAGGTTTTGCATTACCCTTGTGCCATGCAAGGGATGCAAGGATGACACAAATCCTAAATGAGATTTTTCAAGACACGCATCTCAACTTCTTTGTGGAAAGTTTTGGGGTGGCCAGCCATGGGGGGGCGAGAAAAAGGGAATGTCCCTTAATGCATTTTTCCCATGTATTTTTCATTCTGAACGAAATTGCACCAAATTCGGCCGAAAGACAGATCTTGGTCAAGAACACGTGCTTTAAGTGATGTGGTGTAATTACATTCAGTAGGTTTGGAGAAATTATGGCTAATTAAATATAGATATTTCACAGCAAGGAGGATCTGAGATGCCAACAGATCTTGAGATAAGATCTGATTTACAGCCATGACATCAACAAAGATGTGATGGCAACAAAGATGTGATGGCAGCCATTGTAGGGATCTCAGACTCAATATCAATATCCTGAAGAAAAGTAAAAGAAACATATGGCAGTAGGGCAGGGATACCTTACTTCCATGTGCCTGGTTGGTGGGGGGTCCCTGTATGAACCTTTGGGTTAAAAACCTTTTTTTTCAATGAGACAGTGTATCCATAGAGAATCTGCAGATCCATGGTCCTGTTAAAAAAAGGAGTGCTCCAACCCTTTAGAGTTTTACTCTACCCCAGGTGGGCCATTGCCAATGAGGTTGTGTTACTTAATAGTTTTGGGAGAGAGGTGTGCAGTCTCCCTCCCCAAGCCATTATCAGGCTTCATGGACATTTTCACCTGGGAACGCATTCCATTTTTATGGGAGGGAGGGTTGTGACCTCCCTCCCTAAGCCATTTCCATGGCCTGTGGACTGAATCCCCGGAGCTGCATTCAATTATGAAAAGAGAGGGGGAGTGTGACCTCTCTTTTGAGGCTATTACAAGGCCCCTGGAACCCCAATCCCTGGGCCCAATTACATTTTAAAGGGAGGGATGTGTGCAGCCCACTCTCCACTCTCCACTACCAATCCCAAGGTACCCCACCCTCTGGGGTCACATTAAATTATAAAACAACACATAAGGCCCCCTCCATAGGTCTTTAGAAGGCCACAGGGATCTCATCCTCCAGGGCCACAACACATTTCAAGATGCTGTAGTGCCCAAGTTCTTCCTGGGACACCAAGAGGAATTGCAGCCTAGTGACAGTGGGGGGCAGGGCCCTCATTGACCGCTGCTGGCAGTCCTGGGAAGGGGGGGCCCATGCCCCCTCCACAAAAAATAATTAAGCCCAGGGAGATTGGTTTCCTAGGGCCCTTGCAGGCCTCAGTGGGTGGTGCCCGTTGCAGGCCTCAGGAGTTGAGGTCCCAGGGGCCACTCTGAAACTCAGGGATGGTGTTTCCCCCAATAAAAAGCAAGCAAACAGGCCCTTGGGGATGCTGTTCTTGAGTCCTTTGAAAAGCTTGTAAAGGCAGGCTGCAAGCCCACTTTCCGAATTAGAAAACTGATTGGCCACTGGGGATGGGGTCCATGGGGCCTTCTAAAGGCTTGGGGAGTGAGACCACATGCCCCAACATTCCCAGTCCAGGTGGGGCGTGACCCATTTTACTCTTCAAAGTATTTTTTTTAAATACTTTTGATGCTGGTGGTGTCTCTAGAAGGGCCAGGGGCACCACCAAGCTTTTTTCTTAATTTTGAGGGGGTACTGCAGGGACCACACCAGTCCCCCTAGCAACATTAAAAAAAATCTCAGTAAGTCTCCTCGGTCATTGAGTACATGACTTAAGGACAGTTTCCATATTCTTATAAACACTCTACGCTAGAACTATATCCTCTTCAGTTGGATTGCAAGGACACCAGTGGTTGGTTCTGTGGCTTCACTTTGTGGACTGAAAATTGTTAAAAAAGACTCGAAGACATATTTAATTTTCTTAATGCTGTATTGGAAGTATTTTGTGACAATCAATATTGCAATATGTGAATTTATAAAATATACATTTGATTATAGTTATTTGCGTTTTTTTGATAAAGCCAATAGTTCTGGTTTATATGTTTTGAAATGCTAACCCCTTGCTGAAGCCAATATGGCTGCTGCTTTTTATATTTTAGTGTGCTGACTCTTAGACAAAGCCAGTAGGTCTGCCTTATTTAAAATGACACCCTTTATTTCGTTACAGGACATAGTATACAGTATGTGTGGTGGGGGACTGGACACCCAACCCCATACCACACATGTCCTTTGTGGAGGTGAGAACCCGTGGAGTGCTGGACCCAGGACCTGGCCAAATTGGTTAGGTTACATACTTTACCTTCTCCAGTCCACCCTCTTGCAATCACCTTTGGAAAACTAACCATCACCATACCCAATTCCCCCATTTTGGCTTGATCAAGCTCATCAGGGACCATCCCCCATCAGTAATAGTTCAATGCATACTTATCTTCCATTACTCTCTGTAACTAATGGCCACTAGTAGTGTCTGCGAACACAGAGCAAAAACAACAACCTCTTCCCATTCTTAGTACTTCTTTATTACATGAGTAGAATAATTGATTCTGCTACCTCCCCAGATCGGCCCATACCATAGTGCAGCATTTTCCAAAGGGCCTTTTTAGTGCAGGTGGTGAGTGGTCTACCCTTAACAGGGAAGACATCACACTCTTATTCTGAATGCTGATGGTAAACCAGCAAATTATTCTCATTCTGCATCACAGGCAACTAGACTTAAAGAAAACACAGAGTGCGTGGAAAGGCCCAGAAAAGAGACATTCATTATAAAACAGTAACTAGCAACATCAGGACACAGAAGAAGATTACTTCAGTATAATGTATGGGGCATAGAGTGTTGTAAAAATCTTTGGTGTAGATGCAATGCAGAAATGCAAGTATTGGCGCAAACACAGGTTTACTGTCTTTAGTAAAACTGGGATTGCATCAAAATTCATTGGGTGCATTAGAACAGCATTGCTTCACACATTTAACTTCCAATCCTTGTTCATCCATTGTTGTTATTTTTTCTCTGCAATATGATGTCCCTTTCTTGCCTGGGTAGGGTGGGGCAATGTGCAATGTTTGGTAACCTATTCCTCCTGTAACAATTGGATTAACTTTAACCACATATGCCCCACCAAGTGTGAGATCTGTTGATGGTAGAAATTAAAAGTACAACAGATCACACAACAAAGAGGATTTGTTTTTTTCTGTCCTCATTTAGCCTCAAAAACACATTCCATCGCCCGTTTCTTGGTTTTCCTGCCCTTTTTACTGGAAATGAGAAAAGAGGGGTATTCAAAACCATGACAACCCTTGGAATGTGAAAAACCCCTTCTCCTGACCACTATTCCCACAAGAATTATCTACCCTGTAGGATATGTGCCAGCTTAGGCGGATAAAGGCTTAATCATTGGACCCCTCTTCAAACCTGTTGTGTTCAACCACCTTTTGAAAAGTTACTAACAATCATGGCTTTTCTTTCTATTATCAGATGTGTCCAGTGTAACTATATTGTTTTTAGCCAATATCCAATACTCATATCGGGGGGGGGGGTGAGACTACCCATTTCCTATATGTACAAGTAACATTGAATAGAATAACAGACTCAAGTGCCCCCTACCACGTTTTAGCTGGACCTCTAAATTTCCAAAGAAAACCAATTGGCCGCTTACCTGAATTCGCACATTCAGAATATCAGACAAAGTTCTACTCATGTCCTCCCAGTACTGCTGAATCTTAGGGCTTGATAAAAACATATGGAGATCGTCCACCTTCAGTTTCCCACACTTCGGACAGACCACGTCTCCTCCTTTACCGAATTTCGGCAGCCTTAATGGGGTCCAATACGCCCATGAAGTGTAAAGAAATGGTTCCTCCTTAAATAGGCAGGTTTAACTGTATTGTAAAGCATAGACATTGATACTTGCCATATGTTCTCCAGCGTGAACTCCGGCAAGCGACTTTCCCATAATTCTGAACGCAGAGTGAACTCCCCATCTTCCTGATCCATCATCATCCAGTACCAGGTGAATACTTTTTTTTCCCGGGTATTCCTGATATTAAC
Organism: Triturus cristatus; assembly: GCF_964204655.1. Lineage (NCBI taxonomy): Eukaryota > Metazoa > Chordata > Amphibia > Caudata > Salamandridae > Triturus > Triturus cristatus. The sequence continues at coordinate 390,098,692 of NC_140582.1, read as the reverse complement.
CTATCTTTAAGTTCATTTGGTGCCTCAATCAACATGCTAGACACTTGATACCAGCTCTGTATTTGTAGAAACTTGAATCTTGACATTGTATTGGCAATCCTGTCTCTACACGTTTCCCATGATATCAAATGGCCATCCTGGATCAGATGTTCCCATCTACTGATACTGTACCAAGTCCCTCAGCGATACCCCACAGGACTTTTAGTCTAACTATTTGGAAATATTTGGGGTCAGCATACTAATACAGGAATCGACAGTCCCCACCTTTCACCTCCTTCAACATCTCAACAAATAATCTGCCTATGTCTCACCCTGGCCTGTCTAACAACATTTTGCCATTTTTCAAAAATAAAGCCGAAGAGTAAAATTGTAAATCAGGTAACGCAAGCCCTCCTCTCTCTTTTATTCTTTTCAGCTTTTCCACGCTATATGGGGACCTTTAGAGGCCCATAAGAAACCAGAGATATGACCCTGCACCTTTCCCAACCGCTCCTTCTTAAAAGGAAGCAGAATAGAATCAAAGAGAAAAGTACATTTTGGTAAGATAGACATTTTTATCAAATTCGCCCGGCCAAATATTGTTAACAGGAGATGCGCCCAACTCCCCATCAAGTTACACACCTCCTTCTTGGTTTTCTTAAAATTTACCATAGCCAACTCTGAAATGTCTTGGGTTACCATGATACATAAGAATCTCATTACTTTTTTTTACTGCTACCCCTCCCTCCTCCAAATTCCAGGCCATTATCCCTGTCTTCCCACTGTTAATTTCATAACCTGATATCCTTCCAAATTCCGATGTTACTTTAATAAACTGGCTTATAGACTCCTGTAAGTTTATTGTATAGATCAGGAGATCATCTGCATATAGAGCTAGTTTCTTTTCCCAGTTCTTAAACTTAAATGGTTGGATTTCAGGGTTGATTCTGATTTTCCTAGCTAAGGGCTCAATGTATAGGTTAAAGAGTAGAGGCGATAGGGGTCAGCCTTGCCTCGTCCATCTAGTTATCTTCATAGGATCTGTCAATGAAGCATTCACCAATACCCCTGCTACTAGAGAGGCATAAATCCCAGCGAGAGTTCTACAAAAGTTGACTCCAAATTCAAAGATTTCAGATCTCTTTGTACAAAAAACCCAGTTAACCCTATCAAACGCTTTTGTGGCATCAAGTGCAATTTCTGCCAGGGGGAGATCGTTTGTAGTAGCAAGATCTATAGAGCCCACCAAAGCATATGTCAATTGTTTTAAATATCTCCCTTGTATAAACCCTTTATGGTCCTCATGAATGAGATCTGACATGACCCCGTTCAACCTTCCTGTTAAAAGTTGCGTAACATTTTTATAATCGCAGTTTAATAGCGAGATCGGTCTACAGGCATCACAGTTATTTGCATATTTCCCAGGCTTAAGAATTAAGGTGTTAATGGCCTCCTTCAAAGACTATGGCATCTTAGTCACTCTCAAGAATAGTTCATTAAACAACTCCATTAATATTGGAGCTAGTGTGGCTGCCAGTGCTCTATATACTTTGTGTGCTAACCCATCAGGGCAGGGGCTTTCCCCCGTTTCCCTTCTTGAAGAACTTGTTCAACTTCCCTTATGTTTATCTTCATGTTTAGAGCACTGCTCTTTCGTTCTGTGAGAATCGGAGAATGCTCCTGTTTTAGCCAGTCTCCCACCTCTTCTTCCATTGTCTCTGCTTCTTCCTCATACACATTTGAAAAATACCTATGAAAGGTTTTCTCGATCCCCATTTTGCCGCTCAAAACAGTCCCTGTTTTCTCACATTTAATTTGTTTAACAGTGTTCCTCACCTGATCCCTTTTAATTTTCTGTGCCAGCAATTTGCTGCAACTCTCTCCATATTCAAAATGAGCTACCCTGCTGGCCTCCTATCTTTTTTTAACTATGCCCTCTATCACATTTACTAAATTGTTTTTGGCCTCTGTGATTTCCCACAGATTCGCTCTTCCAACTTTGGAATTTTTTCTCAATAGGTCCTCCTTCTAGCCACCGATAAGCTACTAATTAGGCTTCGAAGATAAGCTTTACATGTGTCCCAAACCACCCCTATTGAAGCTGAACCTAGATTAATCTCCCTAAAAATCCTTTGTTTCCTCATTTAATAACGCCAGTAACTCCTCCTCCATTAAAAGAGTGCAGACTAATGTCCACCTAGTTTGAGTATTCTTTGCAGTGATGTTTAGCTGTAACAGCACTGCTGAGTGGTCTGAAAAATGTACACCAATATGTTGAATATCCTGTACTATATCCCTTAAGTTTATATCTATTCAAAAGTAATCTAGTCTTGATTGATGATGGTATTTCCTATCATTAAATGTGTAGCCTCTCTGTAATCTTGCCCTATGGCGCCAAATGTCACATAAGCCCACTTGCCCCATGATTCACCTTATTTGTCCCGCCATTTTCGGATTTACCGCAGCTCTACTGTTTGTGGATCTGTCGAGAACCTTATCCACAACTACATTTAAATCCCCTGCCATGATAAATGGATCTGGGAAGTTAAGTAACTCTGATAAGACTTTCTCAAGGGGAGTAGTATCACCTTCATTTGGACCGTAGTAGCCAACTAATGTTAAAGCTTGCCGCCCCAACACTCTCAGTTTAGCAATAACCCATCTTCCTGCATTATCTGAAATACATTCACCAATACTGATTTTCGCATCATGTTTTACCAAAATGCCACCCTCTTAGTAACAAAAGATTGTTCTGTATAGACTACCTGTTGCACCCATCTTTTTGCCTTAAAAACTTCTAGACACTGATTTTCAGTTAAATGTGTCTCCTGTAAGATTATCACCTGTGCCGAGCAATCCTTTATGTCCTGCAGTAGTCTATCCCATCTCCCCCTTACCCTCAAACCAATAACATTCCAAGATAAGATTTTTATAGCAACTGTTTGCCTCTCACCCATTTCCTATCCTAACTAAGTAACTGTAATTACTGCGCCTCCTGAGGAATATTTTGTTTGTTTTCTCCCACATTCTCCCCACCCTGTGACCCTTACCTCCATCCCCCCTTGGAGAACCCATACCTGACTCACCATGGCTCACGCCTAATAGGAGCCCCCACCCCGAGTGTGCCCTAATTATAGTTTCAAGAAAAGAAAAGGAAGGTAAAGAAAACCAAATATAAGAGTAATAAGGAAAAGTATATAAAGCTGGGTATATTCTAATTGCTCAGATCCCAGACTGCCTACTCTCAATGAATTAATCTACTTCCCTATCTGATCGGAAGTTAAGGATTTTATTGTTCAACATCACCCTCAAAATGGCCAGGAATTTTAGCTGGACTGTAGTTCCTAATTCCTTTAATGGTTCGATCCTCTTTCCTAATTGCCATTGTCGATTAGAGGTGAGGTTTGACAAATATGACCTAATTTCACACTTAGCTCCATCAACATCCGGAGTTCTCTTTCTTAGAGCCTTCAACACATTTTTTTTTGTAATGTGTAAGTAAGGAAATTTACCAGTATTCGCCTTGGTTTAGTTCTATTTGTGTTTAACCTGAAAGGATTTCTGTGGACCCTCTGGATTTCCATGACAATATCCTGCTCCGACTCTTCCAGTTGTAATTTGTTTTTGATCAGTTTAACAACAAATGACCTAATGCCTCCTCCCTCCTTCCCTTCCGGCACTTTCAAAATCCTAAAGTTGTGCCGCCTCTTGAAATTTTCCACTCTCTCCAGTCTATCTTGCTGCTCTTGTTCTTTCAATTTTAAGCTCTCAATCTCTGCCCTATTAACCTTCACAGTATCTCTTAGATTGCTTAAAGTTTTTTCCAGAACCATTGTCCTACTTGTTAAATCATCTAATTTCTTCTCCAGATTTTCACCAGCTCACCTTATTTCCCTTTTGTTCAATTCTGACACCTCAAACCTAGATTTAATTTCCGATGAGAGTGCCACCAGAAGAGAGCCTACCGAGGGCTCACCTTTCTCCTTTCCCCTCTCCTTCGATACATTTTCCCTCCTAAGTAGCTTAAGGTTAGGGGAGGGCTAGAACTTGGGATCCTTTTGCTACTCGATACTGTCGCTTGAGCATTCTCTCCTCCTTCCTCTGTGGCTGGGGCAGACGGAACCTCTTGCATCAAAGGTTAAAAGGGATTTATATTTAACATATCTGAGTTCTCCTTGCTCATCCACCTACTAGCCGAATCCTTATCTATTAACTTTGCCATATCATCTTTGCATTCAGTTAATATTAGAGTTTTAGGCAGCACCTTGAAATAGGTTCTTAGAAACAGAGTAATCTTAACTTTTGGGTCCAAGTTCTTCTACTTATTTGTTTTCAATTTAGTCATCAAAACTTTGCTTTTTTGACTTATTGTTTTAAGTGTAGATGCCTTTTTATCAGTAGATGGGCTAGTATCCTTCTGTCCTCCCTTATTGCCTCCCTCTTTTATCACCGCTATTCTTACACCTCCAGAGACCCCTAGACCCTCAATGCCTCCTGCTCTCTCTCCCAGCAGCTCTCTCTCTCTCCCCGCACTTCTCAACGTATAACAAGTCAGCCTTTGTCCCCCCTCCAGCGTGCCCTTCACCTGGTTTCCTTTGCCGGCATTTCTCCTCAGCGATACACCTCCTTGGTCTGCTTTCCCATGAGCTACTGGCTGACTGGGCTAAAGGGGCTGATTGAAAGCAGAATCGAGGCACCAAGCACCTCTCTCACTTCCAGCCATGCTACCCCCGCTGCCGCTGTCTCTTGTCCCCCGGAAGGAGATTCTGGAAGCTGTGCGCTGACTTCTAAGCAGCTCCAAGGCAGCCCTCGCCCAAGGCAGCTCCACTCCTCCTGCTGCATCCACCGTGACTGCGCCAGAGGCTCCGTCCCGGTAAAGAAAACCGAGTAGAGCTACACACGATCCCAGCAGTAAGGTGTCCTGATTTAATACTTTAATATCTGCCCTGACCTCCTAACGAAAAAGGTTCCCCTCCCTACGGCATACTCGGCACACTCGGAGCACTCCCGCAACCTGCCGCTAGCCGGCCGCCATATTTCCCCCAAAAGAAATACTAATGAATATATCTGGCAACAAAGAGGATTAAGGAGTTCATGAATGGATGCTTACAGAGATTTAGGGAAAGGTGACAGAGAAACAAACAGAACATTCATCATCTCCATAAGCAGCACTCTACATCATGTCTGTTGTAGAAGGAAGATAACAATTCAGTTTTCAAATATGGACAATCTTTTTGTTTATCAGAGCCCACACTCCCATGTAAGGTATACATTACCTACATTGGAAGAAAGCAAAACAGGGAGTATCACACAGCTAAAAATATATTTATATTAAAAGAAAAACTGATACTGTTGACAAAAAACAGTCTATCTGCATTTTTCTGATATTATCTCTCTTGGGTATAAGGCTGATTCGCTTATAAGGAGTGCCATGGAGTTTCCTTGCATGAGAGAAGGCATGGAGAATACAGAAAGAAATCAACAATATTCTGCAGCTTAGGATGGTGTAGTGATTTAGCATTAACTAACAGCTTCCCTCCCATCGATCCCAGAGCCCACACAACCAGAAAGCCAACCAGCTGCATGTACCCAGATGATCACCCAAACAATAAAAAAAAATGATGTGTCAATTGTGTGACATGCCCAGAAGACAACTAACAATGCATTAAACCCAGATCTGTAACTGGGGGTGAATGTTTTGCCAATGTGCAACATTCTGTCCATCATCTTGTGTGTTTTACTGTTCGCCCTATGTGGGTAGGGTATGCCCAGACGTAGGTCCCGTGCTCACTACGCCACTGGAGTCAAGCTATCCTGGCTGAAGAGGTGTGAAACCATGAAACCGGTCCTAGGATGCTTGATTCCGGTCCAGGGAAGACATGGCTTGGCAGTTCGGGCTGGACTGTTCCCATGAGGCACAGGGTCAAGACTGATTTGCATATGGCCATGTCTGAACTGGGGTGGCGTGGTGAGCAAAATAACGATGGATTAAACCCAGATCTGTAACTGGGGGTGAATGTTTTGCCAATGTGTAAAATTCCGTCCATCATCTTGTGTGTTTTGCTGTTTGACCCATGTGGGAAGGGTATGCCCAGACGTGGGTCCCGTGCTCACTACGCCACTGGAGTCAAGCTATCCTGGCTGAAGAGGGGTGAAACCCTGAAACCGGTCCTAGGATACTTGATTCCGGTCCAGGGAAGACATGGCTTGGCAGTTCGGGCTGGACTGTTCCCATGAGGCGCAGGGTCAAGACTGATTTGCATATGGCCATGTCTGAACTGGCGTGACGTGGTGAGCAAAATAACGATGGATTTAACCCAGATCTGTAACTGGGGGTGAATGTTTTGCCAATGTGCAACATTCCGTCCATCATCTTGTGTGTTTTCCTGTTCGCCCTATGTGGGAAGGGTATACACAGACGTGGGTCCCGTGCTCACTACGCCACTGGAGTCAAGCTATCCTGGCTGAAGACGGGTGAAACCCTGAAACCGGTCCTAGGATGCTTGATTCCGGTCCAGGGAAGACATGGCTTGGCAGTTCGGGCTGGACTGTTCCCATGAGGCACAGGGTCAAGACTGATTTGGATATGGCCATGTCTGAACTGGGGTGGCGTGATGAGCAAAATAACAATGGATTTAACCTCAGATCTGTAACTGGGGGTGAATGTTTTGCCAATGTGCAACATTCCGTCCATCATCTTGTGTGTTTTGCTGTTCGCCCTATGTGGGAAGGGTATGCCCAGACGTGGGTCCCGTGCTCACTACACCACTGGAGTCAAGCTATCCTGGCCGAAGAGGGGTGAAACCCTGAAACCGGTCCTAGGATGCTTGATTCCGGTCCAGGGAAGACATGACTTGGCAGTTCGGGCTGGACTGTTCCCAAGAGGCACAGGGTCAAGACTGATTTGCATATGGCCATGTCTGAACTGGGGTGGTGTGGTGAGCAAAATAACGATAGATTAAACCCAGATCTGTAACTGGGGGTGAATGTTTTGCCAATGTGCAACATTCCGTCCATCATCTTGTGTATTTTGCTGTTTGCCCTATGTGGGAAGGGTATGCCCAGACTTGGGTCCCATGCTCACTACACCACTGGAGTCAAGCTATCCTGGCTGAAGAGAGGTGAAACCCTGAAACCGGTCCTAGGATGCTTGATTCCGGTCCAGGGAAGACATGACTTGGCAGTTCGGGCTGGACTGTTCCCATGAGGCACAGGGTCAAGACTGATTTGCATATGGCCATGTCTGAACTGGGGTGCCGTGGTGAGCAAAATAACGATGGATTAAACCCAGATCTGCAACTTGGGGCGAATGTTTTGCCAATGTGCAACATTCCGTCCATCATCTTGTGTGTTTTGCTGTTGGCCCTATGTGGGAAGGGTATGCCGAGACGTGGGTCCCGTGCTCACTACGCCACTGGAGTCAAGCTACCCTGGCTGAAGAGGGGTGAGACCCTGAAACCGGTCCTAGGATGCTTGATTCCGGTCCAGGGAAGACATGGCTTGGCAGTTCGGGCTAGACTGTTCCCATGAGGCACAGGGTCAAGACTGATTCGCATATGGCCATGTCTGAACTGGGGTGGCGTGGTGAGCAAAATAACGATGGATTAAACCCAGATCTGTAACTGGGGGTGAATGTTTTGCCAATGGGCAACATTCCGTTCATCATCATGTGTGTTTTGCTGTTCGCCCTATGTGGGAAGGGTATGCCCAGACGTGGGTCCCGTGCTCATTACGCCACTGGAGTCAAGCTATCCTGGCTGAAGAGAGGTGAAACCCTGAAACCGGTCCTAGGATGCTTGATTCCGGTCCAGGGAAGACATGGCTTGGCAGTTTGGGCTGAACTGTTCCCATGAGGCACAGGGTCAAGACTGATTTGGATATGGCCATGTCTGAACTGGGGTGGCGTGATGAGCAAAATAACAATGGATTTAACCTCAGATCTGTAACTGGGGGTGAATGTTTTGCCAATGTGCAACATTCCCTCCATCATCTTGTGTGTTTTGATGCCCAGAAGACAACCACTCAATTAGAATTTGTCACTTAAATCTGCATAATCCTAATAAATGCTCCTCTGTCCAGTCTTCTTTCTTTCTTCTTGTTTTTCACAAAAGTTGATAGGCATTGATCTTTCTTGTGGATGTTTTCAGTGGTAATTTAACATTTCATGAAAAAAGAGATTGATTGATTGAACAAGAAAATTGAAAGAAAGTGAGTATTAATCTAGTCTAATTAAATTGAGTGTCTCAGAAGAACTTAGATGATGGACATAAGGTAATGAAAGGGTAGTAAAGTTCCTATACAACTGACACTTGGAGGGAAAGCATTATTCCCAAATGATCACCCAATCATTACATTTCAAGTTTAGTTTACCTGTAAATATCCTCACAGCCAACACATAGATCACCTTTTGACATTCATTTGTGCATGTTACCAGTTCCAAGTGTTGTGTCTGTTTACCTGTGTGTTGCTCATTCCCTTGAAAATGATACAAAATACAGTGCAGTCCTTTGAATCATCCCTGTCAACCCAGCATGGGAATTAAAAAAAGAGATTGGAATAAGAGACATCTTGTTTTTTTTAAAATTAACTATAGACTTTCATTGCAGACTGATATCATTCCTCATTTCAAAGTCTAAAGTTGAAACAGAATTGGTCTTTCCAACCTCTCAGTCTGCTCAGTCAATCCCAGTGTGACCAACTTGATTCACTATCTGTGCTATGCACACTGGTCCATTTAAGTTTATTTACAATAGCCTACATAAGTGCACTACTGCACACCAAAGTTATATATATGGCCCATTTTTATAACAGTCATATCTGTTGTTGTGAATTTAATCAAGAAAGTAGAATTTATGCTCAAACTCATGGGCTGTCTGTCACACTTTTGATGTCAACTGCCCTGCTGGATTCTCGTCACTGCTCCTTTTTCTTTTCCCATGCTAATAGGTCAAGGTGTCTTGTTCCAGTGAATGGATCATCCATATAGTCTTAGAACAAACTTCCCAAAGGTCATTGGTGCTGTCACTTACTGTGCCTGTTTAATTGGATTACTGACAGCATATCAAAAACGCAAATATTGTGTGAACAGAATATTGTGTCAAAAACATCGAGGACCAAAATATTAAGAAGGTAAGTGCAAATAGGTAAGTATAGATTTACTATTCTTAACTTTAATTCTATGTACCTTGAAGATATATATATCATTAAGATACATACATGTGGAGTTATTTATAGTACATTTTTGCCAACTTACATTTGTAGAAATTGACTTTTTAATGGGTTTAGTGGTACAGCAACTCCTTGGTGAACATAGCCTTGAGGTTTGACTGTTTTCTTTGTGGTTCCTCCACTAGAGAACTAGAACAATCAGCCAGGCTGCTTAGGAGCTGTGGTATAACAATACAGGTTGATGGCTGTGGTTCCTGTTATTGAAATTCCTGCGATGATACGGATTGAGTCTGGGACAGTTACATTTCAAACTCACTGCTCTCCGTGACTGGAGTGACTGCAATGTTAAGAAACATGGGCTTTCGTATTACTGGTCATCAGGCTGATCCAAGGGTTCTCCTCCTCCGATCTTCTTCCTGCCCAGATAAGAGTGCAGCAGGTATGTCATATTTTCAGACAAATGAGGAGGGCTTCATTATAGTGCCAGGCTATATTCTTATCCTGACTGCCCAATTTCTTCGCCTGAACCTCCTTTGTTGCAACCATCTCCTTTCCTTTTTATATGTGTTAGCACTTAGCACAAGTAGAAGCACACAACAGAGGGATCTGGTGTCACTGCCAGCTAACTTTCAAACTACTCTCCATATCAATAGTGTTCATGATATGATATCTCGTGCACCTGCAGGCAATAAAAATGAAACCTGAAGTCAATGAGATATTGGCAATCTTGCTAATGTAATTCAAGGCATCATCACCATCATCATCATTACCCATCAGTGTACCCATGCATAAACAAATCCTTTTTTGCTAGCCATTATATAGGAAAGACAACTTGATGCCCCTCTATGGCCCAAGGGGACTGAATGAGAGGCAGACAGAATATTCAAAAAGCAAATACATTAATTAAATAATTACTGGGGTTCCTCAATGGCCCAGGGGGACCCTGCAGGATGTGGGGGTGGACACAAATCAAACACATTAAACAGATAATTGCTGGTGTATGTCCAGGGCCCATTAAGACCCTATCGGAGGTGGAGTGGCAGGCAAAAATTAAATAAAGGAATTAACTAATTGATGGTGTGGCTTGAGGGCCATTGAGCACAGGTGTCTGGGGCAGGTAAAACTCAAATAAATGAATTAAAAAAACAACAGTTGTCTCCAATAGGCCCCAAATACAAAATAAATATATCAGAGAAGAATGAAAAAAGGAGAATAATGTCAGGGGCTTCTTTTATTAATGTCCCTTGAAAATACATTCAAAGTGGAATAAAAGGATTGGAGCACATGTTGACTGCACAAACTGGTGGTAGCCTGGTCATTTACCATATGGACAGACAAGCAAAAAGAATGGAAAACAAAGGCAAAATGTTCACCACACAAACACTCCTTTGCTCCTTTAAAATAGTGGTCTCTACATGTCCAAGAAAAAAGGGGGCGGATAAAACAAAGACAAAATGATTACCGCACTTACATTGGCTATACAAAATGCCCACCGTTGCATGGGCAACTTTGAAGGAGACATATATAACAAAGAAAAATGGCAGCAATGATGAACACACTCTAGCTGCACAAAATGGCTGCATGGGCAGCCAAGGATGCATGGAGAACAAAGAACATAGTTAACCTGCATTGCCAGGACCACCTCACACCCACCCAAAAAAACATAATTAATCTTGTAGCATTGCAGGGAACAAATTGCATATGTGTGTGTACATATAATTATGCAGAAGAGTTCACCCGTATGGGCTACATCTGTGAGGAGACTCTTTTTTGTGGATATTTAGCGGCTTGCCTGGCCGCGATGAGAGCCCCGCTGCTGTTGTGGACCCGAGCGATGCCAATGCTGTGATTGCCATTTGGGACGAGGTGCTGCTTTTGGTGACTGATCACGTTCACACAGTGATTCGCATCGTGCAGTGAGCTACCCACTGGGAGATTTGATTTATTTTCACAAACTTAGCCCACGCCAGGAATACTTCATGCTGCACTACCAGTACCAGGAGGCTGCAGGAGCAGCCACACACACTGGGGCCGGTACTTATTGAATCAGGTGCTCATTCATGGCGTTTACTCAAGTTTCCAAGTCAGCCTTAGGCGAAGGGCAGGAGCCCGAAACACGTCGGCGTTAGACTTCAGATAAGACTTTGTGCTGCTGGCGGTGCATTTACTGTGTAGAGTCTGCATTAAAATTATGCAGAAGATTTCACCTGTGTGGGCTCCATCTGTGAGGCGACTCTTTTTTGTGGATATATATATATATATGTATTACCTACTGGTAGTCGCCAGTAGGTAGTTATAGTTAGGACCAAGTTTCCATAAGAAGAGCATTTTTTGTTTTGCTTATAACTTTGGCGTTGTTTGAGGAATCTTCATGAAATTTTCCAAACTAATTCTTTGTTCATATCAGTTCCTATGTTGGAAGTTTGGGGGTGATTCGTCAAGGGGGGCCGAGAAAAAAAGGGGTTCCAAAACGTGTTTTCTCCATGTTAATTTCCATAGGAAACTTTAGACAAGGCTACAGGTCGAATTGGTGAACGGAATTACCCCACATTTGGCAGGGAGAAGAGTCTTGGTCTAGAAAGCACGCTTATGTTTATTTGGTGTAAATCCATTCAGTAGTTGTGGAGAAATATCAAAATTTACGGATACCAATATTTGGGAATTGTGCCTTATGATTGGCTGAGGCGTTACGAGCACGAGCCTGCTGCTTATTGGCTGCGAGCGGTGCGATCAGTTGCAACTAGGAAGTGCTGGCAGCCATTTTGTGATTCCATTGAAGCAAGTAAGGGGAAAAAAGGGTGAAAAGAGTATGAAAGAGGAGGGTAGGAGCGCTGTGAGGCCTGTGGGGTGGTTAGGGTGTGCTACACATGGAGTGTGAAGCGATGTATTTACCCCTACCGGTGCTGTTTTGCCCAGAGTGAGATGGTGCTGAGGTGAGGTGCCGGTACACTTGGGGATTAAACCATGAGCTGATTGCTGTAAAATGATGTGCTCTGGGTGCTGTAGGATACTGGCCGCTGTAGCATAGCTGTGCAAGTGGTGTTAGCATGGGTTTAGAGTATAGCGGTGTGAGCTCTGTGGGGTGGTTAGGGTGTGCTATACAGGGAGTGCGAAGTGAAGTATTCACCCCTAGTGGTGTGAAAGTACTGTTTTGACCAGAGTGAGATGGTGCTGAGGTGAAGTGCCAGTGCACTCGGGGATGAACCCGTGAGCTGATTGCTGTAAAGTGATGTGCTCTCGGCACTGTAGCATACTGGCTGCTGTAGCACAGCTGTGCAAGTGGTGTTAGTATTGGTTTAGACTATAGTGGGAGTGGGAAGCAAACTACTCACCCCTACCGGTCTGAAGACTCGAATGGAGTGTTTTAGCAAGCAGGAATAAAGAAATAATCGTGAAGAATATAATGCAGAATGTTCTAATGCCACAGAAGACAAATGGTGAAATCAGGTGTGTTTAAGAAAGTGGCTGTGTGGGAGAAAGCGATGGAGTCTGCAAGTTATATAACAAGTGTCTTTTTTTAAGTGCCATAAATGGACCCACTGGTGAAAGACCTAAGGCATCCAGCTGAGGCAAACTCCAACCGCTTCTGATGTATTCAAAGCTAAGCTTCTGTATCAGTCAATTCCACATTACATGTTACAGTTCCATGTGACATAAACAATACCTATTAGACATGAATGAGTGTAAATTGTAGAATGAAAATGAAGGTAGGATACGATTACCACACTGTGCCAACCAGTTCCTAAACAATGTCGTGTTTTTTGATCTTCATCGCCATTTCGTGAGCAGAGGCTGAGGATGAGCTAATTTGTGTGAAAGGGCTTCGTGGATAAGAGGCAGGCAGAGAGACGTGTGTACAAAAAATAGATATAGTTTCAAAATGGATGTCGGGTTTAGGATAATTTAGCAAGTAAATAGCGTATCTGCAGAAGGCCACACATCATCCATCCCTGGTTAGTGTGGAGATGTAAGTGCCAATAATGAAAACAGAGTTCAGATGCCTAAGTATACTTAGAAAATTATTATATGAAAATAGTTCAATTGAAGTGTATTAAAAAATGTAATAAGAAAAAGTCATAAAAGTTGGAAAAAATCAATCCAAGAATAAAGTGAATTTATACAAGTCTTGGAGATTGCAGTCCGGAAGTTCTTCAGCAGCTTGAGATGCATAATGTTCCAATCGGCGATTGTTGCCATCATGTGAGAAAAGAGAAACGATCCAATTCATATCCTCGAAGGTACAGTAAAGTTCCTCGAATGTTGTAGCGGCAATTTGAATTGGCAGGCAATCTGCGATGTTGTCAAAGGTCGCACGTTGCAGGAGATCTTTCGCGGCTGTGCAGAAATCCCATTCCGCCAAGATACCTTTTTGCGTTGCATCCGCCATTGCTCCACTGCCCGAACAATGACGTTCATGGTTTTCAAGATACTCCATTACCTGCTGGATTTCGGGAGCATTTGCTGGGATGTTGGCAAGGCATGGATCCATTCGCCAGTCGATTGGGCAAGTTTTTCAATAAAAAGATGGTTGCACACAGATTGTATATGTGTAAATAAAATTCATGCTATAGCTGGCTCCGATAATAGATAGAGGCAGGCAGCCGAAAAGTTGTTCAATTTTTTCACGGTATTGATGTAGCTTCGCGTAGATGCGTATTCTGTCAGACATGCTTGTTACCACAGGAAGCGTAGCCATTTTTAACAAGCTAAAATAGTAGTAGGATGGCCGCAAACAGAGCGAGAATTATGGGCACTGTTGCTGTTATTCCAGAGATGATCGAATGAATGATGTCTGGTATTAGACTAAAAACAGTTTGAAAGCCTGTGAGAAGGCCGGAGGAGACAATGTTAAAAAGGTGTGCCAGACCTTAAATATCAGATGTGTTGAAAAATGTGTAACATTTGACAAAGCGCAATGGGTGGTTCATATTTAAAATGGAGTGTATTTTACTTGAAGTTTGTGCTATCTGCAGTCGATAAATTACTTTTGGAGAAGTGAGGGACACTTATGTTTGAAACAAAAGCGCTTTCAGTTTGCTTCGTTTAATAAAATCTGTTTTCAAAGTAGGTATTGAAGGCCAAGTTGAACTTTGGGAGTTACTTTGTGTGGGTAGGAATAGAGATTGCCAGAGGAAGTTATCCGGTTTGAAACAGTAAGGACATACGGTATGCCAGCTCACATTGCGTAGCAGTCAATGTTATTAAGAACCAGATAACTGCCATTAGAAAGCTGTGTGAATGTTGGTCTGATTGTGGGAGTTGGGGTGCTTTTAAGAAAGCACGCAAGATTGGGGGCTGTAAGCTTAGAAGCGTCGTGCAGTTGGATATTGTTGCATAGTAATGAATGACTGCCATTGTGGTCCCACTTTTCACCTGTGAGAAAAACTTCGGTATCCTCTTTAAGACAGCGATATGTAAATGGGAGAAACCACTGCTCTTGAATAAAAGCGCTACCTTATATAATCACATACAACATGACAAACAGCATGTTAACCTAGCAGACACAACAACACTACGTACTGTGGGAACAGTGGCTAGCCAAGTACACAAGCCAAACATGGCATGGCACCTCTGCCACACAGTGTAGAATGTGGGGAGGGATGGTTGCAATATATGCGCGAAGGTGGCAAGTGATTCTCGATTATAAGAGTATACAATGCAAAGTGTTGAGGAGATGTGCGTATGCAGAGCACAGACATGTACATGTCAACATACACTGATGGTCTAGTGAGTGAAGTTGACAGTGGATGCAACCATGATAGTACAGTCAGTAGGGAAGATTACAAAGCCATATTGCGTATGTGCCCCCTCCCCCCCAAATCTTTAGGGTAGTAGCCTGGCTCGGCGTATGCAAGGCTAGCGTACGTGTATGAATAAAAGGCATGTTTCTCTGGGTGTGGTTCTCTTCCAGAATGGCAAACATGTCTGTCAGGTCTGCGCAGCTTACACCGCCACGAGGCTGATGCTGTGAGCGAAGGTGTCTGCGGGAATAATGCTCTCAGCCTGCTGCTACCCAGAAACCGTCATGGCCACTGCGACGCACATATGCTCCACAGTTCACCTTTCGACACCGCTGTATGTGAAAGAGGACCGACCACGTGCCGGCGGAAGCTCCTGGGCCAAGGTCTGCGAGCTGGGGAGGCTCCTGAGATCAACGCGGGCTACCGCGAAACAGACAGACAGCACCCAGCCTGAGGCCCAGCACCGTGAAGTGCTCTGTATACTACTAACACAGTAGTCCAACATGTACCAACGGTGGAACGGTGTCTTGATCCCACAATGGACGATGTTAGAACTGCATCTGAGAGTGCAGATGAAGGTACTCCTTTCGACCAGCTGTAACCAACTCTAGGTCCCAACAGTGGAACGGTGTCTTGATCCCACAATGGACGGTGTCAGAACTACATCTCAGAGTGGAGATGAAGCTACTTCCTTCGACCAGGTGCAAGCAACTCTAGGTCCCAACAGTGGAAGGGTGTCTTGATCCCAGAATGGACGATGTCCGATATTACCTGCTGCTGGGTCTTCACAAAACTCCCTCCGTTGAGGTGATCAGACTCTGTGGTTCCGTAGCTAATTGCTGCACATGATCATTGGGCTTGGCTGACTGCAGTCGTGGAGTACACCACAGTACAGCAGGTCCGAACAGTGAAACGGGGTCTTGATTCCACAATGGGCGATGTTAGAACTGTTTGTGAGAGTGGAGATGAAGGTACTCCCTTCGACCAGGTGCAACCAACTCTAGGTCCCAACAGTGGAATGGTGTCTTGATCCCAAAAGGGACGATGTCCGATATTACCTGCTGCTTGTTGTTTTTTACAGAACTCCCTCCGTTGAGGTGCATCGGACTCTGTGCTTCCGTAGCTAACTGCTGAACATGATTATTGGGCTTCACTGACTGCAGTCACTGGAGTACACCGCGGTACAGCAGGACCGAACAGTGAAACAGTGTCTCGATCCCAAAATGGACGATGTACGATATTACGTGCTGCTTGGTTTTCACAGAACTCCCTCTGTTGAGGTGCATCAGACTCTGTGCCTCGGTAGCTAACTGCTGCACATGATTATTGTGCTTGGTTGAGACCAGTCAGTGGAGTACACTGCGGTACAGCAGGTCCGAACAGTGAAACGGGGTCTTGATTCCACAATGGACGATGTTCGAACAATCCAACATCTCATGGAGAACGCGACCGGATCGGGAAAACTTGTCGGCGAACGCGGGGATTCAGGTAAGGCGATCGCGCGCACGCGAGAATACATTTTTTTACAGCGCGAGCAAGAAAGAAAATTCCGGTAAGATGCGGATTACGGACATTTTGACATTTTCGCGCTCTCCTCAGAACGCGAAAATGTCAAATTATCGCAATTTCCGCGAGCGGAACGGAATTTTAGCCCAGGCCTAGTTTTGACAGAACTCCCTCCGCTGAGGTGCATCAGACTCTGTGCTTCTGTAGCTAACTGCTGCACATGATTATTGGGCTTTGCTGATGGCAGTCGGTGGAGTACACCACGGTACAGCAGGTCCGAACAGTGGAACGGGGTCTTGATTCTGTGATTGAGGATGTCAGAAGTTAAAGTTTGTGATGATTTGTGTGTATCCCCTCTGATCAGGTGCAACCAACTGTGTGCTTCCGAATCCAACGGCACATGGCTGTGAGGCGTTAATGACCACTGCCTCTGGCCTACACTGCTGTCAGCAGGGCTCACAATTCAGATCGAGTGGAGATTGTTTAATTACAGTATCCAGTATGCAACTAACTACAACGTCTATTGAAATGTACAGAATAGCGTTATAGTATACTTGCTTGAAGAAATTTTTTAAGATGACTTATAGGTCTAGTACAATGACCAAATTCTTCTTGGTAGTGGTAAAGAACACTGAATAACAGTGTACACAGTGGACAGCAGAGATCGCAATTCGAATTGTTTTGATTTATTTATTGCAGTTTTGTGTAATTTATGATGTTGTGTTTTGTGAAGAGGAAGTGAGAAAAAGTATTCATGGAAGACTGTGCTCACTACTGCCTTCAATTTACACTGCAGACAGCAGTGTTCACAATTCAAATCGAGTCGCAATTGTAGATGGTGCAGTCCTGTAGGCAAAAGACATTGCTTCAGTGTGCTCTGTCCGCACCACGCATGCGCATCATCACAGGGTCCGCACACGGTTTTTGTTGCTTCATGTATGGCAAACTGGGCAGCTCAATTCAACCCCACGTGGTTGTGGGCCCTAACTTACCGCTCTCTGGCCTACACTGCAGACAGCAGTGTTTACAATTCTGTTTGAGTCGCTATTGCAGATGATGTAGTTTTGTAGGCAACAGACATTGCTCCGAGTACAGCCCGCCCACAGCACGCATCATCGCTGGCTGTGCACATTTTGAATGCTTTTGATGTGGCTATCTAAGTGCACTAGACCTGATGGACCCTTTATGATACAATCTTTTTGTGTATTATTTCAGATCTACTGCCTGTATCTTAGTATACCACAAGTTATGGTTCTTTTACGATAGAATGTTTTCTGTATTATTTCACATCTAGTGTCCCTACCTAACTGCAGCACAAACTTTTGACCCTTTTATTATTGAATCTCTGTGTGTGATCCAATGATTACTGTTGTAGTTGATGCTAGCAGTAACCATTCCCTGTTGGCTGGTTTACACTCACCCCACACGCATCCAGCACAGACGTCACTGGATATGTGACCCTGGTAATAAAAAGGAGTCAAGCGCACGTGCCCGTACCCACTTCCACTATCTATCTGTGTCCGGGTGTTCATTATCTAAGCATGACACTGCCCATGGGCGGTACCACTTTACATTGTGCTGTGGACAGCGTATGCAACCAAGTTACCTCTGGCAGTGGGGAAAAGTTCTGTTATGTAGCTTTTAGATGCATGGCTATCACAGGTGGAAGGCTACTTTACAGAGCATGAATATTGATGAAGATGATGGTTGCATGTTGTGTGTAGTGTCAGATATGTGTACATAGCAAAAAACTTTCACAAAAGCTCTGTAAGCAGAAGAGGAGTCTCTCATCAAACGCTGTATAGAGAACGGCTAAAATGGGTGGGGTCCTCCAACTGTTACAATGGGAAATGTTATGAACCAATCAAATGCTTTTCTTTATGTTCACATAGCTATCGCGCACCGAGCGCGTAAGGAGGCCGCAACCGACACGATTTTGAGAAAATATTACCATAATATAAGTTTATTTCAGTTAGAAATATATAAATGTTTAAAATATTTTAGATTATCGCTTGTTCTCATATACACTTTAAACTTATTTAGATGTAGTTTTGAGACAAAAAAAAGGAGGGAATGGCATTCCCGGCGTGACACCATACATCTATGACGTAACACAGGGCCTGGCAGCACGCACTTGTCGCATTCGCAACACGCAGTGGGCGTTACCCCATACGTACATGACGTAAGGCGTGGCTTGGTACTGCTTACCTGTCGCATACCAAAGTAGCAGCTGGCGTGACCACATACGTATATGATGTTATGGGGGACGCGGTGCCACAAACCCGTCAGATACGAAAAGCGCATCTTTACGAGTTTAGCATGATAGGATTCGCGTGCTGATGGAGCTTGGTACACTACTGGTACAGGACTTCAGTTTTCTAAAAAAAAACGATATACATACTTTTTTTGAAGAAATAAAACATTACATATTTTTGAAATAAAAAAAAGGATAATAATAGAGTTCCAAAATATTACAAAAAAAATACAGGTTTTATAAATATTAAAATATGAAATGAACATTTAAAAAACCTTTGAAATTCACTAAAAAAACATAGGTTTTACAGACGTTATAGTTAGGAATTAGCATTTAAAAAACCTTAGAAATTCACTGAAAAAAACATAGGTTTAAGGGATGTTATAGTTAGTTGGACATTTGACTCATATAAAACCAGAGAAATTCGCCCATTATAGCTAGTTGAGCTAACTATAACTTGCGCGCCCGCAATGCACTGGTGATGACGTCACATATTACATCACTCATGACATGGTCCGTGACATCACTGATGACATCTCAAATGAAATCACTGATGACATCACTGATGACATCATCCACCTGATAATCTGATGCACATACTGATGGCCTAATATAAACTTTGATACACGCACTCTAAAATACAGACTACTATTTTTGAAACCATACACACAACAATGCCAGATACTACATACCACCCATTATTTCCTAGGTCTACACTCACATCCACTCACTTATACATGCAGTTATTCATCAATACAGTACTATAATATGCACTCAAACACCTATACATATAGTCACAGTCCGCCACTCATCTATAGAGTTACTCACTCACCTAGTCAGTCATGCAAAGAATCAATCACATACACATTTACTCATGTATACAGTTATACAAACCAACTGCGTTATTTATACACACACCACATCACTTATTTATGCAGATACTAACACATACTTACTGTCTTATACAATCACTGATACAAGCAGACACTCTTTTATACACCCACTCCTTCAACTAACTTACTCTCACGTATAGTCATTTATATACTCCAACAGTCACATATACTGCCTTAAAACATATGTAGTTACTCACACATATACCAGTGAGAAATTCATTCACTCACCAACACACCCATACACACACTAACTCACCCATACAGCCCTTCCCAGATGTAGTTTTGAATCCATACAACCAGTGAATCACCCACTCAGACATGTATGCACAGTCACACATCCCCCACCCACCCACACAGACACTCAGGCACTCATACAGATACTCAGACAGCAAATCAATAACCCACATAGACACTCAAGTAGCTACTCACCAACCCATGCAGCCACTTATACACCAACTGAGACACTAATACAGACTTTCACACAGTTTAGTAACTAACACATACATTCAGTAACACATGTTCAATCACTCACTTATACAGTAAGTCACACACCTACTAAATATTCCATTCAGGGACTTGTAAATTCACTCTTTCTTCAATACACCTTGGCATAGATATATATGAAAAATATTTAAACTTTACAGAAACACACATTCACTGCCTGATGTCATCAGTGATGTCATAAGTGATGTCATTTGAGATGTCATCAGTGATGTCATCAGTGATGTCACTGACCATGTCATGAGTGATGTAATATGTGACGTCATCACCAATGCATTGCGGATGCGTGAGTTATAGTTAGCTCAACTAACTATAACGGGCATATTTCTCTGGTTTTATATGAGTGAAATGTCCAACTAACTATAACGTCCCTGAAACCTATGGTTTTTTCAGTGAACTTCTAAGGTTTTTTAAATGCTAATTCCTAACTATAACGTCTGTAAAACCTATGGTTTTTTCAGTGAATAGACGTTTACATACATACATACACATATACGTATGTATATAAATACATACATATATATACATATATATATATATATATATAAAGCTATAGATATATATATATATATATATAGATATATATATACAACAACCTCCAGCAAGCAGAAGGAAGGGGCCATGCAATGAGATCAGGAAAAGGTCCTTATTGGAAAGCAGAACTGGCATGATGCATTTCGGCTTAATTGCCTTCCTCAGATGCTGCTGCCAAACTAAAACACAGCCACGCCTCCGCTTTTAAATCATCCTGCATTACGCCCCCAATTAGGAGCTTGCACCTCCCCAGCCATGTGATCATCCACCATGTGGCAGCACTGTAGGTACTACAACACCCAGAATGCTTCATACCTGGGCCGGTGGTACGTGGGGAAACTGAAATTAAACCCATGTGGCTGTGGTGCGATGTAGAGCAAAGCGCATTGTGACCAGTTCAAATAAACTCCTCAGACCCTTCCTGGGTCCCTGCATACGTTCCATCCTCTGGAGCACAGGTTTGCCGGGTCGTGAGCTTATAACAATGTACCAGTACTCCTTGTGAAGTCACAAGCTGCCGGCTGGCACCGTCCCTTGCTCAACCCGCACTAGAGAGGTGGGCTGACACAATCCAATACCTTGGGCAAAAACAAGTTGCATGAGCAGAAGCCAGTGATGCAGTCAGCCAACTTGACAGAACGGGGCCCCCTAACGCGTCTCTGGCTGATGCGACAATATGCACTACAACCTCCAGCAAGCAGAAGTAAGGGGCCACGCGAGGAGCTCAGGAAAAGGTCTTTATTGGAAAGCAGAACTGGCATGATGCATTTCGGCTTAATTGCCTTCCTCAGATGCAGCTGCCAAACTAAAACACAACCACGCCTCCGCTTTTAAATCATCCTGCATTCCGCCCCCAATTAGCAGCTCGCACCTCCTTAGCCATGTGATCATCCACCATGTGGCAGCACTGTAGGTACTGCAACACACAGAATGCTTCATACCTGGGCCAGTGGTACATGGGGAAACTAAAATTAAATCAATGTGCCTGTGGTGAGATGTAGGGCAATGCGCGTCGTGTCCAGTTCAAATAAAATCCTCAGACCCTTCCTGGGTCCCCGCATTCGTTCCAACCTCTGGAGCACAGGTTTGCCGGGTCGTGAGCTGATAGAAATATACCAGTACTCCTTGTGGAGTCACATGCTTGCTCAACCCGCACAAGAGACATATATATATATATATATATATATATATATATATATATATATATATATATATATATATATATATATATATTCACTTAAAAAAACATATGTTTCACACATGTTATAGTTAGCTGGACATTTCACTCGTAAAAAACCAATGAAATTCCCCGTTATAGTTAGTTCAGATAACTATAACTCGAATGCCCGCAATCCACTGCTCATGACGTCACATATTACATCACTCATGACATGGTAAGTGGCATCACTCATGACATCACTGATGACATCATCCTTGTGATAGAGTGGCGTCGCGCGAGTTATAGTTATCTGAACTAAATTAAGTTAAATTATAGCACATGCACAATTTCCTTTAGAAAAAAAACTACTATGTGCATAGAACTGAACAACAGACTTCGAAACACATGGTAAATTGCCTCTAAACTACCGACAGTGCTCTTAATTCAAACAGAGAATAAATAAATATATAAATCAGAATCAAATTGAGAATTCTGTTTGCAACCATATAAACTCGAATACTTTATCGCTGCTAACACATAAAGCATTTAATTATTGAATTTAAATACAATAAATATGCAAAAAAACTCATCATAAATCTACAGAAAACGACATAGTATCTAACCATTTTTTGTAAAAGAATATCAAAAATACAAGATCCCATATCGTAAAAGATACACCCCAAATGTTTTTAAATTGCAACAATGTTCATATTATAAGTGAAAAACTGCGAGTGCAGAGTGTAGTTGTCATATATCCACTGCTAAATCATTTACAAGTGTAAATAGTCCCTAGGACATAAGTCTTATCTTATAAATTGCAACGATGTTCATATTATAAGTGAAAAACTGCAAGTGCAGAAAGTGGTAATTATATAACCACTACTAAATCATTTACAAGTGTAAATAGTCCCTAGGACATAAGTCTTATCACAATGAGTAATAAAAAATAGCAGCTCGACTAAGATATATAACCAAAAACATATAAGAAAAATGATGATGACGTCAGGGAAGATTCCTATCAAAATTCTAAAAACACTGTGCAAATAGGCATAACAAAACATCAGCTTGATCACATGTGCAACAGTGACACAAATAGCAAATGCAAATAGTAGCAAAAAAAGGGAATACTTATTGCAATTAAAATTTATATACCAATATATAAATTAATATGCTATATACACTCGTTCAAAATAGCGCAAGGTTTAGATGATGGAAAATTCCAATCTGGATCTAATGTGCAAAAAATGGTCATGGTAGCAGCAATAAACAGACTAAACTAATAAAAGAACTGTCAGGTCTATCGGTCGGCATAAAGTACCTGGAAGTCAAGAGAGTAATAAAGTGCAATGTGCCAAAAAATAAAAAACATATTACATTAATAATTAAATGAGGCAGTTGGTAAAATTTGTTCAAGCCTGAACAAATATGCAGAGAGAGACACTTGAATCACATCATGAGTAAAATATAACAAAATGTACAGACTTCAAAAGGGTTGATGCAAAGATAAAATTGTCGAGGAAGCACCAATTAGATATTACGTCATATCATAAAAAACTGGAATAAAAGACATATTTAGATCACTTCCAACTCAGAAAAAGACATATACATACACAAGACGTGTCTGGAGCCACACAAGAGACTGCCATTTTCCCACCATTCCAGTCAAGTCCATCACACCAACATTCCAAACTGAACACTCACAGCAGCTAGGAATCAGATAACAGGGGACATTATAAACACAACAAGAAGATATTACACAATTGCACCTCCAAAATACTTTAAGTTGCAGAGCAGAAAAAAGTAACACACAATATCAACCATGTCACACATTCACAAACTCACAAAAAATTGGCAAACTCCAATTCATATCCACATGGAAAAGAATGCAGTTGGGAATAGAGTAAAAAGTCTGGCTTAATGGGCCTGGACTCCTGGAGCCACTCTGACCCTAGCTACCACTACGTGCAATAAGATAAAACAATTACCTACATTTTAGAACCACAACCACAAGAAATACTACAGAACATCAGCAGTAAGAATTTGAAAAAAAATACATAACAAATACGCCCAAGGTGCACTGCAGGACAGACTAGGCACCAAAGAGTAAAACAGCAACACAATAAAATTATTAACATATCTGCACATAATTCCTAAAAAAACACAATGACATGGAGAAAATACATATTATAATCCCAGGCTTCCACCAGACCAACAAATGTGCCAGTATTAGTGCTTAAACAGATTTTATCCCACAAGGGTCCCTACTTCAAACTCCCGGCCATCCAAAATCAAACAAACTAAAAATTCCCAAATAATCTAACCAAAAGAGTGTTGTCTGCTCTCACTCAAACATCAAATGTTTTGCGAAGTACTGCCTTGAAGCTATTTGATTTTTCCCAAAAAGTAAAGATTCCAAGGGTTTGAATACAGCACAAATTACACACAAAAAGCAACACATGCTTTTCCTCGAAAATCCAAATCCAAAATGACAAAGGGGTGAACAAATCAGAGGGTGGAAGTCTTCAGGATAGGAAGAGACCATTGCTGCTATATGTGCAGTGTCCTCCCAATCGCTATGGCACTTTCTTTGTATTAAAAGAAACTTGAAAAAGTATATTTTATGTTCTGGTTGCTTGCGTTAAAAGAACTGGCGCACTCATTTAGAATTATAGTTTCACATTCTGAAAACTTTCTAAATGGTCCACTCAGTTAAAAAACATAACCTGAAATGTTTGTTGACGTCTGCACTAAACAACTGCTACTTGTCTTACTGTGCTTCTCAAGTTAAGAATTTTTCTTGGCTGGCATTTTCATTACACGATGTGGCGTAAATGCATAATTTCAGTATGTATACTTAAATTGCGTTACACAAAAATGATCAAACTTACGCCAATTATGTTGCATAATTAAAAAATTTCCGAGGCCTAATATTTTCTCATGTTCAAAAGGCAGTGGGACATAGGTTTGGGACTCCTTTATCTCTTTTCATTAGCTCCTTGTTTTTTAACTAATTATTCCTTGAATAATATATTTTTATTTGACTGTTTTCCCTGCCCATTTATAAGTAAACAATATCATTTTAAAAATGCTTTGCTGTCTTGATACTTCATTTATTTCTATGTAGTTATTAAAATATCTATAAAGAATGTATCAACTCCCAAGGGAGGTTTCACTGCACAAAAACATTTTCCATACTGCCAACGGAGACTAATTTAGCAATTCACTAAACAAACAAATTACTGTATTAACTATGTTTAATTGGGTATCCTGGATTGAAAATTAAAAACTCTTGAGCGTTTAACCATCATTTGAAACTCCCAAGTAAGAATATGTTGAACTAACAATTATGCCCAATTAATGATTATTTTTCTGTGATGGTGATGTAATGGTCAGTGTTGGTGTGATGGTAGTATGGATAATAAATCTATATAAGGCTGAATAGTTGGAAATCCTAGACCTGACAACAAAGCTGGTGCCTTCTACACGGGGTCAGAATTTTGTGTAATTCCCTACAACACTTTTGAATTTCATCTTTCATGGTTTAAGCATAATCTGGCAGTTTCATCTTTCAAACAGGTCATATAAATATTGACACCCATCAAACTTTTTACATCCGAAGAAGACCCATGCATGATTTCAAAAGCACATTTACAAATATTTCACACAATGGAACGCACTAAGGGACGTTGTTGTGCTGTGTTGCAGGAAAGGGAGCAGCAGAACTGCATCATACCTACAAAGATATGGATCAGTACTGCTCTCTTCTAGCACTGGGGTACTATGGGCTGCATAATGACAACACAGGCACCCTTGTGCCATGGTGTAAGGGTGTCTGCGTTGTGACACTGACTGTCTCATTCGGAAGACTCTGCTTCAGGTGGGAACGGTACTTGTGTGATTTGATTCAGACTAGAAGGTCAAAGAACACAACTCTGAATTTCTGCTGACGTTGTCTGCAGCCTGCTCTCGCTGACACCATTAAGACTGCAGCAGGAGGCATCCCTGGATCGGCCAGCCTGCTTCCCACCCACAGAACCGCTTGGTGGTCCATTTAAGACAGTACATTTCAAAAGGTTATGCAGTGCCGGAAGCTGGGACTCGAAATGTGGCCTAAAGGATCACTCTTACCGTAAAAAGAAGCAGGGATATTCCATCAATCATAGGTTTTGTAGAGCACGCTAACTTCACAGATGGCCTCTTGGCACAAGTAGACCATCATTTCTGCACACCGCAGGGGAGCCACAGGAGCCACAGGGGAGACAGCGGAGCCGTGTGCTCTTTCCCTCCACGTCGCAACCTTTGCTCCAACTGACGCTGCTGGGAGGTTGGTGACTACACCTTCCAGCAAGCAAAGCACCTGACACGCCGCGCTGCATCCAGGTCGTGCCGGGAAGCGCTCAAAGCCTGCTCAGGGCTCCCGCAGTGCTGGATGAGGCCGGGCTGGGGCATGTCCCTTTCATCCATCCTTTTAGCACCTTGTGAGGCACAACCAACTGCAACTGCATAAGGTACTGTGTTATGAACTACGATTGCACCAGGGACTTTTTTTGTTGCCAGAAGACACTAGCAGGACACCATTATTTCAAACATTGTCTCTGAGCTCTGGACTGTGTAAAGTCTTTTCCAACTAAAAATTTGACGTTAGGTACTCTGGTCATCAATACCTCGGGGGTTATTACAAGCACAGTACTACATAATCTTATCAGGGGCTAAGGGATGGGCAAAAGGAAAACAATGAAGGGAGCGGGCGGGAAATGTTCCTAATGGGGGGGCAGGAAAGGGGAAAAAGCCAAAGGAAGCCCATAAACATGCCGCTAATAATTGCGTGATTGATAGAATAGATAGCCTCATACAGGAATGCAAGGGTACCTAGAAGCAGAACCAACAGTTCCCCGCACCAACACTAAATCGCCCCCCAAAAGCCATAGTCCTCCCAGCCAGGCTACTATTCCTACAATGTTCGACAAGCCTTCCCGAAAAGGAGCATTAACATACAACAAAGGCACACCAGTGGCTCCTGAAGTAGCAAAGTTGAATGATCCTCCCTCCAAAGATCATTCCTCGCAAAAAAACAATCTCTCTACTAATATTGATGAGAGTCAACCTGGTCCGTCCATCCCTTGTACGAATAGGTTTGAAGTCTTGCCAGATATGCCCGATGCTTCTGGGGTAGAATTGCAGCAATCACTGCCTATGGTTTCAAGTGAGATTAGTGAAGTGGCAAATCCACCACTTCATGACATATTTCAGCTCGTGGGTTTCCTGAGGTCAGAAATTGGAGTCATGAAAAATATGACTGAAGAGCTAATCACCACACACAGACTCCTCTCCCCAAGGGTTACACCACAGAGGCATAAGCTGCCAGGACACCCCTTGTATGGTCAACGCCCACAGGCCCTCCAAAGTTACCCACCCTCTCATAAAGAAAGAGGCCCAATGGGAAACAGTCCTTTTCCGACCGCCTCAGCAATACCTAAGCAGGTTTTAATAACCGCTTAGCTGAAACAGGCTGATAATTTTAAAACTAATCATCAGAATCAAGTCCCCTCCCAGGCCCCTAAAAACTTTAGTAGACCACCTAGCTTGCCATCAGCTAGCAGCATGTATGCTAAAGAACAGAGGTGTCCCTGAACAACTCCCCCCCTCCAGCAGGCGCAAAAAGTCTTCATGGTCAACGTCCCCAAATTGGATCTAGTAGGCGGCTATAAAAAAGAAGACTCTAACTAATAAATCAAAACACTGGATTCACCACGTTAGAGGTTGTCGCTCAGTCATACGAGAAGATATCATCAGGGCTCGGAGATGCACATCCCCTGTACAATCTTTGGATTACATCAAGCTTACCCTAGCCAAGACTGATCTGGCTGAAAATCTCCTTACACTGGAATACCGTACATGCCCTCCGGGCTCCTCAGCTAGACAGTTCAGGCAATTTTCTATTACATCAGCAGCCAGGTCATATGATATGTATTCATCAAGGGCCTTAAGCAAAGGGACTTCACCATCGATTGACTACAAAGCAAATCTCAATCACCTGCTACCGGCTCTATAGTTAAACACAGTATCCTAAATAATTTATCCCTTAGCATTGGCACAGAATTATTCACAAATAGGTCAGAACCCATTCTTCAAAATCTTCAGCATAGGGAAACTAGAAGGGCTAAAAGAATAACCCCACCAATAGCATTTGTTCCACCGGTCTTGCCCCCAGCCTCAGTCCCTTCTTACCATCACATATCTAGTAGAGACCTAACTCATGGCCCAACTTCGCTACATCAGTTAAAGATCATTTCTTGGAACGTTGCTGGGCTCAGTAAGAAATTGGTATTGCCCCACTGTAATGATCAGATGGAGGGATTCAATATTTGTGTCTTGCAAGAAACTTGGAGTTTGGGTCCCCTATACAAATCGGGTTACAGCTGTTTTCATTCACCAGCCATCGCCACAGGGAAAGGGCGTCCCTCGGGAGGGTTGATTGTTTGGGTTAAAATTGCGTTGGGTTGCAGAATCGTTGAACATCAGAGTGGGAGCCCTGACATTATGAGACTCACCATTAAGGGTCCGAAGGGGGGCGAAGTGCTAGTTGTCTGTCACACTCTAGGGTTGTGGTCGTAGGAGACTTTAAATGTACTTTCGAGCCTCTGATCACAGAGGACATGCTTGGCGTTGAGGAAGATTATAGAAGATGGTCCATCCCTCCACTAAGTTTACCCCCTGTCAAAAGATGGTCGCAGATAGCTATACAACGCAATGCATTCACCCTAGAATTTAACTTAAGGGCAGCAAACGGTAGAACTACATCAGATGCCCAGGGGGCCAACACTTACAATAGATTTAGCTGCCCTTCTCACATTGACTATGTCTTATTAGATGTTAGATTATGTGGGATGACATTGACATGGTAGTGGGTAATACAACAGAAAGTGACCACAACCCTCTCTTCATGACTATGAAGATACCATGGGCCCCCTCTTGTCCTCCATCGAGCAATCACACGCTATTGCTGACTAAAGAGGTGGTCCCCTCAAATTGTAGAAGGTTCCTTAAATGGCCAAAGGTTGCTGAACAAGACCTAAAAATAGAGGGAATGAGGCGAGTATTAAGTAAGAATATTCTAGAGTTTCAGGAGGCAACGACAAGGTCTGACAGTACCAGAATGATGGAAGGGGGTGGAGGTGGTCCCTATCTACAAGAAGGGAGCCTGGGAGGACCCTGCCAACTACAGGCCAATCACTATGATTGACACATTCAGAAGGTAGTTGGCAGGATCCTGCTGCAGAGGATCCAATTTTGGGCTGAGAGCGAAGATATCCTCCCTCAGTACCAGGCGGGGTTTAGGGTCAACACAGGAACAGGGGATCAGGTCTTTAGGCTTCTCCTGATATACTGGAAACTTGTTGAGATCGGCAGAAGCAGTCTTTACCTTGCCTTTATAGACTTAAGGACTGCCTTTGACCTAGTCCCTAGGAGGAAGTTGTGGCAAACATTAGGAGACCTGGGCATCCCTCCACCAATCCTCAATTTATTGATCCGTCTACATCAGGGCAATTATGAACAAGTGAGATGGGGGTCCCAAGGAAACTTGACAGAAAGGATTCCAGTAAACAGGGGAGTACGTCAGGGCTGTGTGATGGCACCCACCCTGTTCTCCTTAGACGTGAATGGGGTAGTCAGCTTTTTACAAGAAGATCCAGCTGATGCCCCAGCCCTGGCGGGTGATTAGGTACCTACCCTCCTGTTTGCGGACGATACACTGCTGATCTCCAAGATCCCAGCTTGGCTACAGAAATTACAGAACAGGTTCCAACATTTTTGTAATTCCCAGGGGTTGGTTATAAATACTTCTAAGACCAAGTTTATTTCACTAAACCCTCACAAATCCTTCAAAAATAATCTTACCCTAGATGGGACACACCTGGAGACTATCTCGGGATCCGCCTATCGGAAAAAATGCAATGGAGGTCCCATCTTGATAAAATGCTCCTGAGCCATAAACGTGCGGTCGGGGCACTAAGCAAAGAACCCCGCTCTTCTCAAAGCAGGCCGATTGCCCCGGCTCT
This sequence comes from Triturus cristatus, assembly GCF_964204655.1. Taxonomy (NCBI): domain Eukaryota; kingdom Metazoa; phylum Chordata; class Amphibia; order Caudata; family Salamandridae; genus Triturus; species Triturus cristatus. The sequence goes on along the minus strand of NC_140582.1, from coordinate 390,068,897 downwards.
CACGGTTTATGATGCAAAGGCATCTTTACAGAGCCAAGCTTTGGGGATTCGACAATGTCGATGAGATCTGCAGGTCAGAGAACAAGTTCCTGAGGGATTTGGTCATGTTACCCCGGAATGTCCCACTAACTTCCTTGATGTATGCTATGGGCAGACGCTCATTTAGCGATATCGCCAAACTACACCCGTTGCTTTATTGGGCCCGTCTTAGGCGGACCACTGAACTCATGGCCTATGCAAAAGGATTTGCTGAAGTCATGAGTCTAGATGTCAACCAGGGGTTAAGTGGTTATCTAATGTCAAGAAAGTAATGCTAACCCTCGGCCTTAAGGATTGTTGGGACAATCAAAATCCCCCAAATAAGGCTAAACTTAAACGCATTTATTGGGACTGGGATGACGCGAGGGATCTTAGTAATCCAAATGTGGGAAGGCTAACGGAAGAATCTTTCCAGCATAAAAAACGTAAAAGCCTCAAACCATATTTGGACGTAATCCAGATACCAAGAGATAGGGCGCTATATTGTCAATTCAGATTTGGGTCACTTCAAAACCATGTGTTAACTGCTGAATGGCGCCCCCCGAAACAGACAACTGAAGTTTGTCCTTGCTGCAGAGCGCCAAAGGAGAGCATCGCTCCCTTAATGTCTGCTTGTCCAGCGTACAAAAAGGCACGGTCTAGATGGTTAACACCAATCAGAAAACAATTGGGTACTCTCGACCATCGCATTGCATTACGCATCTTAAAATCTGATGCGAGAACCCTCTTTGTTTGCGGAGTGGCCAAATTCTTGAGTTACGCCTGGATAGTCAGGCATAAAGCTTTATGAAGGCCGATTTAACTTCACTTTTTAAGCCCCATAGAGAATACACTATAGCACAAGATGAACCACCAAATATTGCTTGAATTAATACCTTATCTCTGTCACTCATATAATGTACAACTGGCTTTACTCTCTTAAATCACAAATTCTTTTAACTGATGTTTTATCAAAATGAACCTTTTATTATGATGAAGTGATGTGTTATCATGTTCCGATTGATCAAATTTTATGTACTTCATGCGACTTTTATCTGTGTGTAGTTCATTTTTAAAAGGCTTCTTTGATGCTTTTATGATACTTGTTATCGAAATATAGCAACTTTGACTGACTGACAACACGGGCACCCTTGTGCCATGGTGTAAGGGTGTCTGTGTTGTGGCCAGGATTGTTTTTGTGCAGTAAGGGATACTTTTAGCAAAATATTAGTAAATTTGGTCCTATCTTTTAAGTTGTAGTCTGAAAACATTGGGCTTATTTACAAGCCCATTGCACCGCATGGAGACCCATATCTACGAGGCCACATAAAGCGACTTTGCATGGCTTTTTATGGCTTCTTAGGTATGGAGTAAGGCAAAGCAGCGCAAGTTGTTGCATTGCCTTAATCTGCATCAAAAAGGCATTCCATTGGTTGCAAAGGGTGTTCCCTCACAACACCCATGAAGTTTGATGGTTTCCCAGATTTAAAAGGACTTGCAAACCTGGGAATGCCTCAAAAGCCTATGCCTCCCCTTTCTGCGCAAAAAATAATAATTCCTACAACACAGACAGCCTTGCACCATGGTGCAAGGGTGCCTGAATTGGCGCAAGGCAGTCACTTGTGCACCAGCACAGTGGAAGAGGACAGGAATGCACCATATCTCATAGATCTGGTGCATTCCTGCCCTTTTCTTTGGCACAGGGCAGCACAGTAAAGTGACTTGCTGCCCTGCATCAACAACTAGTAAATAAGCCCCACATGGCTCAACAGAGTACTTAAACTGTTTAAAACTGGTTTTCTTCAATGAGTTAGCAAGAACAGACATTTATGAAATTGTCCCAAAAATGAAAGGAGTCCCAGATGTGGAGGGAAACATCATTTACCACGCAGTCATTATGACAATCTGCCTTCACAACACCATCACTACCCCGACTAAGACATTACTATGAGTTCTTTTAGCACGCAAGTCGTTACAGCGGCTTGCTTTTTGGGGCGAGTTGTTGGACTTGTGTTGGATTTTAAGTCCAACACCTTCACTACTATTGCACAGACTGTAGTTGGAATAGTAAGTTATACTATTCCAAAATTCAGCAACCCCAAGGCAAGTCATTGTAACAACTTGCATGGTAAAGACAGGACACAACCTCGGCAAAAGCCCTTGTCAATGGCAATTTCCTGGATTAGTTCACCTTTCGCTCCACAGTAAACCCTAGCAAAAATCCATTCATGAAGGCGCACAATAATATTTATCAAATACAGGGAATTCCCAATCAAAGAAGTACCTATAAAGCTTTCTTCCTAGGGACCAAATCAAAATCGTCTGGGAGGTATATAAATGCAAAAAAAGTGCTCCTTCACCGACATCCACAACCTTCTACTCGACCACCAGAAATTAGAAGACATAGTCAATGGAACTGCTTTCGGACCTAAACCCTGTTGGAGATGGGAGAGACTGTGATCCATTCAAGCAGTCTCTCCAGGACCTGCTGATGTGTTCAAGTAGTTTCTCGAGCACCTGTTTGCAAAAGACCTTTTGTAGATTGTCAAGGATCCTAAGTGGACGATAGTTGGTTTGGAAATTCAACTTCCTTTTCATCTGTCCCTTTAAATGTGGCAGGTATTGCTGCACTGCCCGAAATCACACTGGAAACAGTGTTGATGTAGGGGACCCAGATACTTCAGTCATATTGAACAGAGATAGGTCAGTTATTGGTCAGGTGGTGCATGCTTCTACGTTTGTGTTTGTGGGTGTGGCATCCATAGGCTCCTCTTTCAAGCTACCACCCACTCGCCTTTCAGAACTCCACAGCAGCAATGAAGGCTACAGATAGGTCCTTAAAGAAAAAGAAGGATGGGGCTTTAAGAGGGTTAACTCACACATTTTGCATTAAAAGAATAAAATAGAACTGGATGTACCACTCTTGGGCTACATGGGACACGGAGTGTCCTCTGGGGGCTTGGGGCTGATACCATATATTATTAGGAACAATATAGCCTCAACTGTACATTAAAAAGATGATTTCAATTGTTAATTATTATCTTTATTATCATTATGATGATGATGATGGTGATTATTATTATTATTATTATTATTTTTATTAATATTGATGGCAGTAGTACAAGTAGTGGTAGTAGTAATAGTAGTATCATTATTAGCAATTAATAGTCCTATTTTAATAAAAAATAACATTTGTGTTTGTCTAAAGGAAGGATAAAAAGAATAAAGTCAGCTAAGCTGCAATGCTGAAAATATAAATATAAATGAGTCAGGGGAGCAGAAAATTTAGTGGAGAGGAACATTAATTGGCTTACAATGAAAGCATTGCAATTGCCAACCTCTAAATAATGCCCCAGTACACTGTACACAAATAATTTTCTTTGATAATATAAATTTGCTCTCATCCAGCGGAAACACTTTTACTCCTAAGCAAGCAATTTATATACTCTTCATTGAGATGGCACATTTCTCCAGAGGGTTGCTATACGTCACGTCAGTCCATTTGTATGCATGTATGTATGTATGTGGTAATTCTAGAGTGTAAACATAGACAAAAGATATATATGATCAAAGACAAGTATAAGTAGAGATAGGAGCAGTAGCTGATCTGTGTACTATCCATGCACTGTGATGGAGTGTTCTTTTAAGACGTGAGTCTTCAACTCTTGCCTAAAGTGAATCACCATTGGGGCAGTCCTGGTGGCTATGGGAATGTTGTTTCAGAATTTTGGTGCATTGACGGAAAAGGCTTGCTGCCTTGTTTTCCACTTCACTTAAATATGACATGGTGGCAAGAGGAATATTAGACATGGATTGTATTGTTTTGTTAGTACACCTATGCATTCTACGAACCCCATAGGATTGGAATGACAGCAATAGAAAAGGAACATTGCTTAGACTACACAGATTAGTTAACATACACAATTGAAATTAATTACAACTTTCCCAGTCAGCTTTAGCAGCTCCAAGACCATAGGAAACAGAGTAGTCTGCAGAGACATTGCATCTTGGAACTTTAAGGTGTTTCAGTGTAATTTCATTGCTCATCTCTTGCATAATCTAAAAAGGGGCTATGGCTGACCTACCATAAGATGTTTTTGGGAAAGTTATTTAAATAGCATACCTTTTAATCACATGTAACAATATCTCATGGTCTGAGGGCCCTGTAAGAAAACTAGCCCTGAGCGAAACATTTTTGCACATTCTTCTAGGTATATAGAAAGCTTATTAAGTTCAAATAAATGTTATTAAAATGCAATCAAGGTGACTATATAAAGTACACACTGTGAATCTAACAACATCACGTTCCGAGCTTGTTACATAAAAAGTGAAGGACGAATTGGACTAATAATACAAAAAAGAAACAGAAGAATGCATGATAAATGAGACGTATAAGCATTTAGGGTACATAAAAGAAACATATGGATCTATTAGGGGAATCATGGTGGTTTATAAACCTCCTGTTGAGAGGGTCTTGGCAAAGAATATTGCAGACAGGCGACCACAAGTCAACACATTTTGTAGCCATGTGAGGAGTGTACACAAAGGTATTGTCTAACCTATGATTATGACAAACAGTGTACCACCAAGCCTTATATGAAATTTTCGAAAAGCCTTTCCAATTGACAGTAATTTGCTGAAAGGCAATTGCTAATAATAAATCAATGATCTTATCGTTAAGTGATCCCTCATCCCATATAGAAGCAAGACTGCCTAGAAAGATGTAAGTGAAAGAAAAAGGAAATGTAGTGTCATAAATTAAGTTAATTTGAGACCATACTTGCTTCCAAAAATTGTGTACTTGTGGACAAGAAAACAACATATGAAATAGGTCAGCGTTGGGAGAGGAGCGGGTCAAACATGTATACAGAGTGGTTAAAAAATGTTTAAATAAAGTGGCTGGCATGAATAAAAGTCGGTTATAAACAAAAAGTAATGTTTGTGTGGTATTTGCTGCCTTAGAGACTTTACGTATTTTGGACCAAATGCCTTTCCAAAGTGAGAGTGGCCAGCATGCAGCGAAATCTCGTTCCCATGCCTCTTCAGTTTTTGGCTTTTGTCTATTATCAATGTGTTGTAATCTAGGAAGTTTATAATGCATCTACTCTCTGTTGCTGTCCTTGCCTTGCTGCTCAGTCTGTGTGATGTCATTGGAATGTTGAGTGTGTTTGAGTGGAAGCAAAGATCAGTTGGAGATGGGCTGAGCAGCAGGGAGGCTGCTCCTGGTGGGGCATCAATGGATATTAATCAAGGCCTAATCTGAGCTTGTTGTGGATCCTATCTAAAGAATAAAGCTAAGATCTTGGACCACATCTTATGGACTACCTGGCTTTCTTTAATTGCAACACTGGCGACGAGTTAGAAGAACCTGCGTGCTGATTGGACTTTTAAAAGTGAAGAAATTAATTCCTGTAAGTGAATCATCTGGATTTGAAGGAACCTGGCACCCCTGATGCCCCACCAGTGACCCTGTCAACGGTCGCCCACAACTCAAGGTGCCAGTTCCTGCTACATTGTCTCTGTATTGGCCTGCTGTAACCTGCTTTGGAAGAGCAAGACTCTGGACATCTGAAGATACTTTTGGCCTGAAACTCAAGTTTAATTTAAATTACACATCAAAAGAGGTGCTGTGGGCGTTTAGCGGTAAATTGCCTGTGTGTGGAAGTAAGCACCAAGATTGGAGTGTATAACCTTGGATATGTTTTTGACTATGATGGAGTCTCTTTGAGCCATTTGTGGTCTAGCTGACGTGCTGCTGCACATTTCTCGTGGTACTTTGGATGTGTTGGATACATGTCCTGTAATAGATCAAGACAACTGAAGTGTGAACCGGCGGATATCTGGAGGAAGGAGTGTTGGATTTATTGAACAGTGAAGGTATTTTTATAAGGCTATCTTAAGCATTTTCAAGCGTCACATTAATTGCGGTTGACTGTTACGTTGGGATTTGAAAGCGTCGCTCGTGCCTGGGTAGCGCGCGCAGAAGTACCTGTGAGCTGGTCAGCGGAGATGTTGCCATGGATCCACTTCAATAAGCGCATAGCCTGCATGCGACGACGAGCCGTGAGCCATCCGGCGTGCCGTCACCTACGTGCCAGCATTTTGAGATTCACGGCCGATTGTAAGAGAGGGGACTTTCCCGTGATGCAGAAGCGCATTCAGTGGAGCGGGGTTACGCAGTATCGCAAGAAATGGAGCGGTTAGACACGGAGTAGCAGGGAAGATTTCTTTGTTAACTCTTGTTGTAAAACTCTGATCGCCGTTTTTTCTGACTAAAATTTAGAGATGGAATGTTACAAGTTCAGAGCTAAGTTGGCAGCCAATTGGAAAGTTTATTTTTGTCTTGTGTTGCAGCAAGAACGGAAAAGTCACTGGAAGGAGTTTTTTTTGGCACCTGTGAGCCTCGGGTGAGAAGTCGCTCACCGGTCACGTGACTGTTTGGTTATATTTCTCTAATGTGATATTGGAGTTTGTGCTGTAACGTTTAATGCCATCCTTATTCTTTCGTTTTGATTACATGTTTTTTCAAGACATGCTCTTTCAAGAATAAGTGAACGTTGTCTGGTATTTGTCATCACCAGTTTATGGTGTTAGGTGTGTGTAGGTGAGGGATTGTATATGTCCTAAGTCCTGTGCTTTTTGCAGAAGAGGAGGGTGTTTGTGTTACCTTCCAAGTCCTGCGAATGTTACTGCACTGTAGTGTGTAAATGGGTGAGGTAGGTGAAGCGTTATGTGTTTCCAGTCCTGTGAGTTGGTGATTATGAGGGTTGTCCTTGTTTTTAGTATGTTGAATAAGAGGGAGAAAGTGAGTATAGTGTCTTTGGTTGTGTTAGTGTATGTTTTGTTAACTTTGCCATGTGCGAGGTGTTGGTCTGTGTGTTTGAGTACGCACGTCAGAAGATTCTTAATGTGAGTCTTGTCAGACTTACCTGTCTGGTTTTACCATTTGTTAGTGGTTACCTCGAGTGAGGTCTCGGTCTGTGTGTTATGGGTGCGCATGTAGGAAGACCTTTGTTTTAAGTCTTCTCAGACTTGCCTGTCTGGTATTACCCATGAGTTGGTGGTTGCCTCGTGTGAGGTGTCGGTCTGTGTGTTATGGGTGCGCACGTAAGAAGATCCTTACTAAGGCTTCTCGGACTTACCTGTCTGGTTTTACCCATGAGTGTTGGTTACTTGTGTGAAGTGTTGGCCTGTGCGTGGTGGGTGCGCACATTAGAAGACCTTTGTCAAGGCTTCTCAGACTTTTCTGTCTGGTTATACCTTTGGGTTAGTGGTACCTCGTGTGAGGTGTTGGTCTGCGTGTTATCAGTATGCACGTTAGAAGACTCCTAATGTGAGCCTTCTCAGACGTATGTCTGGTTGTACCCTTTAATAGGTTACTTGGTGAGAATGGTTGGTCTGTGCGTCATGGGAGCGCACACGTAGAAATTGTTTATCTTTTTATCATCTTGATTTGTTTGTCAGGGGATGCAATGTTACCCTTTTCAAGTTTTTACTTGAAGCTCATTGGTTTTTGGGATGTGTGTCTTTCTATCTTCGCACAGTTTATTTATTTGGCCTCGTTGCATAATGTAATTTGTTTTTGCATTCTACTATCTTCACAATTTGCACAAAAGTACATTGTTTTTGCATGTTCATATTTTCACTAATTTGATGAGGGGGGGATGTGTTGTAATCTAGGAAGTTTATAATGCATCTACTCTCTGTTGCAGTCCTTGCCTTGCTGCTCAGTCTGTGTGATGTCATTGGAATGTTGAGTGTGTTTGAGTGGAAGCAAAGATCAGTTGGAGATGGGCTGAGCAGCAGGGAGGCTGCTCCTGGTGGGGCATCAATGGATATTAATCAAGGCCTAATCTGAGCTTGTTGTGGATCCTATCTAAAGAATAAAGCTAAGATCTTGGACCACATCTTATGGACTACCTGGCTTTCTTTAATTGCAACACAATGCCTCGTAAATGGCTGTAAATAATAGAGGCTTTGGGTGTGGTCATTAACAGGGAGTGAAGTCGTGAAGAGGTTTCTCGGTTATTGGAAGTATCGATTACAACTTGGAAATGGGAATACGTTTCTCGTACAGTTATCTTGAGTATATTGTATTTGTGAATAAAGGAGGGTGGTAGGTTGAAGAGCTGCATGAGTGTAACAAAAGGTATGAATTTTGATTCTAAGAATAATTGATACATCCATATCAAACCCCATTCTCTCCAAGTCCTCCAGTTAAAAGGTTTGTTGTGGATCAACAAATTTTCATTATGCCAAATTGCTGAGTTTATAAAAGAGTCCCTAGAACCATGAGTAGAGTAAGAAGGTGTTTCAATTAATTTGGAAGTATGCTTTAATATTGGAGTAGAAATGGATTGTGGTTTGCGTGAAAAAGAAAGATATTTGTGAAATGAGTAAGGAGATAAAAAGAGGCGCTCTGTTGATGTCCAGAGAGGACAATAATCCGCAGAGTCAAGCAACCAAAGAGAAGCTTGACGTAATAAGAAAGCTTTCTGATAAGCCTGGAAATTTGGAAAGTTGACTTCCCCTCTGTTTTAGGATGGATTAATTTTAGTAGAGACATTCGAGGTTTCTTATTGTTCCACAAGAAAGAGGTTAAAATGGAATTCACTTTTTTAAATAATGTGGAAGAAATGGGAACCGGGATGTTCGAAATGGTATATAAAACTATGGGCGATAGCATCATCTTTATGGTGTCTAAATGACCCCACTAAGACAAATAAAGGGGATGCCATTTAGAGGTCAAATCTGAAATCTTTTGGAGACATTTATTCATGCATAATGATACCGTTTCTGAGGTTGAAGGTGTAAAGTATAGGCCTAGGTATTTAATATGGTTTGGACTCCATTTAAATTGCGAGGCTTGGAATTGTGAACTGAAAGTATGTTTAGTTAGAGGTAATATTTCGCACTTATCATTGTTTAATTTATATCCAGAGATGAGGGAATACAATTTCACCTCCGCTGGTTTAGAAATAAAGAGCAAAATATCATCAGCATAGGCTGCAAGTTTGGTGTGAACATTTGATACTTGAAATCCATAAATGCTTGGGTTTTGACGTAGTTTGGATAAAAATTGTTCTAGGGCTAAGTTAAAAAGGAAAGGAGAGAGAGGACAACCCTGATGCACTCCCCTGCCCAAGTTAAAGAATGCAGAAATTAAGCCATTGGCACAAACTGCTGCACGGGGATTAGAGTAAAGGAGAGATAATAAATTTATAAAATTGGGGCCGAATCCAAACCACTTAAGGGTGTGAAATAAATATTTCCTCTCAATCCTATTAAAAGCCTTTTCGGCATCCAGTTTAATTGCAGCCAAAGGATGATTAAGATGAGAAGATTTGGATAAGACATCAAACAAGAGTCGTGTATTGTCTGTAATGACTCATCCCTTTACAAAGCCAGCTTGTTCTTTCCCTAGTAAATTTGGCAAGTAAGAATCAAGACGTATAGCTAAAAAATTGTAATCGATATTAACCAGTGAAAAAGGTCTGTAATTTTTGCAATACTTAGAGTCTTTACCTTCTTTAGGGATAAGACAAATATGAGCAGCAGAAAATGAGCCAGAAGAACTTTTTGAGGCATAAAAAGAATATGGGTATTAAAAGCTTAGAAAATGGGTGTAAAATTCAACAGTGAAACCATCCGGGCCAGGAGCTTTATCTTTTTTGAGGTTATGGAGGGCTTTTAGCAGTTCATGCTGAGAGATGTCCTCTTCTAAGGGGGGTAGGTCAAAAGGAACTTGTTGGGGCTTTTGAATATTAGCAAAGAATTGCCATAATGAGTGATCTGTAGGTTGGTTCTCTGAAGAATATAGCGATTTGTAAAAGAGAGAGAATTCATTTAAAATCTCAGTATCTTTAAATTTTAAGACTGAATGCTCATCAAACACAGAATCAATGTTTAATTTGTTTTGGCAGATTTTTAGATAGTTAGCTAAAATTTTCCCGGCTTTATTTTTACCTCCATAGAATTTGGCGCTAGATTTTAGTAAATAAAGCGAGGCGTCTTCTGTTGACTTCTTATTGAATTTCAATTTAGCATTGATAAGGGATTTTAAACATTCCTCTGAATGGGATGTATAATATGAGTGTTCTAATGCCTTGATATCTTGTATGAGGTCCATAGTAATCTTGCGGGCACATTTCTGCTTCTTTGCAACAAAGCCTAAAATAAAATCTCTTGCTGGTGCCTTAAAGGCATCCCAAATGGTCGCGGGGACAGAGATTCCGAATGGTTTCTCTCGAAGTAATCTGTGAAAAAGGAGGTGAAAGCTGCAGTGAAGTTGGAATCTAAGAGTAATGCGTTGTTAAAACGCCATCTTTTGGGAGCATTATTTCTAGGCAATATATCAAAGCCAATTGAAACTGGTGCATGATCCGATAGGAGAATAGGGCCAATTTCTGCATGTGTACGGGACTGCGAAATGTTATAGGAAACAAAGATATAGTCGTTTCTTGATTGGATGTGATGTGATGAAGAGTAAAAGGAATATTCTCTAGTGGTTGGGTTGCAGAGGCGCCAAGCGTCGAGCCGTTTATGTTGAGTTATAGTGTGAGTAAAGGATTTATGTGACTTATTGGGGACAAAGGGTACTTTAGAGTTCCTATCTAAGAAGGGGTCAAACACGTGGTTACAGTCTCTGGTCATAATAAAATTATATTCCATGCAATGAGATATATGCCTAGCTAAAGCAGGCCAAAAGGAGGCATCCCCACCCGTGGGAGCATAACATTAAGAAGAGTAACTAGAACACCTTTCAGTGATAATTTAACAATGAGCCACCTCCCCCCAGCATCAGATTCTTGAGATAATAACGTAACTGGTAGAGATTTACGGCATAATATCACAACCCCATTTTGTTTACCATCCCCTGGAGAAAAATAAGCCTCGCCTACCCAACCTCTTTTCAACTTTAAAGATTCAGTATCCGTAAGGTGCGTTTCCTGTAAAAAAACTATGTCAGCATTTAATTTGGCCAAGTGAGACAAAACCCTCTGTCTCTTGATAGGAGAGTTTAGTCCCCTAATATTCCATTAGGCTAATCTAAGCGGCATACGATGTTAAAATAGATTAAAAACAAAAAGAAATAAAAGATAAACAATATAAAGTAACAATCCAATTCAGCAGGGTGGAACAGTTGAAAGTAGAATAATCTGAGCTCGCTGTACCAAAGTCCAATTCAATGCAAAAACACTGTATAGCATTAAAAGAGGTTAAAGAATAAGGAAGGGAAGAGATGTGTACAGAAACTTGAGAGATAAAGAAAATAGATAAGCAAAAGCAAGAGTGGTAAGAGAAAATAGCTACATAAGAAAAGATAGAAATAGAAGTCAAGTGATGCCGGAAAGAGGTAGAAGAAATTATTGCAGAAAGTGTAACAAAAGGCAAAAAGGATAACATACCTACAGAAAGGGAACATGAAAGTGAAGAAGAATACAAAAGCCACCTTGATAGAAATAAAGGAAAAATTATGAGATGGAACAAAAAACATAAAACATAACAAAAGACATACCTACAATAAGGGAACATGAAACGAGGTTGGGTGGAACCACATGGAACAGGCAGAACATCGGGTGAAGACTGGACCGTACCAGGGAAGGGACACGCCAAACTGTGGACATACCTGTGTAGGTGGAGGAAGATGTAAATAGAAAAACTTAGTAAAGCATTTAATATTAACATAAGAAGCAAAGAGTGAACCTGAAAATCACTAGAATGGAGTATCATTAACTATAATTTCAGAGACAATGTGCAACCAAAAATGTTTAATAGACACAAATCACTAAAGAACCTGAAAACAAATTGAAATGAGATCATGTATATGGAAATACAGAAAGTCAGGTAACATGTGAAGAGGAAGGTCCTGAGGAGTCCATTTGGCCCAGCTTGTTCGAATTGGACGGACGGACGCCCATCAGCGTCCCGAAAGCGGCCAGCGCCAGTCATGCTGTTCGCAGGCCTCTGCCTTTGGTGGCTCCACAGGGGTACAGTCGTGGGGAATTGTTGCTATTTAGACCTAGTAAATGTATAGCAAATCCAAGTTGGGATGTGGGCTGCCCCCGGATGTTAGTCTGTCCGGAGTGCAAATTCCACCTGGGCGCCGCCTCGGGAGGGCTGGAGCTTTTGAATGCGCCCCCGCCTAGAATCAAAGTCCGCCCTACCATCAGAGCCGGGCTGATTAACAGTCGGTCGTTGGTGAAACATTACCAGGGCATTTTCGATCTTATCCTGGCACAACATCTCGACCTCCTGTTCATCACTGAGACCTGGATGAACGATTCCTCTAACCCTATTGTCCAAATGGCTATTCCAGCGGGCTTCAGGATTTCACGGGCGGACCACCCTTGCGGCACGGGGGTGGTGTTGCTATTGTTTATAGGGATGTGTGGGAGGTCACTCAAGGATATAACATTGTATTGGGGCAGGGCGAATTCTTGGATTTTACTATTGTTTTTTCGGCCCACTCTACGTTGGGTGGGACGTTAGTTGATAGGCCGCCCGGCTTTGCGGGGCCCTTTCTCAGTGGTCTTGAAGAGGTCATTGTTCCTCGAGCCTTGCGCTATTTGCAATATCTCTTTCTGGGAGATCTTAATATCCATCTGGATCAGACGGAGTTGGGGAATACTCAGGCTCTTCTAGATTCCTTGAATCTAGCCCAGCTTACTCAATGGGTTAGTCTCCCGACTCACAACGGTGGCCATATCTTAGACCCCATTTGTTCTACCTTCCCTATTTCTATTGAGAACCCTCTCCCAGTCCCCTGGTCAGATCCCTTCCTTTCCTGTTTTACGTGGGTAGTGGGAGAAGGGGCCGCGGACCATCAGGCCAATCCCAGCCCTGCTACCGCTAAAATTGATCCAGCAGCCTTTAAGGATATTTTAGAAACCTCCAGGGCCGCTCTTCCTGCCGACTTGAAAGGGGCTTTGGCCTGCTTTACGGATTGGATTGGGCGGGCAGTGGATAGTTTCTCCCCCCCCCTTATGTTGTCGCCGCTCTAGGAATTCTCCTTCGAAACCGTGGTTCTCAGCTGATTTGAAAATGCTTAAACAACACTGCAAAAAGCTTGAACGTGGCTGGCGCGTCGACTTTTGCCCTGAGGCTAAGCAGTCACTAAGAGAAGCCCAGAAGGTTTACTACCTGGCCATTAGAAAGGCCAAAAGTTTTTATTACGCTGAATGAATTGACTCCGCTAGCAACAATTCTAGGGAGATATTTTCTATTGTCCAGACTTTCATGGCCCCAATGCTATGATCACTAAACTCCCTGTCTCTGCTGCCTGGTGCGAAAAGCTGTCTAACTACTTCACTAATAAGATCCGGGCCATCCAGGTGACGTTTGCTGGCCAGAGCCTTCATTTGGATGCGGCTTCAACTGTGGTTTCCACGTTGTCAGTCTTTACCTCTGTTGATCTGTCGGAGTCCCTTAAAATTTTGAAATCTATGAAATCGGGGTCTCCTGCGGACCCGTGTATGGCCAGGCTTCTGGCCTCTACTGCCGAAGCGGTTAACTATGAGGTTAACACACTTATTAACCTCTCCCTCAAAGAGGCAGTTGTCCCTTTGGAGTGGAAACAGGCTAAAATCCTTCCGCTGCTAAAAAAGCCATCGCTCGACTCGGGGAATCCAGGGAACTATCACCCCATTTCTCTGCTCCACTGTCTCACGAAAATTTGTGAAAAGGCAGTCAACAAACAGCTTACTGACTTTGTTGAGGGGTTTAGTCTACTGCATCCAGCTCAATCAGGATTTAGAGCTGCCTATAGCACTGAGTCAGCCTTGCTCGAGGTCTCGGAAGCTATACAAGACTGTCTGGACTTGGGGGCGGAAGTGCAGCCCTTATAATGCTGGATTTGTCGGCTGCGTTCAACACTGTTCCCCATGCTCTGCTCCTGGCTCGACTTGCGGACATTGGTATCACTGGACAAGCCTGGAAGTGGTTGGAATCCTTTCTTGCGGGATGGTCGCAACAGATCTGGCTCCCACCTTTCTCGTCTCCCCCGCAGTTGGTGACCACGGGAGTCCCGCAGGGGTCTTCTTTGAGCCCCCTACTGTTCAACATATATGTCACCCCATTGGTCCAATTGGCAGAGGAACCAGGTGCCAAGATTGTTGCTTACGCCGATGACACACAGCTTTTGTTCACCTGGGGCAAGTCGGATTTCTCCACTTTAAGGGTGCAGCAGTGTCGGACAGCCATTTTCCAATGGCTCTCTGCCGCTCAACTGAAATGCAATGAGGAAAAGACCGTACAGGTGAAAGAGACCATATCTAGCTCCCATAGCACGAAGATCCGATCTCATATCATGGAAGGCTTTGCATCTAGCTGTCGTTACTTTAGAGTAATCTTGCGCAAAAAATAGTGTAGACCCAGACCAGGAAATCCGTGGAACGGCCTTGGCAGCTGCCAGAACTTTCAGTAAATCCGTGTATTCTAAGAAATATAGGATAACTCCTCTAGGTATCTGCGGTGGTGAGGAATTAGTAGATGCACAACCCAGTCTATGAGCACGTTGAATGTTCAGAATGGTATCCTCTGGTAAATGTAAGATCTTGGGGAGAAAGGATTTGAAAAAAGCAATAGGGTCCGTTCTTCAACTCCTTCATTTAAACCGTAAATGTGTAGATTATTTCTTCTGTTACGATTTTCTAAGTCCTCAACTTGCTTTTGAAGTGTTGAAACTTGCGACTTCATGAGAGATACAGATTTGGAAGTTTCGTCCAAGGCTGAAACATTGTGCTCCACTGCTGTAAGCCTAATATCGAGCTGTGACCAGCTGTCAGAGAGGATTTGCAACTTGGAATTGGTTTCCTCCATGAAGGGTCTGAGTGCTCTTATTTCCTGCAGCAATAGTTCCATTGATACCGGAGAGACCGGTTTGGGTGGTGATGGGGGATCATGCTTTAGACATTTTACATTTGACTTCCCTGACGCAGTCCGCACTTGATCCATTGTGATGTTACCACACTCAGTCTCAAGAGATATAGGATCTTCCAGTTTTGAGAGCTCTGAAAAAAGCTTTGAATTCTTAATAAAAACACACTTTGGTATTGATGTAATGAAAGAAGAACCCTTTGTTCTGCCCATCGATTATTAAGTCGGCAACCTGGGATGACTTGGATTAGTTCAGAGCAATAGAATGACACAGCCCAGTAAATGAGAACGCGGAGTCATAAGGTTGAGAGGGCTAAATAAATGGGGCTATTTAATGAAAATGTATTGCGGATTTTGTAGCAATCCAAGAGAGCTGACAACTTCGTACACCCCGGATTATTGCGACCGCTATTATGAAGTGAACTGTACTGCAGATAAAATATAATTTCCTCTCACATTTAATAAAAGGTTAATTCAGTCGTATGGCACAAGCAGGCATATCCAAAATGTTGAAGAAATTCTCATGAAGTGACATGTATAAAAGGCAAAATGACCATATAGACAAATTGCTCGCTCCTCCTCAAAAATCGTGTGAGAGAAGACGCAAAAAGCATCCAAAATGGCGCCTGTGCCCACAATAGTTGAAAAACGAGAGTAAAATGAGGAAAAACAACATTGTGGCATCATTATGAGAAGCTGCTTGGGAAATGCAACAAAAAGAAGCATTATGGGAGGACTTGGAATGCCAATTGAAACCAAACAATGTTCGCCGAAGTCAGAGGCGAGTGAACGCTTCCGTCGCGTCTTCAATGGACAAAATGGCGGCCGCGATATCGCAAACCCACCTCTGGACATTTTGGGCCCGATTCACAGAATGAATTTAAGACTAAATCCTAAACTTACTACTTTGTGGTATTCACAGAATGCACTTACTACTTTTGGTATTCACAGACTGCACTTACTACTTTTGGTATTCACAGAATGGATTTACGACTACTAGCTTTGCGTCCGCACTCGGGCCGGAAATTCTGGCCCCGAGGCGGGGCTTCCGGGCCGGAGGCGGGGCTTCCGGCCCGGACGTGGGGATTCCGGCCGGTGGCGGAGATTTAGCCATGGCCGAAATCTCCACCTCCGGGCTGGAAGCTCCGCCTCCGGCCCGGAAGCCCCGCCTCCGGGCCGTAATCTCCGCCTCCGGGCCGGAATTTCCGGCCCGAGTGTGGACGTAAAGTTAGTAGTCGTAAATCCATTCTGTGAATACCAAAAGTAGTAAGTGCAGTCTGTGAATACCAAAAGTAGTAAGTGCATTCTGTGAATACCACAAAGTAGTAAGTTTAGGATTTAGTCTTAAGTTCATTCTGTGAATCGGGCCCAAAACCTTTAGAAATTGCCTTTTTCAGTTGAATGAGCTCTTGAAAATGCTCATGTCCATCTCAGAGGCCCCTCACATGAAGAGTCCACCTAGCGAGTTCGCGCTGGACGATCCTTGAGCGCGTCTCCCTCGCCTCGGGTGCAGAGCCTCAAGGGAGTGCCGCCATGTCCGCCGGGCGCTAAGCCATGCCCCCACATATATAGAAGGCTTATAGTAGCTCATAATATGATCTATGAATTCTTTTATTTTTTTATATTTTATCAGACACAAAATTATACATCCTCATCATAAAATCTTTATTCTGTTGACCACAACAACCTTAAAAGAGCACAATAAATATTATGTGGTAACATGCTTATATAACGCCTATGCAGTAAATACAGAATAAATATTCTGGTTACACTAAAACAAGTTAAAAAGAGACAGTTAGTACTTCAGTACAAATATCAGTCAGGTCTCAATGGTCTAGACAACAAGGTGGCTCGTAAAAAACTAATCACAGCAAATTAAACATGTTCAATAGAGAGCATCTCCAAGTACACAATAGCAGGGCATCCCTGGATAAAATTCAGGGTTTTCAACAGTGGTACTAAGAACTGCTTTCTTGGCTTCCTAGGGTAATTACAAAACATGACAAAGTAAAGTGTGTCCTGTGGAGACCTATTATCGCAGGGCAATCTACATCCAGAATGAACCCATCCACTGGGTGAAGCCAGGAGATGGTATGATAAATTAAATCAAAACCTGGCCAATAAAAACCTATCTCACCTATTCAATACCTGGATTAAGTCATGCTCCATTCCCTTAGCAGTTTTTAAAAGCATGTGTCACCTTGCTGAGGGTTTCATCAGTTCAGCCTGTTCTCTTATTAACATGGCCCACTTAAGGAACAGCTGTTTTACTCTTTTTAATTCTCTAGACAAAAGTAAGTGAGGGGGTTCAAATATATGCCCACTCTCCCCAAGGAGGCGAAAGCTGCTTTCAAGTAGGCTAACCAGGGGATTCTGAGTGTGGCATCAAGAGACACAAAATCAGAGAGAATCAATTTGTCCAGATCTTTATCCAATACAGCAGAGGGTTGAGAGCAACTATATCAGCTAGACAACTATTATCAAGTTCTGCATGAACTGAAAAAGCAGGGGTACATTGTGGGACCCAAACAAGTCCCCTTAGAAATAGATGTTCTGCTGCCTGAATGATTTCAGTCTTTGCATACCACCAAATCTTCCTGCCCTACCGAATCTGAGGCACACATTTGGCTTGATAAATCTTAAGTAGGAGACAGGGAAGCCAGGATCCCAACATTCATGTAAAACGAGCCACTGCTCCAGTAGTTTTTACAAGCTCAGGTCTCTTTACCTCAATTAGGGGCCTCCAATTATTTTGAAGACCACCCCTAAACAGAGAAAGGCTGGGACTTTACCTAGGGTATGGTGGGCCACTTCAAAGGTCTTGAAGTCAGTAGACCGTGGACCTACTATTATAACAAAAGTTACAGTAAAATTCACAGCCAAATTCAAGCTACCCATAAAGGCAACACATTTGTCCAAGAAAATCTGCAGTCACCTAGCCATAAGGGCCATTAGGACTGTATCATTTGCATATAACAATACCGGGAGCAACTTCTCACCTACCCTTGGGCATTCTGCCTGGACCGAAAGTAGGGCTGACTCATGCCCATTAACATATCGGATAAACAAAAATGGAGCAAGAATGCACCCCTGCCGGACACTTCTGCTAGTCAATAAAGACAGGGTGCGGGCGGGGACATTGCAAAAAATGCATTGAGGCAAAAGAGTCAGATTGTAGGTCCATCAAGAAAACCACTATGTATGAATCCACCCCTAGCTCATGAAGCAGGGGCCACAGTTTTGCGTGGTTAACCCTATCAAATGCGAACATAAGGTCCATGAATGCCAGGTGGAGGAATTCAGGCCAGGCAACAGTATACTTTTTAATAATTAAGTAACAATTCTGGCATTGATCAGATGTAGACATACCTGGCCTGAAGCTGTATTGGACATCAGGCAGGATGTTGTTAGCATCTGACCATGATATCAGCCTGTTGAGTATAACCCTCCCAAGGACCTTCACTACTGCATCAATCAGTGAGATGGGGCGGTAGTACGGGAGTTATCCTTATCCCCCTTTTTGAACATGGCACAATCACTGCCATCAACCACAAGGGCAGCACCATTCCCCCTGCTGTTGCATTCAGGATCTGAGTCAGAAGGAGACTCCCAAACTCAGCATCTGCACTGAACAGGTCTGAAGGGATACCATCAGGGCCCTGGGCCCTGTTGCATGTTAACGCACATATTCTTTTGGTTATTTCATCCATGGTAAAAACCATGGGAACCCACCCCATCTCTGGGTCTATCCTGACCTTGCCCTCTGCCATCTCCCCAAAAGTATAGACCCCTTTGGAGTGGTCAATCCACTGGCACTCGTAGATAGGAGTACGTATTGCTGAGTCTATCCCATCTGCAATGCCCACCCAAGTGGGTTAGTGGCACTGAGTATAAATCCCAAACTTTGCAGGCAATACCCTCAAACAATTGAAGAACACCCTTCTGCATTCAACCATGTAGAGACCTCCTGAACAATAGTGGAAAAAAAGGAAGCTCTGGGACCAGTTTCATCTCCTTCCTTTATTAACTAGGGAAAGCCCTCTAATAACCCCTGCCCAGGAGCTAACAACGCCCATAACCCCCTTGAGTTCTAAAAACAAGGGGTTGTGGTCACAAAATGGGCTATGAATAATGTTGAAATTGGCAATATACAAGAATAGGGGCACAGAAATAAAAATAACATTAATAATTAAGGTATATCCCCTCCCCTTGAATATCAGAAGGATAGGAGGAATAGGTGAGTTAACCAGTTTATTCAAGGCAAATACAAGGTTATAGGATTTTAAAACTGTCATCAAGCTCTGTGCCCTCATTAGAATAAACAAAATATTAATAATAATATCGGCATTTATAAGAGCGTGAACAGTTACCTCAAGCAGAGGTGTCCCGGCGCTAATGCAAGACAGAAGAGCAGGCCACACAAGAGTGCTCAAGCAACCTAATCCTTCGATTCTAGGCTAAAAAGCCATGTTTAGAGAGCTTTCTGAAAAAATGTCTCAGATTCGATCTGCCGCAAAAAGTTAGGCAGAGCATTCCATAGCTTAGTAGCTACAGTCATGAATGATCTCCAACCAATCCGGGCCTTCATAAACCTCGGAACACATAATAGGTTTAAGGAATTATATCTCAGGGGTCTATTCTGTTTATAGCTACATAAACGTTGTTTCAAATAGCTCGGGTGTTAACCATGTAAGGAACGGAAAGCGAATGTCAGAGCTTTAAATTCAATTCTCCTGGCCACGGGCAGCCAGTGAAGGACCTTAATATGCGGAGAGATGTGATGGCGGTAAGGTACTCGCCTAATCATTCTCGCAGCCGCATTTTGGACCATTTGCAGTCTTTTGATCAAATCTGAAGGTAAGCCTACATATAGACTGTTCGCATAGTCCAATCTGGCCGTCACCGTGGCATGTATGACCACACGACGGCAGTACTCTGGTAATAAATGGATGAATTTACGTAAACTTTTCAATTTGCTAAAGGAGGTCGAAGACACCTGCATAATCTGTGCTGAGAGCGAGAGATCCGTCTCCCATTTAACCCCCAGATTTTTAGCAGACTTAGCCAGGTCCCATTTCCGGTGGCCACCAAAGCTCCGCAGGCAGCGGAAGAGTATTTCCAAAGAATAGTACATCTGTTTTCTCAGCGTTCAGCTTCAATTTATTGTTATTCATCCATAAGCAGATATCTGTCAAACAACCCTTGAAATTCTTAAGGGCCTTGTCCGCTTGATCTTTAAAAGAAAACACCAGCTGGGAGTCGTCGGCATAGGATATAGCCTTCACACCCCAATTGGCTATGAGTGAAAACAGCGGCGCTAAATAGATAGTAAAGAGAAGCGGGCTCAGTGCTGATCCCTGAGGGACTCCACACAGGATCTGCTTACATTTGGATTTATATGTTTGCAGGGCAATCTGTTGTGTCCGGTTAGAAAGGAACGAGTTCAGCCAGCACAGCACCTGCCCCCCCCCCCAAACCAATATCCTTAAGTCTATGAAGAAATATTGCATGGTCTACCGTGTCGAAAGCAGCAGACAAATCAAGGTTCACCAACATAGCTGATGCCCCTGCGTCCACTGTCATTCTTATTGATTCAGATACCTCCAGAAGAGCTGTTTTGGTACTAAAGCCCGATCTAAACCCAGATTGGGTATCATGCAAGATGCCAAATTCCTCAACAAATGTGGATAGCTGCCTTTGTACCCACTTCTCCAACATTTTTGCGGGGGCCGGGAGAAGAGAAATAGGACAATAATTGCTCAAATCTCCAGGCACTCCATTCGATTTTTCTGTAGAGGTAGAACAATGGCATGTTTCCACGACTCAGGGAAAATGCCAGTTGTTAAGGAGGTGTTCCAAATATGGATCAGCATTTTTATTGTAGAATGAGCCACTACCTTCCAGAGTTTCGAGGGGCAAGGGTCCTCTGGAGAATCAGATTTGCAGCTAGGAATCAGAGCCATTCCGTCTTGTAGTGTAATCAACGAGAATTTGCTGAGCGCGGTTTGTGAATGGTTGCTCTCTGACCTATCAGTTTTAGTCATTGCAACATAATCCGTAAAGTTGTTATAAATGATTCGAATTTTATTATCAAAAAAGTCAGCGATATTCTCACATAGTAAGGAGGAGGATTGATCTTCAGTTTGTATTTCTTGAGGCTTGAGGAAGGCATTCACAACCTTGAAAAGTTCCCTCCTTCAGTTCTCTGCAGACCTAATGCACTTGGCTATATACTCTCTTCTAGCAATTTTTATACTTTTATGTAGCTCTTTAAGGGCTTTCTTGTAAGCAGCTTTAGCTGTCTCGCCGTAGATAGTTCACCACTGGCGTTCTAGGCGCTTACATCAGCTTTTGTCCAGTTTGAGGGCTTCAGAGAACCACAGGGCCGAGGGCAGCTGCCTCCGTGGTTTCGTGAGTCTGGGCAGAGACACCTTGTCTATTGTCATAGAGATCCAGTTATGAAATTCGAGAGCATAGATGTTAGGATCTGACGTGCAAGGAGGTGGACTCTCCTGAAGAGCTGGTTCTAAATTTTCTACCGTAAGCTTCTTCCAATTCCTTTTGCGGACCATGCGTAGGCCGGCCTGCTGCCTTTCCTTGCCCAGGCAGATTACATTAAGGCCTTCCTATAAGATATCCTTAGATTTAGGAACTTCAAGGGCTAAAAGGCTTTCACATAAATGGCAATTAAAATCCTCTACTAACATTAACATCTCCCTCCCTGTGCCAACGCAAGGTTCATCCAGGAATTCAAGGCCATGTTTAAACTTTGGAGGCTTGAAACCCCATCAGACTAAGCTCTGGCATTATAAAAAATAATCAGTAAGATCAGGGTAGAGCCCGATGCCGACAACTTTAGCTCCTGCAACATCTGTGCCTCTCAATTCAAATCAACAACATGCCACTTAGGGCCGGATGTATCAAAGGGTTTTACCAATTCTGTGTCTATGGGAATATGTGTTCATACATATGGCCCTTAGTTCCACTGCCACAAATGTAATCAATCCCCTACTAACCCTCCCTGCCACCGAGGGCACTGCAGGTGAAAAATAAGTCTTGTAGCCTTCCATAAAAAAGATGTTCTACACCTCCCATGTTTCCTGAAGACAGATGATCTGAAAGGATTTAACACGTTTCACCCAATTGGTATTGCCAAACCCGGCTGTGAGGACAGCAATATTCCTGAACAGTAGCTTTAAATCCTTTGTCTTATTAAGACTCTATTGGGCATTGATGTCCAGGAAGCGTGTGGCCATTCCTGGTCAGGAAGCAGACAGGAACAACACAGACATGGGTATCATCCTGTCCCCAAGGAAGCAACTGTGTAATCAAAGTTCAAAAAGTCTCTTGAACTGGTGTTATGTATGTACTGTGACTCCTGCTGCACTGTACATCTAAAGCTTTTGTGGTCGGGAATAAAGTCCTATCCTAGAATGGCTTAAGTATTTGAAGTTCACTTGCTTTTGCCTGCCACAAAAAACTTTAATAACAAGTACCTGGGAAATTTCACTCAGTGTGATAACTTCTGTTACAGCATATAACGACTTTATGAGTTGTGCAGACTTTATTGCACCGGGTAACTACCACTTGCAATAACACATACACTGTATACATTTTGGCAGGTCAAAATACCCAGGAAATATCGAGACAAGTGGATTTTGGAGCACACAGCTTGTCCCATTAATTGAGGGCACAATTCATAATAGGGGATAGTTATATTACTGGATACATTCTGAACATAGAGATAACAGATATAATCAACTTCAATGATTATCGCATCAAATAGGGATGAATTTGTCATCTAAACCTTAAAATGCTGAGATGTCCAAATAATTGATGCAATGCAGCACACATCTCAGATTACCAGGAGATAGCTTACAAAAAATGAGTGGAACGGTGATATTCTTTTGTTTTGCTTATATGCAAGCACTCTAACAGACATAAAAAGATGTGGGGCTAAACAGCACACCAGCAAAAATGAGTAACATGATCTTAAAACATATGCCATAAATTAAGACAGATCAAAACATTTCAAAAGTATGTCCTAGGGTCACTTATCTAGTGTGCTGCACAGATTTAGCACTTGTTATCCAGAAATGGTTTGCCGCTTTCCACCAACTACTCCCCAATTAAAAGTTGGACAGAGCAGAATTTGCGTGAACAGTTCTATTTTGCACAATTATAAGTCATGTTTTATCACCCAGATTTCCTGGGCGTGGAACACTAGCCCCAATTTTATTACCTATAAATATTGGACACTAATATTGCTTAAGGAAAGGGGTACATTACAGCTTAGACCTGTTTCCTGGCCCTGTCAGACAGCCATGACACAAGTGAACATGCAATGCTGCCCTGCCTTGGGACATCTCCCCTTCCCTCCAGTAGCCTCACTCCACCTTTACTCTCTATCCCACAGACAAGTCTTCACAACTATTTATAACCTGCTAAGATCATGGATGTGGGTCCATGGACCATAAAGGAACCCATCATGTTGAATAATAAATTAATGTCATTTGACAAAAGATCATTTTCACTCCTTGCTAAATGAGTCTGTGACCATTAATCAGGATATCCTTACCCCAAAATTGTGATGGGCTGGACATGACTGTGATATTTCTGTTGTGACTGCCATTAAAGTAGCAGTAAGCGCTGGGTTGCCCTTGGGTAGCCATGCGCTATATAAATGTGTATTCATTCATTCATTCATTAAAGTAGGTGAAGTGCGGTTGTTGTATCCAGAAAAAAATTAATGAAGAGGTTGAGGGAGTGCACTCACATGACCAAGCCATGTGTGGATGGGATGAGGGAATTTCTGGCAGGTCCTGTAGTTGGTAAAAACAGTTCAAAGTCTGCAGATTTTAAAAAAATATATAAAAAAACATAAATACGAGGGCAATATCCTGTAACTGAATGAGGGGTCTGGTGCAAGACCTGACCAAATGATAGCCACAGTGGAGTTGCACCATGAAGAGGTTTATGTGCAGGATCTGGCTGCAGACCCGGGCAAGCGACCACATCTATTGATTAGACCCACAGGAGTGCTTGCACAGGGCCTTGCTGAAGGCCGACCCCAGCTGCTTATAGTCAAAGGTTGCACACAGCTAGTTTGGCAGCAAGGGGACTGGTACCTTGGCTTTCTTCTAGTCATGTCCCGAGTTGTGTCTGGGATATGGTCTGGCTGAAAGATTTATAGAAATACCTTATCATACATATCCCAAGAGTCAGTGCTATTTGTTTTATATTGTAGGCAGTGGCTTTTGAGCATAGGTGGTAGCCTGTGCTAAAAAACCTGTCACTATGGCTAGATCATGTAAAAATACACGTTTTATGAATGTCAACAATTTAGATACAACAAAGAAGGACTCAATTCTACAACAATAACTTTGCCAAGGTTCGCTGAGGTCATATGGGTGAACTAACAGAACGCATGCCTACCCAGCGTGGTTTGCACCAAGGGTACATTCTTGCACCCACACTATTCACCCTTTACATGAATGATGGACTTACTGGTGAACTATAAAAATGATTCCCCCTGCCACAGCAACAAAAAGGTTCCTATTTTTTTATTTGCAAATGATTCCATACTTATTTCAAAGACGCCCATGGGTATCCAGCTCCTGGTTGACAAATTCTTAGGTTTTTGCATGTCTAGGGTCTTCGAGCTCAATGTAAATAACCAAATATATAGTGCTTGGAAAGGGAGTGGTCAAAGATTCTGTCATTCGAGATGGAGGAAAAGCCTTAGAGAGGGTGCAGAGTTTTGCTTATCTGGGGGTAAACATAAAGGAGGATTTTAAGTGGACAGGACAACTAAGTAAAAGCTCACTACTAATCGAGCATAGGTCGAACGCCATTATCAGACTGCATAGGCAAATGAGCTCATGTTCGGTCTCACCAGCCCTTGAAGTATGCCGTGCACCAATGCTTCTTTATTATCTATTTCTGAAAACAAATGTACGAGGCAGTTGGTCTCTAATCCACCCAGTTCGCCTCTTATTCCTTTATATTTCGATCTAGGATTAAAAAGGTGCAGATATGGCTGCACTTAGACCATTTTTTTATTGGGTCCGTTTATGGCTTGCACCTAAGCTAAGGGAGTATGGAGACTCCCTTGTAGATTTATTAAATGTCACAGGTGTCGAGTCAGTACTGTGGGTCAAATTTCTTTCTGATTGGATGAGTGGGTTGGAATTGCAAAGGCTTTGGGTTAACCCAAAGAATATTTGCAAAGCTGATCTTAATGTCCTGAAAACCTGATATTGGACACATACTCAGGAGGGTTACATTAATAACAAGCTAAATGGATCCTTGACAAATAGCTTTTTAGATATTAAGCCAATTACTCTTTTCAAGGAATTTTTAGAATCTGTTTCTCCACCCTTAGCTTTTACTATTAAATGGTATAAGGATCCAGTCTCTAGCATTTGCCCGGCTTGTGGCTTGGACAGTGTAGACGAGAAGCATATATTGTTTTTTTGCCATGTGTATCTCGGATCTCGCCATATATGGATCCGCCCAATATGTCTGGACTTAGGATTCACCAGATATCTTGTGGATATAGAATTTTAAAGAGTGATACCTCTCATGTAATTGTTTTTGCTCTCAGTACATTTTTACATGTGACCTGGTTTGGGTGTAGTAAAATTGCAACAATGGCAGTTTAGCAAATATGATGTATTTTGACTATCAATTAATTTTAATTGATATATACTTTTGACTTTTTGAATGTTTATGAGACCTGTGATAAAGATTTGTGGTCCTTCTTTTGCTTGTTTTCACACAGCCAAAGACTGCATTTGCACTAAATGTATATAGGAATGGATTTGAAGTGGTATTGATTTTATTGTATAAATGAGCTATTTGTTGCTTTAAACTGCATTTTTAAAATGTTACATACTGTTATTATATTGTGTATGTATACTTTGATGGTGCATGGATACTGAATAGAGTATTACTACTACTACTAAAATGAGCACTGGCAACGTTAATAGGTCTGGCTTAAAAGGAATGTTGCATAGTAATGTGAAGCATGTCAACGAAATAGCAATGATATGTATTTGTGTGGAAGCAAATAACTATAGAAAAATTGTTGGTGTATCTTAAAAGGTCAGGTGACAGTGCAATGTCAAGCCAGTCATAAAAATCCATGTAGTTAAATGACTGCCCTCCTCCCATCTGTGTTACCGCCAGAGCAGGCGCGTAGCTAGGGGGGGGGCGTTGGGGGTGGACCGCCCCAGGCGGCACTATATTTAGGGCGGCTGCGGCGGCCTTTATAATTTATTTAGGGACACAGTGTCACTAAATAAATTATAAAGTCCGCCGCGGCTGCAACGGCGCGCGCGGCCGGGCGGCCCAGTTTGCGTGCATGCAGCGCACTGCGCACTGCGCGCACTGACCTACTTGGTTGTAGTGCTGAGTGCGCCAGGGCGTCAGCGCCTGCTGCTGCAATTGCCACCATGATGATTGATGACCGTTAATCTGCCCGTGCAGCGCCGCCTGCGTATACTGGTCCCAGCCCAGCCTGCTCCAGTGCCGTCAATCTTGGAGTGTGCACACCAGCGCTACCAATGACGGCCCTGGGCTACATTTTTGCCCGGCCCTCGCGATGAGAACGTAGCGGTCACGCGTCACGCGCTTCACCACTACGCACTCTCGTGAGGACCTTGTGGCCTGGGGCAGTCTGCTCTGCTGCGTCCGACTCCGTGGATAATTCGTTTTAGTGCAGTAGTAGGTAAGAGAATGTGTTTCTTTTCTTTTAAAAAAAATGCGCAGGTCCAGCAGGACACGTACTTCGTGTGCGCTTTATATAAATAGTTTTTATCATTATCATGGCCGAAGCAGGACAACAATAAGACAATAAAAGATGCCCCCATAACGCTGGTGATTAATGATCCGCTGGAGAGCGATTATTTGTCTGTTAGTAGTTTTTAAATGCAGATTAACTGGATTTTGTGTGGAAGCTCAGTGGGTTGCTGCCTTTGCCACAGAGATCCTTGTGTTACTTGCAGTTCAGAAGTTACAATCCTAACATAGGACAGTGACCAATGAACTGTCACCAAAGAGCTGCATACAAACATGAATGGTATAGATTTGTTTTGTGATATAGTTGGAACTTCCTCAGTCTTTCATCATTCTAATGTTGCTAAAATGAGTATGTTTGGGCAGAGATACATTTTTATCAGTAAAGCTGACCCCCATGGAATACTCTTTTAAATCCTAAGGTTGCGTTTCCCCAGACCAAACCCTCTCAAAATATACTGCCCACCAGTATGGATGACATGTGATTCCTACACCTTGTAATCCTCATTGGCTTATGTGACATTCCCTGTAGACTGATTTACATACTTGTATGATTCATTGTCTCTGTATAATGTGTTCGTGGTGTAAAGTGCTGACACACTACACTGATATGAGTAGCGCTAAACAACAAATGCATATGAGAGAGGGGCTACGGAGCAATGAGGGGCACTGGTGGAGGGTGACAGTGAGGGAATCTGAGGAGGAGGTAGTTGGAGGGGCTGTGGAGCGATGAGGGGCACTGGTGGACGGTGATTGCAGGGCTCGAGTCGGGGTTCCAGGCGGGTGGATGGCGTCCCCTCACTTATTTTAATGGGAGCTCGATTACTGGAGCAAATGGAGCCACACATTTACTCTTTGGCCTCTCTGGGGCGAGATCGGAGCTCATTCAGAATGCTGCTCACGCGCTGGCTTCTCTGATGCAATGGCATCTAAGGGGTGAGCGAGGGGAGGCAATGAGTCTGATGGTGCAAGCCTCCTTTCGTGACATCACTTGCTGTTGTGACGTCAGCGTCCCCCCACTTCTTTTTTTAGGACTTGTGCCCTGGGTGACAGTGAGGGAATCTGAGGAAGAGGTCATGGTGTGGAGGGGGAGCTAGGGTGAGATGAGGAGCACTGGTGGAGGGTGGTAGTGAGGGAGTCTGAGGAGGAGGTCATGAGGGGGAGAGGCTACAGAGAGATAAGGGGCACTGGTGGATGGTGGCAGTGAGGGAGTCCAAGGAGGAGGTCATGAGGGGGAGGGGCTATGGGGAGATGAGGGGCACTTGTGGCGTGAGGCAGTGAGGGAATCTGAGGAGGAGGTCACTAGGGGGGCCATGGAGGGATGAGGGGCACTGTTGGAAGGTGGTTGTAATGGTATTTACGGAGAAAGAGGTTATTAGTGTCGCGCCAATAAAGACTTTCGCATCAGCGCTAAAGCCGGCCCTGTCATGGCCTTTCTGTTTTTGTTTATTTAATTAGCAGTCGGGTCATAAGGGCTACTGTGGAACATACTTTAAAGTGCATGCTAATTATATTTACTGCTATATTCAATGTTTTAAGTTTGAAGGTGATTTTACTAATGTTTTTACTGGGAAAAAGCAAAGTGGAGCCCGATGGTGCCTGATATGGGGCTGGGGCCCAAGGTCAGCTGTGAGATAAGGTACACTGGAGAGAGGAGTGGATAATCACGCTTGTAAGGGAGAGCGTTGCCGAGTCCGGGGTCAGGTGGAGGTAGTAATGAAGAGGTATTCTCCCTGAAGGCTCGCACAGAGGGAGCCTGTAAGGGAGTGCGTTGCAGAGTCCGGGGTCAGGTGGAGGTAGTAATGAAGAGGGATCCTCCATGAAGGCTCGAACAGATGGAGCCTGAGTAGTATCACTTGCCTGATACTCCCACCTCAGAAACCTCCTCTTCCCATCAAAGGAACATTACATGGAAAGTGATAATATTTAGAAAGAGATTTGGAAAAGAGTGAGTTTTACTGGTCCTATTTTTCTTGTTTCTTCTGAATATTCAAGGAGTGCCGCAGCGCCGGAACAGTTTGTCCCGGGTCTTGGATAGAGTTGAACAAGTTCCCATGGCCCTCACAACTGTGTTTAAGGATTTTGATCATAATGTGTCGCCCCTCCATGTGTTTTAGCTTTGGGCCCCCAGGCAGGCTGTGCGCCATGTGTGTGCTGAGGCTGCTGTGAAGGAGAGATGCACTATTACAACCTGGTTTTGGGTACCAAGAGCACATGTCTTTTCATTCCCAGGGAGTTGGTTGCTGCTGCTTGGAAGTAATGACAGGGAGCGACCCCTGGTTGTTGCCTTAGGACCACCAGAGTGGGCTTTGTATCCGGTCTGTGTTGGCAAGGTGGAGCTGACTGACCCCTTTGTGCTGCGTTTAGTTTTAAGGGCACACAGTGAGTCATTCCCTGTGAATAATTAATTTGCTGTTTTTGAAAGATAAAGAATCACAGGCTTCGACACTGTTAAGTTGGTTGTGGGTCCACAGAGCACATCACATTTGTGCAGGTCCCCACTGCTTTAATAGGGGGGACCATGATGTATGGTCATTTAATGTCAGCTGTAGATGAAGGTTACATGAACAGTGTCATGTATGTGCATGTTTGCATTGTGTTGAGGGGATTACCAGGTAATTGTTCACGCAGCTCTCTGATGGATGTCACATGCGGTTTTTCTGAGTCCCCAGATAGATCATGCAGTCTGTGTGTTCTCTTTTGTACTGCCAGTCACCGCTGTATTCAACTGTGTAACCCTTGGACCGTGTCATGTATGTGCATGTATCTTGCATGATCAAGGTAACTATTAGCGGCGATACTACGTGTCTCTCGGACCTCTTTGAAGTGCATGCCCCCACTTTTATAGTATTCCAATGCCGAGCTGTGCCCCTGAAAAGTCAAGCTTAGGCAACTGGATAAATAAACAAAAAGATCACTGCTGCTTGGAGGGTAAGCACTTTTTTTTATAGAAGCACACAACTTTTGCACAATCAAAACAGGCACTCCAGCTCCTAATATGTAGGCGGAGCCAAAGCCCCTCCCCAGTAAATATTGCACAATTGTCTGACGGCAGCTGTGTGATGAAGCCACATTGAAAAGGACTAGAAAGCAGATTGAAAGATATTTTATTATTAATCAGTGACGTTAGTTTAAAAAAATCCTTTTTTGTTTCATTATATCTCACATTTATTTTCACACTATTTTTACCGGAAATAAAAAATGTCTTTTAATTTAACAACTGGGTTTTGTAAAAATGTACTGGGAGCAAAGAAATATGAAGCTATAAAAGGCTCACACTGCTGAAGGTGAACACCTATTAGCTGAGAAGGAAAGGTATTTTGTTGTTCACCCACGCTAATATATTTTTGACAGTAAGTGCAATATATTGGAAGTTGTAGAAAGCATCAAGTCACATTTTCTTCTTCACCAGCGCGCACGCTAAGTGACACGTCATCATGCGTGGATGCTGTTAGTGGTGCTGTTGACCTGGATGTTAATGGCAGCTCTTCTTCGCTGTCTTTTTGCTTCCCAACTCCAAAAAGTACGTTCATGGTTTAAGTTGAGGTGCTTGGTCATTTTGGATGTGCCAAAAATATTTTCAGTTGTGCCTGGAATTAATTTTTGAGCACAATGAAAACATAAGAAGTGTGCAGCAAAAAGATTAATGTTCCTTTTCCAAATGAAAACCCCAAACAATGGATTTCAAAGGAAATGTATTTGTATCCTTCACTCCCTCAATCTCCTAATCAGTCACTGTTGTTACTGTCAGGTACCACTGAGGTGATGATGGTACTGTCTTCTGAAGAGGCCCTTGTGTTTCAAGCTGCAAATCCATTGCAGACTTAAAGAAATCTGGAGCTAATAATCTGGGAACATTCCACAGCTAAGCATCTGCAAAATATTGACGTTTGCAATGGTTTACAATGGGGGCAGGGGTGATTCTGGTTCATGGAAAGAATATTTATAAATTATTCAATACAATTCACAGTTTCATCATGTTAAACCCCATAAACCCACCTGTGCCCACAGAGACAGGGAGAAGTCTGTGTTTTCTATTTTTAGCTCGTAAGCTTCAGTTCAAATCCTGCAGATTTTAGGCTGATACAAATTGGTATTCAATGGTGAAAACGTAATACTTATTTTTTCCAGTAAGTAAGAAATTAGAAGACTTCTTTGTTCTGTGATCTTAACTAGTAGAAAAAGACCTTTAATTTATGCTAATAAATTCAGTTTCTCTTAAAATAAATGGTTACGTCACGCCAAGTCTCAGGTTGGTGATTACAATGCCATAGTGAACTCAGCTAACCACTGCAAGAGTGATGCAAACTCATCCACCTGGACCATGAATAGGTAGACAGAATTCCTTTCTCACACCCCTTATAAAGCAACAGGACTTGCGGTCACTGGTCATAGTCTTTTGAGAGAGCCAAAAACAAACAAAAAAACGTTATTTTGATTTCCATCTTCCCACAGCCGTACTTTCTAAACACTTTGTATTATTCATTTTCCAGAACCTATTCTTTGGAAACAGGATTGCTGATGAAACTGACCACCACTGTGAGTAGTTGAAGCTCCTTCTCTGCAAGCAAATGATCCTGGTGTGGTTGGAAGCAGGTCTTGCCTGCAGACCAGACCCAACAGCCATCTCCCTCTTAACAGGACAGAGGCCACACTCAGCAGAGATGGGATACTTGGTAGTGTGTCTGATCCTTGTTGCAGACAACTGAAGGTCATGGGTAGTGGCAAATATGTCTCAGTTTTAAGAAAGCATCTTTAGACATTGATTCAACTACAGGGTAAACTGGGGTTTGGGGAGGGGGTAAAAATCAAACAGATTTATTTCTCCCCTTTTTTAATTATTTTCTCCCCACTTTTCTGTACACCCCCTTCTGGTTTGAATTCTCTGCTCTGTCGTTTTTGCTCCACCACACCGTTACAACGAAAGATAGGAATGAGAAATCTTGGAGTTACTCTTTTAACGTTCTTCAATCCTTTGTAATGTTTCACTCACAAATCAATAATGTCCTCTATCCCTTACCTTTGTCTCAGTTGCATGTGGAGATTATGCAAATAATAGCCTTACGTGGTGTCTCTTTTCCTTTACTTACCAGAATATAGATGTATTTAGCTGAGCCCTTGAAAATGCTTTAGGTGTCATCTGAATTTGTGCATATGGATGGAATATTTCATTAATGCTTGCAGCTGTCTCCCGGTAAGCTATGAGAGTGAACCTCATATCTCCACCACTTCCTGATCTTTGGTTGTCTCTGCTGTACTTTCTCAAATTGTGAATGCATAGATCTGTCTCTCTCTCCCTCTCTCTCTCAAACTGCAGCATAAGCTTTTACTTCCTAAATCGTGTGACTACCATGACATGCCTTCACACGAACTGTGGTGAGCAAAGCCCTTGCCTCACTGGAACCGCACAATATATGTTCGTCAAGACCTATATTCTCAAGCGATTCACACTTCTTGCTACACCATGCACTTCATGAAATGCAAGAACAAGAAAACAACCTCCCAGCAAAACATGAAAGCTAAACTCCATCCTCCACTCTCCTCACCAGAGTTTAAATTGTGCAGGATCTGTAGAGCTAAATTGCCCATACTTTATAATTTAACAAAAACAGCTCCGCTATGTTTGGTTAAAAGACAACCATCCCATACCCGTTAATTCTGACAATTGAGATGCCTCCGCTGAAATGGAAGGGAGGGAGATTTCTCTGCTGTGAAGCTGAGTGAGGGAAAAAACAGAACCAATCATTCTTGATTTAAAGAATTCAGTGCACACCTCTACAAAGAGATCCTAAATAAAATATACTAGGATTTTTTTTGGGGGGGTAAAAACCAGCCCCTGCTGCAGACCTGTGGTGGCCGGTGGAAAATGGACTTACAACCAACTCCAGTAGGCACTGCCTAAAATTTGGGAGGATGACATCCTTTTCGGCCCAAATTCAGCAGGTGACAGCTGCCTGCTTCGGCAGATTGAGAAGTTTGCGAAAATCTTTACATCTGCTGCCAGAGAATTGCCGTCGGCTCGTAGTCCATGCCACTGTGACTTCTCGGCTGGACTACGCAAGCGGCCTTTACTTGGGCCTACTGGTCTACCTTGTTAAGAAACTTCAAATGGTTAAAAAATGCGGCAGCGAGATTGATTAGACGTGTTCTATTCCAGCATCATATATCTCAAGGAACTACATTGGTTGCCGGTAGCCAAAAGAATCAAATTTAAGGCCTTAAACCTAGCTTTCTGGTCAATCCATGGAACTTGCCCCAGCTACTTGAAACAACGGCTAGGGACTTACAAGCAGACTCGCTCACTGAGGTCTAATTCTCCAAACCTGCTTTGTACCCCACAAGTTAGGAAAGCCCGGTTGGGTGGCAGATCTTTTACGCTCGTGGCGTCCATGTTATGGAACTCCCTGCCTAATATTTTGAGCCAGATCGTCTCTGAACCACAATTCAGGAAAGAAACCAAAACATAGCTTTTTAGCCTGAATTAACATTCTTTGAGCTTTGGCTGTTGCGTGACTCTTGCGTGCCACCTGTTGCCATAGCGCTGGGACACCTCTATTGGAGGTAGCTGTTCGAGCTCTACAAATGGCTGTATTATTATTATGTATGTGTGTAAGTAAAGAACAATATTTAATAAACATTCCACATAGATCAAATTACAAAAAGTTTAACACAATTTGATCAATAAATAACACATAATAGCCTGAGACAAATGCAGGCAGAAACTTATAATTTGATATGATCAACAGAAGGAAATTATGAAGATGTGTTGTAGTGCACACCTTTTACGGTTGTAGACATAGCCAACACATGTTTCGTTGAATGACAACCTTTTTAAGGTGTAACATATTGATAAATAACAGCAAAGGCCATCTGAATATAAACATTATAGTCAACTATGATAGTGCAGATGGAATATAAACTTCGTATCATGCAGAAAAAGAAGATACAAATAATTAAAAAAACATTTTGTGCCATTGTTAGTTTGAAAAAGCCACTGCATGAAGAAAAGACCAAATTCGGAGAAAGAATAAGGAAAGATAAAGATAAAAGATCAGTTAAAGGAAATAGGTTTCATGTGCCGAATATTAGTGAGGATAAACAGAAAATTGGTAGAGAAGAAAAGGGCATACCAGCCATTACACATCCACAAACTTAAAAGGACACCACAGGTGAAATTGAGAATAGGTAACAATTATTCAAGATGGTCGCTTAATTGAGTTCTCTTATATGATGTCGGGAGTTTATAATGCGAAAAATATAATTTGTTTTCTGTTAGTGATATAGGGGCTCATTAGGATGGTGGATGGAGGCACATTTGCGGTGCTGGGGGTGTCGGAAAATGTCCTTTTTTACGATGGGCAAAGATAGCCCATTTTCCGTCCGCTGCGGAGTCTCTGGATCTGCCAGAATTCGCCTTCTGCACCGGTAGATGACGGAGCCAATAGAGAGGGACCGCCGTGAGGAATGCGGTTACGACCGATGGACACATCATGATGCCTCAAACAGCCCATCACACCACAGTGGAGAATCCGGC
The DNA here is from genome assembly GCF_964204655.1 of Triturus cristatus. NCBI lineage: Eukaryota > Metazoa > Chordata > Amphibia > Caudata > Salamandridae > Triturus > Triturus cristatus. The sequence continues at coordinate 390,034,669 of NC_140582.1, read as the reverse complement.
CATTCGGGTACAGCGGAAGCACTACTGCGGATAGCGAATATTGAATCCCGGGCACCTCCATGTGGTCCTGACCGCTGGGCAAACGGCGGTCTTGGGTCTTTCTGCAGCAATTATGACCGCCCCTGACAGATTCTCCGCTTTTCCAGTGGTGCATCCTGGAATCCGACCCCCACAGTAGGATATTTCAGGCAGTGCATCCTGATCTGACCACTGGTTTTCCCACGGTACCTGTGGACGGTAACTTTCTGCTACCATGGCGGTCGGAATGCTTTTCCGCCCGCCATCATAATCAGCCCCCATAGTGTCCTGAAAAAATGCAATAAGATCGGATATTAAAGAAGGAATGATATTTTGAATGCCATTAAATGTGAGTAACAGTGCGGGACACAGTAGAGTGAGTAACAGCCAATAAATACATCATAAGGATTAAAACCCTGAAAGTTATTTTAAAGTTTGAGGTCAGTCCTGTAGCGACATAGTCCTGCCTTAAAAGAAACAAGAAGCAGAAAGAGCCACTCACTGGATTATATACTTTATGATGTTCTGCAAAATAATAACGTTAGGGAGCATATTTAAAATACCACGTTAACAAAAATAATCAAAACAGAGCAATATGTTGTTGAGCATCCTACGGATTCAGACACCCAGGAAAGTTTGCACTGTACAGGAAAATGCCCGCAGGAGTAAAGGGATGGAAACTATACATCTCTTATTTATATTATTAAAGTATATTATTCCAATAACATAAGTTGGTAAGATTAGAAACAGTGAGTGATAGTCTTAACTTTATCCAATGTAATTTAGGCAACATGCTTATCCTTGTACAGCATGGATGAAAAGGTCAGGCAATAATGGAACTAACAGCTGCCTATAAACAAACAACCCTTCACAACTCCAAAACTTTGAATATGGAAATAAAATTACCATAAAGAATGTATTTTATGATATGGAGCGGTAAACACACATACAGGCAGCAGCTGATAATCATGAAGAAACTCATTGCGGCACCGAGTCTATGGTGAAGAGTGAGACTCTGTCAGCCACACGTGTTTCAGAATGAGGCTATAATCCCCATATCATAGAAACAGAGATAGGGATTTGCCAAAAAAGTGTTTGGAGGCATGGGGGTCATCTTGGAAAGGGGTGCCGCTAGTACAGAATCAGGCATGTAGTATGAATACAACATACTGTGTGATTGGAACTGTTGATTTCACTATCTATTTCAATGTTGTAAACAAACCATATAGAGTAAATAATAAAAGAAAAAACTATCTGCATATATTACAATTTAAAAAATCATAATCACAAAGTCTAATAATACAAACTGTTACAGAAAGCTATGCACCTAACAAATTAATTTGTGCAAATTTGGAATGACATGTGAAGTGAGAGCCAAATTAACTAGATATAAAAATCCCTTCCGTCAAGAAATACATGATTTGGCTATGAGGACTATATTGATTTTGCATACGTTGGAAAAACTATTGTAGGTAAGCATTATTTTACCCAAAAACAAAGAACAAATAGTAAAAAACGGATCTGCATCTGAAAAACAAGAAATATTGTTGCTCATGTTCCAAAGTCATATTTTAATCTGCCAGAAAATAATGCATTTCTCTATCATGGTTGTGGCCCCTATCAGCTGCCTGTAATCTCACAACCAATTGGGCCTCTGATTTGCCACATTTAATGCAGTCATGTGGTTTAGGTTGGAACCAAGAGTTAGTTGCAGGAGTGGTCCAAGGGGATAAAAAACAATGACACACCTTGCACCTACAGATGGTACTTCTCTTATACGTTATCTTAGGTTTATCTCTAATATAGCTTTCTATCTCATTCTCCATAAGCAAAATCTTCAAATGTCTTAGAAAGATCTTATAAATTGTTGCAGGGATTCTGCTCATGCACAGAACTATGCGCAGGAAACCAGGACCTCCGTGTATTGTTGTGTACCAAAAAAGCCACCTCAGTGCCCAGAACCCCAATTTGACTAGCATTAGTGTCTCACTCGTTCTCCGTACTACAGCGAAGCTCCCAATGATTAGACAACCTAGAACATGCGACTTAGTAAACTCTCAGGAATAGTGGGAAAAAAGAACACTCTTTCGTTCACACTCATACTTGTCCACAACGTGAGTAATCAGAGACACTTTATAGTTTAAAATGTTTATTTTTAGCTAATGTGCTCTAAGATGCAGTACTCTAGACAATACGAGCAGCATAATGCATAAAGCAATATATTTAGCATTGTTACAATTCCATAAAGCACAAAGGAGGAAATCATGTTATAATGACAGTGGAAACAGGATTATAGCCCCCTTTACCACCCTCCCCGTGCTCATGAGCTAGTTTAGAATAATTATAGAAGACCTCTGGGCTTTGTCAGCGAGACCCTATACCTATGAGATCAGGTGCAGTGATTTACATCTCAGGATCAGCACAGCTCTTCTATGTTGGGAAGCTTTTCTCCAAGTGCCTTCTCATGCATGTAATTAAAAGCACCCGAGTTTCAGTTGGCCCGCTGTGCTTCATGTTATGTCTATGTGCGTGGGACTGACCAAAGTGAATCAACAGCATACATTGTTATTCGACCTTCAACAGGCTGTATAGACAGAAATCGTGGTGCCTGGCTGGATATGTGAAAGGCAGACAGTTCTCACGTGAAGCAGAGCCAGCAAAGTATTTCACAAGAACAGAGCCATGTAGTGTTGTGCGCAAAAGTGGCAGAGTGGCAGCCAAGCTTATATTACTCAAGCTAACTTAGCAATGTCTGCTGTTAACCCATTTCCTCACTACTCCATTCCCTTGGTCGGACCAACGGACAGTGGACTCAATAGAACACAGAGTTCAAGTAAGAGTGAGCCAGAATTAAGAGCAGCAGTCATATTTGGACAAAGAGTCAAGTGGTGCACTAATTTGGGCATAAAAAAATCATATTGAGAGAAAAAGGTGAAAAAAGAAAAACCAATACAAAAATATCTGGTAGATGATGGAATTCATCCAGGTTAATCCATTAAGGTGTATGAGCCGTAAATTGCAACAGCCTCCAAGAGGAAGTTATACATATCGTCAGAAAAGAGAGTATCCATCCATTCCAGCAAAGAGAACGAACATACATGTCCATCAACAATGGGAGCATCTAGCACCATCAGTTGACAACTTGCGTGTTCCACAAGAAAAGTTAGTTGTAGGAAATCATGTGCAGCTGCACAGACATCCCATTCAGCAAAAACTCCAAGCGCAGCCGCGCAGGCCATAATCCCAACACCAGAACATTCCAGCTCATGCGCCACTAGAGGACTCATTAGCAGGTCATAATCAGGAGACACCATATTGGAGAGGCAAAGATCCATTGCCCATTCAAGCGAACATTCCAGGCAGTGGACGACTGGTTGCACGTAAGTGAAATAACTAAAATGGAAGGACAATCCATAAGCCACGCTTAGAGTGGCCAGTGGCACAGTACCATAGCATTCAAGTATACGACAACGGAGCAGTAGCAGCCAGTCCCGGCTGTGTGGTGCCACAGGAAGAGCATCCATTTCGGAGCAAGCAAATTAACAGCAGGACTCCAGCGGCTAGTGCAAGTAACAGCGGCAAGCCACCGAAGACGCTGGAAAAAATAGAATGGATAAATGCTGTTATGACACCAAATATAGTTTGAAAATAGGTCACAAGGCCAGAGCCCACAGCCTTAAAAAAATGGGCAATGCCTGTTGTGTTAGAAGAGTGGAAGTTATTGTGAATCAACGCCCCAAAATGTAGTGGGAGATCGGTATTAAGAAGCGCATGTACCTCTGTACAGGTGTTAGCCACGTGAAGGACAAGGTCTCGCAGGCAGATGTGAGAGCAACTTCTTTTAGGGACAATAATGCTCTTATTCTGCTCAATTTGCTGAACTCTGCCTTCAAGGTTGGAATGGAAGGACAAATCGAGATGTCGAACCTCCCATGCAGGGGTGGAAAAAGCAAATTTTTACAGCTAACCACATGCTGCGAGACTGTTACAATGTAAGGGATGCCAGCAAGCATGCAGCAGCAATCTTCCTTATTTAAAAGCAAATAGATACCGTTTGCAAGCAGGGTAAATTTGGTGTGATAGCTGGTACTGGATGACCCTTTAAAATACACACCAGATTTGGTGCCGATAAATTACATGCGCCGTGCAATTGTATATTCTTACACACAAGAGAATGATCTCGCGAGGAATCACATGATTCCCCAGAGAGATACACCTCGTTGTCATCCCGCAAGCCTCTGTATGTTAATGATAAGGCCAAACATCGAGAAGAAATGCACTACCTAAAGGTTCATAGCGTCCCAAGGGATAATGTTTCATACATGAACTAAATTTAAACAAGGAAAATGGCAAAGTTATTACCCCATGGATGAGCCACACTGCAGAATTAGTTTCAGCAACTAAAAAAGGCAAAGGTTCTAATTTTTCAATATGTAACAGATTGTATGTGGAATCTATCATGGACATAAACTGCTGTCCATCTGTCAAGTTAAATGGCGTAAATAACGATGACATGTTCATATAATCCCATGGAACTTTCCCCATTTTCAAAGTTTGCAATGTCCAGGCAAACTGCATAATTGAATGCCATGATACAAAACAGATACTTCACCATGAACAATATCCACAACAGATAAAACAACATTGTCTAATGTGTAAATACGGGAAGAAAGAGTGTTAATACTATTCTCAACAACAGCAAGCACTTTTTCTAAATTAGCTTGGTCTATTAACCTTAGACGTGAAGCAGCTTCAATTCGGGACAGCTTCCAGGTTTCCTTATAAGTGGCATAAATAAATCTTTTTGATCTAGGACCAGCAGGCCCTTTTATAAAATCAGTCACGTCAATGTCACCTGACAACAACGACACATGATGTTTAACTGACTTAAGATTCGAGTGTTGCAACCAATTTTGACATAATTTTCCTACTGAATAGGTAGTAACTGAATGGGAGTTAGAAAACGTGTATCCGGTCGATCCTGAATGTATCCTGGGGCCTTGCCTAGAAAACCGCATTGGCAAGAATCTGAACTTGTTTGCCAAACCAACCAATCCTGGGGGTCCAGACTAGAGATATTAAAAGTATTATTGGGAAGCAACAATTGCAAATCCTCAATGGCCAAATCAGCATGATTATCCCAGGTGTCATAAGGAGCCAGTGTAAGTATTTTAGGTGCATTTCTTTGTTTTGCAGTGGCCAAACCTAAACAGGTTGTTTGATAAATCGAACATTTAAAAAATAGGATTTGTTTTGGGATAAGGCATGCACAATACAAAGCTTCAGCGCCTTGCACCTGCCAGAATTTAGAACCCCAAACAGACTTAAGATGTACAGTATCCTTCCTTCGCTCATAGCCACCCACTGCCAGTTGATCAATAAAGAATTTGGAATACACTAATTTAGTGTGGGTGAGAATGACCTTAGAAGTGGATGTAGTATTCAATTTAAAATAAAATGAATCCGGGTTGGAAATATTGAAATCAGTGAAATATACAAATCTTTTCAAAAGAGTTTTCGAACTGCCTTCAATGGGAGCTGGGCAATGTTCCCTTTGTGTGTAAATAAAAACATTTCTAAATGTACTAGCTTTATGCAGGTAACCATGGCCAAAATGGTGGTAACAACATAAATCAGCATCATTTGCAGTATTTAAGTACAAATCCTCAGCATCAAATGCAGCATAATACTTTAAATCAGAAAACAAAGATTCAACGGCTTGTACGTCCCAATCATCAGAGCGTATATTCTGTTTCACTACATCCCCCATAGAAACACGAAGTACATTGGGAACATTAACCACCTCTGTGGGACCATGGATTTGGAAGTTCACTGCATCCCACACTATTCCATCCGCAACAGGCCGGGCAGAGATGTTGACAAAAGTCTGGTCCCTTTTCATGATGTACGATGAGGAGTGTGGTGCCAAAGTTCCATCAATTATTTGAACTGCAGGGCGTTCAGTGAGGTAGTGACCATTTATTAAAAGGAAGAAAAATGACACAAATGCAATCGACATGAACAAAAAAATGGCGATGAGCACCAACCAAATGTATGTCCAAGGAGGAACAAAATAATTTCTTCTAAACCAGGTGACAAAAATAGAAAATTTGGAGAGGGGACTCGATGTGGAGTTAGAGTCAAAGGAAAAACACGACTATTTCAGTGTGTTGTCTTTCAAACCAGGCAATGACTCTGTAGCGGGATACGTATATTCAGTTTCTTCATGAAGACTGCAAGCCGGAGGGTTTACCAAAGGATCAGTAACAGCGGTCATCTCTATAGCAGTGTCAGGCCTGATGTTGCTGGAATTGGCCAAGACTGTATTCCTGGATATTGTTGGACAGGAAACAGCAGGTGTCATACATGTAGAATCAGCCAGGCATTGTAGTTTGACATTGCCCACTGAGATGTATCTGTTATCTTTGAGACCAGGAAGTGGTGGTAAAATGACTGTACGAGTACCCTTCATGGCCAGCACTGGGACAGGTGCACAATAAGAGGGGCCAAACTCCTTCTTGTTCTCCACCTTCTCACGGACCAGGTCTCCGACCTTAGGTAGCCAGCCGACTACCGGAATCTGCAGCGCCACTTAAGTGGCGGAGGATAAATGTTCCTTTGCAAGACTGTCTCAAGCCTCTTGTAGATTCTGTAACACATCAGAATGATTATCTACGTCAAAGGACGCAGCTGTAGCCGTCATGTCTAGACCATCAAGGTCCGGAACAAACATTTTCATGCCAAAGTGCATTTCGTATGGGGTCCGTCCACCCAGAGATCTTTTAGGGAGATTATTTAGTGCACGTTGTATGCTATACAAATGGGCAAACCAATTCCTGCCAGTACCTATAACTCTAGCTGTCAAGGATTGCTCTAAGTCACTGTTCATTCACTCCACAACTGAGTTGCACTCAGGCCTGTATGGAGACAAAAATTTGACTTGCACCCCCAAAGACCTCATGGCATCCTTGCACACCTTAGAGGCGAACGAGAGACCCTGGTCAGAATGAAAGGTGCCACATGCAAAAATTCCCACAAAGACACGCAAATCCCTGATGACAGTTCGTGCATCAGCACTGCGTTGTGGCCAAACCCATGGAAAACATGTGCAGGAATCAACTGCAACTAAGATAAACTTATACGCAGTATCAGAAGAAAATGGACCGCAGTGATCTAAATAAACACAATTGAATGGTTTATTAGAAATGTACAGCTGTGGTTGTGGCGGGCATGCTGCCATTGAAGGTTTAATCTGCTGACAAATGTCACAAGAAAGCACATAATTACAGGTTTGTTTATATAACCCACACCACCAGTAACGTTGCTGTAAGATAGAGACAGTCGCCGAAACGCCTGTATGAGCCAAGGCCATGCCTTCGTGTGCGGCTGTTATCAAAGCCTGTCTGCGGTCCTGGTTGGGAATCAACCTGTCACCAACGTCATTAATTCTCACATAGGGAATTTTATCGGGATATAAATGATAAGAATATTTTGAAGGGAAACCCTGTGGGTACTTACTTCCCTTCTCTGAAGCAGCTATAGCTGTCAAGATGTCATCATCAATCTTAGTCATGGATCTTGTAACTGCTGCTACTGAATAAGTGGCTACTGCTGTTTTAGCTGCTTCGTCAGCCAAACTGTTACCAACCGTGTGTACTCCTACGCGCTGGTGGCCAAGAGTATGAATTACTTGTGTGAGAGGCAGTTGTTCTATAAGCTCTGCGACTATAAACCAAACTATTTTATGCTTAATTGTGCTGCCTTTAGAATCACGATAGTCATTTTGAGACCAAAAGAATAAGTTGTCATTAAAAGACTGAACACAGTAGTAAGAGACACTTACAATCAAGGTTGTCACATTAGGATCAGCAAACTTCAGTGCTAGCACCAGAGCTCATAGCTCCGCTAACTGGGCGGTACAGTCCCCTAGTGCCTGTGTGTGGACTTGAACTCACCGTTCACCATGGTACCTGCCACTATAGCACAAGCTGCAGAGTAAAAATGTTTTGATCCGGTAGCCGGTTGCGCTGAACTGTCGGTATAAATGATACAATGGTAGTCCTCGAGCGGACGCATAGGCAGAGGGGCAGGATGAACAAATTCATACTGTAAGAACTCCTGAGTTTGCAATGAGGAGTAAAAGATATAGGTGACATCATATGAAGTCAACTAAGTAGCCCATTGTGTCCAATGCGGATGTAAAGCTTTTGAGTTTGGTACACAGCCTTTCGTTAAAGCTTCAAACATGCGTTTTCCTTGCGACACTTTATGTTCCTTTAGGATCACCATCCGCACTGCGGTCAATACTTTTTCAACTGTCGAAAAATGCAGTTCAGCTGAAGTAACTTGTAAGCAATAGGTACTGTGTCTCCTTCATTAAATGTCAAGTAGGTGAAACCCACTGCCTCTGGACAATTCTTATCACCAGGTTTGTGTGGTTATCAGATGTTAACAAGTATTTAGATTCAATAAGATCAGACTGCAAGGATTGCAGAGTAGCTGAATGTTCCGGGAACCAGCAGGATTTTGAAAAGGTAGGTTGTATCAAGGCATAAAATGGCTTGATACGCTGGGCATAATCCGGAATGTAAGTTCGTCCGAAGTTTAAAAATCCCAGCAAAGACTGTAATTTTTTCAGGGTTGTAGGAGAGCGCAAATGTGCGCATTTCTCCAAGAAGTGAGGCGCCAGGCCTCTACCTTCATTATTGAGCTTGTAGCCCAGGAACAACACTGTGTGCTCTGCAATGTGTGATTTTGCAAAGTTAAATTTGTAACCGTAGTCCGCAAACAAAACTATGATGCGGTCCACGCGACAAAGATGCGGCCATAATTCTTCGACTGTGAGATAAATATCATCAACGCACGAGTACGCATCAGGCTCTATGTCGTCTAACAGGGAGACAACATGTGCAGCAAAAACGCCCGGGCTGTTTTTGTTGCCATGGCCAATCTTGCAAATTGTTTTTGTTCACCGCCCATGGTGAAGGCTGTCCATTGACTACTTATTGAGGACAGATTGTGGATAAAAAAGCCATTGGAAATGTCAAGTGGCGTTCTATATTTCTTAAACACAAGACTGTCTACAAGTCCTGAGCCATGGGTATTCTGAAGCACACAGTTACGACAATGAGAGTTCAAATGTCGGTAATCCAAAACTAAGCGGTGCGACCCATCTGGTTTGGTTACTGTAAAAAGAGGGTTATTCATTGGTGACACACATGTCTTAATGACTCTTTGATACTCTAATTGTTCATGTATATCAGAAACAGGAGCTTTAGCTTCCCACCGGAGAAGATATTGGGGTTGTGGCTGTGGCATAGACCGCAATGGCATCTCATGAGGTGGAGAGGTTTTATCCCAGCCCACCTGAGTATGGTGCAAAAGCCATTGCTTGCTCCTTGGCTATGTTGTGTGAAATACTAGGGAGGATTACCTCCTCCCCCCTAAAACAAAAAGCGGGGGCCAGTCTGCCTCAGCTAACAAGATGTCATTTGAAGAAGTCAGATTTTCAAAAAAAATCCCTTTAAATAAATTGTATATCACCTTCAATTAAAAGTACAATTTAATATAATCTATCATGGAGAGCCACTCGGGTGTCAGCAGTTTCTACTGTGATGAAAGTCTCAGTTGCTGTCGCCTCCAGAAATGGACGCAGTGCTTGCAGCACTATGGTAAGCTCTGCTGTGCTGTCTAGCAGCGTTACTGCCCAAGTTAGATTCCGAAGGCGGGTTCTCGCTGTCCATGGCATATCTCGCTGTTAATGCAGCAACTTTATTTTTCTGAAACGGAGGGCATTGACGAGGAAATTTGTCCTGCTTCCCTTTACCGTCCGTTTGACGAGGTTGCTCGTGTCCCTGCGGGGCACCTCGACCTCTGCCACGATCCTGGTGATCACCTCCACAGGCTTGTGAGCCTGATGTTTCCTGTAAAGAACGAGGAGAACGCTGGTCAGGGACCTGAAACCTGTCAGTAGACCTAATTCTCGCACGGTCGTGCAAATCATAAGTGCACTCAGAGGGTTCTGGTGCCGGTGACGCTGCACGTGATCCTTTTTTCTGTTGTTGCTTCCACAGTTTTTTATTTTTCCAATTATTTTTAGGAAATATTGGACGGGTGTCTTTATTAGACTGTGCCGTCTGAGTTTGCTTTTGTGCTGGTATTTTAGCAAAAGGCTTAAAACCCAGACTATTGCATCCAATGGTCTTATAGGCATCAGCAATAATTTTTTGTAACTCTCGGGGTTTCTCTTCTTCCGGGACAAGACGCAAAGCATTAGACACTTGAAAGTTAACCGCATCCCCATTGATGTTCACAAGTATGAGATCGGCAAGTACGTCAAACACTCCGACAAGCCTCATTCCCAGTTCAACTGCAGCCTCCGGGCCATGCTCATCCTGAACACGCTTAATCACGGAGGGTGGCACAGTCATAGAAGGTGTGCCAAAGCACTTCGCATATACTGCCGCAAACACCTTACCCCAACTCTCACAATCGGTTACCTCTGGAACTAAGACTTTCTGCAATCTTATCGTTTAAATCCTGTGTTTCTCCACATGATTGGTATTAGGAAATACCGCTTCCAGCTGGTCAAATTTCTCGGCAAGCCAGTAAGGTAAATCATCCTTATTCTGTGGTCGCTTGCCCATAACCGAATTAACCATGACGGGACTAATAGACATCCCGGCCGGGCCAGTTGGTTGCACCACAACCCCAGGTGCTCCCATCTGGAGACTGCGGAATACATATTGTACTAGAGCCCTATGCACCACAATCAGCCAGGTGTGAAAGACAAGCAATTCGGCTACTGTGGCTGCTAAATAACGTGGATGTGGTGGGTACCTGGCCAAAACTGGCCAAGTGGCCCCTGGAATGGGCAAAGGGACTAACCGGACCGGAGTCACGGTGTGGGAGAGGGTGCCATTAAACCAAATACAGTGTTTCCATGCCGAAATCGGAACCTCAAGAGTCGTATATGGCTGATATGCTACAGGTACTGCAGTGGGAGTGTATGTATGGAACAAATTATCACCACCGTTCACTGCCGGAAACTTTACCCAAGAGTAAAACACCTCAAAGTGGAAAGCCGGATCGGCTCCAACCACAAAGATTAGTGCGATAACAGCGCCTGGCACTCCATATGCCGCCAAATGTTGACGGACTGAGGTGCGGCTATGCACCACAATATCGTCATCTGCCATAAGGACTAAGAAAAGGAAAACAACCTAAAAGCGTGGCAGCGCAATAGGTTTGTAATTCATATGAATGGGAAACCTTTTTATATTATCAAGCTTGAAAGGACCTATAAAGTATTAATACAGGTAGGTTATGCCGTCACCACTGTTTACTGGAAAACATGAGTGAGGGTATTGTGGACAAGTAGAAGCACTACTAAAGCGTCTCGTAAATAAGTACCAGACCAAACGTTATGGGTGCCATGTTGCAGGGATTCTGCTTATGCACAGAACTATGCGCAGGAAACCAGGACCTCAGTATATTGTTGTGTACCAAAAAAGCCACCTCAGTGACCAGAACCCCAATCCGACTAGCATTAGTGTCTCATTCGTTCTCCGTACTACAGCAAAGCTACCAATGATTAGACAACTTAGAACATGCGACTTAGTAAACTCTCAGGAATAGTGGGAAACAAAAACACTCTTTCGTTCACACTCATACTTGTCCACAACGTGAGTAATCAGAGACACTGTATAGTTTAAAATGTTTATTTTTAACTAACGTGCTCTAAGATGCAGTACTCTAGCCAATACGAGCAGCATAATGCATAAAAACAATATAATTTGCATTGTTACAATTCCATAAAGCACAATAGAGGAAATCATATTATAATGACAGTGGAAACAGGACTATAGCTACCTTTACCACCCTCCCCGTGCTCATGTGCTAGTTTTGAATAATTATAGAAGACCTCTGGGCTTTGTCAGCGAGACCCCATACCTACGAGAACAGATGCAGTGATTTACATCTCAGGTTCAGCACAGCTCTTCTATGTTGGGAAGCTTTTCTCCAAGTGCCTTCTCATGCATGTAATTAAAAGCACCCGAGTTTCAGTTGGCCCGCTGTGCTTCATGTAATGTCTATGTGCGTGGGACTGACCAAAGTGAATCAACAGCATACATTGTTATTCAACCGTAAACAGGCTGTACAGACAGAGATCGCGGTGCCTTGCTGGATATGTGAAAGATATACAGTTCTCATGTGAAGCAGCGCCAGCAAAGTATTTCACGAGAACAGAGCCATGTAGTGTCGTGCCAAAAGCAGCAGAATGGCAGCCAAGCTTATACTACTCATGCTAACTTAGCAATGTCTGCTGTTAACCCCTTTTCCTCACTACAAAAAATTACTGCTTATAATATTGCATGATGTAATGAAGTTAAAATATTGAATGATGTGAGGAGTTTACGTTTTAGAAATCTTATGTAGGGCATTCTAGAGTGTGGATTTTTCAGAGCCCCTTATATATATTTTTCATAGCCCCTTCATAGCCTGCTAGTATAAGTAGGCACGCTCGCTGTCAAAGACAAAATCATCACTACAATTGTGGCGTAATCTTACCATTTCCCCAAAAGGGATGGAATTCTTTTGGGAAGTTGGATGTGCACACAAGAGTGTAAAATGGCATTACAAGCTGTTGGCTTCTTAAATATCTTGGTAGTCAGATGGTCTTCTTGTCTATGGGTGGTTAAGCCAAGAAATTCTATTGATAAACATTTGTATCGAGAAGTGCATTTGAGATTGTAGTCATTGTGGAACAAATGTGTTAATAATTTTAATAAAGTCATTTCACTACCTGTCTAAATCATAAAGCTATCTTCCATATATCTACCCCAGTAGAAAATGTGATTCATCACCTGTGGTGGACATTTCTACTAGAGATGGTGTGACTCAAAATGACCATATACAAACTGGCTTAGGAGGGTTAAAATGTATCACCCATCACAATATCCCGTGTAGAAGTACATTGTTCTCAAGAACCAACCAAGTTAATCATATGCAAGATAATTTTTGTATATATGGCTGCTTGGAAGATGGCATGGGCTTTAATTGATGCAGTCATTTTAGGCTTTCTGATGACCAAGTTTTAATCTTTATGAAAGATAATACAGCAGTGGGCCTGCTTTTAATGGTATCTTATAAATGTGTTTGCACTAGGTACAGTTTAATTACTTATTAGTAAAATTTGTATTTAGAAAACACTTTTCTATCTTGTATCAAAATATTTTGTGCATTTCTTCGCAGTTGATCTTATACTGTCTGTAATGCGCGTTTAGAATAATGACTTGCATACTCGCAGTGCTTTCTGTAAGAAGCTGGGACTTCATAGCCCTAAAAATAACCAATCACATCAACCAGCTGAGGTTTCGTAATATGAAATAGTGCATTTCTAGCTGAATAGTTTAACTTGCATTTATTTTTCATGTAAGTTGTGTGTTAATTCATATGCAGTTGTCTGAAGGTGAAAGACCAACAATAAAGTTACAGAGCGGGCGTGGCCGGGCAAGATGGCCGATCGGACGTAGACCGTCTCGGCTCTGGACAACTGTAGAGCTCCCTCTGTGACACCCATGTTCTTTTCCTGAGGCGGAGTTTGTGGGGCACCTGCAGAGCAGCCCTGATCATTCTTAGTGCCGTGTGAGCGGCTGCAATCCACGATGTGAGAGAAGAGATGGCAGCGCACAAAATGGCGGTCAACACCTCACCGAGGACACCACTGATCGAGCTCACCTCCCGGAGGTACGTCTAATGCCTGCGTCCTGCTGACCTGTGGAAGCTGCTCCTGGCCTGTCCACGTTACAGGGGCCTCGTTAACGCCTATAATTGGGAGGTGGCCCCTGCCGAGATAACCCCTTCAGCGCCTGCCTGACACTAAGATGGCGGCCTTTTGCGACATATGGAGGGTGATCGACACTTCCCCTGGATCACCTTAGCCCAACTTACCAACTGCCTCCACGTCCTGCGGGTTGCCCCTGACTCCTCAGCCTCTTCTACTTCACCAGTTAACGCTGTGGGACTACTGACATCACTGGACTGCCCTGAGGCCTCACAGACCAGTTCTGGTTTCCCCCCGGGCCTGCCCAATTGTGGAGACACCGGCCGCGAGGTAGTGATCGTGCCCTGGGGGAGCCCTGGCCTCTATACACTACGCCTCTAGAAGACACCAATGCTTAAATGCCAAGACCCGGCCCACACCACTGACACTGGGTGACCTACCTCTCCCGTCCACCTTGGCCAGATGGGCCACAGACTATACCACCTTCCATCGATTTTTTGTTTACTGATTACACTTCTGCAGGGTGATGTGGGCACCGACTGGACATGATACGTCTCCAACAATCCCATCTCTAGCTAGGAGATTGCCTATCTTTTGCAGTGGCCGTGCCTGGGGGCCCGACAGCCCTCTATCTACCTTCATCACCCCACTCGGCCGCCTGCAGCCTGGGGCACAGACAGCTTCGCCTTCTGTGGTAGCATCCCAGGGGCCAGCCTGGTCCGCGCCATATACCGTCAAAGAAGATGACGAGCAAGCAGTCGGGTAAAGTCTCAGATTTCTTCGTCCCCCCAGACAAACGCCCGACGTTGCGAGGTGACACGGGAGTCACAGCCATGGCGATCACGAAAGCAGATTTAGAGGCTATGTTCAAGGATTTTAAAACTGAACTTTAAACGACCTGAGCCAGAACATTAAATCCTCTATAGATCGGCTGCAGACAGATCTAACAGAACGCTTGACCTCCCTCCAGCAAGACGTAGATTCCGTGGGCACCAGAGCCCTTGACCTGGAGACACACTCCCAGGAGCAAGAGCGAATATCTACGGAACTGCGGGAAGATGTACGCCTCCTTCAGGGTCAGCTACACCAGTCTCTACTCAAGACGGAGGACCTTGAAATAGGTCACGGAGGGAGAACATACATATCAGAGACCTTGAAGAGGGCGCAGAGGGGCCCAACCTGGCGGCCTTCATGGAGGGACTGTTTGCGGAGGTTCTGGCTCCACAAACCCTTAAAATTACGCTGGACAGAGTTCACTGCGTGGGCAACTTGCAACCTGGTAAGAAGAAAAAGCCACGTGATATCCTGGCAAAGTTCCATTCTTTCAAAGTGAAGGAGGTGGTGTTGCAGGCGTCCAGGACAAAGAGCTCCATCTCGTTCCAAAATCACCCATGCTCCATCTACCAAGATCTAGCGCTGACAACTCTGGCGCAGAGACAGCTGTTTAGAGACATTACTACCAAACTGCGGGAGGATAACATTCGGTACAGATGGACATATCCATTCGGACTTAGCTTTGATTTTAGGAACAAACGCCGCCACATCACCGACCTCTCTGGACCTTTTGGGCATCCCGATGGACGACACGAACCCTACATGAGACAAAAATGGAGAACAATCTCGAGGAACCCCAACGACCTCTGGATGGTCAGCAAATACACGCAGAGGCCGCCGCTGACCTGCTGAGACAATGGATCGTCTATCCTCTGCACCTGAAAGGGGTCCTGGAACTCCACGATATTTATTTTTCTATTCTCTTCCTCCTGTGATAGTTGACGGCTGGGGCAGAGCACAAGGTCAACTGTTGTTCTCCGGCCACTGTCCAGGATTGTCATCAACAAGATCTGCCTAGGCCTTGACTCTTGGGGCCCTGGTTGTTCGGGGAAGGAAAGGAGCGATCATGGACTGCCTTCTCTCCATAAGTAAGAACAGTGCCTCTATCTTGTATTTTCCACCTGTTCAAAGTTGTATGCTGGCACCATCAGTGTGCGCTGATCTTGTATATGCATCAGGGTATACAGCACCAGGGTTTGCATCATGCCTTAACCTGCCTTATCCTCCTGTGCCGGCGATCTGTATGTGCCTCTAGTATGGGAGGGTCCTGTGCTTGTAATTGTTTTTCAGTCGCATCTAGAAGATGTTACGTTTTTTCTCTTAAGTTTGTCGCCGGGCTGGGCGTGGACGGGGACCTCAGACCCATTGTCCCCCCTGGTCTCCGTGGGGGCTTTACGGTCCCAACGGAGCTCTGTTAGCAAATATTGGATCCAAATTTTTATTTATGTTTGTTCTTCTTCTGTTGGGGGTTTGGGGTGGGATGGGTGGACATGGTGGTGTTTTTTATCATGTACCTCTAGCGGGCCCTTTGTTATTTTTGCACCTACGGATGAAGTGCAGGGGCAACTCAGACTCCCCACATGATTGGCGGAGACATGGTACACACCTGGACTAGAGGGGCTTCTAAAGAGCAGCCACATCTCCCACTGACAATATGACGCTTACCATTGGAACTTGGAATGTCAAAGGTCTTAATTCCCCTCAAAAACGCCAAAAGGTTTGAAAATATATTATTGACCATCATTTTTATGTAGTGGCGCTCCAGGAGACACACCTAGCCAGAGCCGAAGACACACGTCTCAGACACAAACAATACCCCTTAATCTATAGATCTTCGGCCCTTATGAAGCATAGAGGAGTGGCCCTTCTGTTCCGCTCTACCATACAATTCCAGCCCCTAGATGTCCTTAGCGATAAAGAAGACCTACGGATCATGGTCAAGGGCCGTCTGAGAGGGAAAACTTGCACCTTTGTAGCGATATACGCACCCAATTCTGGGCAGATGCCGTTTCTATACACACTACTGGGGAAACTGCTGGATTTTGTGGAGGGACAGAGAGTCCTCATGGGTGACTTTAATTTGACCTGGCAAAGGGATATGGACAGCACACACTCAAAACGCTCAGAATTGGGCTCTTTTTCCATTGACATACAACAAGAATCCAAGACCTGGGCCTGCTAGATTCATGGCGTACTCTCTACCCATACACCCGAGACTATACTTTCTATTCCCATGTTCACCGTACATACTCCAGGCTGGACTATATTTTTATTAGTCAATCCCTGTTGGGTTCCCTCCAGGAAGCCAAAATATTCCCTCTCTCAGTGTCCGATCATAGCTTGTTCTCCATCTGCATGTCCTGATATGGGGATGCACCAACAGCGCCCAGGTGGTACTTCCCGGCCTCGCTGGTGCGAGATAAGGAATCTTGTGCTAAGCTCAGAGACACTATTGTGGACTTTTTTGATGTTAACAAACCAGAGGATACTTCGGAGTTTACCACTTGGGACGCATTCAATGCAGTCTTCCGGGGGAAGTGTATTGCCCTTAACTCGGCACTAAATGCGCAGCGAGCTAGAGAAAGGGAGCAACTAGAGCAGGAGCTGACCTCTGTCGAAAATGCCCACAAACTGAATCCCACTCGGCAAACTCTTCGCAATTTTACAGCACTCCGCGGCAAGCTTCGTGCCATTTATAATAACAGAGCTGAGTTCACCCTCCTTAAACTCCGCCACTTATCTTACTCTCAAGGAAGGCAATAAAATCGGAAAACACCTAGCCAGGCAACTAAGAGATAAATGGGAGAGGGAGTACATAGGTGGCATTGTGGGTCCCTCCGGGGAGGTTATGCACTGGGATGAAGACAAAGCCGAAATCTTTGGCTCATTTTATGACACCCTTTACTCTGGAGATGACCTAGAAACTGACGCCCAACAGGACTATCTCCGGCCAATGCCCCTACCTCAGGTTTCCAATGAATGGAATGAGTTACTCTCCGCTCCCATTACGCATGAAGAAGTCACTCTAGCAATTAAAGCCCTTAAACACCATAAAGCCCCAGGCCCGGATGGATATACCACCCTTTTCTACAAAACCTTTGCTCCTGATATCTGCCCCTACCTCACGCAGTTCTACAACAGGATGGCTGAAGAAGGTGAATCCACTACATCCATGACTGAGGCCATGATCTCAGTGATACCGAAACCCAGAAAAGATCCCCAACAAAGTGCCTCTTATCGCCCTATTGCACTTCTAAACCTGGAGGCCAAATTGTATTCCTCCATCATAGCTAAACGACTGAATGACCTCATGCCTGACCTCATACACCCTGACCAGTCTGTATTCATTAAAGGCCGTCAAACTCATGATAACACCCGTAGAATTATTCATCTCATGGAGAAGGCCAACAGATGTCAGATACCTGCTGTCTTAGTGGGTCTAGACGCTGAGAAAGCCTTCAATCGGGTTAACTGGGCGTTTCTGTTTCACACTCTCAAGGTATTCGGCTTTACATCCAAATTTCTAACCATGATTAACCCTGGGCGCGACACTACGCTTTGCCCACGTAGTGTTCGTAGCGCTGCCTGCTTTGCAGTTTTCGAAGTAGGTGAAGCAGGCAGCGCGTACGCACACGCGAGGGCGAAGCGTAGCTGCCTGCCGCCCACCACCTGCCTCCTGCCCGCCCTACTTTTAAAAGATAACATAAATTTATAATAAAGCAAATTAAAAGGCACTTAACTGAAGCGCGGCGTCTCCGGGGCTCCCTCTTCCTGGTTTCAACTTTTCTGACAAATGCGCATGCGCGGACGCCCGCGCATGCGCATTTCTCACAAGAAATGCGCATGCGCGGGCACCTCGACCCCTGCTCCTCACATATGTAAATATGGAGCTGAGCAGAGGTGCTCAATGCTGGTGAGCACGTGCACGTCTTCTCTGGCGACTCATAAATTGCACCCTTTTTATCTGCAGGACCAACCCTCGCACAAATGTGTTCTCTGCTGCCACAATTGTACTTAACAGTGCCCATTATCTGGTCTTTACAGTAACATAAGATGTTTGCTGTGGTTACTAATTAGAAGACTTTTAGTACACCCAAATGTCGTTTGCAGATAGTATGCAATCATTTTCATGGAAATTAGCAATTATGTGTAGTCAGCCCTCACTGTTATTTCAACGAGCAGATATGCAATAGTGACAATGCAAACGGCCATCGCCATTTAGTCAAACATGGAGAATATAAGCTGCAAAAGTCATATGCAGCTTATGAACAGAGAATTATAATTAAAAAGCTCTCTCAGTAGTCTCGACAGTAAATATCTTAGCTAAGTGTTGAGCTTGTTTTTAACTGAGTGAGCAGGGGAAGGCGTTAGTTATTTGTTGTATGACCTTAACCTTAGCAATACATGCTGCCAGTATTTCTCGAGGCTGTCATATTTCATGTTTACAGCTGTCAAACATCCCCCAGTGGTCTTGTGTAAATGTTATGGGCAGAGTAGAAATTGGAATAAGCATTCTTAGTGGAAACCTAATTACCCCCCTAATGCAATTAAGGCAAATATTTTAGTTTTAAATGTCTGAATATGCATAATGGTGAAATCTCCTGTCTTGTATGAAGTGTCCACTCTTGCAAATGGGCTCGTAATGCACAACGGGAATGCTTTAAACATTTATTTTGCAGTTCATACGAATTTTGGTGAGCATATAGACTGAGAGGCAAAAAAACAAGCAATCAGCAGAACTTTTAAGACTACTTTTGAATTACTTCTATTACAGTCTAACGTTTACCATTAAAGGATTAGGCATATGTCCTACTTTAAGGATGAGAAATGCAGCAGGTGGGAAGAATGGATTAGTTTACTCACATAGTGCAGTGAGCTTGTAGTATGTGCTCCTCTCCAGTAATACACAAACAGGCAGGTAGTGTGTTACAAGTAATGCATTCAGTAAATAGGTCTTCACCATAACGCTGCCCCTGCCAACTGACCATTGCAGATTACTGGCCAATAGAACACAACTATGTCAGCATGACATAAGTATATTCTGTGCTGTAGAGCACCTAAAGAGATAGCAACACAACACATCCCCTTCTTTAACACAAAAGAACACATTACAAATGCTAAATACAAGCAGGAATATATAACTTACATGAATAAGATAAATTATAAATAATGCACTTTTACACTCTATATTTTACAACATTAACTGTACCCTCATGCATGCAATAGTTAATACCCTAACCCCTTCCCCCTTAAAAAAGAAGCAAGAAAATGATAACAAACCCCCCCAAAAATACACTCAAATAGATTGAGTCAACCAACAACATAATCCTTCACCATCCTGGATTTTCCCTTTTCCTTTTCACGCTACTTAACTCATCCATTCCACCTTCTTCACCTTCCTCAGAAGCTAAACTGCTACCTTCCTCACCAGTAGCATCCTCCAAAGCATCACAAGATGTACCAGGGTTACAAGACGTCAGGGTTTATATCCATAATGTCCTTCGACTCTACACCATCCAACGCCACAGTATCATTGAACCAAGCCGAGTCTACCTCTTCATTCACCACTACTTCTCTGCCAAGATTCCAGTGATCCTTTGCACCCAAAGCAACACGCTTAAGAAACCACACTTTGCCACTCCTAAATCTAACCTCATTCTGCAAAATCTCTGCAACCTCTTCTGGTTCAAAGAATTCACTTTCCCCCTTAGGAACTCTAGTGAGTTTCTGAACACGTACCCAATCTCCCACATTAACACATACAGGTTTAATACCATGAATGCAGTCATAATAAGACTTATTTTGCTTTTGTGTCTCTTCCAATCTTTCTCTTCCCTTTTCTAGTGACCACGGCTCAACAGCACAATCCCAGGACCACAATGGAGTAAACTTGCATCTAGGGCTTCCCTCCTCTCAATATTACAAATGGAGATAAACCCGTAGTGTCTGGCAATTAGTCTATATGCCGACACAGCCTTCTGTACAGCATTATGCCAGTCACATTGTTTACCCACAGCACATTGAATAACTTCCTTAATAACCCTATTAAATCTCTCCACTGTGCAATTCCTGCAAGGATTATAACGGGACATAGTATTTTGTTTCACCCCTACTCTTCCAAAATATGCTCTAGCAATATTAGACATTAATTGCACTCTGTTGTCACTTAACAGAGGTGGCAACCTTGATAAAAAATTATACTCCTTTTTTATTCAGAAAGCATTTTCTACACTGAAGATGTCTTTTGATAATGCTACTACTGTTGCTGGATATTTTCTTTGTATTTTGGAGGAAGTCTTAAATGTGATTGATAGAAAGGGACCACCTAAGTTATGGATAAAGCAATGAAGGTTGTTGTGTGAATGGGGGTGACAACCTCTGGCTGGCTTCTTAATCCAAAAATGGTAACAAATTGCCAATTGATCAAAGGCCAGAGCCCCTCTCACAACAGTATGCCTGTGAGAGGGTCGAAGTATTGCAATATTCTTTTCGGCTGGGACCATCATCTAGAGAAGGGTGGGTTTATGATATCTACCTTTTAATTACAATGATACTAGCCTCGCTTTCCTTTTCACTACTCCTTTTGTTTATATTACCGTCATTAGTGTTTATATTACCATCATTAGTGTCATTAATCAAGCTTACATGAGGTCAGGCAGCATTCCCCATCTCCTCACATTTGAAGAGTAACTTACTTTTAACTTTTTCCTGACCTTTTATGGCTGCCCCGCTTCCGGCTTTCACAATCTTTAACAATTTATTTTGAGTATTTACAATGGCTCTGCAAGTACACCACAGGCCTTTTGGGTTTCAGGAATAGAGCCATCAATGAAGGGGTCGGAATGGAAAGAATATTTGGTGAATAATATATGTGAGGTGGATGAAAAAGATTAAATGTCAGCTGAACAAAAGACTGACTGTTGTGGGCACTGACTGTTTGGTCAGCACCAGGGCCGACCAAACCAGTCATAGGCACACTCCCGTTTTTTATGTAGGCTGCATGCAGCCTGCATGAAGAAAACAGCCTCCCCATAGACGCCTGTGCAGTGGGCGTCCCAGCCAATCACAACACTGCCATTACAGTGTTGTGATTCGCATAGGGGAGGAGAGGGAGGCTGCCTGCTTCATGTGAGGAGCAGAGAGAGAAGACACAACGCGGGACCTGAGGCGAAGTTTTAACTTGTACATTCACAGTAAAACTTTTTTATCATACAATGTAGCTGTGCTGAATACCTAAGACACTTTTAAAAGTCCCAGTGCATGATAGTAGGAATCTACAAATTGATTAAAAAAAAAAAGATCAAGCTGTAAATTGGCCTGAATTTTTTTTATGTCATGTCATCAGTAATGTAAAGTTTGATGTCAGAAGCTGTGCATGTAGGGGTGCATGCTAGTTCTACAAGAAAGTTTGCTCTTGCCTCATTTTGCCACTGTGCTTAGGGTCTGAATGGTTGTGACCTAACACTGACAGATGGCATACACATTAATATAAACCATTTCGCTGACTCTATAGACCTTTGCATAAACGTTGCTTCCTTCTAACTCCTGTGCATAGCCTACAGCACGAGTAAACATCCATTTTCAAGCAAAGAGCTCCGAGAAAGGCTCCAAAGGCTGGAGTGGGGAGGCACATGGTGAAATATGAGCGGGGGATGATGGTAGCTGGGAATCACCCTCAAGATGAGAGAAGAAACCTTTCTCCTGAACACTTCTCTTGAACCCCTACAATGGTATCCAGATCTGCCTTCTCAGACTCTACCTCACTCCTACCTCTGCCTTCTGGATCGAGGCATCAAGGCATAAGTCCATAAGTAATAAAAAAAAAAAAGGCTTGGGTATATGTGAACCAAACGTTTTATGGGTCCTGGGTGCATAGTGCTCTGAGTATAAATTGTCATACTCACTTGTCTAAAACCTAAATGGCAATGGTGACTAATAGGAGAGGTCCCCTGCCTAATTTGCATATTTTATTTCTAATTTTTGTGCTAGATGCAGTGCACCCATCTTATCCTGTGCTGGAACTGTGCTGCTGCAGTGTTCCTGTTTCCCTGGCTGTATCTGGAATTTTGATTAACTTTGAGTAACTGCACAGCGAGCGTCTATCTATGACTGTTTCCACTCCAGTTCCATGTTTCATTTCTGCATCATTCATTTTACCAAAAAAGAATGTGGTTCCTCACAGTCATGCAGACCCCAGTCACTTGTGATCCCCTGTATGGTCTTCTCCACATCTAGTGGCTCGTCTCTGTAGTGGCTAACCTCTGTAGTGGCCCATTCATTTTTCCATCAGCCTGCCTCCCACCGCTTAGTGATGCATTCCGACCAGTATTGTCACACTGCTGCGATCTGCAAACTGAAAAGTGACGCTACTTCTGTGCACTAAAATATCCATCAATGGCCAATCAGTAAAGTAGCTCAAGTAGACCAAACTGGTTTTTTGATGTTTTTGAAAGTGAAACCTCAACACTTAGCTATTGTTTGATATTTTTTTCTTTTGGAGGCTTCTGCCATTCATCCAATGAACAAGAAGTGCTGATTCAGTCTGACACAAAAAAAATCAAATGTTTAGCATGCCTTTTAGTTTTGTCCATTGGTGTATATGAAACGATTCCTACTCTCACTAGAAGAATAACTCGTATTCATCACTCATGACAACCAATTGAAAAAGAGTTGTAACTTATTCTCTGACACATGACAACAAGTCACCTCTTCTTAAAGAACACAAAGAACTGTCAGGGGTCTTTTCTAACTGCCAGTCAAGCTCACTTTACTCCAGCATGATCACGAAAAGGGTTTCACGAGGCAGCTCCAAGAATGCGTACAGCATCCTACAAGGCCATCAATCCATTTTACTAGGGAAAGGTAATAAGCTCTGGCTCCCAAATGGGAAGATTGCTTGCTCTGGAATGCCTGGCCAGGTTTTTTATTTGACTTATGTGAGGAGTTGGGGTATTAGTTAAAGACGAGGTGAGTACCCACTTCATACCCACAACCCTTGTCAGCGTGAAACCTTATAGTCACTAAATTAACCTGAGCCTATCCCACTTGCAGTGATGGCACAGAGCAGACAGGCTTAATTTAGAGGCAAAGTATAAAGTACTTGTGCAGTTCTCAAACAGTAATACATTCAAAACACAGCATAAGAACACTCTCAAAACTAGGTGTAGCTGACACATTTAAGAATATTACAACATAGAATGAGCATTTAGACTTTTGAAGAATCATGTACTTAAGTCTCTAAAATAGGATGGAAAGACTTCACATTTAGGTGACAAGAATGTGGATAAGCTGAAGTAAATGCAACCACCACATGAAGACATTCTTGAAGGATTTCCACCTGATCTACTTCTCACATACATACTGCCTTCTACCTTCATACTACCTTCTGGACTGAAGATCAAGGATCCATGCGGAAAGTGAAAACCATCCAGTCACCTAACAAAATCCTGCAGTTGGTAACTTCAAATCTGATGAATTTGCAAGTCTTTCTGACAATGAAATACAGTGGCAGGAGGCAAGGATCGCAGGGCCCAGCTGTGCAAATGTTCTGAGCCCCTGCCTGACATGAACTATATGTCTTCCAGGAAGAATCTAAAACTTACAGAATCTGATATGTCTACAGCCTTATTCATAGCAGCTTAAATAGAGGGTTTCACTATTTCTAAAGATAGGCCTAGAACTTATATGATTACCACAAAATGAGCATCATGGTGAATGTAAAAAAGACTGCTTTATAGTAGTGTCTGATCTATCTAGGTCGTAGTGTGGTGAAATCTAGTTTAACTATACTTCTTCTCAAGATGGCTAGTTCTTACGATGAATTTAAATGTTAGCAGTATTGTTCTTAGCAATAGATATTCCCAACTCTTGACTAAGGCATCTGTAGCGTCTTCCCCAGCCCTGGAGCTTGCAAATGAAATACGCCACACAGGAACTTTGGTCAAATTTTGCGTTATTCCTCAGCATACACTCTGACACTGAACATTATACTATACTTTTTATTGACCACACCCTGATTCCTGTCTAGAGTCCGCCTCAGAACCACGAGGGCCCTAGTGCGTATAGTCTCAACACTGTACATCTCCCACTTTGCTAAATAAAAAAGTGGCAATCAGCATTGAAAATCGCATCTCTTCAATTAGTCAGTGAGGGGCTCTCACTTGTCTGCCAGCCTGGGAGAGCCTAGATGATCGAGGTCCACCCTGATTGGGCAATGGTGACTTAGGCTCAGGGACTTGAGCCAGACCTACTGGAGGGGCTACCTCTCCACATGTCCTTTACATAGCACACATTGTAGAGGATCAGTGGCAAAAAGAATGTCAGTTTTCTTTTTTCATCTGTGTTTAACCAGTACCCAGTCTCCTTCATCAAAGACTGTTTCCTGGGCATGGCAATGCTGGTCTGCATAGGTTTTAATTTTCCTTTTCCAAGTTGAGTCAGTGTCTCGAGCCTCGTCAGTGCTCACTGATCGATCCGATGTCCATTGAAATAGTTTTGTTCTGATCGTTCTTCCCAATAGCTAGGTGGCTGGATTCTCACCAGTTTTGGGGTGAGGAGTTGATCGATTGGGCCAAAGGTCCTGACAAAAGTCTTGGTTCAGTTTGGTTCCTTCCATGGATATTCATTGAATGACTCGCTTGAGGGTGCCCATGAATCGTTCAACTACACCCTTGGCTTGTGGCCAGAGGTGGGTATTTCTTTGGTGCTTTATATTGATTCAGACAAGGAATTCCCTGAACTCTCTACTATTAAAGGGTGGGTAGTTGTCATATATGCAAATTTTGGGGATGCCCAAGACTGCAAAGAGGTCATCAAGTTGTTCTATGACTTTGTAATGAGTTGTTAAAGATAGGTCTTCCACAAAAGGAAAATGCGATAAATACCTTGGCAGTTCGGGCTGGACTGTTCCCTTGAGAAACAGGGTCAAGACTGATTTGCATATGGCTGGGTCTGAACTGGATTGACAAAGTGAGCTAAAGAAAGTTGTTTGATTCAGCACAGATCTGTGACTGGGGGTGAAGGTCTGAAAAGTTTCAGTGCTCTGTCCATCATCTCCTTGAGTTTACTATGTTCGCCTTAAGTTGGCAGGGTATGCCCAGACTTGGATCCCTTGCTCACTTTGCCACTGGATTGAAGCTAGCCTGACTGATGAGGGGTGTTACCCCGAAACCAGTCCAAGGATGCTTGTCTCCAGTCCAGGGTAAACCTGGCTTGGCAGTTTGGGCTGGACTGTTCCCATGAGGGACAGGGTTAAGACTGATTTGCATATGGCTGGGTCTGAACTGGGGTGGCAAATTGAGCTAAAGAACGGTGATGGATTCAACCCAGATCTATGACTGGGTGTAAGTGTCTGAAAAGATTCAGCACTTCGTCCATCATCTCCTCATGTTTACCATGAGATGATGTCCATTTCCTAAAGGCTCAAATAAGTCAATAGCAACCCTGTCCCAAGCATAGTCAGGAAGATCAGACACTATCACTGGGTGCTGTATCATTTTAGGAGATAAGCAATTGCAAATGTGGCACACCTTCAGCTACTTCTCGACTTGCTCATCTAGCCAAGGGAACCACACTCAATCTCACAGGGCTCTTTTGGTGGCCACAATGCCATGGTTTCCTTCGTGTGTGAGTATGATGATCTACTGTCTTAGACTTTCAGGTATGGGTTTCCAAAATTGTAACGCGGGGTGGTCTGTGACAACAATAAATCGTTTTCTGTAGAGGAATACATGAAAATGTCTGCAGGCCCACACTAAAGCAAGACTCTCCTTCTCCGGGTGAGAGTAGGCACGTTCTGTCTCAAACAGACTCTGACTAGCATAGGCCCAATATGTTCCAGAGAATTTGGATGGCCATTGTGTTGATGAAAGATTGCCCTCAGCCCCACTGGGCTCACATGAACTGTTATTTCAGTATGTAATTTTTAGTTGAGGCCATTTAAGTTGCTTTCTCAATTGCATGCTTAATGTCTCTGAAACTCCTGTCACAATGCAGAGACCATTGGAACTATACATTCCACTTTGTCAAGTCTCTTAATGGGGCACTCATTGAAGCAAAATTGCAAATGTATTTTGAGCAATAACTGGCCATGCCTTAAGAGGATCGCAGCATGGTAACATCCTGGGGCAGGGGCAAGTGGATATGTAACAGGTTGAATTATGCTATGAATAACATTCTGAAATATTTCACCAGCCAAAGGTACTCGAAAACTCAGTTGCTTATATCTGAAAAAATCAACGTGAGTTGAAAAAGTAAAATTGTACCTGCAGTTTTCCTCCAGTTTGAGTTAATGGTATTCTTTATTCAGGTCAAGATGGGTAAATACCTTGGCTCCGTTCAATTGCATGATCACATCTGCTATTTAAGTACCTGCGTGTCTATCCCTCTCAATGTCTTTGTTTGCTTGGTGCATATCAATGCAGATGCACACTGACCTGCCACTGTCCTTTTTTGGCACTACTACTATGGGCGATACCCATGGTGTGGGACCTGTAGAGCATTCAATGATGTCATGCTTTAAAAGTGCTTCCAGTTCTTTCTCTACAGCTTCTTGCAGATGGAAAGCAACTCTATGATGCCACTGAGCAACAGGGCAAATGTCCTCATTGATATGAATCTGTTTTATTTTCTTAAGTTTTAACAAGTCATGGTACAACAATAGGAATCAGCTCATGATCTCTGACTGAGCACAGAGGCTGTAGCTAAGGGATATCAATCCCATGTCAGCAGTGGTGGCAAACTGATTAAACAGGCACTCGATGAAGTCCCATGGAGAACATGAATGGTTGCTTGAACTGATGTATTTTTGCATTGCATTGTCCTTGTAAACGGCCCTTGGCTTTGCAGTGATTCGGCTGCAGTCCAGGTGTCTACCTTTATGCCTTATGGAGTGAGGTGAGGCACGGGAGACAGGCTGTTAGACTTTTCCACTGCCGTGGCAGTAATCAATGCACCACTTTCTTTGGTGAACGTTTTTGGGTGTTCTTTTACTTTAATGTGATTTTGAGACAATGTCCAAAATGTTTGTCTATTGTTTGGTGAATTTCCTTTGAACTTGGTCTTCTTTACAAGCAGCTAACTCTTCATGTGCATGCTGCACTTTGGTAGATACCATCAGTGCACACCCATCTTTATCGGTACTCAATAGTGATGTGGAAGAGCTTTTGTACGATGAGCTTGATGACGATTGATCTGGCCCTGTTTCCTCTTGTCGTAGCCGATATTGCTTTTTGGTTTAATGGGCGCGGCAAGATGCTTCTGGAACTTTCTCATATCTATCTTGTTTCAATTGTGAGGCACTTGACTTTTACTTAGCTTGGCATATAGTTATGAAATATTCTTTTTCCCACAACCTTTGCAGATCTGTCCAATTGCTGGACATTAACCTTGATGGGGGAATGAAAATCCTTATTTCTTTAAAGATATCGGCTTACTTGTGTCTTGTATTTGATTGTGCTTGCTTTTCACATCAGGTCCAAATCACTGTGGGCCGTTCCTGCTTCTATATCAGCAGCTTGTTGGTCTGCTCCTTCTTCTGCTCTCGAAACCATCAGCATTATTTCTAAACTGTGTCTTTCTCTCAACATGCGCTTTCTAAACAAATCGGAAAGGCAGCCATGAATGATTCTGAGACACATGGCTTCTTCATTAGTGAAGTAACAGAACTTGCAATGCTTAATGAGTGTATCAAGGCTTTCACCAAACGCATCCATTGTTTCACCAACTTATTGTCATGGTTAGTTGAAGATGTATCTTTCATAGTCGACATTCACGATTGGTTGAAGTTGGTCTCCAATGTTTCCTTTACCTTTTGGTATGATTTTGCTTCAGTTTGTGAAATCTTCTCTAGCACTTCTTTTACCCCGTCACCTGCAAGGTTTTTCAAGTATTTGATGATCTTCTTTTTGTAGCACCTCTATGAAGTCGCTGAATGTTTCCATCCACGCAGCCAACCCGGCACTGATTTTCTGCTTCCCAAAAGGTGGTGTTGGTTTCAGGAATGCAGCTGCAGGGTATTTTGTGCTCCTTTCTGCCGCCATTGAGATCACATGCTGTTCAGACAGCGTTTGTCGTACCAAGCTGGACTTGTAAACTCTCCATGCAACACCCCTGTTGCCTCAGTCTGGGTCTCTACATTTGATCAGAGGTTTTAAAGCAGTTCACTTGTCCTTGACAGTGAGTGGATTTCTGATTTTTTGTGCTTGGTTGTCCCTGCTGCTGGCTCTGCTTTGTCTGAATATTGCTCTGTGTTCAAGTCGCAGCGTAGGATGTTTGCCGGCAACCTCATCTGCGATTTTGGCAGGTGTTTTGAGTGTTCTCCTCTATAGGGCCTTCACTTTCTTCTTTTGCAGTGTATGGACTGGAGCGGGGTTTGAGGACACATGTGCCCGTCACAGACTGCTTTGCATCAATTTCGGGCACATGTGGCATGCACCAGCAGTTTGCTGCATCATTGCAAACTCTCAGGGAGAGCAGTCTTGTTTTCTCTGGGCAGGTATTCCCTACTCGTTGCCAGAACTAGCATCTTCCCCAGCCCTGAAGCATGCAGATGAAATATGACACACTGGAGCTGCGGTCAAACCTTACTTTATTTTGCAGCATACACTCACACACTGAACATTAAATAATAATTTTTATTGACCATAGCCTGACACCTCCATGTCTATTACACAGTTCTAGTCTAGAGTCTGCCCCAGGACCAAGAGGATCCTAGTACGTATAGTCTCAGTATGCTACAGCATCTACTACTACAAGGCTCTCAGTGTTAGAAATGTAATGTATGAAGTCTAAAAAGCAGTCCTATGGAATACTTGGGAGGATGAAAGTAGTGTGTATAAAACTTTTCAGCTGAAACTAAAAATAAATGAAACAAATACACTGAAGCAAACTAAATTTGAAGTGACGGCTTCTGATTGTATCCCAGGAGACTGGTGTGAATGCTTTCAATAGGTAGTCTCTCTATTTTGTACATTGCTATCTAGAACACAGATGCTGAACTATCTCACACATTTTTCTGCTGTAGCAGAATTAATTTGTTCACCTTTTCCTGATGTACTTTGATGTAAAATCAATTCTATGACATATGTGAGAAATTTAGAACACCTAATATTGAACGCAAAGAATTGTGAGATCAGATATACATTTGAAAAATATGACATACAGAAAATGAAGTATTTTCCTTCTTACAGACTGTGGAAAAAATTAACCTCTTTAATTTTCCCTTTTCATATTTTCATACAACCATCTTAATTATGTTAAAACTATCTTTGGCAAGGAACACTTTGCATTTTCCAAAGTTTACACTTCCAGCAAAATCATATTGGTATGGTTATTGTTTGTATATGATATATGGTTTCCACACACACTTCTGCTGATAGCATTTGTCCTTAAACTCTAGTAATTAAATACAAATATGATTTTGTGGTTTACAAATGAACTGAATTACTAATAGCGCCATACAGTCACATGAGATAGCAACGTTGGCCTCATGCCACACTGTCAAGATAGATGGAATGGAGCCACATGAGTTAAAAAGAGGCTCTGATCAACAGACATCTCAAGGTTTGGAGGTAAGTAGATGCCTCTGAGAAGGCACAATTGATCTATTCGGGCGATCCATAGAATAAGAACCTAACCAATGCTGGCTGTGCCATGTCGTGCAGTTTCCACTCTATGGTAGGAACTGCGCATTTGTGGATGACATAACCTGTGGGATGGTGCCAGACTGTTTCTATGCACCTCCTCAGGATATGTTAACCTATAGGCCAGCTAGCTCACAGTGCCAACGTAAGCACCCCTAAACCTAGACAGGTAGCAAATGGTGCGGGCAACCACTGAACATGGCAACACTGATTCTCCAGAAATTGTAATAACAGATCTAGAACCCTTTTGCACAGTCACTCGTGCTCTCTTATACTCAGAGAAATATACAAAGAATACACAGTGGGATGTTTTCAATGTTTATTGAACCACTGTGACTCTTGTATAAAATAAATCGGCTGCCATGATCAATAGACGGAAGCAGATGTAAGTTATTACAAGCACCAAGACCGTGAACAGAATAAAAAGTTCCACTATCGTGCTTATTCAATGAATATATGAAGACATATAAAACAATCTAGAAATCTGACATACCCCTAATATGCAGTCCCTAACTTAAGTGTCTAGAGCATGCATGTATTGTTCTGCCAAGAATATCCATACTGGAAGATCCAACGCCTGTTACCTGAAGGGGAAAAATGTAAGTCCTCGTCTTGGTCATGAGGTGGACACTGTTGTTGAGATTTCAGAAAGCTGCTGGGCCAAAGCTTCAGAGTGTAGGGGCCTCACCAATGTCAGCAAAGCGCTCTTCTGACTAAACCTGGAAATGCGTTTTATTTATAATGAAAAACATCCCTGAGAGTCCTGTGGAAGCCAGCATTATCATGGTCTATAGACAGCCATGTCTCCCTGTCGATGAAAAATAGAACAACATTTGCACAATGTGGATCGAGGCCTTATATGTTGTGTTGAAGGAGTCATGATAATGTTAAGTGAAGCAGAATCTGTAATCGAAGAAGTTTCAGAGAAACTGATCCAACATTGTCAAACACGCAAATGTTTGTAAAAGGTTATTGTGTCAAATGGATGTCAATGTAAGAAAAGATGGCAGCCTTTTTACATGGGCCTACTTCAGACACATAACACTCCAGAAGTAGAAAAAAATATTTTTCTCCAAATTTTCTTTAGCCGCTGGAGACGTTTTTTCTGGTCAGTCTTGCATGCCCTAGCTTCTCAGTGCACGCTTTTAGGCCTAGCTCCAACAAGGTATTCTTCTGGTTCCAGTCCTATGTGGTCAGCTTACCCTCTTGAAGTCAAGAGTGCTTCTGCTTTTGTGTCTCCGTAGCAGGCAAACAGCAGACCAACCATTTGACCCATGAAGAGCAGTTCCAGTCCTTATATGCAAGTAGGAATTAGGAATCCTTGAGTGAGTCATCATATTCCAGTAGAGTCTCCTTCCAACAGAGACTTCTTCATTAGGTGGAGTTATCCTAGACTCAGGAATGTTCTGAGGAGCTGGCATTTGAGGTGCCAGGTGTATCCTGTGCACTAACCAGTGAATGCAGAAATTCGGCCACTTAATCCAAATTATTCTGATGCATTCCCCCACTTCCTTTTACAGTACCTCCTTTTTGCCTTACTGCAAAATTAACCTGGACCTGCGGCTTAGACATTGTAACTCCTCTGCCAGAAGGAAGGCCTGTTTTCAGCTCCTTGTCCACTGCCCTATTAAAATGAGCTCTCATCTGATAGTATGGAAACTTTAGTCTGGCTTATAAGAGGGTCTAAGTTAAAAGCAAGAGCGGGCATAAATAGGCTAATTTGATGCAACACAATTTTGCAAAATTACAGCAAAATTAGGAGAGTTTATACAGAATTATTTGAGGAGCATAACCCTGCATTTAGCTCTATTTTTTCAGCACAAAATTCACCATTGTGTCCAAAATGGACCGGAGGATGCACTACGAAAATAGCACTAAATGCAACAGAACATGAGCAGCAGCAGCCAAGAGCCGCTCTCACTATGTTCCTGTGCTCCTGCGGTAGGCAAGTTATGCAAAGGAGCATAATCACATAATGTTCAGTAATTTTACATTACAAGAGTAGCACAATATTACTCAGCTTACTGTGCCATAATTACATTTTCTCCCAAGCCTAGTCAAAAGATGTAGTGCTAAAGCATGTGTTGTGGTCTACTAGCTGTTCCTTTTCTCTCCCAGACAGCTAATTGTTACTATATGGTTAGCAGTTAGCTCCTCCCTCTCATTCTTGAGCTTAGAGTGGCATGCCATTGTCTCCAGAGACAGGGTTGTTACCTGACCCAGACAATAATGCTTTTTCCAGCTCTGGAGATGTGACGAGTGACAGAATGAGTTTTAATCCAGATTTGACTAGGGCAGCCTAAAGTATGCTTTTCTAAAGTTATTTTTCATTTAGGTGGTTGAAAATCTGATGTTACCTTTAAATCTGATTTACAAGCACCAGACCTTGCAACTCACGAACATTGATGCTTACCTCTGTGCTCCTGGTTTTTTTCTGTTTACTATATCTTGGGCCTCCTGTGTTGTCCAATGGCGACTCCATCCCTCCCCTCCCCCAGAAGAACCACTGTAACAGAAATATTATGTGAAATGCTGCTATGGTGATGTATGCACTATAATTGGGGTCATTGTGATGAGTATGTACAATACTCCTATGGTCATTTGATGTACACTACTTACCAGGCTTCACTTGTTGTTGCGAAACAATAACAAAAATGTTTTTTAAATCTGATTTACAAAATTAAGTAGAAAATGAGGGTCATATTTATAGAGGGTTTGCACTGCTTTTGCACCATACAACGTGGTGCATGCACGATGCAACCCTAAAATGGGATTTATCAAGCTACGCAAGGTCACTTTGTGTGGCTTGATGAATCCAGAGTAATGCAATGCAGGGCAAATCGATGTGCTGTGTTATTCTGCCCCAGGGATGTGTTCCAATGATGTTGTGTGGGTGCTCCCATGCAACAGTCTGGATTTTGACGCATTCCTAGATTGACCATTACAGGTAGACCCGGGAATGTGCCAAAACGCTACTCCTTTCCAGGGGAGGCATAACGAGGAGATATATTTTTATTTCTTCTCATTTCATCCTCTTTCTATGTGTGCTGCATTCTGCAATTTCTCCAACCATTTCTGTGCATTTCTCCAAGCTAATGTATGGTTGTTAGACAGCACAAGTCGGAAGCAGAGAGGCAATCCCTATTCATTGTTTCTGACTTGTGCTTTCTGTATTTCAAGTATTAATTGGGAGAAATTATGATTTATATGCAGGGGCGGCTCCTCCGCCATTGCGAAACAGCGCCGCACCACTGCTGCTACACAGCAGTGGAAACGATGAAAAACAAAATGATAATAAAATAATGTAATTATCATTTTCTTTTTCACTATTGTCTCTGCTGTGGAGCCAAGTCGCAGAGCAGGCCGGGCCATCCTCCTGAGCTTCCAGAGGAGGAGTTGTGGGCACTACAAAGTGTGCGTGACTGTTTGGCCGGCTTTCTTAAGCCGGCCAAATCGGCATGCACACTTACCATTTCTCCACCCGGCTGTGCTGTACAGCAGGGTGCAGAAAAGCCACAGGCTCCCAGGCACTGTCTGAGCAGCAAAGCAGGCTGCTTCAACTAATCCTTTGTCTCATGCGGGGAGTTGCATTGCTACCATGGGAGCACCACTGGGATTGGCATCTGGGAGCCTGCGCAGTGTGCGCCAGTCGAGGAGGAAGACAGAGCGGACGCAGCGTCAGGTAAGTAAATTAAAAAAAAAGTTATATTTTGTTTAATGTATTTATATTCTCCCCGCCCCTTGCCGCCCTACCTAGTCGCATCGGGAGCAGCAGCCACTGGTTATATGTATAAAACTCGCACAAGTATGAGTGCCGAATTCCTATTTTGATATTAATTATGGAAAATAATTAAGAAAAAAACAATCAATATAGTATTAAAACGTAATTTGAACTTCCGTTATGTACATATTAAACTGCACAGTGTCCACCACCAGATAAATAAAGGCATAGTTCATCTATAGCCACTGATCTGATACGACTCCATTTTGGTACATTATGTTCTGGCTGTAGAATTATCACTTGAATATAGATTAATGCTCACCAGGGCCGGACTGGCCGTAGCGGACGGGTAATCCCCGATTTTGTTACAGGGCCGTTTTTGCAGCATAGCTGCAAAATCGACCCTGTAACAAAATCGGCCGAAAACCGGCCCTCGCAAAGAGCTGGGCGGTACCCCCAAGCCCCGGGGGGCTGGCCGAGCACTTTGCCAGGGCCGGTTTTGGTTCCCAGTCCGGCCCTGATGCTCACGGACATATTGCTTGCAAGATAGATTTTGCTAAATCACCCGTAAAGCAGATGTTGGCTGTTTCATCACTCGCGTTGTATTGTATTTGTTTTATCTTCCTGTTTTTTATCCCTAACGCTTCATTCTACCCCAATAAGTTTTCCAAATATGTCACTTAATGGGCGATCAATTAATGCGCTCTTAATTGATTGTAGTTAGAGAAAATATGGGCTGCTCGCCTGCTTTGTGTGCTTTTCAAATGTTTTCTCTATCATGTATGCATTAAGTGACAATTGCATTTCTAACCAGTACATTTTAGGCTGCATTTGTTTCAGGTCATTCCGTGTTTTCCGACCGAATTCTTGAAATAAAACACCACAAAGCACCTCATTAAAGCTTTTACTCCAAACCGAGTTTTCCACCATTGACCGTGAGCATAATTCAGCAACATACTTTGTGACAATGAATGCCCGCTTCTAGGTGAGCTTTTACCAACATTCCCTTAAAATGGTTTCAAAGCTGGTAAATCTGTCCCCACATGCTGTCCTCGTGCTTAGCAATGTTTTCAAACCACTTCCATTGAGATACATTTCGATGCATCTATCATCACTTTTGACAAAGTGCCATATTGAGGTTTTTTGGGGGCTTTTAGTACAACACATTTTGAGGCGCATGTACGAAATTATGCAGTAGGCAGGCAAGCATTCAGTAGACAGGCAAATACCACCAAAGGACAACAAGCATTGATGAAGCCATTTCTTTGAAAAACTAGCATCTAGGTTTGTAATTTATTTTTACAGGGAAGTTTTACATTGAAATCAGTGTTTAACCACCATGTTCGTCCCAATATAGTAAATACACTGTAAGAGTGATGAGGTCGATATTTAGTGGACTACTGCATATATTTAAAGTAAGGCAGATTCTCTTAGATAGTGTTTTAATGGCCAGATAATCTTAGGTACAAATAAATCCCAGGGCAGATTTACAATAAACTAATGCAGCGCGGTGCAGCAAGTAATTTTTCTGCGATGCATTAGTTTTGAAGCACAGTGATGCAACATATTTGCAACAATCTGTCATATCTCTGTGCTTCCCCCTGCACTGGCGCACAAACTGCTTCCATGTGCCGAAGCAGGCACACTTGCACCATGGTGCAAGGATGCCTGCGTCACGGGGATGATTGTTTGTGTGCAGGAAGTGTTCCCTTCCTGCACATAAACAATCAGAAATGGCGTTTTACAACTTCTATGTGTGCTGCATTGGCACACATAGAACTTGTAAATGGTCATTGATTTAAACGATTGTTTATGTACAGGAAGGGACACCTTCCTGTGCATAAACAATCGTTCTATGTTTGCTGCAGAAATGCAGAATGCATATAAAGAGGAAAGAAACTAGGAGAAATGAATACATTCAGTAGCATTTCTAGATTTACAATTTCTTGTAAATCTGGAAATGTGTCTGGTTCCATGGGTGTTGTGTGAGAACACCCACAGCAACACCCATGGAATGCCTCTTTCATGCAAAGTCCTGCATGTAAAGGGGCTACATTTACGCAGGGTGTCTTTTCCTGTCCTTGTAAATGTGGGGCAAACAAATGTGCTGCTGGTGCCGCACTGGCAGCGCAAGGGGCTTGTAAATCCCCCCTCCGTTTCTCAATTGGCATTCCCTCTGTAACAGATCTCTGAGGATTTTCACCTGTGAATTGAGTGAAATCTATTCATTTTCTCCTTAATGTTCTACCGCAGCCTTGCCTCTCCTCTTCTCTTTATACATGTACTCTTCTCTGGCAAGCCAGTGTCCTCTAGCTCAAATGAGTAGGGGATATTGGAATAACCAGGAGACTAAATAAAAACAGAGAAGGAAAGAGATCAGTATAGCAAGAGAGGTGATGAAGAGGGGGAAATGAGATACAGAAAGAAATGAGATAGATTGGTGAGGTAGGTACATTAATAAGGTTAGGATATGATAGAGCCAGAATGCAAGATACAGAGAAGTATGAATAAGAAGGGAAAGGTAGAGAAAAAAGTAGCATGAACGGAGAAAGGTAGTCAGAGAGTTGAGGTAGCAAGAAGGCAAGAATAGAGGTAAAAATAAAGGGAGACAGGGATGCAGATTAAAGAATGAATCAGAAGGTCAGTTGAGAGGTTAGCACCACAAAGCGCCACATGTGGTTATCAAGTCAAGCTAGACTGGGGTAAAGTCCCAAGTTTAGACCTACCGTATGGACCTTGGGTCGAATACGGGAACCAGGTTCGTCCCGCTGAAGGGTTGTCTTCTCTAGTCCACATGAGGAGCTGCTGTTCACATTGGCAGGAGGCATATGGACAGCGTTGTTGCACGTGGAGCAGGTAGGGTGTTGTGGACAGCAGCTGTTGTAGCCTGAAGAGCCAGCCATCATTGGAGCTTCACAGTGGTGGATGTCACTGCTGTCACTGTCGGCGTGAAGTGCATATCTCACTAAAGCATAAGGTTGCCATCATTATGAGCAGCCATTTCTCAGCATGAAGAGATCACTTTGCAGGTACAAGGTGCCCAAAATGTCCTTATCTTCACCTTGAAGCTCTGAGGAGTAGACTTTGATGGAAGTCAATGGCTAAGGGGTACCTCTAAGGGATGGAGACCTATTGCAGCAGCAGCACCAGGGATCAGGCACGTCCAGAAAGGTCCAGTTGGTGTTGGTCAGCTGGACCATTGCAGGTAGGCCTCTGGAAGGTTGTTGTGTCCCTGTAGTCGAACAGGATTCATTTCTAGGGAGCCTGGGTTTAAAGCAGTCAGGTCTGCTTTTCCTTCTACAAACAACAGGACAATGTTTTTCTGAATCTTCCACAGGTTTAGAAGTGTTATTTTGAGAGGTTCTTAAGGGGCCATTTTAATACCCAGTGGTGCTGCCCCCTTTGTCTAACCATCCCCTTTCCTGGTTTGGATCCAAACTTTCTAGGGAAAAAAGGGGGAGAGAGGCTTAGGTGTGCGCTAGATTTGTTTGTGCAGGAAAGGCAGCCCTTAGAAGTCAGGAATGGGATGGTCAAGCCCTGAGCATACCCTTTGAAGCTCAGGAAGGACTGAGTACCACCCCTCAGGACATCCTGCCCAGGAGAGCAACACCTTCACCCACACCCAAGGCCCTTTTGTCTCCATGCCTGGAAAGATTACACAAAACACCACAGGAGAGCCATTCACAGTCATGTGAGCCTGGACATTGGAAGAAATCCACATTTGGTTTAAGCAGAAAAATTGCAACTTTCTAATAGTAGCATTTGAGGATAGTAACTTAAAATCCAACTTTGCCATTAAACAGGATTTTAAATTATAAATCATTTGAGTGTAAGATGAATTTGTCTCTCTGCTTCCTAGTTGAAGTTATCCCTTGCTAGGTTTAATCTGGTAAACCAGTGTTAGTCAATAGAAGAGGTAGCCTTACAACAGTGAATAATGACTTTAGGAGTTTTTCACAGTCAGGGCATGTATATCTTAAGTGCACATGGCCTACCTTTTAAATAACATACACCCTACCCTGTGAGAGGTCAGGGCCTACCTCGGGGGTGAATTATAAGTATTATAAAGGAAGATTTAGGCCAGTCCCTAGATTTATTTTGCCTGGGTGAAATGGAAGTTTAAAACTTCACTAAAAGCTGAAGTGGCAGACGTCATACATGCTTAAAGTTCCACCTTAGAAGGTGGCAAAATGCATGCTGCAGCCCATAGTTGCATTGAATTGACAGTCCCTGGGTACATGCAGTACCATACACTTGAGATGTACAAGTAAATTATTGTTACCAATCTGGTGTGGGCCAATTTGACAGTGTTTTCAAGGGAGTAAGAGCATGTGCACAATACTACTGATAGCGGGGAAAAGTGCACAGAGTCCCAAAAGGCAACAACAGTGGGTTCAGTAAAGAAAAGCATAGGGAGAAAAATCTGGGTGACCATGCAGAGAGGGCCCAGTCCAACAATGCCCATCTGTTTATTCATATAACCAAGAAAATATTCTTCCTCACTTGATTTATTTCCAACATAAATCAGCCTCACTTTGTAAGCCTTTTATAAATTTACAGCCATTACAAGTGGCTCCTGAACCTTTACAGAACTTATAACAGATATTCCACCTTCAAATGACATGGTGTAATAATAGTTACAGTAGACACGTTTTTCAAAGTTACACACAGCAGAACAATTGTCTCAGTTTTTTGGCTGACAATTTTTTCTTCATTGATTAACTCACTCCACTATTTCTGATACAGTAAGTTATTACCTTTCATGATTTTGAGGGTGAATAGAGAGGGTGAATGCATAAAATGTGAGTTGAAGTTTGTTTCTTCATTAATGCCACCATCACATCACACCGCCAAGCTATCTTCACACTCTCTCCCAACCGCCCTGCCCCGAACCGCCTCAATCCCAACATTCAACAAAATGATCTGGGTATGCCCAGGTACCATGCCAACCCAACACATCCTTCCCCTTTAAAGAGGATAAAATAATATACAAGAAAATGAATGGAACTTAAAAATAAACATATGTTCACATAATGGATGATAAAACAACACACACAGTAATACCCCCTACACAGTACAATAATGGATAAGACACTTGATCCACTACATTTAAATATCAATCAATCAATAAATCAATCAATTAGGGAATTTTAAAGCACTCTACTCACCTGTGAGGGTCTCAAGGCGCTGAAGGTGAAGGGGTGCAGCTCCAGGTTATCCGAAAAGCCAGGTCTTGAGGCTCCTCCTGAAAGTGTGAAGAGTAGGGGTGCTTCTGATGTTGTCTGGGAGCTCATTCCAGGCCTTGGCAGTGATGTAGGCGAAAGCTCTTCCACCTGCTCTGGTCCTGCTGATGCGAAGAGTTTCTGCTAGGGTGGGGTCGGCTGAGCAGAATTTTCTTTTAGGTACGTGGAAAAAAAACTCTTTCATTGAGGTGTCTGGGTCCAAGGTTGTGGAGAGATACGTGAAGAAATGAAAAGTTCACAACACATGTTTGGTTGAGAGACATCCAACAATGTCATCCTTGTGCCAAAACAGTTTATGCCTTTCACTACTTGCCCTGATTATACACCATTCCCTTAAACACTCCTGCACTGATGACACTCCCAAGTGAGTACGCACCACATCACCTTGCTCCCAAGAATGAAAGATATCCAGTCTCTGCTCCACACCTTGCCATCACTAGTGTGGCCTACACTTTGAGACACATTTACCACTTGTTTAAGAGAAGAAAACCTGAAATCATATTTGAGAACATGTCCTAGCTTCTTGATTCTTACCTAGTATCCCACTCTCACATCACTGCAACCAGGTTTCACACCAACATCTCCATGCCTCTTTAGTGCTTTTTTCCTCACATCCACCCCCTCAGCCAAACTTGCCTCATGATTATGATTATGAACCATGTACTCCCGCTTGAGTTTAGAAATGGAAGCAATACCCCACAATAGGACAAAAAGAGAGACCCCGTAGAGCAATTGATGGTTGTCCTGTAAGCCCACAAAAATTAATCCATAATTGATTACCTATTTAAATTGTGGACTGGTCCGTCAACATGTGGTTGAAGGGTTCGACCAGACCATTGCTTCTGGGATGGTACAAGGAGGTCTTCACATGCTTGATGCCCTACGAATCTAAAAATAACTTTATTTCTGCTGACAGTAATTGCATGCCAGTGTCTGTCATGATTTCAGCTGGGTAACCCTCCCTCAAACATCTTTTGTGTAGGAATTGAATGACCGAAGCAGAGGTGACACTATTTACAAATCCAACTTCAGGCCACTTTGACCTAAGGCTAATGGATGATGTGAACTCAGTCTGGGTTTTGGGGGGTTTCCAGGCCATGATAGTCTCTATCTTGGCTTGGAGGGGCTGCACCTTACCCCTGACCATGAGGTGTCCTAAGTATACCACAGACCCCTGCCCTATCTGATACTCATTTACTGGCGTTGATAGTCAGGCCTGCTTGTTGCAGAGCCTGAAGCACTTTCTGGAGGTGAAAAAGGTGGTCCTTCCAGCTGCTAATGAAGACAGCCATTTCAACCAGATAGGTAGCTGAGAAGGCCTCCATACCAGAAAGGACCTGGTTAACCAGCCTCTGGAAGGTGGCAGGGACATTTTTTAGTCTAAAGGGCATTACACAATATTGGTTGTAGCTCTCTGAACTAGAGATGGCTGACCTCTCCTTAGCACCTGTTGTTAGGGCGATCCGCCAGTACCCTCATGTAAGATCAAAGGTACTTAAGTACAGGGCAGCCCCTAACCTGCCAATAAGCTCATCAGCCCGGGGGATTGGATGAGCATCTGTCTTTGTCACTGAGTTTAGCCCTCTATAATCCCAACACAACCTCAATTCAGGTGTGAATCCCGGTGGGGCAGCTTTTGGTGCAAGACCATGGGACTGGACTGGGAGCTACTGGAGGGTTCTATCACCCCAATTTCAGCAGAGACTTCACTCTTAATGAATGTAGGCCCAAAACCATATTCTACAACCTGTAAGATCTATTCTTAACAGGGAAATTGACCCCTGTGTCCACAGAATGGGTACACAGGTGGCTAGTCCCAGGAATAAGGGAGACGAGAGATGAGTACTGTCCCAACACTTGGAGGCAGTCTCTCAGCTGGTCACGAGTTATACTAGGGGAAAGTATTCCTCCCTCCACAGACTCATCTTTCTCATTGGAGTCTAAGAGGTCAGGGAGGAATCCGCTCTCCTCTTCTACATATGTCACCAACAGCATGGTGAGCTCAGACCTCTCAAAGTGGGTCTTGAGGAGATGGATATTGGGTTGCCTGAGGGTCTTGAGGTCCATCAGGTAGGTGGCCTGAACCTTCCTCTCAATCACCTCATAGGGTCTAGTCTAATGGTCCTGGAGGTCCCTTGGTTCCACAGGTTCCATAGCCCACATGTTCTGCCCGGCTACAAATCCACAGTGGTAGAATTTTGGTCAAGCCACTCTTTCATCACAGCCTGACTGGCTTCTAAGTTGTCGGAAGCTTTCTTCCACAGCTTAGCCATTTGGCTGCTGGAGGCCAGCTTATAGCTCACTACATCCTGGTGAATTGTCCTGGGAGCTTGCTCCCAGTCTTCCTTGATCACATTCAAAAGTCCTCTGACTGGGTGTCCAAACAGAAGCTCGAAGTGGCTGAATCCCACTCCCATCTGTGGCACCTCTCTGTATGCAAACAACAGGCATGGCAAGAGAATGTTCTTCTTATTACTCAGGGCCTCAGGAAGGCCTCTAATCATGCCATTCAGGGTATTGTTTAATCTCTCAACAAGCCCAATTCTTTGTGGGTGGTAAGGAGTGGAGAACTTGTGGGTTATCCCATACTCCTTCCACATGACGTTTGTGACCCTGTCGGACACAACTTCTTTGGAGAAGCCCATTATTGCATGATCTACCAGAACCAGGATAAACATGTTGGCTAATGCAGTCTGGGGATCCATAGGCCCAACAATGTTGATTTCCGCCCGCTCAAAGCGTGTGTCAACGTTTCACAAGGGATTAAAGGAGGCTTTCAGCCTCTGCCCTGTCATATCATTGAAAACAAATAATCTCAATGGGGTAACCCAGTAATGCACATAATCTGGGGACTAGTACGGTATAAGAACGGTGGTTCTGCTACCTCAACACTTATTTCTTTTGTTTAGTCCCCTTGAGATGGGACCCACTGAAACAAGAAGGCAATTGTTTTGCAAAATATATTGGTATATTGAAAAAATCATATGTTTGAACACTCTATTAAACGAAACAAATATCCGACATACACAACAAATATAGGTGATAATCTACATTAATAATATACAGAGGTGATAGATTGTGACAGTACTAAACAAAAGAAATAAGTGTTGAGGTAGCACGACCACTGTTCTTATACCACCCTGTCTTATCATTGGTCTCACATGTTACACAATTCCTACAGAATGCATCTGAAGAATTCTTGATCCTGATCCACTAAAGGTGAGGGACAAGACTTGTATAGTCATTATCTTGGCCCAGGTGTCCTGCCAGGGGAATTTCAGCAGCTAGCTCCAGTAAGAAATCACTGGAGCATGCATGTTGTCCCAGGGTCCCATGCCTTAGGCTCAATGTATAGGAGGTTATCTTCCAAGTAAATGTGATGACTACCAGAGTCATCACCTGCTGCTCGGGCTTCAGCATGTAACCTCAGTACCACAAGGGTTGGCCACTCCCTGTATGCCCTACAGAACTCCTCCTTGTTAAGTCCCTCTTCTACAGTGGACTTTGTGGCAGCCCCCACAGGTGCGCTAACTATCTCATGAGGAGTAAATTATGGGGCTGGTTTTCCACACCCACCACATTTCCCCTTCTTAGCAGCTGGCTGGGCCATTGTCTCAGGCTTCAGCCCATTTTGACTCCTATCCTGGGCAGCCATGGGCCATGTGGTTGCACAGATCCAGACAGGTACACCCAACATCTCCACATGAGCCTTGAGCTTCACTTCCTTTCAGGTAGTGTGCTGAAGGTCATTAGCCAACAAACAATTCACAGGCATGACAGGGCTCACCGCAACCTTCAGAAGACTTGAACCCCCCCACTCAAAAGGAACAAGGGCTACTGGAAAGTGACCCTCTATGTTAGCAGCCACCACAACTTGATGGAATGCTTATGAATCAACTGCTCTCTGAACACCAGCTGACTCCATACGATATTCATGCTGGCACCTGTATCCCTCAGAGCCTCATCACCATGCCCATTGATGGTGACCTATTGCCTATAGTTTGTTGTATTTGAGGGCTCATGGATCTGAGGAACCATCTCATCATCACCCAGGGACCTTAGCGTTACCCCACCAAACTCCTACATTAACTGGGACAAACTCCTCCCCCAGCAGTATACTAGCGAGCCCTGGAATCTTTCCTCTAGTGGAAGGTGGTGCTCTTTTTGGACATTTGGGATCCCCTTTGTAGTGTCCATACTCAAAGCACCTATAGCATCCGGGACCGTAGGCTACTGACCTTTGTCAGGGTAGTTTTTCTACTGTTGGCCAGATTGGAAAAGAGAACCAGACCCTTGCCCCTGTGAGATGTTTTGGGGGCCTATAGAGAACTCTATCTTTTTATCTCCCCCCTCCTTCTTCTGATGAAGACTCTGAACCACTTTTCTTTCTTCGAGGCCAGCCTTTTCTACTCAAGAGAAAAAGTACCTTGAATGGCAGCGAAGTTCTGATTCACGCAGTTGGGTAGATGCGTCAGTGTCAAGCCACGCAGTGAACTCACTCATCGGCAAACCTTTTTACAATGCAGGCGCTACGTCATCATCAAGCCATGCTGTCTGTTGTCATCAAGCCGTGCAGTCCATCGAAATGATACCGTCGATCGGCTCCTGTTTGGGAGGGGCAATGCATCAGTTCTGATCGGCCAAAGACATCGCTGTGTCAATTTGATGGTTCTGGACAGGAGAAATCACCTTTCAAGGGTCCAGGACTGAATGAGCACCACTGCAGAGTCCAGGTGCTGTTGCAGAGTTGAAGGAAGTCTTTGGTGTCCCTGAGACTCAGAATAGGGGGCAAGCCAGCAAGCCTTTGAAGTCACTCTTGGTTCAAGTGTGATGGGTCCAGTCTTTGTCTGTGACAGGGCAGAGATCAGCAGGCAGCCGGGCAGCATAGCAAAGCAGAAAAGTAGTTCTTCCAGAGCAGCAGTCAAGCAGTGTGGCAATCTTTGAAGCACAGCAGTCTTTGCTCCTGTCAGAGTTCTTCACAAGTCCAGTAGTTTACTATCTTGGTAGGATCAGAGCCCCAGTACTTATACCAAAACGTGCCTTTAAAGTGGCGGTGACTTCAAAGCAGGTCCTTAAGGTGCACAAGTCTCATCTTTTATCCCAGCCCTGTCTGCCAGGCTACCTCTGGGGAAAGCGGAGTCAATCCTTTGTGTCAGAAACGAAACAGGACACTGCCTGTGCCCATGCAAGTGTCAGCTGCCCATCTCACTTCCTGCCTGGGAAGAGCTATCAGAAT
Organism: Triturus cristatus; assembly: GCF_964204655.1. Lineage (NCBI taxonomy): Eukaryota > Metazoa > Chordata > Amphibia > Caudata > Salamandridae > Triturus > Triturus cristatus. Next base: position 389,990,190 of record NC_140582.1, on the reverse strand, counting down.
GCAGATTAGTTCTTTGTCGCAACCATCATTTTTGTGCTTTAGCTGTCTAGAGGAAATGCACAAAATATAGCTGTCATCCACCACAGATGTGTATTGGAGACATGTTGCAGGCATACAAAGCAAAGTTAAGAGCAGAGAAGTTTCCACTTTCTAAAAGTGCAGTTTCTAAAATAGTAATATTAAAGCCATCTTTCCCACTAAAGAGGATTTCCCATTACTATTCCAAAGATATCGAACATGAACAGCGACTCCTTTCTAATCAGGAATTATAGCTTAAAAGTATATTAAGGAATGCCCAATGTTAACCTATGGGAGGAGTAGGTCTCGAAATAGTGAAAAACTAATTTGGCTGTTTGTCAGTACTTGGATAAGCAAAAATAAAAAGTACATGTCCTACATTTTACTTACACAGCACTCTGCCCTTAGGGCTACTTAGGGTCTACCTTAGGCTTGGCTTATGTTTAATAAAAGGTGATTTGAAGGCTTGGCAAGCGGTTTTAAATGCCAAATCGAAGTGGCAGTAAACTGCAGACACGGGTTTTGCAATGGCAGGCCTAAGACAGGTTTGAAAAGCTACTTGTATGGGTGTCACAAACAGTGCTGCAGACCCACTAGTAGCTTTTAGATTACAGGCCCTGGGAATATAGTATATCACTTAACAAAGGTCTTATGAGTAAACTAGATGTGCCAGTCATGCAGACACCAATCTCACCATGTTTAGGGGAGAAGCACATGCACTTTAGCACTGGTTAGCAGTGCTAAAGTGATCATAGTCATAAGGCCTACAACAAGATACAGCAAAAAGAGGAGGTTAGCAAGCAAAACATTTGGGGGAAGACCACCCTAAGAATGATAGGTCTGACAGATCTGCAGAAAGCTGCACTATAAAGCCAGACCTAACAAAGAAGGACAAAGGAGGTCACAGAAGAAATCTATGATACCATCATGTTTGCCTGGAGCGCCATTTATTTTCCTGAAGGACATACAACTCAGGTTACAAAACCTACTAAAACGTGTGTGTTTGTAATCGGGGGGGGGGGGTTGGGTAGGTGGTGATGTGAAATACTGAGCCCAAGATCATGGAACCAGATTGAAATTTGCCTAACAGACAATATGCTGAAAACATATATTATCAAAACTACCACAACCCTAATGGATGCTGTAGGGATAATTAAAAAACTACATATATTACATGTGATCCAGCTGAAGCATTACTTATACAATTTTGATTATTTTTGCTAATTATTCTACACTCATTTATTCTATTCCTCCAACAGTGCTGGGCAACTTGCAATTAGATAATCAAGTCAATTTCATTTACCACAGAGGCAATGATCCTCTGGTGAATATTTCTTCACCAACAGGATGAGTGAAAATTAGGATGTATAAACTCACTATTAGCTGTTCAATGAGGACTATTCATTGACAGCTAACTCACCGATTAGAAATCAAATCAAATTTGGATACACCACCCTCAAAAGCATACTGTAAATATGAAACATAGCAACTAGAAGTCCCAACCTCCTGAAGAAGTTAAGATAAGTAAGTATTATACTTACTAGTAACTCTGCTGTCGCTGCACAAAATAAGAAAAGCAACACCTGATGTTCTGTCAGCACTTGCTGATTCTTTCAACAATGCATGTAAACCATAAATACAATCAAATTATGAATCAACAAGACTTAATCATAGACTCAGACAAATTTGGCAACAATTGATTATTGCATTAGCAATGCAAAGTTCACTATAATCAGCAATTGCTTAAGAAGCTAAGTTAGAAATATAACAGCTTTAATAACAATGCTAAGCATTTAAGCAGGTGTTTCAAATCAAAATTTAGCTACAGAAATTACAGAGTCCGACTGCTGAATAGGCAGAAGGATAATTCGCAGATATGGGTGGAAGGCAGGCTCTGCTCTGCCAACGGTGCTTGATTTTCACAACTCTGTGCGCCGAGCGGAGCACGGAGTTCAGCAAACATTTGCAACTGCCAGTGGAGCTGAGTTTGCTGACGAACTCGCCCAAAAGATACACATTATTTAATAATTGGGCTTCCTAGATAGTTCCGACGGGTGGTGCTGGATATGGAGAGAGCATAGAGCAACCTTCCCAACCAATGAGGGAGGAACAATAGACATTGAAGACATACATGCGGGTCTTTCCAATCCCTGTGCAAAGCCAATGTTGTTCGCTTTTTTCAATGTCCATCAATGTGAGGAGATGGAGGGTGGGACTCTGTGGTTTTGCAGCTAGTAGGGATTGGCTTGGTGATGATGCGGTTGGCTTTGTGAGCTTGTGCTTCGCTGGGTACCGTGTGCCTTGCGCTGGGGTTTGGTGACTGTTAGATTTATTTCTTTATTCTCCTGGGTGCGCAGGAGTTGCATTCTACATGGACATCTGTGGGGCGTGACAATGGAAGGTAAAAGAGACACTGGATGGGAAGGGAGGTGAAGAAGGGAGAGAGGGATGGGGAAAGGCAGCAGATAGCTTGAAGGACTTGAAGGGTTTGGGCCGGGCAAGGGAATTCCCATTATTTACTGTTCTCGCTGCTGCAGTGGGAGCTGTAAGTTGGTCTGGGGCCTGCACAACATGGCTTCCCTAGTGGCATGTGCAGCTGGCTATCACTCTGGAACCAACAGAGCCTATGGCTTGATTGCCTTCCGAGTTCTAACATGTCGGTTGGCGTTGTGAGCTCGCGCCTCACTGGGTACCCTGAGCCTAGTGCTGGGATTTGGTGAGTGTTATATTTATTTCTTTATTCTGTTGGGTGCGCAGAAGTGGCATTCTAATTGGATGTCTGCGGGGCATGAGAATGGAAGTTAAAAGAGACACTGGATGGGAAGGGAGGTAAGTTGGTTGCTAAAGAACGATGATTGATTCAACCCAGATCTGTGACTGGGGATAAATGTCTGAAAATGTTTAGCACTTCTTCCATCATCTCCTTGTGTTTACCTGAAATGATTGAAACATCGAGCTATTCTCCCACGCTTCTTATGAGAAACAAAACTTTACGAGTCCACATAGGCCTAATGTTAATGAAAAGGAAGTTGCAGTTAACTGACATAGCTAAAATTCTGTCCCCACAGGAAATTTTGCTGTGAACATTTGAAAAAGAAATAAAATTTGTCAAGGGACTATAGTGTACAGAATAAGTTACATTACATCTTAAAGAATGATCCTTTTCATTCATTCAGGGGAAAGGTCAATACCAATGAAAAAGCATCTTGAAAAGAAGGTCATTAAGTTAGCATTGCATAGTTAAATGAAATAAGTTTTAACTTTTCCTTGATCGTAATGAATTTAAATAAATTCACATTGAATAAACTTTCACAAGTATTATTACAGAAAATGTCTAACGTTGCATTAACCTCATAAATGTTACTGATCTCGTTTGAAAGTTTTCATATTCTATAACAGCTCTAATATTCTGTCCAATATCAAGTTTATATTTCATTGTTTACATATTTGTGCACCGATTTGTCCAAATGATGCATATTAGCTGTAGGCACCATGGGCCAGATAAACAAAGGTAAACTGAGACTAAAGTCTAACTTTATGACTTTCGGTATTCACAAAGCACATTTTTGAGTAGTAAAGTTAGACTTTTGTCTCAGTTTAACTTAAGTTTTTGTCTTAAGTCTAATTGAGACTAAACTTAAGTAAATCTGAGACAAAGTCTAATTTTACTACTAGTAAGTGCACTTTGTGATTACCGAAAGTCGCAAAGTAAGCCTTTTGTCTCAGTTTAACTTAGGTTTTGGTCTTAAGACTAAATGAGACAAAAAATAAAGTAAATCTGCGACAAAAGTCTAACTTTACTATTAGCAAATGCACTTTGGGACTTCCAAAAGTCGTAAAGTTAGACTTTGTCTCAGTTTAACTTAAGTTGTGGTCTTAAGTCTAACTGAGCCAAAAGTCTATTTTTACTACTAGTAAATGCCCTTGGTGAATACTGAAAGTCGTAAAGTTAGACTTTGTCTCAGTTTACCTTTGTGATTCAGGCCTCCTGTTCCTAGGCCTCTTCATTAATAAGCATAAGTTTCATTAGTGCAACTTCATTTATATGTATTACTTTTATTCTACATATGTTTTCTTCATCTCACAATTTTAATTCTCACTTTTATGGCGCTTCTACTAAACTTGTCTCTATTTCATGTATCTCTATCTATCGTGTGTAATGTACAATTTCAACTTTTTCGTATTCTCTACCTATAAATGTGTTGTGTATTATGAATTTCAAAATCTCATGTCTGCACTTCACGTGGGTACATGGTATAATCCTTAGCGTGATATAACATTCAATTCATCAATTTAATATTAAACAGTATGATACGGATAAGCACATTCTAGAATGACACAAAAGAGATTTTATTGAGATTTGATGGGTGGAACCAGTGACGATATCTAAAAGAAAACAAGGGACACAATAATAGTTTGATGTTACATACCTTGAAGTTTGATTACTGCATCACTAAGGACCTCATCATTATGAGGTTCCTTCATGACAAACTATTGATTCCTCACCCACAGGGTTAACAGTATTGAGTCCCATACAGTTTTATGCACTTCTGGAGTACAGATTTAATGTGGATTTTGGGCTTAATACTTTAAATCTAATGGTGAATGTGGAACTGTTTTGAGAATCAGTAATTCTAGGGCTAATTCCCCCCAGTACCTACAAATTCTCCCCACAGTACCCACTGGAGATTTCAGTTGATTTTAGTAGGTTGAATAACGAGGAAACCATGAGCTTTATGTGTTAACTTCACAGAACTTATAATCAAGGCTCCCTATTTTCCGTTTTTACTGATTTTTACAAATAAATACAGACAGAAAAGCATTTTTTTCCTGTATGTATTTATATCTAAATGTGGATAAAAACTGAAATTAGTCTCTTTTTTGGAGTGATTCTAAAACCTGTCAATCATGTCTGTCAGGCCATAAACTGTGTAGATTTACAGGTAAGCTGTTAAAAAATAAAGAAATGATTGTTATGAGGCTTTAACTCCAGTATATATGCAATGTTTGATACTAAAATGTTCATATTTTCATATATGTGCATTGATATATTATCTGTAGGACTTCATATTATTGAAATCAGGCATACAATCACATAAAAGTTTACATTTATAGTTTAAATAAATGTGGACATTTACTATTTTTGCTTTATTTGTATTACAAAACCCAAAATGAAAATGGATAAATACAGATATTGTTCGTAAAAAATAAATATGGATAAATACAGACAGAAATGTCAAGAAAATAAATACCATAAAACTGTGAGCCCTACTTATAATTCTTAATGATGGCCGTGAGAAATTGTGTTGTTAGTTGAGTGGGGTGTTAACCCTTCTAAAGCAACAGCTGCAATTCCTGTCAGTGTGAACAACAAAAAGTTACAATATTAACATGTATTTAAAGCTTGGTAGCTTGGCACAAAAGCAGTCAGGTTAAATTTAGAGGCAGCGTGTACATTTTTCATGCTGCACAAACACACAACACAAGAATAATCCTACACCAATTTAGAGTATATTTTAATAAGTGATTTGACATCAAAATGACATAAAGAGACAAAGACAGCCATCTAGTCCCACAAAACAAGATCGATGTAGCAAAATATGGTTAACCATGATGGAGCATGAGTCAGATATAAGAAGTGGATTGTGCTCGCTTGACTCTTACCTTCAGACTTAGAAGAAATTTCAGCAAACATATTCTGAGAAAGTAAAGTTCATCGATGCAGGCAGTGTCTGAGAAGGAGACGTTGTCATCAGGGAGCTAATGGACAAAGGTGCAGTGTTATTCTCTTTATTTGAAGTAAAAAAAACTCCAGCGGGACAAGGCTGAAGGTTGTTGCCAAAGAGGGCTCCGTAAGCCTGGTTACCCCTTCTGTTAAGGTCTGCAACCAGGATTTGCTGCTGTGGAGAAGAATGTAGAAGGAGCTCCTGTGAAGTCTGGCTGAATAGCGATGCACCTTGTGCATATATGCGAGCAGGTTGGACCCACTCTTCTCTCAATTCAGATTTTAGCCAAAAAGTTATAGTTTGGATTTTGGTTTTCTTTGCACACTTAGCACAACTTCCGAGGCTTCAGGACTGGAGGTTCAACATGATTAGAACCTTTTTTTGTCCCAGATCAATAAGCCAGCCAAATAGCCTTTGAAGTCACTTTGGTAGTCCTGAGTTAAAGAGATGGAACATAACTCAAGCAGGCGGCCAGACCTCCTAGGGTTCAAGGCAGGCTTCAGGTAGCAGAGTAGTACTTCCAGGTGTAGCAAAGCAGTCTTCTGAAGTACACAGTCCTTCCACAGGTCCAGAAAGGGAACTGAAGAGTGGATCTGAGTGTCCTATTTGTACAACTGGCACCTTGTTTTAAGTACACACAGTTTCTAGAGAATTCCTTATGATGTGCTTGTAGATTCCTGCCTACCCAGCAATGCATTGATGTCAAGTCCTTTGTGTTGCAAGTGGGATTGTGCCCAGCTCTACACCCCTACCCCCATCCTACCAGTGATGTCCCATCCATTTGTGTGTCTGGCTGAAAGGACTATACAAAGTTCAACTGCCAACTACACTCACATGTGTGACCCAGGCACAAGCTGCAGGAATGAAATAGGACAGGAAAATTAAGTTTCAGGAAGTGTGATTCTCAAAATTGTAACTTAAAGTCCAACGTTGTCATTTAAGAGCATTTTAAGTAACAATGTCATAGACACCAAATATGAAATCTTTACCTGCTCCTAATGAAAAGTTATCACTGATTAAATGTAATAAGGCAATCCGCTGTTATCGTGTGGGAGAGGTAGGCATCATAGTAATGAAAAATGATATTAGATGTTCTTCACTACCAGCACATGTGAAACATAAAATTACCTGCCCAGCCTGTTAATTACAGTGCACCTTGCCATATGGGCTACATAGTGCCTTCCAAAGGGTTGACTTATACGCAATAAAAAGGAAGTTTGAGTAGGCAATGGGGTTATATTGATAAGTCAAATTGACAGTTTAGAAATTCATTCAGGCTGCAATAGCAGGCCTGGGACTTGTTTTAAAGGGCTACTTAAGTGGGTGGCACAATAGGAGTTGCAGGCCCACTAGTAGCATTTAATTTACAGGCCCTGCGTAAATGGTATACCACATTATTAGGGGCTGTAAGCAAATTAAATAGGGAAATCAGGTGTAATCCATTTTGACCATGTTTTAGGGAATGAGCACAAGCAATGTAGCACTGTTTAACAGTGGTTAAGTGCATGGAGTCCTAAGGCCAAAAATTACAAGTTCAGCAAAATATGAGGATGAACTCCAACAGTTTGTGGGAAGATCACCCTAAGGTTGTCAACTCTAACAGGGACTGTAACAGGACCACTAGTGAGGCTTATAACGGTGGGGAATTACTGCCCTTTTGCAATTAGATCGTATTTGTAAGTTACAGACAGTTATTCTGTTTTAATCCGCTAAGCACATTCTACCCCCCACACAGAGTCATACTGTCAAAGGTATGGTTAAATACAGACTCTTTCATGAAAACACAAAATTACATGTCACTTACATTTTCACTACTTTCACATCACATACATGCTACAAACATAACAACATGCCGATTCTCAATTATCAGTCAATACAACTCTCTGACATAAACACACACTCACAGACTGCCATACACACACATATGCACACATACCCAAATGTATATCACATATGAAAAGAAGCAAAAAGGTTCTGGGTACATTGTGCCAGTTTGCACCACAGTGCACATTTAAAAAGGTGCACATGGTGTAAGCCAGATATTTCAGCCTATTATCATAAATGTGCTGCCCCAAGGTCAGCTGCAAATTCATGCCCGCTCTGGGGTCAGCGAATTCAGTGAAAGGTGGAGTGGCTACATACAAGGTGCTCTGTGTTCCAAAGTGCAGGCAGTAGCTGCCCACTCATTAATAAGGGAACAGGGTCCTCTTTACTGAGGGAACCAGTGAGTGACTGCACCGGTCATGAGAGGTACATTTTGGACTTCCCTGTCTCCCTTCAGTAGACTGCCCTCAGGGGAAGCACTGACAGGTTTCCACCTCTTTGTAGTGTACTGTCAGTGTGCTTCCCGAGAACCTGTTTGCCTCTGCTGCCGAGTCTGTAATAGGGAAAGGGCCACAGGCAGAGTGATTCCATTATTTGCATGTGGCCATGCTCCAGGGGGGTGGGAATTTTCTCTCAAGCTAGCGCTGGCGCTATATTTGTGCCAATACTATCTATATTACGGAAGGGGCTGCACAAGTATATGTGGCCCTTTATTTCAATACCATGGTGTCCCGGGGGGGGGGGGCAAAAAGGGGTCACGCACGAAGGGGAACTTTGTATAATAAGGCCCCAAAAAGCATCAGATAGTAAGAACTAATCTTCTCAAAGAGTGTGTTGTAATTTAATATACTCATGATTATAACAATTAAGCAAAACTGTTGTAGGCATTTAATGCCCATAGATAGATCTACATTGAATAAATAGTGCACTAAACCCCTGTATCGTCTGGTGCCGAAACAAACATTGTACAAAGCTTTCGATGTCTGTACTATTCCATTGTAATACGAAAATATAGGGATCTTTTACAATTTTGCAGTAGTGGAATAGCCACTGTAAACTAGCACATATGTTACACCCATGGTGTCCCTGTCATTTAGAGAAGGGGAATCACTTTGTTTTCAAAAGTGAAGCCTAAGCTGGCTTTGCTCCTGCCACGAGGTCACTATCTTATGGGGATTATTTACAAGCCCCTGCGCCACTGGTGAGTCACTCTTTGTGACGCAAAGCGGTGCATTTTTCTGCCCCAAATTTACAAGGAGAAGAAAAGCCATCCTGCGTGGCTTTATCTGTCCTTGTAAATACAGCCCTTTTACATGCAGCACTTCTGTGGGTGTTTCCACGCAACACCTATGGAACCTGACACATTTCCAGATTTAAGTGAAATTGTCAGCCTGGAAATGCTTCTGAATGCTGTGCCTCCCAAAGGGAGGCGTAGGGAGGCGCAATGCGGAGAAATGTATTCATTCCTCCTCGTTTTTAGGTCTTGCCTAGACAGCGCATGCGCTGTCGCAAGACTTATAGTAAACACAAATATGGAGGGTAATTTCTCCTGTCATTTGCCATTGGTTGATTCTGCCATTGGTCTTCTTATCTGGCTGAGGGTTGGCTTTTGATCCCATACATCATTTCCGTTTTGCTTCCGTTTTGCTGGAAGCAGCACCGACCAACTACAGTTTAGTTCCGCTGCTGGCTGTTATCTATTCATTTAGGGACTACTTGTTTTCTTCGCTGCTCCTGAAGTTTGCACATCTGCCAACTTCCTGTCCTCACCCGACGCCTTGCTCCACTGCTCTGTACCCGAGACCACCGCTTTTCCAGACCCCGTGCTACTCCCGGACAGCCGCCTCAAATGCTTGTTTTAGTTGCTGGTCTCCAGGCTGAGCTTCTCGCTGGGTGACATGTGCATGAGGCCGGACACTTTCCATGCCGTATAGGTAGCAGCACCACGGACATATTAAGGGGCAGATTTACAAGCCACTTGCGACACTTTTACACCGCGGTTGCATCACTTTTGTGACGCAGCTGCGGCGTAAACCATGCGCCACGTGGCGACTTATTTACAACGTGACGCATCTAGGCTGATGCGTCACGTTGTAAAGCCCTGCACCACATGAAACCTGCGTCAGGTTTCATGTGGGCGTTCTGTCGCAGGGTGGGCGTTTCCTCGCAGGAAAGTCCTGTAAAACTGACGCAGTGAAATCTACAAGATTTCACTGAGTCAGTTTTACGACGCTGCTGCATCAAATCCTTATGCCTGCTTGAAGCAGGCGTGAGGAGTGATGCACCACGTTAAGTATGGGCAGCCCCTGTGCATTGCAGGAGTTACGTTGCGCTTGCGACGCGACTCCAGCAATGCGCCACCCCTCTTCCCCTCCTTGCACCATGGAGCGCCGCATTGTAAATGCGACGCATCCTTGGTGGTGCAAGGGGGGGATTACGTGAAGCGTCTGTTCTGGCGCATCCCTGCTGATTTGCAGAGATGCGCCAGAAGTTGTAAATCTGCCCCTAAGCATTTAGCAGAGGCTCGGCTACGGAAAGTGGCTGTAAACGGTTGCAGGCTCCGGCGAAGTAAGCAGATTGTGCTCTTGCTGCCCACTGTTTGAACACAAAGCACTCGCTGCATGCCGTGCCATCGCGCTTTAACTTTCAATATTGTTATTGTTTATGAATTGTGCGCCCGCTTCATATTTACAGAAATAGCGCATGCCGCGATGTCGCGCTTTAACTTTAAACAATGTTTTTGGTTTTTTTTATACGTCACACCACACTTCAGCCATCCACTGATTAGAGCGTTCCGGTGTCTTCCTACATCACAAATGCATTATCTTCTATATAACAAGTCCCAGAGATTTTTTTCCTTTAGTGTAGAACAGCCCCGTACTCCCACGGCCCCCTGCCGCTGAGCCCCAAGCGTAGGTTGCTAAATTATCACCTCACATCTCAGTGCCAATCTCTTAAGATCTGGGGGCTGGTATCCTGGCAGCAGGCACAGGCCACTGTGCGGCAAACAGAGCACCGGCCCCAGGGCACTGAGTGCAGGAAGGGTCGTAGCTTTAACAAAACAAAAGGATGCATGGAACGATGTTCAACCTGAATATTAAACCACTTGGCGTGAGGGGATCCCGCGCACGTACGAAAAATGTCACATCCTGGAAATAACGAATATTAGGCATTTTAGGCCGCTGAATTCCCTCAGATTATTTTACAAACAGTGTTTTGTGGCGTTCGTCAGCTACAAACTGACAAACATACCCACACCACACATCGTGCACCTCTGGTAAAAACACTGAAGGCTGTCGATACCATAGAAGACCACCATACAAACCCTAGTCACTGTTTGCAAAGATGCGCCCTTAGTAGCACACTGAAGTAAATTGTTATGGAAGCGTCCCTTCCCTCAAATGCGCTACTTGTTTCCAGGGATTATAAACTTCCCTGTCTCCAGCCCATTAGGAGGTCCCCCCCTCAGCAGCACAGACAAAGGCACCCAGGACCCCTTCCGTTTACACTTCACTCCATGGGTCACAAACTGGCTGTTCTTTCTAAGAATACCTTACCACACCTTCTGGGGTGCGAGTTACTCCTGAGCCGCTCTTGTCTAGCCTGCCTCAAAGTGCAGGCTGAGCCCACGGCCCAGTACAGAATGCCGACTACTGCACATACAGCAGAATACACACACAGCCCAGTACCTCATGTATAATACACACAAAGCCTGCTGCATAGTGCATAACACACACACACCCCACTGTAGAGTGCATAATACCAACAGATCCCAGTACTGAGTGCACAATTCGCTCACAATGGTTTGTGGGTGCATTCACCAAGTAACTTCACCACATTATTACCACCCTGATCAAGTTTGGTTCCAAAAACGGCCTTCCACCAAAAGCCCTTCCCACCCACCACCTGACAAGAATCGGCTTGTTAGTGTGCGCTAACACAGAGACCTGACAGGTAACTAGCATTTGCAATGCAAAAGGTCTCACATTTGCAAGAGTTTGAACTATTGGCATTGTAAATGACAATGCATTTTATTTATGTGTTTTGAAAACATGCAAATGGTGCGTAATCACGCACTTTGTACTTATGGTATTTGCTTAAGGAAAGCAAGGCTGCCAGTAAAAGTGGCGCAGTTACTGCCAGCCCTGCTTTTCGTGAGCAAGGACTTTAAGTACAAGGTGTGTGTTTAAGCACCACTTTCAGGTTTTTAAAACAGATACATAAAAGGCATTGTCATTTGCAATGCCAATACTGCAAACTCTTGCAAATGCGAGACCTATTGCATTGCAAATGCTTGGTTTTCTCTTTCTATACATGCTGCATTCTGCAGCACATATAGAAAGAAGAAGTCACCACTTATGATTGTTTATGCCCAGGAAGGGCTCCCTTCCTGCACAAAAGCAATCATCCCCATGACGCAGGCATCCTTGCACGGGTGCAAGGGTGTCTGCATCAGCGGCAGCCAACGCAGGGGAACGCACAGGGATGCAACATCTTATTGTAAATATGTTGCATCCCTGTGCTTTGAAAGTGCCGCAGAGGGGCACAGCCTAAGGGCTTACGGTACCGTGCTGCAGCACTTTCTTGTAAATGAGGCCCTCTGTGCTTTGGAAGACCCACACTATTTAAGTTAGATCTTTCGACATATTTTATTTGAAAAACAAAACTAATAATGTGCTTGCTCGGAGGCATCACATTTTTAATAAAGAAATTTTGTAAAGAGAGCATGCCTTACTTGTGTACAGTTGAAAATGTTGCCAGTACTATTAGTACTGCAAATTTGTTATTAGCAGGTAAACATTCACTTAGATAAGGTCAATACATTTTCAATAATACAAGGGAATTGAATTACAGCACCATGTTTTCGTGCTCTTACTACAAATGTAGCTTTACATGGGGAATGCTGGTGAAAAAAGTTTTCTTTGTGTTTTTTGGCATTTAGCACTAAGGGTGGGCGGAATTAGCGAAAGTGCCTTTCGCAAAATATCGCGAAATGGCAAAAAATCGCCGCGATCACGTGAAAGTTTGCGTGATCGCTGAGATTTTGGTGTGCTGATTAATGCGTTACTGAATTTGACGTTCAACTCGAGCACCTGCTTTATTTATAATTATATCTGTAAGACTTACAGAAATAAATAAAGCAGGTGCCCGAGTTGAAGGTCAAATAAAAGTGCTTCCTGTTGGGGTTTAATTTTTGTGACAGGAGCATCGTGCCAGAATGAATCCTGCCCTGCATATTTACCCAAGAAGATGCCACCGTTTTGTGCAATACCTCTACTCAACTGGAGTACTTTCTACTGGCTAATCAGTAAGTGCTACCTCGTTGACTAAATGTATGTGCTTTTCCTACACTACATCTGCGTAAAGGGCCAGAAGAGTTGTCTACAGCGACCATGTGTGTCTGTAACGTTGCCACCGAGCCAACGGGCGCCCAAGAAGATGCCACCATTTTGTGCAATACCTCTACTCAACTGGAGTACTTTCTACTGGCTAATCAGTAAGTGCTACCTCGTTGAGTAAATGTATGTGCTTTTCCTACACTACAGCTGCATAAAGGGCCAGAAGAGTTGTCTCCAGCGACCATGTGTGTCTGTAACATTGCCACCGCGCCGACGGGCGCCGGGGTCCCTCGAGTGAGTTGTCCATCATAGTGGGGGAAAGGGCGGGAAGACGTTGCACACCACTGGTGTGTGGGGCGGGGCCAAACGGGCAAGGCTTCCATGCAGTTCACATGCCTCTTGTTTATAAAGGGCCAGAGACGGACCAGAGCAGCAGATGAGGAGACAGAACCTCCTGGTGTCAGGAACTACACAGGGATTGTGCTCGAAAAACTCATGGATGCACAGAGCTCCATCAAGGATGACAGCAAATTGTTGACGGTAGATATGGGGAGACAGCAGCACACCTGCCTAGGCGACAATTTCCGTTCCCTCGCGAAAATGTCGAATTTTCGCAATTTCCGCGAGCAGAACGGAAATTGTCGCCCACCCTTATTTAGCACCAGCTTTTTATTGGTGCTAATTTACAGTTTTTCCCATTATGTGTAGTGGCATTGGCGAACTTGTTAAACGATAAAATAATTTACCTGCAAATATCATATCTAATGTGCTGTAAACCGCTTAATGCATTTCCAACACAATCTTATACCGGGCAGGATCGGCCGTTCTTTCAGTCCTTTGGCCATTTCTCTGGTGAGCTATAGCAATAGGAGGCCAGTTTTGAAAGCCAAGGGCCCTGCCTCTGTTAAAGCTATCTCTCCAAAGCTACTTCCTGCAAACACAGGGGCTCCATGAGAGTGAGAAAGAGGGGGGGGGGGCAGAAGAGAAAGAGATCAGAGTAAGAAAAAGAGAGAAAAAGAGAGGCAGAGGACGGAAGCAGATATAGATTGGATAGTGGAAAGAGAGAGATAGAGCGAGCAAAGGAAGGAAGCTGGGATGGTTTAAGCATTTTTGTCAGGGCTGCTTTTCATTCTCCAGTCCCGCCCGACCTTAAATACATGAAAGCCATCGAGTTGTACATGCCCAGGTGAAACCCAGAGCTAAATTGGTTCACTGATGTTTGCTTTCTTTGGACAGTGGCGTAACAAAACTCGAGCCCCCCCCCCCCCCCCCCCCTGCAAAGTACAAGGAGGGCCCCCTTCCAGACTTACTCTGGATCTCTCAGACCAGGGTACTGCACTGAGGAGGCCACATGGTTCTCGGGGCCTCCTCCCTGCACTGCGAGGGCTGCGGGTTGGGGGGGGGGGCTTTCTTACGCCACAGACTTTGGATATATGCAAGTAAAAAGGGCAAATTCTAAGTCGACTAAACGTGTGCTCAAGTTCAAAAGTTGACTCTAGCAATAGTAATTGTTTACAAAGGTTAAAGAATAGAGCCATCAAAAACATAGTTGCAAATCAAAACATGCATTTCCTTTCTTGTTTTTTCCTAACCAGCAAACAAATTAAAAAACATCTTTCCCAAACAAACATCGGGCAAACGCCTCTATATTTTAGTTTATTTCCTTATTTCAAATGTAAATTCATTCGTTTCCATTTTGTTTTCCAAAGTAAATGATTCAAATGGTGAATTATTTACTCAATGTCTTGTATACCCTGTAATAAATGTATAATATCATATGGCACTTTTAATAAGGTGATGGGATATCCAACATGTTTGTGACAAATAACCCATCCACCAAACTATAATTCATGCCAATTGTTTCTATCAAAACTACTCACTATCGACACAGGTTTTGATTGATCTGAAGTCACTCACAGGTGAGTAGGTGCCATGGGAGTGACCCGAATGTGTTAAAATAATTATAAAGTGGATTAAAAAAGTAATCAAAACTACGGGCTCTTATATATTTTGGGAGGCAGAGTACAGTTGCAACTGTGCTGCAGTAGGCTGTCTGCCAAACTGATGGTCGACCTACATTCTCTAGGACCGGTCAGACATTCTGCTTTCAGTCAACTTGGCTCCTTTGACCATCTCTGGGAATAGGGGCAGTTGGAGGAAGGGAATGACACAACCTGCCCTCAATAGGATGGGCAGTGTCATATTCTTGTTTCTGTCCCTCCTGTCAGTGTTATTGTAAACTGACCCAGGGGCGAGGCTTCACATAATGCCTACTCTGATGAGAAGTATTTAGAGCAACTAAAAATGGTGATGGATATATGGGCCAAACAGAATACAAAAATGTTATTTTTCCATCGCAGTTTATGCTTTTGGCTGCCTTTTGCAGAATGTAGCGTGCATTATATGTCTTAGATCACTCAGTAAAGGCACTCTCCTAAGCCATATTCAGCCACAATAATGGTTCGTATTGTTTCAAGTGTCTCATTCAGCATGCTGATGAGTGCATTGAGAGCTCACTGCGGTAAGAATAGACTGTATTTACATTTACGTTACAGGAGATTCTATAGAGAGCTGTTTCTCCACCTACGTGTTTGTTTTTTTTCTACACTGCCCTTCACTGGGTTTTAATGAGCTGTCCAGATCCCAAAGTGTTATTTACCCTTGACATATTTTCTAAGTCTCTTTATGGGTTTAATGAGTTGCACAGTAAAAGCATCATCAATTTGTGTTAGAAATTCCCTGGCTCCCTTTACAGCGATTCCCTAGCCAAGCAGCATCAGCCTCCATGAACCATAATGCTAATTTTTATTGATGGGCACCATCAGGAAATTAGCAAACAATGCACTCCGGATCCTTCTGATGGAAACCATATGCAGTAAAATAATGAGCACTTTAGTGCCTTACTGTGTTGAGAGTTTGGGGCGTGGGATCATTTGACCATCTGTTGTCATTATTGAAGACAGTGTTGGAAGTTTAAAATATGATATGGCTACACTCGATACTGTCTATTACCTCTCTCCTAATTAATATGTTCATTTACTGTGTTACAAACACCACCGTGGAAATGTGCTTGCAAAATAACAGACTAACTGTGAGATCTGAACACTTTCTCATTCATCCCATTCGTTAACACCTTTACGCAATCTCATTGTCTCTTGTCACAGTGTACTCCTCAGATACTGCAACGTTTCAATGAAGGCTAGCAGTCTGAATATCGGCCCATTAACACAGCTACAATTGAGATTTTTCTTCTAATCATCGTTTTTATAATTAATATTTTAGATTTGAAATGGTGCTGGCAAATATATATGATAGTGTGAGTAAGCTAGATAGATAGATAGATAGATAGATAGATAGATAGATAGATAGATAGATAGATAGATAGATAGATAGATAGATAGATAGATAGATAATTAGACAGATAGATAGACAGATAGACAGATAGATAGATGGACAGACAGACAGACAGACAGATAGACAGATAGATAGATAGATAGATAGATAGATAGATAGATAGATAGATAGATAGATAGATAGATAGATAGATAGATAGATAGATAGATAGATAGATAGATAGATAGATAGATAGATAGATAGATAGATAGATAGATAGATAGATAGATAGTGATACACAGAATCTGCATTTTCTTGTGTGCACATATTTCCTCATGCACAAATTACACCGATGTATAATGTTATTTATTTGCCAGTTTCATTCAGGAGTCCTGTGCTGTTAGACCTGGCACCATTGGCGTGGGTCTCCCTTCCATATTTTGCTGTTGTCTCCTGTGTTTTTGCTATGTGTTTTGCGGGTTTAGATGCTTTGGGCACTGTGCCACTGCTATTCAGTGGCAAAGTGCAAGTGCTCCCTATTGTAAGGTGTTGTATTGAATTAGTGACTCCATGAGTGGTTTATTTGATTTACTTGTTAGACGCTAGTACAGTGCAGCATGTGTGCCCAGGGCATGTAAATCAAATGCTGCTGGTGGGTTGCAGCACTTGTGTGACCCACAGAAGCAGCTTGTAAAGTGTGTCTCAGGCCTGCCATTGCAGAGCCTGTGTGCAGTCTGTGCCTGCCATGTCGGCTTGGCAAGTGCACCCACTTGCCAGTCAATAAACCTCCCCTTTTCTTCATATCAGACACCCCTAATGTAGACCCAAGGGCAGGGTGCATTGTAAGTATAAGGTAAGACATGCCCTGGTGTGTGTGGCATGTTCTAATAGCGAATTACAGCCATTTTAGTTTTTCACTATTGCAAGGCTACCAGTCCCCATAGGCCAGAATGGGCAGTTTGATTATAACATCTTATAATACTAACTGACCAAGGGAACATGGTAGAAATTCGAGTTCAGTATGCCTGAACTCAAAATTATAAAATGCATCTTTTAGTTAAGTCGGTTTTAACATTCAGTGTTTGAAAATACCACTTTTAGAAAGTAGGTATTTTCTTGCCTAACTCTCCAAGCCTGCCTCTGCTAGGTTGTGTATTCCGTGTCTGGTTTGTGAGTGACAGGGGCTGGGGGAGTCCAGGAGACAGGGTGAGTCAGCACAGGGCTGAATAGACCTATCTGCATGTAGAGTGGTGGCAGGAGTTGCACCTGGGTCTTAATAGGGCTGTGCCTGCCTTCCACAATGCTGGCTCCTCCTCCTTCGGTGCGTCTGATGTCCCTGGCCCACACTGTCAAAGGAAAGAAGGAGTCCTGTAAACAAAGTACTCCAGGACTGCACAGAACTGGTTTGGACTAGGTAAAGACACTCTCTGCCTTCAGAGACAAAGGATTTTGGTGTATAAATACTGGGGTCCAGACCCCAAGACTTTAGATCACTTCTGGGAATCAAGACGACCCTTCGCCAAGGAGAAGAACCAAGGAAGCTGAAGGAGGAGACTGCCCCTGTGCTGGTGGGGTTGGCCTGCAGTGGTTACTTTATTGCCAAGGAAAGGAGAAAAGGAACTTTTTGTGTACTTTTGCAATCTTGAAGAAGAATCTCCAAGGGCTTGAACTGAGCTTGCCTCCTGCCTGAAGTTTTAGGGATACAAGACTTCATAAGACTGCGAGTCACTGGGATCTGGAAGCGTGATGCAACGTGAAGAAGCGTGTCGTCACCGCAGCAGTTGCATCGCCGAAGAAGCGTGCCGCCGCTGCAGCTGTTTGTTGTCGCATCATCGACGAAGCGCGTCGCATCACCGGAGAAGCGTGTCACCGCCGCAGAAGTCACCAGCACCAGAAGCGTGTTGCAGGGCTTGTCGCAGCTCAGAAGTTACGCATCGCATACAACGTTGTCGAATCGCATCAGGATGCCATTTTCTTGCATCGCACGGGATCGTTGCATCGCATCGAGGCGCCATCTTGTCGCATCGCACTGGATCACAGTAAGAAACTGACGCATCACCTCGTCTCTGGTAAGGAACCAACGCATCACCTCCCTTGCGCTGCAGTAAGGAACGCAAGGAACTGACTCATCACCTTCCCTGCGACCCTTTTGTTTGTATTGCGTGACGCATCCAAGGTACTTTGAGAGTAAAGTGTCGCATTTACCATCTACATTGAACTAAGCTATTTCCTACCATTTTAGAGACTATTTTTGATTACAGTATTGTGGATTTGTTTTGTTTTGGTCTTGTTTTAAGTCTAATAAAGATTACTTACTTTTCTAAACTGGTGTGGTGTCCATTTGTAGTGTTTTCACTGTATTACTGTATGTGTTCACAAATGCTTTACACACTGCCTCTGAGATAAGCCTGTCTGCTCTTGCCAAGCTATCAAGGGGTGTAGCAGGGGTTATTTTAAAAGTGTACCCCCTTACCCTGACTAGAAGCAAGGGTCCATATTTGGTCAAAGGTACCTACCTCTGCCAACTAGAGACCCCCAGTTCTAACATTGGTGGTCAGCGGTGAGGATTTGGACTTGCATTTGTGACTCATATACAGTGATTGGTGTACACTACTAGAGAGTGCAGACCATAAGGCGACCAAATACTTTTTGGTAGAATTTTCCTTGGAACTTCTTTTTGCTTTTTGAGAACTACCAACTGTTTTTCACCATAAGCAAAGCAGCATCCAACTCATCTATTGATCTACAGTTCGAAGAAGTAAAGCCTTCAGTAAGAAATGTAAAATCCCTGTGAAAGGCATTGCCAAGAAGGAAGAGTTGCAAGAGGCTCTGAGGGCCTGGTTGGAATCTAGAAATGCTATTGAGCCTCCTGAAGAGCCTAGTGATGAGCCAGAGAATACAGATGGGCAGCTGGATGGGCCATTGGGCCTGATCGGGGAGGCAGCAGCAGTTGCATCGCCGAAGAAGCGTGCCGCCGCTGCAGCTGTTCGTTGTCGCATCATCGACGAAGCGCGTCGCATCACTGGAGAAGCATGTCACCGCCGCAGAAGTCACCGGCACCAGAAGCGTGTTGCAGGGCTTGTCGCGGCTCAGAAGTTACGCATCGCATCCAACATTGTCGAATCGCATCAAGATGCCATTTTCTTGCATCGCACAGAATCGTTGCATCGCATCGAGGCGCCATCTTGTCGCATCGCACTGGATCACAGTAATAAACTGATGCATCACCTCGTCTCCGGTAAGGAACCAACGCATCACCTCCCTTGCGCTGCAGTAAGGAACCGACGCATCACCTCCCCCGAAGCAAGGAACCGACTCATCACCTTCCCTGCGACCCTTTTGTTTGTATTGCGTGAAGCATCCAAGGTACTTTGAGAGTAAAGTGTCGCATTTACCATCTACATTGAACTAAGCTATTTTCTACCATTTTAGAGACTATTTTTGATTACAGTATTGTGGATTTTTTTTGTTTTGGTCTTGTGTTAAGTCTAGTAAAGATTACTTACTTTTCTAAACTGGTGTGGTGTCCATTTGTAGTGTTTTCACTGTATTACTGTATGTGTTCACAAATGCTTTACACACTGCCTCTGAGATAAGCCTGTCTGCTCTTGCCAAGCTATCAAGGGGTTGAGCAGGGGTTATTTTAGAAGTGTACCCCCTTACCCTGACTAGAAGCAAGGGTCCATATTTGGTCAAAGGTACCTACCTCTGCCAACTAGAGACCCCCAGTTCTAACATTGGTGGTCAGCGGTGAGGATTTGGACTTGCATTTGTGACTCATATACAGTGATTTGTGTACACTACTAGAGAGTGCAGACCATAAGGCGAGCAAATACTTTTTGGTAGAATTTTCCTTGGAACTTCTTTTTGCTTTTTGAGAACTACCAACTGTTTTTCACCATGAGCAAAGCAGCATCCAACTCATCTATGGATCTACAGTTCGAAGAAGATAGGGTTGATACCTAGACTGTGCCACAGCTTAAAGCCTTCAGTAAGAAATGTAAAATCCCTGTGAAAGGCATTTCCAAGAAGGAAGAGTTGCAAGAGGCGCTGAGGGCCTGGTTGGAATCTAGAAATGCTATTGAGCCTCCTGAAGAGCCTAGTGATGAGCCAGAGAATACAGATGGGCAGCTGGATGGGCCATTGGGCCTTATCGGGGAGGCAGCAGTGTTTCTTCAAAGTGCCTGTCCCCAGGGGTGCTGGAGGACAGAGAGAGAGATAGGATGCATAGTTTGGAGCTAGCCAAGCTCAAGATGGGTGGACAGATGGAGTTGGAGAATAAGAAGTTAGCCTTGGAGGAAAAGAGGATGCATTTAGAGCATGAAAGGATGTTGAGGGAGTTGGAATTGAAAGCCAAGAGTTTAGAGATTACTCCCTCTGGTGGCAGCACACCATCCATACCTGTAGAAACAAGAGTGTTTATTCCCAAGGATGTTATTACGGAGCTTAATAAGAATGAAGATATTGGGCAATGGTTCAAGGCCTATGAGGTAGCTATGTCCTCCCACTGTCTCCCTGAGAAGGATTGGGGAGCAGGGTTGTGGGGGCGGTTCCTCAGTGATGGGCGGGACACTTTATTAGATTTGCCTTCTGAAGAGCAGAATTCTTATGAACACATGAAAGAGGCCTTAATTTCCAGGTATGGGTTGACCCCTGAGTTGTATAGACAAAGATTTAGGAATTGTAAGAAACTGGAGTCTAGCACTTGGGTAGAATATGTTTCTTTCTTTGGCAGAGCATTGGATGGTTGGGTGAAGGGTAGCAAAGTGAATGATTTTGAAGCACTCTATAATTTGATTTCATGGGAGCACTTGTCAAATAATTGTTTTCCAGAGCTACGCCAGCACCTTATTGATAGCAAGCTGACTAACCCTAATAAACTTGCTGAGGAGGCGGACCGCTGGGTGAACACTGGGGTCCAGAAGGGTCATAAGGGAGACTCCGCCAAAGGGAGGCAGGGTCCCCAGAAGAAGAGTGGGGGGTACAAGGGCAAACAGAGGGGGTTCCAGAAAGGGCCCCAAAGTAATCCCCAAGGGAACCAAGGGAGAGGTTCCCAGCCTCCCCCTGAGAAGCAGCAAAGGGGCCCCAACTGGTAAACCTGTGCATAGGGGACCTCTGAAGTGCTTCAAGTGTGGTGAAGTGGGCCATAGGTTTTATGATCCCCAGTGCCCACAGAGGGACAAGACAGCACCTACTGGTGCACCACCCCGGCAGATGGTGAGCATAGCCCTGGGGAGGAGATGGGTGTCCAAGGTGAGTGGGGTCCCGCAGAGATGTCCCTTGTCTCTTTAGGAGACTGTGAGGTGGTCCCCAGGACCCAGCTGCCTGATAACACTAAGAAGTACAGGCAGTGGGTGACTATCAATGGCCATAGAGTGGAGGCTCTTAGAGACACCAGAGCCAGTGTGCCAGCTGTCAGGTGTCACCTGGTGTCTGAAGAGCAGGTGGTCCCCAATGCATTTAACCCAGTTGTTGCCGCAAACAACACAGAGAGCCACTGCAAGGTGGCCCAGGTTCCCTTCGAGTGAGGGGGGATCTCTGGTACTCTTCAAGTAGCTGTGCGGCCAGCCATGCCTTATGACTGTCTGTTGGGTAACGATTTGGAGAGCTCCCCTTGGGCTAAGGTGGAGCGAAGTGCTCATTTGGAGACGTTGGGTCTACCTGAGTAGGCATGTGTGACCATACGGTCCATGGCAGCCAGTAAGGGTGTTCAAGAGGACCTGGAGCCTGAAAGAGTGGCCCAGGTGACTGCCTTAAAGACAAGAGGCCGGGGCGTGGGAAATCCGCCGCCACAGTTCCCACGGTCCAGGAGGAGGCAGAGCTTGAGTTGGATGCCCTGAATCCTACAGGGGAACAGACAGCTAAACTGGGGGACCTGCCTGAGCTGACCCATTGGAAGCAGGAAGGAGGACCCTTCAGGGAGGAGTTCTGCGAGGAGCATAATAAGTGCCCTTCTCTTGTGGGTTTGTGGCAGTAGGCTGCAAACCAGGCAGCAGGTGATCAGTCTGGATCACATTGGATCTACTGGGAGAATGGTCTCCTGTATAGTGAGCCCAAGGTTCCTGAGCCTGGGTCAGCCCGTGTGCTTGTGGTTCCCCAGCACTTCAGAGCCTTCCTACTAGAGCTGGCTAATGATGTGCCTTTAGCAGGACATTTGGGGCAGGACAAGACCTATGAAAGGCTTGTCACCCACTTTTATTGGCCTCAAATGTGCAAGAGTTCAGATACTCATTGCAGGACCTGTCAGACTTGCCAGGCAAGTGGAAAGAGTGGGAGGAAGCAAAAGGCTCCTCTCCATCCGTTCCCTGTGGTCAGCACCCCCTTTGAAAGGGTGGGCATTGACATTGTGGGGCCTCTGGATCCCAAGACAGCCATGGGCAACAGGTTCATCCTGGTCTTGGTGGACCATGCCATCGGGTACCCGGAAGCCATCCCTCTCCGGACTGTGATGGCCCCCGTGGTGGGACGTGCACTGATGGGGATTTTCTCCCGCGTGGGGTTCCCCAGAGAGGTGGTGTCTGGCCGTGATACAAACTTCATTTCTAAGTATATCAGGGTAGGGCAGTTGATATTAGCTAGTTAATTACTGCTATCACTGACTCCATTAAGCCTGTTCTTGACAACTTCCTCTCCTCATTAAAAGATCGTATTATTAATTCTCAGTTTGTCCAGCAAGCACACCCTGTACCGCAAACTACGAATGTTGTCCCCCAAGCTGACGCTAAGGTACTAGATCCTATTAGCGCTAGTAAGCAAACTCAAAATGCATCTACCAATAGTACGTTCACTTCTCACCAAAATATTCATGCACCACATAATCTCAGGGAGTTAATGACTGTGTGACTTGTAATAGAATTCGTACATGCCTTGATATGAGGGGCATTAGGAGGGCAAAAAGGCCTCTGTATCTTATTACTAAAACTAATGAAGGTAACGTGACAAATAATATGATACTCGCTACCAATGTACCTACCAGTACATATCATTGTGACAGCACGGATAAGATACATAAAGAAGCTGACATTGATCTAATCCCTACAAACCACATTGAGGGCAACAATGTGGTATTAAACCTTCCCCCCCCTGAGGCGTGCCCATATGTTGTGATCTTAGCAGGTGTCCCTTCCTTAAGGAAAGACCAGATAGAGTCTTGGGAGCAACTACGCTGTAAGTGCGTTGATTGGCTCTCTAAACATAGAAGATTTAGACCATCGCTAATTGAGAACATCATTATGGTACGACGAGTGGGTTGGTTAGGAACATCCCCCAAAACCATCAAGGGGGACTGTATAATCATTAACTTTCGGAGGCAATCAGTGGTAAAAACTATTTTATCACTACAGATGGAGCAGACAGGCCATAACACTAATATATGGGCACTACCTTTAGGTTATTTTTATAAACCTATATTTGAGACATTCCCCTGTAACTCGCATAATCACATCTCAACATCTAATAGATTCATATCACTATCTGGTCTGGACTGTCAAGATTGACTGCCTACGCTGGCAATGAGTGAACCATGAAATGATGCACCAGCTTCAGCCCCAATCCTAAAAAGTTCTCAGGCCATTAAACCTGACATATTAATTATGGCAAGAGTATTCTGCATCATTCAGAAACTCTGTCCATCACCACCCCCTTTTTCCCAAATCGATTTTATCCACACTCAGTGTGGGAGGGTATGCTCAGACGTGAGTCCCTTGCTCATTGCACCATCAGGATTCAGGCAAGCCGGGCCGACGAAGGCTGTGATGCCAGAAACCGGTCCCCTGAAGCTTGTTTCCTTCCCAGTATAAGAATTGGCTTGGTAGTTTGGTTTGCCCTGTTCCCATCATGCACTGGGACAGGTACAGACTAATTTGCATGTAGCCAGGTTCTGAGCTGGGATGGTGCAGTGAGCTAAAAAACGGTGATGGATTAAAACCATGATCTCTTGACTTGGTAAGAGTATTCTGCATCATTCAGAAACTCTGTCCATCACCACCCCCTTTTTCCCAAATCGATTTTATCCACACTCAGTGTGGGAGGGTATGCTCAGACGTGAGTCCCTTGCTCATTGCACCATCAGGATTCAGGCAAGCCGGGCCGACGAAGGCTGTGATGCCAGAAACCGGTCCCCTGAAGCTTGTTTCCTTCCCAGTATAAGAATTGGCTTGGTAGTTTGGTTTGCCCTGTTCCCATCATGCACTGGGACAGGTACAGACTAATTTGCATGTAGCCAGGTTCTGAGCTGGGATGGTGCAGTGAGCTAAAAAACGGTGATGGATTAAAACCATGATCTCTTGACTTGGTAAGAGTATTCTGCATCATTCAGAAACTCTGTCCATCACCACCCCCTTTTTCCCAAATCGATTTTATCCACACTCAGTGTGGGAGGGTATGCTCAGACGTGAGTCCCTTGCTCATTGCACCATCAGGATTCAGGCAAGCCGGGCCGACGAAGGCTGTGATGCCAGAAACCGGTCCCCTGAAGCTTGTTTCCTTCCCAGTATAAGAATTGGCTTGGTAGTTTGGTTTGCCCTGTTCCCATCATGCACTGGGACAGGTACAGACTAATTTGCATGTAGCCAGGTTCTGAGCTGGGATGGTGCAGTGAGCTAAAAAACGGTGATGGATTAAAACCATGATCTCTTGACTTGGTAAGAGTATTCTGCATCATTCAGAAACTCTGTCCATCACCACCCCCTTTTTCCCAAATCGATTTTATCCACACTCAGTGTGGGAGGGTATGCTCAGACGTGAGTCCCTTGCTCATTGCACCATCAGGATTCAGGCAAGCCGGGCCGACGAAGGCTGTGATGCCAGAAACCGGTCCCCTGAAGCTTGTTTCCTTCCCAGTGTAAGAATTGGCTTGGTAGTTTGGTTTGCCCTGTTCCCATCATGCACTGGGACAGGTACAGACTAATTTGCATGTAGCCAGGTTCTGAGCTGGGATGGTGCAGTGAGCTAAAAAACGGTGATGGATTAAAACCATGATCTCTTGACTTGGTAAGAGTATTCTGCATCATTCAGAAACTCTGTCCATCACCACCCCCTTTTTCCCAAATCGATTTTATCCACACTCAGTGTGGGAGGGTATGCTCAGACGTGAGTCCCTTGCTCATTGCACCATCAGGATTCAGGCAAGCCGGGCCGACGAAGGCTGTGATGCCAGAAACCAGTCCCCTGAAGCTTGTTTCCTTCCCAGTATAAGAATTGGCTTGGTAGTTTGGTTTGCCCTGTTCCCATCATGCACTGGGACAGGTACAGACTAATTTGCATGTAGCCAGGTTCTGAGCTGGGATGGTGCAGTGAGCTAAAAAACGGTGATGGATTAAAACCATGATCTCTTGACTTGGTAAGAGTATTCTGCATCATTCAGAAACTCTGTCCATCACCACCCCCTTTTTCCCAAATCATATCACTATCTGGTCTGGACTGTCAAGATTGACTGCCTACGCTGGCAATGAGTGAACCATGAAATGATGCACCAGCTTCAGCCCCAATCCTAAAAAGTTCTCAGGCCATTAAACCTGACATATTAATTATAAGGAATGATGAACAGACACTTAAAATATTGAGTTGGAATGTTGCCGGTCTGGCGTCTAAGCTGAATTTACCAGACTGGAAAGAGCTAATTAGTCGTCAGGATATCGTGATGCTTCAAGAGACTTGGGCGACTCAGGAGTTGTATATGGAGGGTTTTGAATGTTTTAACATCTTGTCCCCCATTCCTACATTAGGTAGACATGCAGGCGGCCTCTCAACCTGGATAAAAATTAAGGCAGGCGGCCGTTCTAGAACTCTGTCTACAAACAGTGACAAATTCCAAGTAACCCTCTATACTCGGGGGGATTCAATTTATTTGATTAATTTTTATAACGATGATTTTAAAAATGTCCCTAATATGAACTTTCCTTTGTTGTTTAATTTCATTTTAAAACTGCAATTAGCTAATTGTGGTTCCCAAATTAAGGGCATATGTTTAGGTGGTGACTTCAATGTCAAAATCCCTAGGGATATTTACTCTGCCATTCGGCCTGTTACCAATGCACCACTGAGTAAAAGAGGGGAACAGTTAGTGAATCTTTTAAGTTCGCATAACTTCCTAAATGTTATGGAGATTGCAGCTGTCCCTCTTACTGATGGGCGTATAATACCAACTTATAGAAGCCGAGGTTCCACCTCCACTATAGACTATATTTTTGTAACTGCTTCCTTAGAAAGTCATGTGCTAAGGGCTGAGGTAATTCCAACAATACAAGGAGATCATAACCCTATTAGCACCATCTTAAGCTTCTCATGCCGCCCAGTGTATGATCGTACGTATGGGGCATGTGATCTAATGACATCAACCGATAAACTCAGACTTGTTTGGCATAATATTGATAATAAAGTATTATTTGAAACAATGATAAAATCTCATTTGAATTTGGTCAACACTTGTCTGACATTTAGTACATATAACACAGAGGTAGTTGTCGCCTTTTCAGGGTTATGCTCTTGCATCAAAAATATACTATCTAAACCGATTAGGAATACAAATTCAGATCCTGGCTGGTTTAACGCTGACTGTTCTGCGGTTAAGAGAGCATTAAGAAAGGCTCTTGTAGGTAAACAAAGAGCCAGCTCTCTTGTGTCGTTACTCAGAAGTAGTTACAAAAAAGCCATTACACGTAGGAAGGAGGAGCTTATTAATGATCATTGGGCTAACCTTGTGCAGGCAAATGCTTTGAAAAACGGTAAGAATTTTTGGAGGGCTGTTAAAGACATGAAATCCGTGGGAAATATTTCCTCACCGATTAGTTGTAATATCTCTAGCGAATCTTGGGCGGCTCATTTTAGCAAGATTTACGCTGTCCCGGTCTCTAACGAACCCAAAAAAGAATATACATACACCACTGGGATTCAGATTGAATTATCAGAGGTCAAAGAAGCTATAACTCAAAGTCTGGGGGGTAAAGCCCCCGGACCGGATGGTCTTCCGATCGATCTCATTAAAAGCAAACCCGATTTTTGGGCACCACTCCTCACAAATGTTTTTAACAATCTTAATAATTCATCCATTCCTGACACATGGTCCTATAGTACCATAGTCCCAATTTTCAAGAAGGGGGACCGGTCAAACCCGAGTTGCTACAGGCCAATCTCACTGATCGACAACACTCTGAAAATTCTGGGCAGGGTGATATTCAACAGGATTAATTCATGGGTTGAGGAAAGTCAGGTTTTGCACCCATCTCAGCTGGGGTTTAGGAGTAAGGTCGGCACTGTGGAACAGTGCCTTAATCTCCATCTGATTATTAGCAAATATAATATAGCTAAGAAAACACCAGTGTACCTGGCATTCATGGATCTTACGTCAGCCTTTCACTTTGTAAATAGATCACGGCTGTGGCAAACTCTTTTAAATCTTGGTTTGGAAGATCCACTAGTCTCCTTCCTGGCATATTTGCAGAGACCTAAAAGCTAGGGTGCGCATCGGTAGGAATGGTGAGACATCTAAGGCTATTGAAATTGGAAGGGAGGTCAGACAGGGCTGCGTTCTGGCCCCCCTCCTATTTATTTTATATATTAATGATCTGACCAAATCTCTTCTGATCTCAACTGAAGATGTCCCAAACATCAGTGGAAATAAGATTCCTGCATTGTTATGCGCTGATGACGCAGTGTTAATGGGGCGCACCCCTAAAGCTTTACGCGCTCTGGTCCACGGTTTTGTGGAGTTTATGCCAACTTTGGACTTATGTACTAATTTTAATAAATCGTTTTTAATGTCGTGTGGGTCCAAGAAATACTCCAATCTCTCAATTGTTATAAATTCTAATCAATTGTTAAGTACTTGCACCTTCCCGTATCTTGGGCTGGTATTCGCATCCAATGGATTATGGAATGACCATGTAGTTCACTGTAAAAGGAAGTTTATCAACTCTATTAATACAATTCTTAGGCTACCTAAGCCAAAAAACATAGAGGTAGTGTCTTCCATTATTAAAATTTACAGACTGCAATGTATACCAACCGCCACATATGGGGCAGAGGTATGGGGGAATACCATCAGCACACCTATCCAGTGTGAAGAGAATAGGTTTTGTTGTAATATTTTGGGTGCTCCATTCTTTTCCTCTACGTATGCCAGTCAAAGCGTACTTCATCTATCTTACAGAGAGGATTTTATTAAGGCTCGCCCGACATTGTTCTGGCTAAGAATCTGGAAGAATTCGGCCGCACAATTGACTAGGGAGATAATTTTGTATTGTTTAAAATGTGACAGAGGGATGGACATACCGTGGTTGGCAGAAGTTCGTAAAAGTTTAAATAGCTTGAATCTGGAACATTTATTTTTAAACCCTCTAGATCATAGCTCTACCAGTATTAAAACCCTGGAAAAATCACTTTACGCTTCTTATAAAGAAACAAGATTAGCCACTGAGCGTAATAAATCCTCGGTCGCTAGATATATGCAAATTGAGCATGCAACCCCAGCCATGCCCAAATACCTTTTAAAACCAGTTGGTTGCTGGGAAAGGGGTTTACTTTTCAGGTTAAGGACAGACACAATGAAATATCTGTTGTCATTCCCTACTAGTTTTTCTGCCAACCTCGATCTTTCCTTCTGTCCATGTAATAATATTCAAAAACAATCAATGTTACACTTCCTATTCTTTTGCTCCTATTACCTATCCCCCACTAAAAAATTTCTGATCCCGTATTTTAAAAAACGATGTGTTACGGATTATAAGGTAGCCTATGGGATGGTGCTAGCTATTAACAATGATGAATTATGTTTTCGAGTTGGATCCCTCTTAGAAATGGCGGTTCGTATTCGCAATACTATGTACCCAGATTAATTTTTATTATTCGAAGTGTTGGAAATATTTGTACTTCCTTTTTGTATTATATTTTTAATTGTACTTTTATGGATATGTTGTTTTTATCCGAATAAAGTTCATATTGATTGATTTCTCAGTATATGAAGTCCCTGTGGTAGGAGTGTGGGGTAATTTATAAGTTCACCACTCCTTACCACCCCCAAGGTAATGGGTTGGTTGAGAGATTCAACCGGACCCTCAAAGGCATGATTTTAGGTCTTGAGGAACCCATGAGGCGTAAGTTGGACATCCTCTTGCCATGCCTTCTCTTTGTTTACAGAGAGGTGCCACAGAAGTCGTTAGGGTTCAGCCCCTTTGAACTGCTCTATGGTCACCCTGTAAGAGGACCTCTGAGTTTGGTCAAGGAAGGCTGGGAGCAATCTCCTAGGAAACCTCCCCAGGATCTATATAGCTACATGCTGGTCTTCAGGAACCAGTCTAGGCGATTCAGACAACTCGCTGAGGCGAATCTGGAAGCCAGCCAGAAGGAGATGAAACGGTGGTACAACCAGAATGCCGCTCTGGTTGAGCTTCAGCCTGGTTAGAAAGTGTGGGTCATGGCCCCAGTGGAGCCCTGTGTGCTCCAGGATAAGTGGACCGGACCATTTGAGGTGGTGGAGCGCAAAATACCTGTCACTTACTTGGTGGACTTGCAGTCTCCAAGGAACCCTTTGTGGGTCCTACATGTCAACCACCTGAAGCCCCACTTAGAGAGGTTTGAATTGGGCATGCTCCCAGCAACAGATGCTGGAATAGAGGATAAGACTGAGCCTCTTCCTGACCTCCTGTCTGCAACAGAGCAAGATGCGTCAGTGGTTGGTTTGAACCTCTCTTCCACCCTGACCCCTGAGCAGCAAAATGACTGTTGCCAGTTGTTGGGACAGTTTTCTGATTTGTTCTCCATGATTCCAAGTGTCACTGATTGGTGTGTCCAAGACAGAGACACTGGAGATACTCCTCCTGTTAAGCACAAAACTTACAGAGTGACTGACAGGGTGAGAGCTTGCATCAAGGAGGATGTCTCCAAGATGCTTGCATTGGGGGTGATTGAGTCCTTTAACAGTCCTTAGGCCAGCCCAGTGGTCTTTGTCCAAAAGACTGCCGCCCCAGGTGCCACGCCAGAACTCCGGTTCTGTGTGGACAACCGAGGTCTCAATTTAGTCACCAGGACTGATGCGCACCCCATCCCCAGAGCTGATGAGCTCATTGATCGGTTAGGGGCTCCCCGGTACCTCAGCACGTTTGATCTAACATCTAGGTACTGGCAGATTGCCTTAACTGATGGGGCAAGAGAGAGGTCAGCATTCTCCACACCCGATTTGCACTACCAGCTCCCGGTTATGCCCTTTGGGATGAAGAATGCCCCTGCCACCTTTCAGAGGTTGGTCAGTCAGGTGTTGGCTGGAATGTAAGATTTCAGTGTCGTCTACTTGGGTGAAATTGCAGTGTTCAGCGCCAGTTGGGAAGAACATCTGCACCACCTCTGGGAAGTGTTGATGGCGCTGCGGAGAGCAGGCCTCACGATCAAGGCGAGTAAGTGCCAGATTGGGCAGGGTTCTGTGGTGTACTTGGGACACCAGTTTGGGAGCGGCCAGGTGGCGCCCCTACAGCACAAGATTGAGACCATCCTGGCTTGGGAACCCACTAAAACCCAGACAGAGGTGAGAGCCTTTTTAGGACTCACTGGGTATTACAGGAGGTTTGTCAAGGGGTATGGCAGCATTGTTGCACCCTTGAAAGAGCTGACTTCCAGGAAGCAGTGAAAGAAAGTGAACTGGACTGACACCTGTCACAAAGCTTTTGACGCCCTGAAGACTGCCATGTGCACGGCGCCCATGCTCCCATGCTCCTGGCACCCAACTTCTCAAAAGAGTTTATCGTACAGACAGACGCTTCAGAGCATGATGTGGGGGCTGTTCTTTCACAGATAAATGAGGAGGGCCTAGACCAACCTATAGCCTTCATCAGTAGGAGGTTACTTCCACGAGAACAAAGGTGGAGTGCAATTGAGCGTGAGGCATTTGCTGTGGTCTGGGCACTGAAGAAGTTGAGACCATATTTGTTTGGGACTCACTTCCAGGATCAGACAGACCACAGGCCCCTGAGATGGTTGATGCAGATGAGGGGTGAGAATCCAAAGCTGTTGAGGTGGTCCATTTCCCTACAGGGGATGTACTTCATGGTGGAACACCGCCATGGTAAAGAACACGGCAATGCTGATGGTTTCTCCAGATGTTTTCGCCTTAGTGAAGAGAACTCACAAGGGGTTGGTAGTTTTCCCCACATTTCAGCTGGAGGGAACACGTGTTAGACCTGGCACCATTGGTATGGGACTCCCTTCCATTTTTTTGCCGTTGCCTCCTGTGTTTTTGCTATGTGTTTAGCTGCTTTAGATGCTTTGGGCACTGTGCCACTGCTATTCAGTGCCACAGTGCAAGTGCTCGCTATTGTAAAGTGTTGTATTGAATTAGTGACTCCATGATTGGTTTATTTGATTTACTTGCCAGACCCTAGTACAGTGCACCATGTGTGCCCAGGGCATGTAAATCAAATGCTGCTGGTGGGCTTGCAGCACTGGTTGCGCCACCCACAGAAGAAGCTTGTAAAGTGTGTCTCAGGCCTGCCATTGCAGAGCCTCTGTGCAGTCTGTGGCTGTCATGTCCACCTTGCAAGTGCACCCACTTGCCAGTCCCTAAACCTCCCCTTTTCTTCATATCAGACACCCCTAAGATAGGTCCAAGGCCAGGGTGCATTGTAAGTGTAAGGTAGGACATGCCCTGGTGTGTGTGGCATGATGCTCTAATAGTGAATTAAAGCCATTTTCATTTTTCACTATTGCAAGGCTACCAGTCCCCATAGGCCAGCATGGGCAGTTTGATATAACATCTTATCATCCTAACTGACCCAGGGAACATGGTAGAAATTCGAATTTAGTATGTCTGAACTCAGAATGATCAAATGCATCTTTTAGTGAAGTTGGTTTTAACATTCTGTGTTTTGAAAATACCACTTTTAGAAAGTAGGTATTTTCTTGCCTAACTGTCCAAGCCTGCCTCTGCTAGGTTGTGTATTCCATGTCTGGTTTGTGAGTGACAGGGGCTGGGGGATTCCAGGAGACAGGGTGAGTCAGCACAGGGCTGAATAGACCTATCTGCATGTAGAGTGGTGGGAGGAGTTGCACCTGGGTCTGAATAGGGCTGTGCCTGCCTTCCACAATGCTGGCTCCACCTCCTGTGGTGCGTCTGATGTCCCTGGCCCACACTGTCAAAGGAAAGAAGGAGTCCTGCAAACAAAGTGCTTCAGGACTGCACAGAACTGGTTTGGACTAGGTACATACACTCTCTGCCTTCAGAGACAAAAGATGTTGGTGTATATATACTGGGGACAAGACCCCAAGACTTTAGATC